>NC_092654.1:18771283-19978783 GCF_032118995.1 Asterias amurensis
TTTTTGAGAAATGAGTAAAACAATTTTATAAAATTACATTTTTACAGGCTAAAATCATTTTCGTCTCATGATCACTGAGATGAAAATTATTTTCATGACATTGTTTTACTCATTTCTCAATAACTATACAGCACTTCAGCAAGTAATATTTTCGGGGAAGCTTTCTAATATCATTATCTTCAAACTGTGTAAGTTTAGTGTAAATCTGTAGACATTGTGTTATTTGTCCTACAAAAAGTACATAGACCCTTTAATTAGCCAGGTTAAAGTTACTGAGTCTAATTGCATACAGCTGTCGAGCACAAAACCTTTCCTGAAGTTAAATTATGCACTTAGCTGGAAAAGCTGTGTGCATCCATTAATGTGGAATTTAGGCTGGTAACCTACATGTACTGTGCAAAGCAAATTTCTGCAGGTGGCCCTAGAACATTACTTGGTCAGGAACACTGAATTTTAATGGGCAACTGATAAACTTGATACAGTGAAATAAACTGAAAATTCTAAATTTCTTAAGAAAAAGTTATAACATGATAGAAACTCTATTGACATTCGATCTGTAAATGGTTTAAGTTATTTATCTACCTTTGGAAATACTCTCAAGGACAAGGAATTATTAAAATTACAGATTTTTCTCACAAAATGTCTGATTTGCCCAAGTGTGGATGTTATACATAAACCAATAAGCAAATTCTCCTATTACATACATATAGCTTCTGTTGTTCATTGTTTTATGCATCTTGGCTCAATTTCATGAAGCTGCTTGAAACACAACAAGTTGCTAAGCACAACACAATTTAAAAGAACGTAACAGTATTGGTAAGAAACAAAAATCGTGAAGATCACAGATTTACATAAAACTTACACGGTCTAATGATGACAATAGTAGAAATGTCATATTTGTTGAGAAATAAATAATATAACTTCGCGTTTTGAGTTTATCGCTCAGTGAGCGTTTTATTCATTTTTATTTTGGCATTGATGCAATGCAAAATTAGTAATCGGTTTTTCACTATTCTCTCGTGACCCAGATGGCCGATCGATCTCAAACTTCTACAGGTTTGTCAGTTTATGGTTGATTACATAAAGTGCTTACACTGCCAGCAACTGTTTTGTTAGCAAAAACCAATTCTGTAACGTTCCTTTAAGTAACAAAAAGCTGGTTTTAATTTTTTTCTTCTGCTGGTTGTTTTTTTCTTGCCTTATTATAAAGTGCATTTTCAAGCTTGTTTATTGGTTTGTTCTTCTAGGATTTGATACTGAGGACCTCCAGCCTCCCGTTTGGATTGGAGGAGAGACTGTTGCTAAGCAACGGCTGGATCGCCACCTGGAAAGAAAGGTAGGGATGGGACCGCCACCCCTCCCCCTACCCCCTCCCGCTTACCCCCCCCCCCCTCACACAAAAAGGGCCTACAATTAATACTTAACATCAAATGGCAAGTGCCATAATGCCTTGATGAGAGAGACCCACTTTAAAGTATGTAGGTTTTTTTCTTTGTCAAAAAGCCTGACTAAGGAAAGTTGCAGAAATGAACTTCTAGATCCATAGCTAGAATGAACCTTGGTCTAGTGGTTAGACTGCTGGACTTGCAAAAAACAATATTGTTGGTTTGAGTCCTTGAAGTTAGCCGCTCATTTCTCAATGACTAGAATAAGTATTTTCATCTAGTTAATGACTCATAGTTTCTTGATTAATGCAATTCATGATCGTAGACGTTGAACCAATCTCTGTACAAGAGAGATTTGCTGTTGCCAGCTTGGCATTTATATTCCCTTGTGGGATTTTCCCAAGTTCCTTTAATTGGAAGATCATCTAAACCAACAACAAAAAACTTTAAAGAGCTTAAGGGGCTAGAATTGTATGCATCAATTTCAATAAATACCTTAAACGGAATTGACCACCTCAGTAAATTCCATGCGTATTTTTCTTCCTCAAAGATTTTCTTTTAAACTCCCTTTTAAAGGCACTGGACACTATTAGTAATTACTCAAAATAACTATTAGCATTAAAACTTACTTAGTAACAAACAATGGAGCTGTTGGTGGTATAAAACATAGTGAAAAACAGCTCCTACTGAAGTAACATTGGTTTTGAGAAAGAGGTAATTTCTCACTCAAATATTAAAAGGCTCCAGGCCTGAAGTATTTTAATACTTATTAGGCATCTGAAAGCACACAAAGGGTGTTTTTTCTTTAATTATTCTTTCGCAATTTCGGTGACCAATTGAGTCCAAATTTTCACAAAGTTGTTACTTTATGCATACACATGTATGTTGGGCTACACCAAGTGAGAATGCTGGTCTTTGACAATTACCAAAGGTGTTCATTCGCTCGTCCCCAGCGCATTGCTTTAACCAATGGCGCTGGGATGGGCAAACGTATCATGCAACGCACATTGGTTTAATAATACGCAGTCCCATCATGCATCACACTCACACTGCACCATATTTCTATGCACTGTACGCATGACATACTTCCTGAGCAAGAATCTGTGCGAGCGATTAGCCCATCCCAGCGGTCCTGGATAGACTGGCCGCTGGGGCCGAGCGAAAGGTGTTCAGAGCCTTTATTACCCATAAAAGAAAACAATTACATCTTTCATATTCACTACATCATATAAACCAACAGCTGGGTCCATGAATTCAATCATTCAAACTTTTCATGGCTAGAAATCAAAACTTGTTTCAATATAGTGTCTGGAATGTGTTGTGGTGATCAAGTCTAAACAAAAAAATACTTTGGACAGCAGGCCGGAGGCAAGTGATTTTTAGCCTTGGGCATGTAAACTACTTTGTAGACTGACTAAAAAGGATCTCACTGTGTGATAATATCTTTACAATCTCTTTCAATTGTATTAATACTTAACATCAAGCGTACTTAATACCGTGCAACCAAAAAAATTAATTTTCTTGGTGCTTGATAAAATACAAACTGCTTGCATGTATGTTTTAAACTGTGTAGAAACCTCTTTCTCAATACATTCTGGCCTCATAAATACAATGCTGGTCCACTTAATATCTGTACCTGCATGTTGTGGATTTACCCTGAAATTCGAGCACTGGTGGTACTGAAAAGATGCCAGTGAGTTGTCTAATAACTGTTTTAGAGAGCCACTGGACACGTTTTGTAATCACCAAAGACAAGTATTCTCACTTGGTGTATCTGAATAATATGCACTAAATAACATATCTGTGATAATTTTAGCTCAATTGGTCATCGAAGTTGCAAGAAAATAATGAAAGAAAAAACCCTTGTTGTACAATTGTGTGTGCTTTCACATGCCTGAAATAGGCTTCAGGCCTGAAGTCTCTTTCATATTAAAATATTTTAGTGAGAAACTGCCTCTATCTCAAATGAATACGATACTCCAAAGGGAGTTGTTTCTCACAATGTTTTATATCAACAGCTCTCCTTTGCTTGTTACAATTAGTTTTTTTGCTAATAAATATATATTTTGGGAGTTGTTTCTCACAATGTTTTATATCAACAGCTCTCCTTTGCTTGTTACAATTAGTTTTTTTTTGCTAACAAATATATATTTTGAGTAATTACCAAAAGTGTCCAGTGCCTTTAATCAGTACTTTATGCTCTGATCATCAGCTGGGAAAAACAAACCTGCTTGATATTTTATTTGAGATAATAGACATGATAACATCACTCTTTTGTTATTTGTTTGATCTCCAGGCATGGGTAGCCAATTTTGAGCGTCCCCGTATGTCAGGCGCCTCACTGATGGCCAGCCCTACTGGACTAGGACCCTATCTTAGATTTGGATGTCTGTCACCTAGACTCTTCTACTGGAGGCTCACTGAGCTATATCGCAAGGTACAGACTGTTTAGGATTAGAAAGTTTGAAACAGAGACCTCTTCAGAAACTGCAGAGTGGGTGGCTCTGGCTCCATCTGCCAAAGCCAGAAGACCAAGCCATGAATTTTTAAAAAGGGAACATAAACATGATAGCATTTTTTTTTTAGAATTTGCGCATAATTATGGCAGCTTACGCTTCAAATGCATGTTAAAAAAGTGATGTTGCAGCAGGCGTTGTTGTACATGATTGAGACTGAACCTATGTACATATTATACCCAGCATAGGCATTTTTGTGATTGTCATAGAGTTATATATATAAGAACTAGAGGGCGCACTGGCCTATATACGCGCTCCGGCATGCGCGCAAGCGGCCATTTTCTAAGTTGACAAAACTGGCATCTCACAGCGTGTGTTTGTGCGGCCATTTTGTAAGTTGAACAAACAGCATCGCGTGAGCGTTCAATAAAAAAACCTCAAACGTGTATTTCATATTCAACGCGCGTGCAGAATGACGCGCTTGTCATCTTGCGGTCCCATGGCGTTTGTGCACGAAGCATCACTCGTGCGCCCTCTAGTTCTTATATATAACTCTATGGTGATTGTCCAAAATGACAGTTTCATTAGTTCTTGGATTACTGAGATAGAAAGCGGGGACATTTTTGGGGGAATTGTTTTTATGATACAAGCAACTAATATGTATTGCACTCGGGAACGATATTTGGCCATTTGGCCATTGCACAGTGGTTTAAGACCCAGACATCAGGTCCAATTTTTTTTTCTGAGATAACTACATATCTTTGGTGACTTGAACAAGAAGAACTAATTTGTTGAAGAATTTTTATTTTTTTGAAATTTATTACCCTGGTTTTTCTAAGGAATTGTAGTTCGTATATTGTGACAAACGTTTATATTCAGCAAAAATCACAAACCCTTATGTTAAAAAAAATACCTGGGTAGGCATATACAAATTGTTTGAGTAAACAAATATTGTTTTTAAATTACCTGTATAAGTGACCTTTCGCACTGTAGAAAATTAAATACGGACCGAAGTTTTGATGATACGGCAAAAATGCTTTGAAATCTTCGACTAAAATGTCAAAAAATGCTACTTATAAAAAAAAATACCGCCACACATCTTTAAAATAAGCCATTAAGGGCCTGGACGAAATGCTAAAAATATGTAATAGATTAGTAAAGTAACCATTCGTTGTGGCTAGAAATTCACGGTAAATTAGCGAAAATGAGTTTTTACTCCTGAAAATGAGAATTTTCAAAAAAGCAATTGTTTACATCGCAAAATTAAGGAAAATAAACAAAAATCAAAACGTTGGATATTTTCCCAATCGGCCACCAACGGCCAACATATTTTTTGTATTTGTTTCCATAAAACGATAGAGTGACTACTTAGCTTTGAAAATAAAATAGCGCCGAAATCCCGCAAGATCGCCTTCACTCCCAAAAACTAAGTTTTCAGAATGCTGTTTTTAACCAAAAACATCGTGTACATTAACATTACACACAGAAGATATAGCGCCCTCTGTTGACTTCAAAACCACATCATAAAAATTGTCACAATAATTCGTGAATCACGACACGGATCGATAAATTGTGGATTATTTTAATGGACAACCACGTTTTATCTACCTAAAGATGACATTGAGACATGCTTGAGATATTATAAAGGTATATTGACCGATTATAAAGGTATTTTGACCGATTATTGTACACAAACTTGTCGATGTCGGGGTCACATAGGGTTTTAAACCACTGTGCATTGGGCCATCACATATTTTTCTCTTGATAAAAAAAGGTTGAACAACAAGCAATTTTCAAAATCGTCAAAATGAGCATTGCTAGTTATTCTATCCACATGTTTTTACAAAGGACAAACCTGTATGGCCCAAATAGCAAAATTTCTTTCCAATGATCTTATGCTGGCTGTGTGCCAAATTCCCTGCTGGGATCATCAAGGCACACAATCCTATCAGCTATATATCGTACAACAATATGAAAAGCTCTATGTAGATGATTGAAAAGCAATTGGAGACTTTTGGGACGCTTGATGGCAGCAGACCTACCAGGTAAAATCCATTGTTCTCGGTCATGTGCGCAGGCTCAGAACTACGTAAATAATGCTGCCACCTAGCGTCCAAAAGTCTCCCATTAAAAATTAACAATACCCCTGGAGTCAGAATCCTCCGTATAGAGTCCTCCTGGAGTCCTGAGGAACTCAGACTCGGATAAAAGTTGATTAAATTTGGATGGGGAGAGCTCAAACTTTTGACGACCAGGGACTTGACTAAAATCAAGACTGTGTGAAGGAAACAAATTTGTACCCTTCCACATGTTCAAATGTACACACTAGACTAGAAAAACCTATTCTCAACAATTCTAAAATAATTCATAGAGCTAGCATTAAACTGTTTTTCCTTGACTCAAAGGGTCTATGTAACTTTTGTAGGGCACAAAACACAATGTCCACAGATTTACACTAAACTTACACAGTTTGAAGAAAATGATTGTAGAGAGCCTCCCTGAAAATATTACGTGCTGAGGTGCTGTTGTTTTTGGGAAATGAGTAAAACAATGTCATGAAAACAATTTTCGACTCATGAGACGGAAATTATTTTAATCATTTACAAACGGATTTTCATGACATTTTTTACTCATTTCTCAAAAACTACAGCACCTCAGTAAGTAATACTTGAAGGGAAGCTTTCCACTATCATTATCTTCAAACCCTGTTAAAGTTTAATGTAAATCTATGGACATTTTGAAAAGTACCCAAATCCTTTAAAACTAGATGAAGAAAATTGATTTTGTGTGTACATTGTAAACACTGATGTGTGTTAGCACTTGATACTGTGTACTTTCTCAAGCTCCGTGAAAAAAAAAACCCCAAAACACAGGCATACTACTTGTGTGGGGTTCGAACCCATGACCATTGCAATTCTAGAGCAGTGTGTTTTTTCTCTCTTTTCACAGACCTCTGGTCACAGACAAATAAAACCAATAATACTCTTAATCCCAAATTTTGATTTATTAGATGAAGAAGACAACTGATATTCCGCTGTATCTACACGGCCAGTTGTACTGGCGAGAGTTCTTTTTCACACTTGGCTACAATAATGCAAAGCTGGATCAGATGATTGATAACCCAATCTGCATTCCGATACCGTGGGAAGTAAACGATGAGAAGCTTCAGCAATGGAGAAATGTAAGTCTCTAAAGTCTTGAGCTGACCCAATCAAAAATATCGGGTCCAATAGACCTTATGTAATGATGTCATTTTAGTAGGGCTCTCTCGTCTAGTGGTCGGAAGGAGGTCTTTCATTGGACAATTACCTCTAAGATGATGCAGTCATCAATGCACAAGGGGTAATTAATATTTTGTTGCACTAATGAGAAAGCGTTAATCAAGATCATTGAAGGACTGGTTGGGTCTTAAGGTAGCTGATGGTACACACAAACTTTTTGTGATCTGTCAGCAGGATGGAGGTTGCTGACAAATCTATGGTTTCTTTGTGATCGAAAGATAACAGGTATTTTGAAAGGAATGTGAGACCCACCATGACGACCTAGGTGGCGTGGTTTATGGATTCCTAAATCACGTATATAGGTCGATACGAAGATGTCGATTTCATTCCTTTTACCGCATCCAATTTAACTGATTACAAAAAAGGATCAGAGACGAAAGAATATTGGAGAATTGGAAAGAAACATTTTGTTCATTTTATTAATACCTTTTACATTTTTTTTCTTGCAAAAATTAATTAATGGCCTGACGTTCAACCCTAGCATAGTCTTTCTTGAAGGGTCAAAATGCCAAGCCATTAAGCATTTATTACATAGGTCCTTTTGGTTGGTAAGCAGCTTGCAACATATAGTATAGGTTTGCGGTAACACCATGTAATGATAGTCTCTTAATGATTTGGGGTGGTTTTGAAAAGAACTGTTGTTTTCAACTTGACGTTTCGATCAGTATGCTCTGATTATCTTCTGGAGAAAGTTGTTTGCAACAGCTAATTTTATTTGTCTTCTTCTAATTTCTATTCTCCAGGGTGAGACTGGATTCCCTTGGATTGATGCCATCATGATCCAGCTTCGCCAGGAGGGATGGATTCATCCGATTGCACGACACGCTGTCGCCTGCTTCCTGACACGCGGTGACCTCTGGATAAGCTGGGAGGAAGGGGCAAAGGTTAGTATTCTCTTTGAGTCAATGAGGGCACTTACTGTCAATGTTATTAAGTCTGATCATTAAAGAACAGTTTCTAAAATTATATTGGTGCTTGTTTTTGCTTGTGTGTAGCAAGCAGAGTCTTCCTGAGTCCTGGACAGCCAAAGTTTAACATGCATATTTTTATTTGAACAATATGCTTAAAGGAACACGTTGCCTTGGATCGGACGAGTTGGTCATAATAAAAGCGTTTGTAACCGTTTTTTATAAAATGCATATGGTTAGAAAGATGCTTTAAAAGTAGAATACAATGATCCACACAAGTTTGCCTCGAAATTGCGTGGTTTTCCTTCTACTGTGCGAACTAACATGGTCGGCCATTTATGGGAGTCAAAATTTTGACCCCCATAAATGGCCGACGTGTTAGTCGACGAGGTAAAAAGAAAACCACGCAATTTCGAGGCATGTTTGTGTGGATCATTGTATTCTACTTTTACAACATCTTTCTACCCATATGCATTTTATAAAAAACGGTTACAAACGCTTTTCAAAGACCAACTCGACCGATTCAAGGCAACGTGTTCCTTTAAAGACATTGGACACTATTTGTAATTGTCAAAGACCAGTCTTCTCACTTGGTGTATCTCAATATATGCATAAAATAACAAACCTGTGAAAATATGAGCTCGATTGGTCGTCAAAGTTGCCAGATAATAATAAAAGGTAAAAACATACTGTCACAAGAAGTTGTGTGCTTTCAGATGCTAGATTTCGAGACCTCAGAATCTAATTATGAGGTCTCGAAATCAAATTCGTGGAAAAATACTTCTTTCTTGAAAACTAAGTTACTTCAGAGGGAGTCGTTTCTCACAATGTTATTTACTATCAACAGCTCTCCATTAATCTTTACCAAGTAAGGTTTTATGCGAATCATTATTTTGAGTAATTACCAATAGTGTCCACTACCTTTAAAGAATAGTTTCTAAAATTTTATTGGTGCTAGTTTTTGCTTGTGTCTACCGAGCAAAGTCTTCCTGAGTCCTGACACAGCCACAGTTTAACATGCATATTTTTATTTGCACAATAGACGGGTTGCAATACGCGTCATTGACCGCTATCTTTGATGTATTGTACGCGTGAAACTGCACAAGAGTCATGCGCAGCACGTACACGCATGCACTTTTCACATGTAAAATACATCAAATACGGCAGTTGATGACGCAAATTGCAACAGATCTATGCTTGAAGAAAGACATTCAAGAGAGTGAGACGATATATTAAATACACAAGAATTGTTCGGTCATAAAATTACTGGCTCAACATTAAAACCAGTGGCCTTGGGCATGCGGTCCAGTGTACATTTTGAGTGACGAAGGATCCAGATTGATCAGTTCAGAATATCCTTTGTTTGACTGTGTGTATTATTTTGTTTACTATGAATATTTATTTACAATTCCACTCCCGTGTTTCCCAGGTATTTGAGGACCTTCTTTTGGACGCTGACTGGAGCGTGAATGCTGGAAACTGGATTTGGCTCTCCTGCTCATCGTTTCATCAACAGTTCTTTCACTGCTACAAGTTCTGCCCAGTGATGTTCAGTCAGCAAACTGACCCAAATGGTGACTATGTTCGGTAAGTTACCTAACATTACAATTAAAAAGCCTCCGGTTTAAAAATGTGATCAATCTAGTTCAAGATGCTAAATGCATTATGAGAAATTTGAGCAACATTTTCTGACCTCTCTTGATAAATATTGCAGGGATGAGAAATTTCAGACTTTTATCTGAATTCAGCCATTTTGAACTTCTGCCTGTTGCAATAAATATCTGCTACTTTCTTCAGATATAAAGAAATAGTTCCTCGATCTACTGAGGAAACTGTTCTAAGAAGCTCCGTAAAATCTTAAGGCAGAAATGCCATTATTTAAATGCAACTTCTTAGATCTGGATCAAAGTTTCAGATCTTTTTATCAGCAGTGAGCCTCACCTTTGATGTTGAAGCAATCAAGGCATTAATTTGGACACAGCCTTTAAAGAACCTGGACACTATTGGTAATTGTCAAAGACCAGTCTTCTCACCTGGTGTATCTGAACATAAGCATAAAATAACAAACCTGTGAAAATTTAAGCTCAATTGGTCGTCGAAGTTGTGAGATATTAATGAAAGAAAAAACCACCCTTGTCGCAACATGGTCACACAAAGTTGTATGCTCTCAGTAGCTTGATTTCGAGAACTCTAGTTCTAAATATGAGGTCTCAAAATCAAATCCATGGAAAATAACTTCTTTCTCGAAAACTACGCCACTTCACAGGGAGCCGTTTCTTACATTGTTTTATACTATCAACAGCTCCCCATTACTCGTTACCGAGAAAGGTTTTATGCTAAAAACTATTTTGAGTAATTACCAATAGTGTCCACTGCCTTTAATGTTTCTTAGTGTTTAGTGTGGAATTGTCGCTGCTTAGTAATTTTCGTAGGAGGGTTGAAATCAGGCAGGTATCCAGCATGCTTAGTTTCCAACATTTCAACATTCAGTTTTTGATTCATTTTTTCAGGAAGTACATACCAGCACTGAAGAATTTCTCAGCCAAGTATATCTATAATCCGTGGAAGGCACCACTTGACGTTCAAGAGAAGGCAAAATGTGTCATTGGTGAGTGTTGATGGTAACTGATCATTTTATCTTATGGTGACCATTCAATATTTTTTAGACAATTGTCATATTGAGATCCCGCTCTATCTGAGGCTTTTTAAATCTAATGTGTAAAACGGGTTTGATTTCTCAGGTTTTCACCGAAAATCCTCATGATAAACCATGTGAACACCCCAGATTGCAGAGTAGGGCTTTCAAAACCAAAGATAAATTATCTTTCATGCTCGCAAGCTTTCACACTTTGCGCTCGCAGGCTTTCACGCTTTGCGCTCGCGAGCTTTCATGCTAGCTTTCAGGCTTTTTGCTCATAGTTCAGGTTTTTTTTTCAACAGCCGATGTAATACAACTTGTCAAGCTTTGAGGGCTAATAAGCAGGGTTGTTGCGGGTTGTTTGCATGCTGAAGTGGGGAAGGAACCTTGAAGGAGGTAGCCATTTTTATTAACAAACTATTTTCCCCACCTTCTTCCTCAGGTAAAGATTATCCTCTACCGATGGTGAACCATGACAAGGTCAGTCGAATCAACTCTGAAAGGATGAAGAAGATTCTGCAGAGTGTTGCCAGGAAACCTTGCTATGATGGTAAGAACTTACCCCGAACCCTCTCCCCAAAAACAACCTCCCAAAGACCACCCTCCCCAAATCCCCTACCCCAAACCCCCTCACCAAGCCCTTTTGGGAACTTGTTGGTTGATTTAAACTTACTTTGAAAAATGTTGGTGTAAGGTAACTGTTATTTTCTTCAGATGTAAGGAAATCCTACTCTTTGATCTAATTCTCTCGCACTGAGAATACTGCTCTCAGGCGTTTCTCTAAATAATATCTCCTTGCGGTTCCCAAAAGGTGGAAATGCCACCATTTCAACATATCTCCTAACATTTGTTTCCTAAATTCAGTCCTTTTAGACTATACTCGAGTTACATTGTAGGCCCCTACATGTACTCATTGATGTTGCTGAAAACCCAATGACCCAAATCTCAAACCCAACTTATATATATAAAATAACAAACCTGTGAAAGTTTAAGCCTAATCGGTCATTGGAGTCAGGAGAAAATAACTGGAAAACCCACCCTTCTTTCCGCATGTTTCGCCGTGTCATGACATGTGTTTAAAATAAATCCGTAATTCTCGATATATGGAGAATTTATAATTGTTTTAATGTTTTTGTCGAAAAGTAAAGCATTTCATGGAATAATATTTCAAGAGAAGTCTTTCACCATTACCTTCTGTAAACCCTGTTAGTTATTTGTAAATCTGTGAACTTTTTTTTTTCCTGTTCCGAAAGTGTATAATGGCTTTTAACAAACTCTGTTCCAAAATGAAGGCATTTGTATGGACTCTAGCCTGTGAAAGAAAGCAACATCACAAGTGAACGTATTTTGCGCTAAATATTGAGTTTTAGATGTGGCGTTGATCTCAACTTCTTGTTAATTGTCAAATAATTTGGCTTCACTTCTTTTCATACTAGAATCCTTTACTGCCAGTACTCTGCACACCAAGGTACAAAATCGCCACAGGGTCCCCAACATGCAGAAAGAACCACCACGTAAGCTTGCCAGACTTACCCAGGACCATTTGTTGACACACCCAAACAACTACATGCCTGCTCAAGACGATTTAACGGCTGGCACCAGCAGTTACATGCGAACACAAGATGATTTAACGACGGGCAACAACAGCTACATGCCCACTCAAGATGAACTATCGGTGGGCACTAACAGTTACTTGCAAACTCAAGATGAGTTAACGGCGGGCAACAACAGCTACATGCAAACTCAAGATGAACTAACGGCGGGCACCATGAGTTACATGCCCACTCGAGATGAGTTAACGGCGGGCACTAACAGTTACTTTCAAACTCAAGACGATTTATCGGCGGGCACCAACAGTTACATGCAATCTCAAGATGAGTCAACGGCGGGCAACAACAGCTACATGCCCGCTCAAGATGAACTAACGGCAGGCAACAACAGCTACATGCAAACTCAAGATGAACTAACGGCGGGCACCATGAGTTACATGCCCACTCGAGATGAGTTAACGGCGGGCACTAACAGTTACTTTCAAACTCAAGACGATTTATCGGCGGGCACCAACAGTTACATGCAATCTCAAGATGAGTCAACGGCGGGCACCAACAGCTACATGCCCACTCAAGATGAACTAACGATGGGCACAAACAGTTACTTGCAATCTCAGGATGATTAACTGCAGGCTCTAACAGTTACATGTCTGCTGACGACGAATTAACGGCGGGCACTAACAGATACTTGCCTGCCACCCATCAGTCAAGCATCCATCCTGTGCAAGATACCTATAGCATTCAAGACGCATTCACCATGCCTCAAGACAACCTGCTGGAACAAGACCCTCGACAGAACTCTCCATGGGATGACATGACACGGGGAATCTTACATGCACATGTACCAACAACTCTTTCTGGTAATAACTGGCAGTAGGAGTTGACTTCAGTTAGCTATAGTCGCTAGGCCATGGCATGGCACACATTCAGGGCTCGGATATTTTGGGAGTAAATCCAACTGATTGCAGCTCAACTGAGTACGAGGCTGCAATTTTTAACAAGACCAGAATCAAAATGAGAAATTTACACATGGGTGCTAAGGGAGTACTGCAAACTTCACCAGGGCCAAATTTCATGGCATATATGGACCTTTTTCTCTCTTAGAAACAAATGCGATAGTCTTTTGGTCATTTGCATCACAGGGGTTGTTTATTTTGTGTTGTTTTCATGTATCTGTATATATGGGTATTGTAAGAGGCAACATAGACAATATGAAAACCTGTAAACATTAGTTTCAATTTTTGAGGCAGGTTTAAAATATAACTAAGATTTCTTTCTTTGGGGAGGAAGCAATTGTTAATTAAAGGCACTGGACACAATCGGTAATTACTCAAAATAATTGTCAACAATTTACTTGGTAATGAGCAATGGAGAGCTGTTGATAGTATAAAACATTGCATTTAACATAACTTCTGAGAAAGAGGCAATTTCTCACTCAAATATTGAAAGACTTCAGACCTGAATCCTCTCATCAGGCATCTAAAAGCATACAAATTAATGCTACAAGGGGGTTTTCCCCCAATTTAAACAGATCTGTTATTGTATGCATATGTTGGGATACACCAAGTGAGAATTAGTGGTCTTAGACAATTATCAATGTAATAAGTGCATTTAATTAATACTTAAACTATACATTCTATACATTTTTCATAAAATGTAATGTTAAAGGAACACGTTGCCTTGGATCGGACGAGTTGGTCAAAACAAAAGCGTTTGTAACCGTTTTTTATAAAATGCATATGGTTGGAAAGATGTTTTAAAAGTAGAATACAATGATCCACACAAGTTTGCCTCAAAATTGCGTGGTTTTCCTTCTACTGTGCGAACTAACATGGTCGGCCATTTATGGGAGTCAAAATTTTGACCCCCATAAATGGCCGACGCGTTAGTCGACAAGGTAAAAGGAAAACCACGCAATTTCGAGGCATGTTTGTGTGGATCATTGTATTCTACTTTTACAACATCTTTCTACCCATATGCATTTTATAAAAAAACGGTTACAAACGCTTTTCAAAGACAAACTCGACCGATCCAAGGCAACGTGTTCCTTTAATTGCTTGTACATAATGTTCATAACTGTCTCTTGTACATGTATTATTATTTTAAAAATCTTTTATTTTTGGCTTAATTCCCTTTGATCATTTTAGAATAAGAGATGAACACTAATTACTGTAAGTACTAACTGATTCTAAGTGACATATGAGATCTTGGGAAACAAAATCTGTTTTGATGCACATTTTGTGAATTTCTAATCAATTTTTGAACCAAATTTGATGAATGTGCTGACTTACCCCTTGTTGTGTTTATCAATTTAAACCAACCCCCTGTGGTATTTTTTTCTTCCATTTTTGACTGAAATTCGATTAAAATGCTTAACTTACCACTTGTGTTTTTTTGTTCAATTTTTTACCGAAATTCAATGAAAATGCTGAACTTACCCCTTGTGGTTGTTTCTTAATTTTTTTGACCGAAATTCGATTAAAATGCTGAACTTACCACTTGTGTTTTTTTGTTACATTTTTGACCGAAATTTGATTAAATTGCTGAAATTACCCCTTGTGCTATTTTGTTCAATTTTCGACTGAAAATCATTTATAATGCTGGACTAACAACCCCTTGTGTTTTTTCTGTTAAATTGTTTGACTGAAGTTCGATTAAATTGCTGAACTTCGATTAAACTGCTGAACTTACCCCTTGTTGGTTTTTTCTTCAATGTGTGACCAAAATCAATTAAAATGCTGAACCCTTGTGGTGTTTTTCTTCGATCTTTGAACAAAATTTTATTAAAATGCTGGTATTGTTCATCAATTTTTCACAGAAATTCAAGTAAAATGCTGAACTTACCCCTTGTTTTGTTTTTATTATAATGCTAAATTTACCACTTGTGGTATTTTTCTTCAGTTTTTACAAAAATTTGATTAAAATGCTGAACTTACCCCTTGTGGGTTTTTTCTTCGATGTTTGACTGAATTCGATTAAAATGCTGAACTTACCCCTTGTGGTTTTTTCTTCAAGTTTTGACAAAAATTCGATTAAAATGCTGGACTTAACACTTGTGGTATTTTTCTAAAATTTTTGACAAAAATTCAATTGAAATGCTGAACTTACCACTTAAGGTATTTTTCTTCCATTTTTGACCGAATTTCCATTAAAATGCTGAATTTACCCCTTGTGATTTTTTTGTTCTATGTTCTGATGTTTTTGACCGAAACTCCTTGTGGTATTTTTCATCAATTTATGACCAAAATTTGATTAAAAATGCTGAACTTGCCCCTTATGGTATTTTTTTTAAATTTTTGACAAAAATTCGTTAAAAGTGCTGGACTTACCCCTTGCATTATTTTTCGTTCAAGTTTTGACCGAAATTCAATTAAAATGCTGAACTTACCCCTTGTTTTGTTTTTTATTCAATTTTTTACCGAAAGTTCATTCAAATGCTGAACTTAACCCATGTTTTTTTTCTCTTAAATTTGTGACCAAAATTTGAATCAAAGCTGGACTTACCCCTTGTTGTTTTTTCTTAAATTTTTGTCCGATATTTGATTAAAATGCTGGATCTAACCCTTGTGGGTTTTTGTAAGTTTTTGACCAAAATTTGATTACTTGGTAAACTTGGCCTTTATTTCTTTTCTTTTTTTCAATTTTTGACCGAAATTCTTTCAAAATGCTGGACTTACTACCCCTTGTGTTTTTTTCCTTACATTCTTGACCGGAGTTCAATTATTATACTTACTCCTTGTGATTTTTTTTCTTAAATTTTTGACCAAAATAAAATGCTAAAATTACCCCAAGTGTTTTTTTCAATCAGCTAGTGATGAAATTTTAAATAACTTTCTTCTAATCTGAATTACATTGACATGGCAAGTGTTACTGTGAAACCTTTTTGATTGTAACATACTATTTTTGTGACATGGATTGTCTCGTATGTACAAGTACATGTAAACACAATTTTCATCTTATACGTAATTACAGTATTTTGTACATTATACCATTGTTAACTGTAATTTATCTGACAACTTGTTGCACATAGACTGAGTTTGCATCTAAATAAATATTTAACAATTTAAAAAAATACAATACATTTAGGCCTATGCAATCACATAGAAACAAAGTCCTTTGTCTGCTCTTACCTTGGCCCAATTTCATAGCGCTGCTTAACACTAAGCAAACTTTTGTGCTTACTGTATCGGAAAAATGGTGTAAGCATATTTCACAGGTTAGCAAGAAAATTTGGTGGCCATTTTGCAAATTAACCTTTATACAGGACTTAATTCATTTTCGTGTGGTAAGCACCGGAAGGTTAGCATGCCTTTTCGTGTGCTTACGGTCAGCAGCGCTATTACATAGACATTTGACAGCAAGCTCAAAGTCTGTCATTTAGGAACTACATGTACAGTGATTGAAATTGTGCCCATTTCTACAAATCAGGTCAAGCTTAAAGGCAGTGGACACTATTGGTAATTGTCGTAGACTAGCCTTCACAGTTGGTGTATCTCAACATATGCATAAAATAACAAACCTGTGAACATTTTAGCTCAATCGGTCATCGAAGTTGTGAGATAATAATGAAAGAAAAAAACACCCTTGTCACACGAAGTTGTTTGGTTTAGATGGTTGATTTCGAGACCTCAAATTCTAAATCTGAGGTCTCGAAAGAGCCGTTTCTCACAATGTTTTATACCATCAACCTCTCCCCATTACTCATCACCAAGAAAGGTTTTATGCTAATAATTATTTTGAGTAATTACCAATAGTGTCCACTGCCTTTAAATGCATCAAATATTAAGGATAATGGCAATGTACATGTAGTGACCATAAAAACTCTAATCAATCATGAAACTCACAACACCAAACATCAATTAAACCTTTTGTTGAAAGGTTAATACATATTAATTGCTTTATACAAAATTTCAACTGTTTGTCTGTAGTGGTTTGTTTGTTAGTCAATTTCTTGTTGACAGCACTGGTTTAAGATTTGTTTGGCAAAGCACTGTTGATAAAGTAACTCAGTTATATTTTAAGAAATATTGTAAATTTAAATATATTGTAAATAACATCTGTAAAATAAAATGATTGGAAATAACAAGTGGTCTTGACATTTTTTGATTTGGACGTATAACTGTCTAAAAGCTTTGCATAACATTTAATTGGTAAAATTGAAAATATAAAAACAATGTGCACAGTTTCACATCTTTAAGGCACTGGACACGTTTGGTAAATACTCAAAATAGTTTTTAACTTACTTGGTAACACACAATGGAGAGCTGTTGATAGTATGAAACATTGTGAGAAACGGTTCAATATGAATTAACTTGTTTTTTTGAGAAAGGTGTCATAAATAATATAAGACTTTGGCTTTGTTTTTTTATTAGGCATCTGTTTGCATACACATTAATTTGTGCAACAAAGATGTTTTTCTCATTTCATTATTCTCTTGCAACTTTGATGACCAATTGAGCAAAACATTTCAGTGATTTGTTATTGTTTGCATATTTTGCGATAAACAAAGTGAGAATACTGGTCTTTGACAATTAGCTAAACGTGTCAAGCGTTTTTTTTAACAATTACCAGGAGTTGAATATCTCCAGCCAAGACAAGATGTGAAATGGTAGGTGTGGAGGAGAGTATCAGCTCACCTGAGTTCATCACCCACCTTTCCTGCAGATCTACAAGATCCAACTTTCCTTGTTTGGCCACATAGTGAGAATGGAAAACAACAGTTCACATTGGTTTGTTGATTCTGTGATTCATTGTTGAGTTTACGAAAAAGTTTACAGTTTGCTGACTTCTTTCTGGATGATGATCTTCTCTAGTGCTTGCCTTAAGTCACTAGGCAGAAGAGAAACTGGCCGGTTCGTCGCGGCATCCACAAAAACATGGACGCAATGTCCGATGGCACAAGCAGTCTGTGAGTGACTTGCAGAGTTGCTTTCCTCTTCATATAACCCTCCAGTAACAGGCTGTCTGCTGGAAGGAAGTTGATCGATCACTTTCACTTCTTCAGGAAAAATAGCGACTGCATAATGGACACTAGACTGGCCGATGTGAGAGACAGACAATCCAGCGAGTGCAACCTCGGGGAAGCTGATGGGGCTCCTGTAAACACATTTGGTGTCGACCATGTAACCGACGACGCTCGATGTTTTCACGTCTGTGTTGAGACTGGCATGGTTAACGAGGTAGTGGTTAATAATGCTGTCAAAATACGAGTAATAAACCACATTGTTAACATGTCCATACTGATCATTGTCTGACCATCTTGTCTGAATTGGAAGGAAATATTTGTAGTATTTTCGTTGCCACGGTTTGTCGTCTTTACTTGTCCAGCTGTTGTCCTTAACGATGTTTCCATAGCATCGTTGTAGTGCAATGCTATGTTTCACACCTGACGCAGCCCAGCATTGACTCTTCATAATGTTTCCTGCAACAACCACTAGCTGGGAGCCATTACACAACATCATTGTTTGCTTTGACTGAATAAGAGAAACCATGTTTAAAGGCAGTGGACACTATTGGTAATTGCCAAAGACTAGCCTTCACAGTAGGTGTATCTCAACATATGCATAAAATAACAAACCTGTGAAAATTTGAGCTCAATCGGTCATCGAACTTGCGAGATAATAATGACAGAAAGAAAAAAAACCTTGTCACACGAAGTTGCGTGCATTTAGATGGTTGATTTCGGGACCTCAAGTTCTAAGTCTGAGGTCTCGAAATCAAATTCGTGGAAAATAACTTCTTTCTCGAAAACTATGGCACTTCAGAGGGAGCCGTTTCTCACAATGTTTTATACCATCAACTTCTCCCCATTCGTCGTAATCAAGAAAGGTTTTATGAAAATAATTATTTTGAGTAATTACCAATAGTGTCCACTGCCTTTAATAGTTAAAACTATTGTAACGCTACGCTCCAGCGAGGGTCAACCCTATCCGGAGCATTACAACTTTTGTAACTAAATTATAGCATGAGAAGCATTTGTTTCTTAGTATAACATTCAAAATAATGTGCCTAGATTTCTTGGTACTACCAGACTGAACTTGGAGGACCCGAAACCAAGACCGAGACCACAATGTCTGAGAACAAAAGAGTCAAGCAAAAATGTAAGAGTGATTGTGCACCCAATGATAGTCTCATGAAAAAAAGGACTACAAACCTTTTAAAACCAAAAATGTAACTAACACTTTAAAACAAAACCACTGGTCAGATGTCAGGTGAAACACCCATATGATAATTGATTGAAAATAACCATACACAAAATTGGTGTGATTATTTGTGAACATTTTAAACATTACAAGCATTCTCTTTGACTTTGTTAACTCATAAAGCAACTCATAAAGCATGCCCAACATTTCAACTGACAATCTTGCCTGGACTTCTGAAGGGTCACTGTGCATGATAATGTCACCGCCTGCTAGAATTTAATTAGAAGACTCTGAGCAGAGAGTATGCTGGAACCTCTAGCCCCACTTGGGTGGCCAAAAGGCTAGCCTTGGCCACACGGGGCTAGCTTTCTTGAACCATTCTGGAACTTACACAACTTGGAAGCAAGGGTTTGTAGTTTCTAATTTTAGGCTATTTGTTGCTGTAACTGTCATAGACTATTTGTGCACTTAAACTAGAGGCAGATTCGTTTGAAACACCTCCATGCATAGACCATAGAGGTAGAAACTCCATGCATAGACTATGCTGAAGGTAGGCCATGGGCACAATTGCAGAATAAAACAGAAGTAAAATTTGCATCTAAAAAAGATGTACATGTAGACCAATATTATAAACAAATGGCAACATCTAGGCCCTACATGGCCCTACTACATGTAGTTACTTACCCTCAACGTTGTTGCTTAGCTTGCTCCTTCTTTAGGCTGTTAGGTGTTTGTTTATGGATCATGAATCAACCCATGGAGGTAGATTGCTGGGCTCTACGGTTTGATAAAGGGAACTATGATCAAACAAACCGGACGGATCTCCAACACTACAGAGAGAGGGCGCTAGCAGCAGTGACCACGATTGGCGCAATCACTACTAAACTCCCCAAAGCAACCATCGCTAACTTCTAAATATAAAAAAGGACTCACAAAATATTTAAAGTCTCTTGAAAACTGATATAACATATTTCAGACAACTTAAGTTTAGATTTGTTATGATTTTTAGGCAGGTCAACCGTTGGATAGAAAAAAAAACACCCGGAAATTATGTGGTTTTTGTTTAAACCAATTTGCTGCCAGTTTTCGCTTCACCCACTTCCCAAGTTAAATATACCATCTAAAACGGTTCAGATAGAATCAATTGTGACATTTACTCAATCTATTGCGTGTTCCCTGAAACGTTTTAAAAATGTTAAAAATTATTCAAAATTATTTTTTTAGTGACAAAAACCCAATATTTCTGAGCGTCTTCGATATTGATAGGCCTACCAATCGAACTTGAAACAATTAATGAACCTTTTTAATCCGTTTGCAGAAAATTTCAAAATTTGAGTCAATTACCCTAGAAGAAAAAAATCGAAAATTCTATAGTCTTCACAAATCAATTATCAGGCTTTCCAATCCAAATAAGACCAACTTAAAGCCTAAATTATATCCAGTCTCCTCAAAAGTTCAGCCCTGAGGTTCGGATAGATTGTAGCATAGAATTGCCAAACTCAAATATTTTCCAGATTTTTATTTTTAAGGATTCCCTTTCTTGAATCTATTTAGAGAGAAAACAAAATCAATGACACGCAAAACAATATTCAAAAACTTTAAAAAATTGGTTAAGCTTAGCGCCTGGAGTTTCGCATATTAGTGTCGCTAATTCTACCCTATAACGGTGGATAGCAAAGATGGGAATAAAATAAAGGCATATTGGAGCAAGACGCGAGTTTGGGGCAAGGAAAATAGAGATATCATCATTTGCGTCAACTTTCAAAGTCATAATATTGGTGATCTTTCTGATTGCAATTTTCATCTTCAGTAGTAAAGAATTGGCATACTAAAATATTTTCCTGATTTTTATTTTTCAGGATTCCATTTCTTGAATCGACTTAGTAATGGAAAGCACTACGACCGTGGCAATTTTGATGCACAGAAAACAATTGCATCCCGATTATCTATAACTATTCCGCACAAACCTAAACGTCCCTAATTGCAAATAACAATGACATTATAGGGGGAAAACAAAAACACCGGAAATAACCAAACCATAAACGTCGTCTTAAAATATACTTAGATAATTTGATTTCCTTCCAAAGCCAGCCAATAGTTCGGATACAATGTATACAAAAACTAGGTTTAGTAATTCTTGAAGTACAGTAGTTGACTCCCAATATAAGAACAGGGATGTTATTTTAAATTAGCTGGAAGAAAGGAAAAAAAGGTGATTGAATAGCTATTAATCTGCCACAAACACTTATGGCCGGAGTAAAATATAAATAAAAGTAATAACTGAGATTACATTGAAAAGATAGTTGTGTGCTTGCCTTAACACGTCATCTGTCTGTGTAACATACAAAATGAAAAATCTAATAAATATTGAAACCCTATTTTCAATAAGAGGTTATGTAACATTTGTTGGAGAATACTGTTAAGCATGTGTAGAGAAGGTTTCAACCAACAAATTTGTGGAAAATTATCATTTTTGACACAGCTCAAAAACCAAACTCAAAGTTTTAGCCTTAGTGTGGTTCTTGGCGCTTTGGTTATTTAGTGTAATCATTTGAGCATTTGTTTGAGACTAGTTTTTTTGGAAATAGGGATAGGTTAATAAATAAAAAATAAAAAATCTTGAAATCAGTGGAAAGTTAAATGAATAGTGTTATGTTATAATTTCTTAGATAAATTTACAACCCTTACACTTTTACCGAAAAACAAAAACCTGATGCATTTTTGTCAGATGTTTTGTTAATTGCGTTATGTAATCGTCATGCAAAAAAGGCCAGCCATCTTTGTCATATTCCCTTTAGACACAAAGACAACAACACCCTCGTTATCCCTAAAGTTACCACCAAAGCATATTATGGTCAACGTAGTTTTCAGTTTGCTGCACCTCACTTATGGAACAATCTCCCTCTACACATCAAACAAGCCACTGCGATCTCAAGTTTCAAGACTTTTCTCAAAACACATCTATTCAAATTATCTTATACTTAATTATTCTTTTGGTTCCTCTGAGCGCTTAGAGACTTTCTTTTGGAGGTGTTAGGCGCTATAGAAATGCGGTTGTTGTTATTATTATTATTAACAATGACGAAAATTGACAAATGTTAAACCAGACTCTATTTCTTCCAGTCTCTGTTTGACGTTGCTTTCACAACTGCAGGACAGGGTATAATTATTAGTTTTACAACACAAGCACCTCAAGATTGAGGCAAAATTTTGACTTTTGTTTTTGTAATGATAAACTATATGTTGGTTTCTAAATCCTACCTAATATTAACTCTTCAAAATAAGCAAACAATATTTATACTGAAGACAGTTTTAAAGGGAAGGTACACATTTGGTAGTTACTCAAAACAAATATTAACTTCAAAACTGACTTGGTAAAGAGCATTGGAGAGCTGTTGATAGTATAAAACATTGTGTGAAACAACTCCCTCTGAAGTAACGTAGTTTTTGAGAACGAGGTAATTTCTCACTAAAATAATAAAAGACTTCTAGCTAGAAGTCTTTTATTCCTATCTGAATTCACACTATTTGTCCAACAAGGGTGTCTTTTCTTTCCTCATTTTCTCGCAACTTCGATGACCGATTGAGCCCAAATTTTCACAGGCTTGTTATTTTATGCTTATGATGGGATACACCAAGTGAGAAGACTGGTCTTTGACAATTCCCAAACGTGTACCTTCCCTTTACAGAAAAAACTAGGCACCATAGTCTAATGAGGTATGAATAAACGCATAATCTCTGAATAAATGCATAAAATTATCAACAAACATATCGTCCATTACCATTTGAATAGTTTCCAGTGGAACGTTCAGCTCATGCAAAGTTATGAAGCCAACATGTGTCAGAAACTACAATAGTAAACATGTGATAAATACATAGCAAACATACAATGAAAACAGTCAATCTTCCTTTGTACAAAAAATACTGCTTATAAAAAAATAAAACATCAGCACTATATCAAGTATAGAAATATCCCCAGAAACAGTATTTCTTCAAGAATAATCAAGAATTCAATAAAAAAAAAACATCTACACTGTCTCATTTCATCTGTCAAAATTCCACATTTTCTTTCCCTCCCTCATTCATTTCTGTCATTTAATTGCAAAATTTCATTTGACCGACTTTGCTTTGTTTTTGGCAATCAAATAATAGTTTTAATATTTTCAGAAACGTTACAACTCTATTTCGCTGAAAACGTCATTGCTGTATCAATCTGAATCACATCTGATTTCAGAGTTTAAATCCAGGTATTTTCAAACAGCAAACAAACAAATATGCAGAATTGCTAGTTATTCAAGTATATATTACATTATATTTACATTTTTAGATTTATTTTATTTAAATTGCTTTTAATTTACAACCAAAGTAGAACCATCAAATCAGACAGACAGACAAACCGTTTCTCAATTCTGCCAAAGAGAACTTCATTGAAAAACAAAATATAATCAACATTTCTACTTGGGCATGAAATTGTTTTATAAAGAAATGACTCAACCAAATATAGGGATGAGATTAGCCGAATGTAAATATTTCTGAAAAAAAAGCTTCTGACTGGCATCCCAAACAAAGACATTGACAAGGCAGCCACCATTAACGCTCGATAGCTCAGTTGATATCGATAAAAGATCATCTTCAAAATTTCCAGTAAATTTTACGACATCGAGCTTTTATCCGTTGACTGAATTGTGATGTAACAATGAACTAGGACGATGCCTCAGACAAATATTTGTAACTTTTCAAAAGACCAAGATAGGAACGAAAACGAACTAAGGAAACTTCCACACGACAAAACAAACAACCCCAAACACACAACCCCCCCCCCAAAAAAAAAACCCCCCAAAAAACCCCAAAACAACAAGATAGGAACCAAAACAACTAAGAAAACTTCCACACGACCCCTCAAAAAACCCACCCCAAAACACAACCCCCCTCCCCCCCAAAAAAGGGAAAAAAAGAAAAAAGTTTATGTTCAGAATGCTACAGTGGTTTTTGTTTGAACTTAATATTTACATAGAGAAAAACCCACATATTTCTGGAAGGGAAATCTTAATAAAAAAAACCCAGAAGCTATGTACAATTCATTATTAATATTTACAGTCAGAATCAAGAAGACTGATAAAGAATTATATTTACAGTTAGATAAAGTCAAGTAAACGTTTCCGTCTTCCCAAACCTCCACTCTTTTAAGCATCTTACATTATTTAAATTAGCCTCATCCAGACATTTGTCACACACAACACTTTCCTCCTCTCTTCATCACAATATATATATATTTTTTTCACACATGAGAACATTAATCCTGAATGACCCCACCCTTTAGCTTAACTTCATAAACATGCTAGGTGATAAAATAGTCATCAATCAAGTCTACTTATTAGCATGATTTGGTTTACCAGTTAAAAAATACCATGTACAGGTATTTGTGGCTGGTTCCCTACATGTTTTTGCTCAGCATGCGTTTTTTTTTTTACAATGGGGCACTGTTCTTTTAATGCCATAATGTTTTAGTATTTTTTTCAGGAGGAATAGGGTCAGACAAGTGTTCAAAAAAGGCGATATAAAACCTTACAAGACATCTACTTTCTATTTCAGACTCTGAAAGCAAATAGTGGCACTAAAAAGGTACAAAATTATGAACTTAAAAGGCACTGGACACGTTTGGTAATTACTAAAAATACATATTAGTATAAAAACTTACGTAACAAGCAATGGAGAGCTGTTGATAGTATAAAACATTGTGAGAAACGACTCCCTCGGAAGTAACGTAGTATTTGAGGAAGAGGTAATTTCTCACTCAAACATGTGAAACTGAGAAAGACTTTCAGGCATGAAGCCTTTCTCAGGCATCTGAAAGCACACAAATTTGTGCAACAAGAATTTTTTTTTTCCTTTCATTATTTTCTTGCAACTGAGTCAAAATTTTCACAGGCTTGTTATTTCATGCATATGTTGGGATAAACCAAGTGAGAATACTGGACTTTTTACAATTACCAAACGTGTCCAGGGGTCGACTTCACAAAGAGTTAGTATGTGTAATTCATACCACCATTTCATTAACTGGGCGATACAGTCATCAAATAGCCGTTGCGCAATCATATTCAGCCTCGTCCAAGAATTCATTTGTGGTTTTATATTATTACTTGCCACTCGTCCTGCTTAAGGTGAGTTTTGAGAAATCAATCCTAGGATTGGTCTTAAGGCTAGGACTAGTCCTAAATCCTAGGATGGTCTTAAAGCTAGGGCTAGTCCTAAATCCTAGGATCAATCTTAAGTTAGGAAGAGTTCTGTGAAATCGACCCCTGTGCCTTTAAAAGAGTGAGAATTCTCCCTGATGATTATACCGGCAGTTGCTGCTGGATTGCCTTCATGATGGTCAGCCGATGGCCGAGGCGCCCGACCCCAAGCTCCTGGAGGTCATCCTTGCTCAGGCTCGACAGGTGCTCCCCGGTAATCTCATTCTCCTCAAAGCTACTCCGATGTTCGCTCATGTTGAGGCCTATCAACCATAAGCCCACATCCTGTGGTGTCCAGGACAAGAAGGGCTTGGTCCGCCACTCCTCTGTATTGTTTGAGTTGCCGTTAGAACCTGCAAAGTCATCACACAAGGTTTAAAAAGCTTTTTAGTAAATTTCCAGAGTAAACATTTTACTTCACCGAGTGTTAATAATAAAAAACGACATTATACTGCTTGATTCTGGCATTTCTTAGCGCAATAAACCTTAAACCACAAAGAAATGAGCCTTTTATAGTGATGGAGACTGCTCATTTTTTGTTATTTCCAGTATTTTATCAGAAATCTACATACATAAAACTGACTGCAAAGGAACCACTAAAAAGATTGCCATAACTGTATTTTTAATTTTCACAAAAATTTATCAGTAAAACTTCTGTACTGTCAAATGTTTTGCTTGTGGATACATTAAGAGAAGTAAAACTTATCTCAGTCATAGATGAAGTGCAATGGCTGATGTGGTTCAGCTGATACCAAAACAACCAAATTCAAGAGAAAAAGTTATGAGACTTTTCAAAACACTAACCTTGTTGGGTCCACGCACTAGTCATGCTATGTTTGTTGTCGACATCGGTAGTTGGCACTGTGTTAATAACGAGACTTCCCGCGTTGTCCAGAACCTCTTCGTGGTGACCAGATGACGGTGTGGTTTCTTCATCCATGTGGTGGGACTTCTTCTTGGGTTTGGGGAGCACCTTGGGGGAGGGCTTGGAGCTCTTGGAGGTTACAGTGCTGTTTGAAGACACGGACGAGGAGGTGGACTTCATCGTACTTGTCCTAGCATCATCTTCATCCTGCTCAAAGATGTCGCTGCTAGGCTCCGTCGACATAGTGCTGAAGCTAGACATGGTTGACATGGAAGACATGGAGGAGACAACACTAGCCGTGTCGAAGGACCTCTCTCTACGATGGAGAGACTGATCATGGTCACCCAGAGGGGAATCGGGATCGGCAAGTCCGTTGGATTGGTGGGCGTTAAAGTTCAAGAAAGCTGCAGGGGGAGGAGGGAGGGAAGTATCTTCACCAGCGTTCTCCTTGACTGGGGACAACGGATGCTTGTGATGGTCTGGCTTTGGGATTTTATCCAACTTGGGAGTGAGATGAGAAGGCCCCATCTCAGGTCCACTGTCTGTATTCTCACGAGGAGAATGAGAAGCAGGACTGGTTGACTTGTGGACTTCACCCCGAGGCACAATTTTGATCACATTCTTGTGGCCGCCAAATGAAGTTGCTGGCTCCTTTGCTGGGGGTTTACTGGCCAAGCGGGCCTTCATTGTAGCAGCCGCCTGAGCTATGTCAGTCTCCTTGATGCCTGGTGCTGTTGGAGCATCTTTGCTTGGCGTTGTGTCAGCGGTCTTACAACTTCCTTCAGAACTTGTTGACTGGGAATCACTATCATCAGCAATTTGCTTTTCAATTGTTGATCGACGTTTGGCAATTGCAGTCAACAAGGCTTGATTTGCAGAGCTGCCCTTTGCCGAATCAGATTGTCTGTATTTCCTTATTTTGTTTTCAATGCTCTCATTTGGGTCTTTGTTGGAATCCAGATGTGCTTTCCGTCTGGCGATTGCTTCATTAAGAGCCATCTGTGGTGAACCCTGGGAAACAGTCGTCTCTGCATTTTGGTTCCTGTTTTGATTTCCTCCCTGCAGACTCTGATCCCGAGCTGCTAAGGCAAGCTGCAGAGGCGTCTTTGGTTCTATACTATCTAAACTGTCAACACTGTTGGCTCTTCGCAAGCGCTCTCTCTTTGCAGCGGCTGCCGCGATGGCGTTAGCGAATTCAGAGCCACTAGATTCAGGTGAAGGGGATGCAGGGATCTCTGCATAACTTGAAACAGCGAGAGAGGCAGGTCGTGGCTTTTCAGAGGTGCTCATTTGTGCAAGGTTTCCTTCGCTGATTGAGGACTCTCTCTTCGGAATGGGAGGAGGGGGCTTGTTTGGACGCTTCTGGCCCATGCTCATTCTTCTTGGGCCAAGTGGTGATTCTGGGCTTGCAGTGAGTGGCTTATCAGTGTAGAGGTCATACAGGGATTGGGATCGAGACTGGAGCTTTGGGTTTGTAGGAGCTGGGTAGCTGGGAGCAGGAGGTATGGGGGCCGGGTAGTTTGGCGCTGGAGGCACCTGGGACATGATGGGTTCCATGGGAGACACACTATCGGTTGGAGTTACTTTCGTGTGAACTCCGCTATCATTAGACACCGTCGTTGTGTAGGAGTACGACGACGCTGGTGAGGAACGCAATGATGAAACGGCAGAATCAGAGCTGGCAGAGTTCCTTCGAATCTGCTGGTCATCATCATCAAACTGCGTCTGCGTTTCCATAGCAATTGTTTCTGTTGGTGCGATGGCAATGGCGGCATGTTTTGAAGATGACATCCTTGCGATCGTGTTGAATCTATAGGCCGAGGGAGCCAGAGGAATGCTTGGTTTCTTCAGACTACTTCTTGCCTCTGGCTGTTGGTCATTGGTGGCAGAGGTTGGATCACTGCCTTGTCTCTTAAAGACTTGACTGAGGTGCTCGGGGCTGAACTTCTGTGAGACAGGGCGCTTACGGATTGAGGCAAATGTGGCTTCAGTCTGATCCTCTGGAGTCTTCTCGGCTACTGCAATTGCTTCGTCTAACTCCGCTGTAATTTGAAAAGAATAGGGGAAAAAAAACTTATCAGACAAATCCCCTGGAATTAAACCCCCAAAATGCTTACCCTAAAACCTCACCCTTTTCCGCAGAAAACTATTACAGGTATAGTTTTAACACAAATCTACCTTTACTAATCACTCTAGACAGTTAAAATTATTCTTAAAATACAGCACTAAGTAAGCCAACAAGGATATACTAGGTAGTATGCATACATACTTTCTATTTGAAGTATTCCAGCAAATGCATATGTTGACCGCTAGAATATTCCATTGGAACTTTCAATTTGCTAATGTGCGTATTCACTCATGTATATTTGCCCCCTCAACCAGCACAACGATGCGGTCGACTGGATTGTTTTGGCGGTCTAATGGATTACGGGTGATTGCAAATGGGAACGTCTGTGCCAGACTTTTGAGATGCTCTCTAAATAAATACTAATGGGAGACTTTGGAAGGCTAGGTGGCAACAGACTTACCGGGTAAAAATTCATCGTTTATGTGTATTTCTAAGAACAATGGATTTACCTGGTACGTCTACCACTACCTAGAGTCACCAAAAGATCCCATTTGAGTTTCTACAAACTATGACATGTTATGAGGACATGACTTGTGTATCAAGAACAACATGTCTTCCAGAAATTATTAGCTGAACGAGGACACAAACTGTGCAGTGCAGAGATGGAAAATGAAAATGAAATGAAATAAAACACATGGACTGGAGTAAAAGATGGACCTTGAGTGGAGGGTATTAAAGACACTGGACACTATTGGTGATTGTCAAAGACCAGTCTTCTCACTTGGTGTATCTCAACGTATGCATAAAAAAAAAAATGTGACAATTTTGACTCAATTTGTCATCAGAGTTGTAAGAGAATAATGAAAGAAAAAACACTCTTGTTGCACAAATTTGTGTGCTTTTAGTTGCCTTAAAAAGGCTTCAGGCCTGAAGTATAATATTTAAAAAATATTTAAAATATTTCCTCTGTTTCAAAAACCACATTACTTCAGAGGGAGCCGTTTCTCACAACGTTTTATACTATCAACAGCTCTCCATTGCTCGTTACCAAGTCAGTTTTTTATGCTAACATTTACTTTGAGTAACTGCCAATAGTGTCCAGTGCCTTTTAAACAGGAACCGAGGTCAACTACAGGGTTGGAATGAGGGGTTTGGTAGTAAGGGGGTTAAGATAAGAAAAGAGGGGTGCTTACAGAGTGCCATCAGCTCCTGCTGAGCCCTCTCACCTTTTGCTTTTGTTAAAGATGGCTGAGCTGGAGGCGCTGGAAACAAAAAGGGCAAAACTTTGGTTATAATAATAATCATAGTTTATTAATTTATATAGCGCAAATTCCAATATTTTTTTTATTCGAATGCACTGAACAATAAAATAATAATAACAAATATAAGAAAATACAAATAAAAGTAACTGTCATAAAAAATACAACTTAACAGTTATCCCAAATCAAGTACCAACTAGTAGGATTGTACATTTTTATCATTCTTCTCAATTCCGTATTACTCACGTTTCTTTCGTAGCGATCCTTTCTTGGCCTCGTTCAGCCAGACCAGCGCTTTAGAGTCTGGTAACGTGATGACCTTCATGACGATGGTATCAGGGGAGTTAACCACCAGACTAACAACATACTGATGGGGAGAGGCTGTCACGTCTTGACCGTTGATCTAAAGGAATAGAATAATAGAATAATAATAATACTTTGTTCTTAAATAGCACACGTATCCTAGTAGCTAGATCAAGGTACTCCTCAACATTACTATTCCTATCCCTGTAATAATATATATTTGGTTTGCGGTAAACACCAAGTGTGTATCTTCTTGCTGGGTAGATAATGTTCTTTTGAGAATGTGTCTTACTTTATTCTGAAAATTCGACTCCGCGGTAGTAGAATATAAAGTAAGACACGCTCTCAAAAGCACATTATCTACCCTTCATGTAGATACACACATGGTGTTACCGCAAACCAAATATGAATGCCTCACCATGCAATGCCTCAAGCCCCATATATCCCTGTACACTTATATCATCCCTTAAACTATCTCAGCTCCCTAGAGGGAGCATACAACCCCAAGCTGATTAAATTGGTGCTCAGGGAGTTCTGGGGTCGATTTCACAAAGAGTTATGACTAGTCCTAACTTAGGACTAGTCCTAGGAGATATACAAATTGCATTGATAGTCCTAAGTTAGGACGAGTAACTGGTCCTAACTCGAGATAAGACTAGTCCTAACTCTTTGTGAAATCCACCCCAGCCAACACAACACTGTCTCAGCCATTTCAGGTTTCCATTTAATTATGGCTAAATGCCTTGTTCAAGGACGCAAGTGTCATGATCGGGGATCAAACCCTCACACCGATAATTCAGCTATTAAAACTTGAGTCCGATGCAGTACACCACTCGGACAAGACTTGCAACAAGTAGAAAACCATGAGTTAATGTTTCAATCGGGTGGGATTCGAACTCATGACCTTTGCATTGCTAGAGCAGAGGTCTTACCATTAGACCAGTGAGCTAGCCTGTATTAAAAATGATCAAATGTGCATTACAAAATTATACTACTTAAAAACAATTTTTTTTAATTTTTAAAAGGTAGCAAACAAGCATAATATACAAAAATTGAAAAACACCAGCTCATAAATAAGGAATTTGTTTTACCTCCAGGACAAAGTCTCCTCTCTTGAGGTTAGCTTTCTCTGCTGGGCTTCCCTTATCAACATGTTCCAGGTACTGTAAGGCTGGGAACCCTTTACTGGGCTTGAAGGCTGACGTGGCACCCTGGGGACCTGATGACAACCAAACACACAAATACATATTTAACACCATGAGAAGATTTAGATGGATCAGGGCTTATTTTACAAAGAGCTAAGACTGATTCAACTACTAATCCCCCTTAATTACTTAGCAAAGTGTGATGTCACATTACAAATCACTATGGTGATACTGGTAAGTCATCTATGTGAGATGGTATTTTGGCTGGTAACTTTATTCTGGTAAGCATACATTTTGTGCTTAGCTACTTTTTTTCTCAAGCAGCTTCTTAAAAACGGCCATACTAGTTGAGTTTACTAATAAGTGACGGTTTGCATTCCAGTAGAAAGGTTCCAAGATTAGGAACTGGTGCTGAGCTTACTTTTAGCTCCTCGTAAGATGAAGCCAAAACCTTTCTTCTTTCTCTCCACGAATACAACTCTTGGCTCCGGTTCCTCTTTCTCCTTCTTGGCAGACATGCTGGGAAAAAAAGAAATAAAAAAACACATCATAAACTTAGGTTTCATTCTGCATAAACATCTACATACACACAAATCTCAGTCATTCAACTTGTTTGTATTTATTCTGAATGTTTGTGAAGCCAAGGACTCTCAAAAAAGCAAACTTAATTACAGTACTATTCAAAAACTATTCCAGGGAAAAACCCTTTTTAGTCAAGTAGGGACTTAAAACCCAATCCAGGTAGTGCACACGACAGGATTCCAACTGGGGTCCTAGAGGTGGAAGGCGAGGAAAGATACCACAATGCGAACCCAACATACGCCAACCTGGCAATCACCAACCCGGCAATCGCCAACCTGACCATCATTGTGGGGTCATATTGATCTTTTTCCAATCCAATACAATGTGAACCCAAACGAAACAGGAAGGAGAAAGTAGTCTAATCCCCATTTGATACCTCGTAGTATTTATTTTTATTTTTATTTATTTTTTTTATGCACGTCGCCAGACACACAAGGCCTAAAGGCCACTTCAAGGTGTGGGCTGCACTTTTTTATCTTTTTTTCAGAGGCCATTGCCACCTACTCCTAGGGCTGAAACAGGGTTGCCCCTTTTTACAGTACATACAGATGTAGGGTTGGGTATCATCAGTCTGAAGCCTTGCCGGTAGAGCAGAAAGCACTACCTAATATTCCAAGTTAGTATTACCGTTGAAGACAGGCAATGTGACGCCTACAACATCGGCAAACAGAAGATAACAACATACCTTTCCGGATAGTTGGCTTTTCTTTCTCTCATGGTCTGTGCTTTCTCTTTACCGGTCACCTCATGCACACAGTAGGATGGAAACCATCCCTTGATGTGGCCTACTTCACCTTCCCAGAAGTTAAATTCACCGATGCTCATTACTAGTGGATCAAAAAAAGGTATGAAAGACATTTAGTGAAGGGAAGGCACAATTGTGTATGGTGGTACAACTGTGCACAGAACTTACTGTGTACATAAAAGCAACTGTGGGTTTGTATCCACATTCAAACCGGGGACCTATAACAAAAGGGACATTGGGTCCACGGTTGCTATCACAAAGGAACACAATGGGGTCCACGGTTGCTATGACAAAGAGTTGAATTTGTACATGCATTCCCCACATGACATCATATTGCAGGCTGGCATAGTTTATCTATCATTCAAAACCTCAGTGGATGATATTGAGTGATCAGACAGTAAGAAGGTTGACTGTGCACCTTGTAGATACATTCACTACATGTGTTGTGTAACACATGTAAAAGAACCCAGTGCACTTATCAAAAAGAGAAGGGGTACGCCCCGGTGTTCCTGGTTGTGGTTGCTGTACGTGCCCTAGCACCTTGTAAACCCTTGGTAGATAAGTGCGCTATATAAGACTTTAATTTTATATTACATGATATCAAATGCCACCAGGGGCGCGTTTGCACCTTCTCCTGGAGCTGAAACAGGGTTACCCCCTTCACAGTTCTTAAGATGTAGGCATTGGTGTCTTCCACTAGGAGCCTGGCTAGTTGAGCAGAATCTCAACAAACAAATTATGGTCAAGTACCTTGCTCAAAACAAGTGTTCATAATATATCATGTAGAAACACTGACTGACCTTTGACATAGTCTCCCTTACGCAATGTCAACTCCCCGTATTCCTGAGCCGAGTAGTCTTTGACAGCAACGTACAGCTTGCCTTGTTTTGCATCTTGAATCTTCCGATGTACCATCCGGGCCGTCGTTCCGACCTGCCCTATTGAGCCGACCGAACCGGTTCTTATCGGTGTAGTGGGAGAATCAACTGGAGGAAAAAAAAGGTCTTCCAATTAAGTTTTGTTTTGACTGGAAAGTTTACAGCAGAGGGAATTGAACCAGAAAGCTCTAGATAGATGCTTTTCCCCACTGTACCAGAGCTGCCAACATTTGCATCTTGCAATCAGGGAGATTTTGTACATCAATTTGGGAGATATATATTTGGTTTGCTGTAATATGTGTGTCTACTGGCCATGCAGATTTTTCTTTAGAGAACTGTCTTGCTATACTCTACTACCGCAGAGTAGAGGGAAATTGTCAGGAAGATATTTGAAATTAAATTCAAAATAATGGAGACAATGTTCCTATAATCAGGAAGATTGTCAAATTTGCTCATCAGAACAAGGGGAGATTGAGGGGTTTTTTTTCCAGGAAACTTTCTGAAGAATCAAGGATAATTGGCAGCTCTGCTGTACTCACCAAAAAACCAAAACAAGGCTTAAATATTAAACCAGTCCAAGTTTGTGTTGTGTTTTGTTTCATCAACAGTGGGGATAACACTAAAGACCTTCAGATTTCCATCTGGGTCATCTATTAATACTTCGAATGGCCACCCAGCCATATGGAGAATTGTTTTAAAAATTTGCCCAGCACCTTCCGTTGTAGAACACTTCATCAACACTTGACACTGAACCAAAAAATTGAATGACTGTGAAGCCCGGTTCAAACTTCCTGTGAATGCCTCGTGCGAAGCCAATTCGACTTCTTCACAGCTTCGTTTTTGTTGCAAATGCGTTGAACGTAACTATTTTGAATTGATTGTTGCGAATTTGTAACTTAAATATTTGCATAGCATTTGCAGGATGTGTGAACTGGGCTTAACTCATCTTATATCCATCTGAGGAAAAAAAATTAATAAATAATGAGCCAGAAAAAGGATGTTCTCAAGATTTGAATACAAAAGGTTAGCAAGTTACAACAGAACATTTCCTATATATATTTCCTATATAGAACATTTCCTAATGACCATAAATATTTATTTAACACTTTCAGTGCCAAGATCTTACATCTACATGTTTGATCTATTTTATTCCCTTTTTGCCATTATTGTACACGCCTGATCTATTTTATGTACACAAAAGTATCACCAATCGTACATTTATGACCCATAAAATAAAAGTTCACACGAAAGGGCAACCAAAGTAACACCAATCAGCAAGATACATTCCATTTATGAGAAACATAAAAAAAAAATTGTTTTGAACACAATTTTAAAAAAAGCTGGCCACTTTCGGTTCAAATGAAAATAAAAGAAATGAAAAAAAAAAAAAAAAACGGGCATTGAAAGAGTTAATAAATGAGGGCAATCAAAATAAGGGCTAAGGGCTAAGAGAAGTTTGCTGTAACACCATGAAAATTTTCTTTTGAGTAGTTCTGGTTCTGAAAAGATCCGGTGGTTAACAACTCAACATTTTGATCAGTATGCTCTGACCCAGTGATCGTCTTAAGAAGAAAGGTATACTGATCGAAATGTTGAGTTGTTTAACCACCCGTTCTTTTCAGAACCATGAAGTTACTCCAAATAGATATTCAGATAGTGTTACCACAAACTCCTCTTACTTATACTTCCAACATGCAAAGTTTCAAATCCTAAAAAATAAGAGCTGACAATTGGCTACCTTCTGATAAATTCTCCTCCTCTGGGAAGCCCGATGACGATGACGAAGCGATAGACATTCTGGTCCCCGCGATGCAACCCACAGAGTTACCGGCAAGAAAGGGCTCGCTCGTCGCTCGGTTCAAATTCCCAGCCATTGATGTTTTTCGTCGATTATTGTATGACGGCAACTCTTGTTGTCGAACTGTTGGATATTAATTGTTGTTTTTTAAAGACATTTAAAAACCACGAGCTGACAATCTTATAGGATGCACTCTTTGTGACACAATAGAAGGGCCTCAGACGAAGCAATTTACATGCAACCAGTTCCAGGCAATCTCCAACACGAAAAGGCATTCACATTTTAATTGTCACTTATTTTGCTTGTTGATTGTAAAGACATCGTTTCCAAGGGTTACCCGTGTGCTACCTAAGTGGTCCCTGTAGTAGCATGCACTGCAGTTGGTTGCCTCCAAGTTGCCAGCAAAAGTTGCTTCGGCTGACAAGACCCTCTAAAGGCCTAACATGCTACATAAACACTTTATCAATTCTCACAGTATCTCGTTAAGAGTTCACAACTCTTACATTTTCATGAGAGTTCCAGGAACTGTTGCAAAACTAATTGATAAGCCAATACTAATACTAAATGAATGTCCGTCGGGAGCATTATTTCAGTGTTCAACTGTTATCAATTCCAGTTACTATATGACGTCGTTCGTTACCCATGCAGTGAATGAGATGAGGGGAAACAGGAAACACCTGTGATTCATGACCTAGTTGGTTTTTGTTACTTCATTTTTGTTTTGTGGTTAGTGTTCATGACAAACTGGAGGATACAAACATCCACAACCTGTTCCTGTTTATTTGCTATGAATGTATACGCTTTATTACTGAAATACTTTTTATATTAAAACAAGCCGCAAATCAGTGTCTAGAGTAACACAATTTAAAGTGCTTTAAAAACTTTCATGTTTAAACATTCAAACAAATATTTAATTCAAAGAGTTGCCTGCTACTAAAATAACAATCTCATAAATATAAAAAAAACATTAAGCATGAACACTAACTTAAATAGGTTTAAAGGGGTTGGGGGGGGGGAACTGTTCAAGAATGATTGATGAATCCAGTCAACCAATACTTCATAATGTTCCAAAATGTTCGTCTGATTGAAATTGCACAGGATGGGTTCATGTTGTTGCTCATAGTTCAATGAAACAAAAGGAAGGAATTTGCTCTGATTTGTTTATCCAATACCTGTAATGTACAAATAGGAAAAGGATTTCCCATATAGGTAAGCCAGGTTGTTGTCCTTTAGTTGGCAAGGAGTTTTTGATTACGGCATAAATATATTCATCAAACAGTTTTGTATACATGAGGTGTTTGCTTTTATTCAAAATGACAACCATCATCTATTGGCATTTCAGTGAAGAACTAGATCACTAACCACAGTAATTAATAATAATAATAATACCGAAGTCTTATATTCGTGCACTTGCACGTATCTACCAAACAAGGTACTCCAGGCGCTGAGTATATACAAACTTTCAGAAAAATAGGTTATTGGAGTGATGAATTTTGAGACCCAATTATTTATGCAAGTACAGTGACTATCTCTGTTCCCATACAATGAATGATGACTTTTTGATAAACGAAGCCTCATTCAAGTGTAGACAATTTACAATGTACTTTCTTATCAGGGAACATTTGATGACGAACCAAAGATATTGGGAAGGCAATTTGTAAGACTGCCATTTCACATAGCATTGTCGGGTGTTTGGGATATGTGCAGCCCGTGCAAACTCTACAGTGGGCCGATATAACAGTACAAAGCATCTTCCAAAATCAATCAAATGATATGAATGATTTTAAAACCACTTTGTTTAATCTCGCCTATATGTAACTGGTATACTTGTCTTATTTTCCTTGCTGTGTGTGGTTCCCCCTCCTGTGCGCCTTGAGCACCTCATTTTGGTGGATTTTGGCGCCCTATAAATATTCTTTATTATTATTATTATTATTATTATTATTATTATTATTATTTAAAAGATTGAGGCAGGTTTGACATTAACCCTCCTTCTACAATTTTTGATTTTTATTTTACTCACCAACATTCTCGTCTGAGTAGTTTCGGATCACTTCTCCGATGGGAAAGTTGTTGGCCACGATGGCGACCTGATAAATAAATCAAACAGAGGGTTACAGAATCAATTTTTGTAACAAAATTGTGCCGCTGCACAATTGTATCTCAGATTTATTATTTATTATGGAGGCACCTGACATCATTTTACATTAGTAATCACAAAATTTAAATTTATAGTTCAAATTGATTTTTTTTTTCTAACTAAAAAAAACAATAAGTTTTCTTTGTGATAGCGCCCTGAGCACTTTGGTGGATATGTGTGCTTTATAAAGCTTTGTTACTATGTTACTGTTACTATTACTATCAAAAGCTGCTGTAGGCTTTTCATGAAAAGATTGTACTTCAATTAACTTCAAGAGTGATAACCAAATGAATGCATTCTCTTTAACAAGGAAATTATGTTTATGCCTGAACAAACAAGCGCCTGGTAAACAGGCTATATCGGTAATGGTTTTGAGGACACTAAAAGTATAGAATAACACGTAGCAGGAAGTATGTCACTCAAAAAACTGTATAAATATGAATCACCCCTATGTGACCCTTGATAAAAAAAAATGTAACAACCTTTTGAAATAAAATGTTCAGGTGCTAGTTTTACTGTACACATACTTATAAAAGGATTAAAACAATTGAATGGTAAAAAGAAGAAAAAGATGTACTCTGCCTTTAAAGGCAGTGGACACTATTGGTAATTACTCAAAATAATTATTAGCCAAAAAACTTTCTTGGTGACCAGTAGTGGGAGAGGTTGATGGTGTAAAACATTGTGAGAAACGGCCCCCTCTGAAGTGCCATAGTTTTTGAGGAAGAAGTAATTTTCCACAAATTTGATTTCGAGACCTCAGATTTAGAACTTGAGGTCTCGAAATCAACCATCTAAACGCACGCAACTTCGTGTGACAATGGTGTTTCTTTTAATTATTATCTCACAACTTTGATGACCGATTGAGCTCAAATTTTCACAGGTTTGTTATTTTATGCATATGTTGAGATACACCAACTGTGAAGGCTAATCTTTGACAATCACCAATAGTGACCACTGCCTTTAAGAATGTATCCTCCCCATGGAAAAGTAATACCCTTAAACATGTAAGCTAGAATAACATACCTGGAATGCTGTTTGGCTGGATTTATTCTTCAAGGATCTATCGGCCCCCCGGAAAAGTAACATCCTCGCTGCTGATTCTTCTTTGTATATTGCACACACGTGTAGAGGGGTGTTGCCCGCCTCATTCTGACTGTCAATGTCAGCTCCGTAGTAAATCAAGAGCTGTAGATGTTGGATCCTACCATGACGACATGCCTGGAAGAAAGACAAAAGTCACAATTTTTATACAAAACATTTATAATCCTTAAAGGGTCTGTGTACCTTTTGTATGACACAAAACACAAACGACAAATTAACTTTAAACTTACGCGATTTTAAGATAATGATAGTACACGTAGAAAGCTTTCCTTAAAATATTACTTACTGAGGTGCTGTACTTTTTGATTTCACAAAATTAATTTTTGTTTCAGTGAGAAGAAAATGATTTTAGCATGTACAACGAATTTACACAACTCTCCTGAAAACATTGCTCTGTGATTTTCACTTTTTTTTTTTTTTAAAGCTGAAACTTCTACAGGAAAATTATATTACATACATCTTCATTCAACGTGAGTAGGGATTCATGTCATGCCCAAAACTGGATCTACAAAAGGTATCAAAACCCTTTAACGTCTTTGTGGGTATTTCATGGATAACTTGCTGCACCAATCAAACAACTAAAAATTTACAACATTGAGCTGTTTGATATGCAGGTTAATCTGACCACAACAACTGAAAATATTTAATTCAATTCAAAGCAATTACGCTTATTTCCACATTATCATCGAGAAGAACCAAAAAGTACAGTAAACATTTATAAATGTGGAGGCAATTTCCAAAAAGCGAAGCTTGTCAAAATACAGCCTACAAAAGGAAACCGAAACTATAGCTTTTCAAAGCTGAATCAACAAATATTCAGCAAACTTTTCAGAGCATCGACAGAATTAGTTAAAAAGTTAAACTTTAAAATTTAGGGCTTATTGCCCCTCAAAAATGCTATAAGGAATGTCAAAGTCCATTTAGGTCAGAAGGGCGTAGCCACTTTAGCACTCGGGTAAAAACAGGGTTTTCCCCTTTTTTCTTTTACTTGAACTCTTGATGTAATATTGCCACCCCTAGGTCAGCAGACATCATAAACCCAATGGAGGTTTCATATGAAGGCGCCTACTGCAGTGTCTGACACCGTAGGTGGTAAAATTCACCGAAGACAGACATGGTGCGCCTTACAGGGGTGAGAGAGGCATTGCTGACAAAACAGTCGCAAACTTTAAGATCTAAATTTAGGGAAGGTGTGCTGAAAAGATGGCATTTCAATGTAGCCCCTGGAAATATAGATTTGAAGGAAGCTTTTCAATTGATAAATAAAAAAATCTGAAAAGTAAAAAAAATCTGGAAAAAAATAATAATAATAATATTTTTAGATGCCATGTAATCGGAAACAGAACATTTATTTTGTTTGGCCTAGTTACCAGTCTGTCCAGTGCCTTTAATAGATCTGTAGAAACCATGCGTACAAAAGACGCCTGCCACATCAATCAAAACCATGACTAGTTTGTTGTCAGGCAAGATGGTGTATTCATTACAGAGATTTAACTCATCACTGAACAGATAACCACTCTAATTGAATTAAAAACTCAACAACTTGTCATGCGATTATTTTTTTTTTCTACTCCGTTTTTTTTCCTTGTCTCAAATTCACAAGAGATAAATTAGCTGTAATGAGTTATTAATCAGGTTACATGAAGTCTTCAATCACCATGCATCATTAAATAGCAGGAACTCGACTGAACTCATCTTGATATTAAAGCAGGCTTACTGGGGATTATGTGAAGTGGTTTGCCATCGCTACGATAGCAGCAACAAGTGACACACAATGACTATTCTTTTTCCGATTTGTTTAGAACGAGTCCAAGATTTATCTTTCATGTTTTGAAGATTCTTCACTTTTAATGGTTCATAAATCAGGTTCATGATGCTATAATTACAATGGTTTATAAACCAGGTTTTATGACGTTTCAGTTTATAACTTCAAGCTTGATTGTATATTTATTGTATTAAAAAAAAAATATGGTTGTATGGCTTCTGACTGGCACCCCCGAAAAAAGATCTCGACAAAATAGGGACACTGCCAATATAGGGCTAGATAGCTCAGTTGGTAGAGCGCCGGCACGTTAATCCGGTTCAAATCCCACTCTAGTCAATTTTTTGTTCAACCCCAAAAATCATTTCAAAATTTACCCAGTCAGTTTCCCTTGTGGTTTATATTGATACAAAAATATATATAAACATTTCTGCTCTGGCACTTTCTTTAGTTAACATCTTATTGTTTCAAACAGAGGTGAAAAAAACATGTCAAAAATATGCTGAACAATTAATTTACAAACGAAGCACCATACATAGTTCCTGCGAATGGGAAACAAATTGTGACATCACAGGGCTGTTTTCGCTGCAAATGTTTTGCAGGAGTAGAGCACATTTCAACTCTTCCAAATTGTTTGTTGCGAATTTGTGACGTCAAAACTTGTATCGTAATCGCATTTGCAGGAAGTTTGAACCGGGCTTCAGGTGTTAACTTACATGATGAATCTCCTTCCATCCCTGATCGTCACTTATATTCAGATCAGTGCGGTCTTTCAACAGGACTTCAGCAATCATAGGATCCCCGCCCTTCTGGACATTGTAGTACAGTGCGGTCATACCTCTCAAGTCCTTGCTGTTTGGCGATGCGCCGAGACCAAGCAGTAACTGTAACATTTAAAATGGAAATCAGCGATTACAGCAATGTCTTCTAAAGAATGGTCATGAAGGTATTATGATATTCAACAATAGTTGGACTGATATTGTCACTATGTAGAAGGGCTTTGCGATTATTTTTCTAAACGGTTGTGAACTTGTGACTTCCGTTTAACCATTTCTACTGAATCTACCAAAAAATCTTTCATAACAGAAACTGGTTACAAGCCAAAACTTTATAAAGTTTACATTGTTGCAACCGGTGTCACACTCAATAACAAAATTTGCTAAGCAGAATTTTCTGCTTAACAGCTTTATGAAATTGGGCCCAGCCTAATTTATGATATTAGGCCAGTAATACAAACATTTAAAATGCTGACTTTTTCAATAAATGCTACCAAGGTAAAGCGAGAAAACAGTTGGCATCCCCGCCAGTAATGATTGCATACCCTGCTGTCCCAAGTTCCTGTTAGGTCTGAGGTGAAACCCTCAAGGTGAACTATAGAACCCTGGAGGGGGAACCCTCAACATACTGCAGGGAACGATTTCATCCAGCTATTTCGCATAGTGAACAGTTTGTGCTGAAATTATTTTGTGCACACAGAATGCCAATATTGAGTAGCAAATCATTATTTTGGTGTGGAAACTGATACATGTTGTGTAGCATTTTGCTCTGCTACATGTAAACATGTACAAGGGAAATGGATCACTGTACTGCATTTCAAAAACTCGCCAATTAACAATATGGGCAGACAAATATTTCCCCTTGATGATTTGGGCAAATAAAATCGGAAATCAGACTTTAGTGGCATGATTATCATGCCTGTCTTATCCGTTTGGTCACGAACATTAAAACCTCTGAGAGAAAATCAGTTCTTTCTGTGTTTTTTTTTTTCTCCTATTTCCTAACAGGGGCAACTTCAACAAACTAGGCTCACCTCTGTGACTGACTGGTTGCCCTTTTCCACTGCCTTGTGGAGTGCCGTCTTGCCGTCTCGTGACCTGAAGTCAAGATGAGCTCCCCCACTGACCAAGACTTGAATGACGTCGCCACAGTTCTTTAAGGTGGCGGCTATTGTCAACGGAGATTCTGAGATGAGAATGAAAGATTGATTAAATGGTGATTGCCGAAAGTCTTTGGGAATGAACGAGCCTTTGGACACTTAAAAAAAAAATCAACATGAACAGTTTATAAAAACAACTCTCTCTTTCTATGTTGAGTTCCCCTAACCCTTTTAGAGACCATTCATTTCTATATAATCGTCAAAAAATGTTGTTATTGTTCACTTCTTTCGTTTAACTCTGTCAGTAAAAATAATAATACAAAATAACATGAACAGAACAGAAAATATTTAAACATAGTTTTGTTGTTCTTGGTTACATTTTTTGCTTAAGTAGCTCTATGAAACTTGGCCAAGGGCCCAACTTCACCAAGCATGTAAGCACAAAACTGATTAAGCACAGGCAACTATTGCTTATCAAAAACAGACTCCCAGCCAAAACACCATACAGTTACCATTGCTGCGCCTGGTACCCCACTCGTTTCTTGCTTAAATAGAATCTTCTGCTTAACAGATTTATGAAACTGGGCTTAAGTCTCGTCCTTACCTCCAGTACTTTCCTCATGGATGTTGGGATCCATACATTTCCCCGTCATCTTCACGATCTTCTCGATGTTCTTAGTCCTGACTGCCTCAAAGAACATCTTGACATTTGACTTATTGTGGTACTTCTTCACTTCCTTTATGTCCAACTTCATCTGTTTGTAAACTCGCCTCTTGTATTTAAACTGGAATAGAAGGAACAGGAGAGAGAAACGATGTTAATAAACTTCTTTTTCTGGCGTTTTCGAGAACAAAACTTTCTGGATTTTCAGAGTACTGTGAAGCAGGAACCATCTAGTGGCCTCACTTCCATGACATTTGGTGGTTTAAACAGGGGGCAGAAGGTGATGGTCCTATAATCTGCTGTTTGCTCTGTGCTGCACAACAGGTACATGATTGTTTAGATGTTCATAACACTAACTCCAAGTTAATGTTGACATTAAAATGAAAAACTCTTTTCAATTGAGTGCCTATTTTATGCCGAAATGAGACATAAGGGTGTATATTGAAATTTCCAAATTACACATAAATGTCTTTACAAGCATGACTAATAATGAGCAATTCCTTGTGTCCCCTCAAGAAAAAAAAGAGTTGTCACTTGCATTGCAAAATTTTGTTCTTGTTGAATGAGCTGAAAGAGAGACAAAATGGTTGAAGAATAATCAATCTTGTCACGGTACCACCATGCTAACACTTCCATAATTCTTCGGATTGTTTTGTAAGGTTCTTGTATTTTCAGTTTGTTTGGATTGCTGTATATTTTCCTGTTGTAAAATGTTATATTTTTATAAATTTTTTGTTATGCACTTGTGTACATTTTATGGAATGGGCGCAATATAGATGAATAAATTATTTATTTATATTTATTATTCAAATGTTTATATCATTGTTGTTCTATCATTGTAATCCCCGGGGGTTATGGTGGTGTTAAAAAAACAGCCACAATCTGTCAGGTGTTGAAAAGAAAAATGTTCCTGCTTTCCATTAGACTTAATATAATCCACCAAGAGCTACTGAGTCTTCCGTCCAGGTCAGCGTCTTAATCCGTAAAAAAATTATCCACAACATGTTTTCCTTCCAGAGATCCCTTAAAAGCTGGAGTACAGCTGAAATTTTTGTTCCCCGTTAGCTAAGTGGTTTGACAAGTTTAATGTAAATAAATGGAAGTGGAGTAAATTGCATCGGGGGAAATGGCATTGGTGAGGGGGGGGGGGGGCAACAGAGAGAGTTTCTAACTGATGCAGAGTGACAGACTGACACTTGGTATCCTGCTCAATGTTTATGCACATTTTAGTCATTCATGTGGGTTTTGGTGATTATTGAGTTAGACAAAAGGAAATATTATTTAACAAATCTAATCTGAAAGAGTTCTTGGTGTAAAGTTGCAACTGCTGTCAACCAGGGTGACATGTTTGTCATCCTGTACAGTATCTTAACTCTTTCATGCGCCGACCCGATTAAATCCCTTCGGAAAAAAATAATGGTAAAATGAAAAAATAAGATTGCACATCAGTACAGTTTTCAGAAAGGGGGAAATGACTCTTGAGGGTGCTATTGTAACCTGTGTTCTTTAGGAGGTTGCCATTTGCAAAAATCAAGAAACAATATGTCCTTATGGTAAATTTAGCACCAAACATGGAAGGGTTAACTATCTTACATTTCTGGGCAAAAACAAACCGGGTTCTAAGAAGTCATTTAAATAGATTTTGTTGTTTTAAGTCCCTACAAGTCTTAACAGGTGTTTCTTGAAGATTTTTTGGTTAGAGCTTCATACATGCTCTTGCAAAACACATTAATGTACTTTCTATGTACAACTGCATAAACACAATAAAACAATTCTTTTCCGAAGAACTTTATGAACACGGCGATACTAATTTTTCAAAAAAAAATATGAAACTTTACCTCAAGGAACGGCATATTTGCTGGGTCCGTGGGATAATCACTAAAAAGTCGCTCCTCCTCCAAGAATTTACCGGCTTTACCGTGGGAAGGTGGGAGGTAGAATCCGTAATTTAAACCATCAGTTAGTGCCTGCCAATGAAAAAACACACATTAAGTATGAATACCCAATAAATAAAAGCTACCTTGTGCACAAAACTATTCATGTATGTTCCTCGTTCCTGTTTCAGGAGTGAAACATTGACAAGCCTTGAAGCTTAAAAACAAATAACCCAAATCTCAGTTAGGGCATGTTCAGAGGAGGCATTAAATTAGCCCTAAGTCCTTGCACTTGGCTGGACCTCCTTGAATCTTCAAAACTAAATTTGGACACAATGGCCAGTTCAGGCCTCAAATTAACCCATGAAGCACTTGCCGTGGTGCGATGTGCCTTTGCTGTGGTGCCCTCTGAAAGGTTCCGATACAACTTACATTTTCCCCATAGAAGTGCTTCTTACCAGAGAAAAATTGCTTTGCCCCTTCAAGAGCAAACTTCAAGGCCTGCTTCTCGTACTTCAACACTGAATTTTGACACCAAGGCGGACTGCAGATGTACATTTCAAGACGAAGCAAATGTTCACTTGTAAATACGTGACCTCCTGCAAACCAGTGACTGCAATCAACAGCAGAAACAAACACTCTGATGCTCAACAGTTGCCCTTCATCATTGTAGGACGCAGACCGTAGTGCCCTAAACAACAAGGGCAGATGAAAGTTGGCTTCTATATAAGGAGCTCCTCAGACCTAAAACACCACTGTTTTATCTCATCTCTGCTACTATTAATACACAATATCACTGTTATCGGCTACAACTGCCCACGATGGAGACTTTGCCAAAAGTACAGGCCGACGCTTCCACCACCTCCAAAAGAACTTTTAAAATGACAGGCACATAGCAGATCTCTATACTCTAGGTGGAGTTTTCATAAGTGGGAATACTGGCAACACATTCTTAGACTTAAATAATAAGACCCGGCTATAAATAGATCGGGTTCAGATTGCTTAATAACAGGATATTGCTAGGTTGGGAAGCAGCCAGATACATGTCAAAACAAGAGCTTTCTACTGCGATGATCCAACCATTTCATGAAGAAAAACTTCGCTCTTTTTTAAAATAGTGCTTTATACTGAAGAAACGGAGTCATTACTTGTGATTGATGGTCATTTGTGTGAACTAGCGTACGAGCATCTTAAACTGGGGCAAAGCATCAAACAGCTACTTGATGCTATCTGGATATTAACTGTAATTTGTGTAACAACACAGGTTGCAAACAACCCATTTAAAACCGAATGGAAACAAGTTTTGCTATTTAATCATTGATTGCAAACCCCCTGATTTCTTACAAGAAACAAAAAACAATTTGAAGAAAAAAACCTAGACAAAATTAAATAAATGAATAGAACCACATTTAGTTTATACTTTCTTCTTTCGCAAAACTTTCGTGCCTTATGTGTTTTTGTGCCTGCATTTTGCAGAGAAAGGTCTCTTCCAGTCATTGGTCTCTCTCAATATCAAAATATTGATACACCGTTACTGGAAAGACAAAAGCCTCAACAGTTTTCTAAAAAAAGGTTGCTTGTTATAGGCGCCCTAAGGCCAAACTTCACATTCATCCTGTTTAGGCGTGCGAGAAATTAAAGAGAATTTACAAAAGTCGCCTCGGGCAACTGTGAAAAAGTCACAGGGGCAGCCTACTGTAGTGCCATGTAGGGAACGGTTCTAGTGTGTGGTCAATCAAATCAATGAAAGGTGAGAGAAACGGCGCCAAGTCGTGGATATTCCGAGGGTATTCTGGAAAAGTTGGTTGGCAACCTGGGATTGGTATGGTTGTTGCCCTTGTCATCCCCCAAACTTATTATTGCGTACTTCATTTGTTCAACCACAGTTCACATAGGAACATAAGTTCAAACAACGACCATAGTTAATCATAGTTCAACTAACTCTGATCGAACCCGCGTTAGTCAACGATAGTTGGACCAGTCTAGTTGACGATTCGCGACCATCCACTTGAGGCTGGTTGAGGTTGGTCGCATCGTTGGTTACCAATAGCAATTTGCACTTCACAGTGTGCTGCAGGCAGAGAGGACCAGTCATTCTTAAAATAGCTGAAAAGAAGTGAATATGGAATTTTTATGTGTTCACGACATAAAGCTTTTTCACATACGGTCGCTAGAAAACGACTAGAGTCGTTCGCACTTTTGTTTCAGCGCGCATGTGCTTCGTACGTCACGAACTAACCACTAGTCAAGGATTGTACCCTGATCGAACTTGCTCGAGGTGGCTGAAAAATAACAGGGCTAGAATTTTGCACTGGACTACAGGCCCAAGACCAGTGATTTTAGTGTTGGGCCTGTAAACAAATGACTCATCATTAGTATAAGTTACCAGCTTTTAAAACAAACTTTTTACATACAAACTGTGACCGGTATCCTGCTTATTTTTGCTAGGCAGAAAACTGCTAAGCACAATCCTCTACTTTTAAGCAGCTCTTTGAAATTGGGCCCTTGTTGATGTTACAAAATTAATCCCAATAAAAATGTACGTCTCCTGCAAGTATACTTAAATGAAAGTCAACTCCACCAAATGAAAACGAACAGTCTGAAGTCCGCAACATGACAGGTTTAGCACAGCTTCCTACAACCCATCCATTTATATTTAGGTCGTCGATTAACATAGAAAGTTGAGCATTCTAAACTATGTGTGTGAGGAATGAATTTAAGATCTTGGGAATATTCATCTATATGGGAAGAAGAGCCGTTAATTAAATCAGTTCATCCTGGCGCCATTTACTACTAAAGAGATATGGTAGTTATTTTCTGGTTCAATTGCGACTGAACAAGGTTGGGCTTTTATTGTATCAGACAACAGATATTTCCAAGCATTGAACTGAATTTGTTTATTGTTTTATCAGAAACAGACTGCATTTTCAAAACTGCATTTCTAAGAGTACTTTCTGGCGAGTTAAAATTGACCCTTAAGGCCCGGTCAAACAGGCCCCGATAACGAGAACGAAAACGAGAACGATAAAAATGCACTCCCATGATTGGTGGAATTGTTCCACGCAGAATACACCCATGCTTATTCAACCAATCGAGGGCGTGCATTTTTATCGTTCTCGTTTTCGTTATCGGGGCCTGTGTGACCGGGCCTTTAGTCCAAACAAGCTAAACTCACCCTCCGTTGGAACCAAAATTTTAGTCTCAGAGGGTCAATCTGACCCACAAGAGAGGGCTAATATTTGAGCCTCCCGAAATGGTTGAATTTAGCCCTGTGTTTGTTCGGGTAGATGTCTAAGTCCTTGTTACAAATCTTTTGACAATTAAGCAAAATACTTTATTTTGTTTGCATCAATTGAGCAAATTTCAACAACACTCATCGCACCTTAAATTTGAACCCTCACAACAGCCGACTTAAAACAACAAACAGCGAGCAAAAACAAAGTTTCATCTGATGTCCCTCAATCGTCACAACATCAAAACAACTCTAGAGGTGTGAACCTAACACATCCCCGTTGCCATGGTACTGTGTAAACAAACAAAAGACAGTCTTTCCACTTAAGACATTTCCTGAGTATATATCGTGTTTAATACACACACCCAGAGCAGAGAGAAACTATGCAGTAGTAATATTCTCGCGGGCAGAGCTACACATATTATTTAGGTCAACATTGGTCCACACCCTCACCCGGGCGCTGAGCCGAGGAATTTAATCAGCGTGTTGCCGAGCTACATCGGCCAGGCCATAGCAACAAGGACTCCTCGATGTCTTCGATGATGCAAGGAATGATCGCCGAAGATCAAATCGATGCTAATTGGGAGACCACGCCAGTGATGTTCGTAGCAAGCGTTCATAATTTGATGTCTCACACGACTGCCTATGATTGGTTTATTGGATCTATGAAGGACCCAATCGAATAAAGGGATGGCCAAAAATTGATTTATCAAAAATAAAATTACGAAGAAAATTCTTGTACTTACAGAACCGACAGTTTTCAACAACTGCATTTTGGAGTTCCATATCGGCCGATCTCTTCTGAACGATAAATAGCTCTGTAAAAATAAAAGAAAATAGACGACAAAGATAAATTTCATGAAAATTATAATTCAGTTTATCAAATTATCTGTAATACTTTTAAGGGATACATACTGAGAACACTTCACACTTTGTTTATCCCATCAAATGTCTATTTTTTATATAAATTTTACATACTTAAAATTTGACGGCTTTCAAAAATGTAAAGACAAAATCTTGTGAAAATGTTTACTTAAAGCTTTTACATGTAGTACATGTAAACAGTCAATAATTGCTGCCATTGTTCTAGAGAGCTAAAAATAATGACCAAGACCCATTACGCACAATGGGCAAACCACTTACTGAAGATTCTGGTGGTCATTTGATTAAGGTTTTCTGTCACTAATGGCGTCACATTGTCTCCAATCAATTATAGGCTCCGCTGTATTTATGTACACGAGGCCGTTATTTAGAACCTACACCATAGATCTTTGTTATGGCGCGGTTTTGTTTTCCCCGTCACAAATCTAACCTCGTCTCCTTTGTGTTCAGTTTTGTGAGGCTCCATATTCAAATCAGCCTCAACATAATTTTTCACAGATTTCCCTTAGGGCTTTTTGTACATGTATACATTTTGCCAATAACTCATATCTACACGAACTTGGATGATACCTAGAATCAATCTATTAAATGACAGCAGCAATCTATTTACGGAGACAATTGGAGTAAAAAAGCAGTTTCTTATCTCCCTGAGGCCCGGTTCATACTTCCTGTGAATGCAAATGCGTCACAAATTCGCAACGAATAATCCGCATCAATTGAAACTGTGCTGAACTCATGTGAAACAATCGCTGTGAAAACAGCCCTGTGACAGCAAAATTTGTATCGCATTTGCAAGAAGTATTAACCGGGCATTATTCCTCCCATGGATGAGATTGGATGATTGTGAAAAAATCTTTACAAATATCTCCGAGTGTTGCCCCTTATTTAAGACCTTGAACCACTCACACGTTACAATACGTTAATTAAATTATCACATCAGAGCTGCCAACATTAGCATCTTGCAATTGGGAAGATTTCAGGTACAACAATCAGGGAGATGTTTAAAATTACATATATAAAATAATATGGGAAAAGCTTCCATAATTAGGGAGACATTCAAAGCCATGAAATTGAGCCTGGGAAGATCCCTTGCACTGTTTCTTACATCACACTCAGCAACCGTCTGCTGAAGGTCTGCCATTTTGGGAGTCAAATTGCATGAACATACATGGTGCGCAATGGGCATCTGCTTTGCCAAAAATGCGCACTGCACAGCAACACATGGGGATATCCACTTCTAAGTGGCACTAACCAAGATTTATAAGATGACGTCATGTTATGTGGGTCAATACATGCACTTAGGGTATTGCTCACGCTCAAGAAACACTACAAAACTCACAACAGTTTTGTGCACAGAGCAATCACAACAGACAAAGATACTTACCGAACGCACAATACTTGAGATAAACAACTCAGGAGTAAATGTATGTTTAACTGTCCATCAGCCTAGCACCCTAGTGTAGCCTATGCAAACTGCCAAACATGGCCTACTGAATGGTCATTTTGTGTTTCCTTGCCTTAAATACATACATTGGTGACCCAAACTCCCTCAAATGACGTCAACATAAACAATTTCCCACCACTGAAAAAACTGATCTCCTGCAGAGAAGTTGAATTGAACTCACAAATTCTCTCTGTTTCATCCAAGAAAGTACATGTAGTAAACAACAAGTAACTTCAGCACAGCAGGGTAACCAGAAAGAGTGACATCACATCAGTTTTCTAAGTTACACAGGATGACGAAATTCTGAAACTATGCCAGTCAAGTTTCTGACTTGTTCCTGAGACCGCCCAAGGCAAATTAAACTATTTTTAGGAGGGGCTGGGAAGTTTCTCTAAGGGCCCCACTGAGGGTGTCATTTGGTGTACGAAGTGGTCCCCCACTGGGGTCCAGTAATAATTGAAACTTACGAAACAGCTTCAAAGATGGCCTCATTTAAGAAACTGGGATTATGGATTGGTCATCAGGCGTTTTGTTATGTCTGTAGGATATGTTTTTACATGGTGTATATTTGAATTGAAGCATCAAGTGTGTAGCCCAATTATTCCTCCATGGTTCAATAAAGTGTGCTGCTGCTCTTGGGACGTACAGTACTGTACATGAAGATGGAATGGTCTGTGACAGCCTCGCTACCGGGGGAAGCACGCCGTATCAATACCTCTCGGGAAGGACACTAACCAAAACTGACTATTCTGCGTGCACGCGCACTTGTTAAAAACTTTTCAGGCACTTTTGTCGGGAGAGTAGTGCGGCATGTAAAAACGCATGTATTTCAATGCATTTCAAATGGATCATGTTTTTATGATGTCCCTGGCAAGCAGATCAAGTTTTGTATCTTGCCCTGAGTGCTGGGCAAAAATGTTTAGTTCTGGCAGGCAGCGGCATGCCAACAATGGCTACAACTCTGCACTGTACACTACATGTACATGTATGTACATGTAATTACATGTAGAGTCTGAGCAGACCGATCAGACAGACAGCCACAGGCAATGCTGTCAAACCCTGGGTATCCTTGGGCTACTAACCAACACATGATGAGCTAGCTCTAGAGGTATGCCAGAAATGTTGGGACTGTCCTCGTCCTGGGTGACCCGAGCATGCCTAGAGCAATGTCTGAGGATAGAGACATCCTGGTCCTGACCCCATGGTGAGGTCAAACCCTGACATGCTAATCACAGGATGACAGGAGAGCAGAAATGTCATGACTATCCTGGGTGACTGTCACAGATCATGGAGGTAGACCTCCATGGTCAGACCATGGCAGTCAGAGCATAGAGTACAAGGCAATGTCTGAGGAAAGGAACATCCTGGTCTTGACCACATGATGAGGTCAACACTGACGTTCTAATCACACTAATCACTCACTGACATACTAATCACAGGATGACAGGAGAGCCTGTAACTAATCACCTTCTGACAAATTGTTTTTAACCAACTAGGATCCCTGGAGGATAAGGACAAACTCTTCATCTTTTCCTACTTTGTTTTATGACATCAATGTAATTGATCCAATCAATCCTGACTACAGTTACTGCTGTATATCCTTGAGCTTCACTGCTTATGGAAAAGCTCCCACACTACTCTGTGACAGGTGACAGCTATTTTAGCCTTGTTATTTACATAATGTACAAATGTACATTGTGCTGAAACATGCAGGCATTTATTGGCTCCTTGTTTGTAATGTCCTGTATTCACTGTGTCCTGTGTTTTGAACCTAAAATGTCCAGCTTTTAGAGGGTTTTTTTTTTTCAATATTTTCTGGTTTAACCATAAAACATGTAACGGCTTGAAAACAAGTAATAAGTCAAACTCAGGCGTGGCTTTAAAATGTCCTACCACAAACCAGACAATAGTGCCATTTTTATAAAACGGCACCAATCTGTGGGAAATTTCCAGATGTGAAAAATGTTTACATCACACAGTTATTTATTTATTTATTTTTTTTTTTTTTTTGGGGGGGGGAGTTATTTCCTACTGGCTGCTGCTGCTGACCATGCACAGTTTACAGGTACTCCCACCAGCAAGCACAATTGAGTCACAATTGCCAGCATGTGACGACAACCCAAGGCAGAGTTGACATGGCAACCAGAGAATCAACATGTGGCCAGTTATTGGACTCTTATTTACCATTCCTTGCAGCCCAGGGAGCTAGGCCCAATTTCATGGCGCTGCTTAGCGGCCGATTTTGTGCTTAATGTACACTTTCCATTTCATAACGCTGCTTACCGTAAGCACACAAGGCATGCTAACCTTCCGGTGCTCACTGCACAAAATTAAATGACGCCACAATGCAAATCCTTGGTGAGCGTGCAAGATAACCACCTAAATTTCTAGCTAACCTGTGAAATACCCTTAAATGCTTTTAAGCAAATTCTGGGTACATATGTAAATTATGACTTCTGTTAATTACTAATCAATTTTGTCAGTATGATAACAATGTTTCGGTAGTAAAACATCCTGGGAAACACAAGAGTCAGTGTAACAGTTGATCTGAAGCCAGTAGACTGACTAATAGTACATTGAAAGTGTAGTAAACCACAGGCTTCTTGCACTGTCATCGATTCCGGATACTTGTTGCTGGGAATCAAATTATTTGGTGATGTGCCAAGGCGGAGGAGAGCTTTAACACTAAAAAATAAAGTCAATGATCAGGTCAAAGATCTTGTACTACATGTATGCCAACATTGTACATGTAATACAGTGTACTAAACCAGCACAGTAAAACAGCAGATAATGACGCACCTTCTTTGAGAAGGGGTTAATTATGAACATTAAGGGGTTTCCCCACATTTTTTCAAAACTGTGGGGCATCTAGACCAAACCTTTTTGAAGTGTTTTTTTTTTTACTCGGTTTTTATCTTGGTTTTGAACGCCCTAATGTGGATTCTGGAGCATTATAAAAGCTTTTAGCTTGATGTCTTTTGTGAAATAAGTGATGAATTTGTATTCCACGGGGGACTAAGAGATACAGTGTGAAAAGGGCTGATGTCACATTTGTACTTCCTCCGAGTCCGTGGTTACTGTACGAGTGTTGTCACACACATGTTAAAACAGTTTGTGTGAGAACAGTATGGGTGAGTCCTCTCAAAGCCACCACTACTCACAAAAGAGATTTCTTACATGGTGTCACCGCAAACCTTATTTACATGGTCTACGTGACAATAACCATTAACTTGCTCACAATCATTGGGACTACAGTATGTACCTCTATAGTATGACAAAGACAGGGAGTTTCTCTCATCTGTGGTCCAAAGTTTGTATGACTCACTGCATTGATAACCACAGGAGTTGGTGAGCCATCAAAACCGAAAATCGCTTTACTTTGTTGACAAACAAACCACAAGTACAAACAAATAAAGATTATGACTAGATGGGTACATACAAAATGTTAGTCAAAACACCTGTTATGTGTTAAACCATTTCTACCTCCATGGTTTAACTATAATTAAAGGTGCGCATCAGGGATAAAGAATACTATTTGTGTTCTGAGTACTCTATTCTCTGCACTTTCCCGAGTGCTGTGAAAAAAATTTCCACCAAGACATATAATTACTTGGGTGGGATTCAAGCCCATGACCTTTGCCATTCACAGCAGTGTTTTATTGCCTGGTAGCTAGAATGAAAAGTATACAATTTTGCTTTTATGTACGTCATCAGTGTATTGGTGAAAAACATAAAGGTATAGGTACACACATTTTGAAAGGCAGTGGACACTATTGGTAATTACTCAAAATAATTTATATCAGCATAAAACCTTACTCAGAAACTGCTCCCCCTGAAGTGACGTAGTTTTCAAAAAAGAAGTAATTTTCCACGAATTTGATTTCGAGAACTCAGATTTAGAATTTGAGGTCTCGAAATCAAGCATCTGAAAGCACACAACTTCGTGTGACAAGGGTGTTTTTCTTTAATTATTATCTCGCAACTTCGACGACCAATTGAGCTCAAATTTTCACAGGTTTGTTATTTGATGCATATGTTGAGATACACCAAGTAAGAAGACTGGGCTTTGACAGTTACCAATAGTGTCCAGTGTCTTAAAGTCTGCCTGCATAACCTTTTTTGCAAACTGTTGAATGTAGAGGCACCCATGCTTTTCTAGCTAGCGAGCAAACTTGATCGCAAGCTAGACCAGCATGCACCACATTCCAAGCCTATCGTGCCGAGTTTTTGCGATAAGTTCTATGAGCTAAAGAATAGGGTCTTTCTTCTTCCAGCTTCATTCTTTTGAAAAAGGGAATTTGTTTGATGCATGCGGGCTGTACCAACCTACTCAGTAGTCAGAATGTAGTGATACATTATGGTTAGGTTGTGGTCTAGAATATCATTTAATTGTCAGTCGCCAAAATACACTGTGATTAATCAGTATGACTCATGCAAACAGTTTCAATTTGGATGAGGTATAAAGGAAGTGGGAATTGTACCGCTTCAACCACATCTGTAAAACCAAAGTAACAACATGTATGAACACATGTATTGTGGTATGTACATGTATTTCAGTTGTGTACAGTGTACGAGTAATAAGGGACTTTCCGAACGCTTGGTGGCAGGGTGGCAGCAGACTTACCAAGTAAAATCCATTGTTTTCTGTCATGTGCACGTGCTCAGAACTACGTAAACAATGGACATTTACCTGGTAAGTCTGCTGCCACCTAGCATTCCAAAGTCTCCTATAGTATTAGTGGCCAACATGCCTGAAATTTCCTAAGGGACAAGTTAACAATTATGTAAATTCATGTATCATGATGAAACATATGAGAAATTCTAGTCTGAGGGTCAAAACTAGGGCAAGCAGGGTCACCACCTGTCCAATACCGAGGAGAGCTCAGGAAAAGTTGGGAAATGGAAAGCTTTGGGCGTACTTCCATCATTATCAAACATGTTTAATCTGTCTTCATGTTTCAATTGGTACATTAGCACACCTATTATTTGTAAAGAATGCCAAGCAGTTGACAAAATACACAAACTTGTCAATTATCAGTTAAATTGGACACTGTGTATACGTATTCTCGTCTGATTAAACTTTACATTGTAAGGTCTAATCAGAATAGTCAGACCTGACTGACAGCAAGCAGCGGTGAATTGATTCTGTATGCGTAATGTATGATTAACTGAACATACTAAATGGAATTTTAATATCAGATAGTATACGAGAAATCAATGATGTCCGTCACTCTATGGCGTGAATAAACACACACCAAGTCATCACTACACATCACCACCTGTTACTGTACAACACTGGCTAGACCAAGGATGGTTAGAGTCATTCGCTGGGCGTTCAGTTTCAACTAGTGCATTACGGTTCAAAAAATATTAATAATAGTAATATTAGAGACAATAAAGATTGTACAATTGTAGAGAGTGAGAAATTTTAAATGAGTAACCATTGCCTAAACCGTACAGCACTTTTTGTGCTGCACTACGTTCTACAAATTCTTTCCTGGATTTTCTGCCTGTGTTTCCCGCCAATGCTGGGCTGCGAAGACACGCGATGTTAATTTTTTTTTGTAATGCCTGCTCATCTTTGACAATAATGTTGATGCAACCATGGAGGTACTATACAAAACACCTGCGGAGTCTGCACAACAAGGATGTCAACACGGGCAAAAAGGTGACATTAAAGACAGAACACACTGATAATGAACATACATGTATGGAATCAAACTCAAATGGATTGGCAAATATATAGATTGGTAAATGTCATTTGCTTTTTATGTTCCAGTAAACGTATGTTCTGACACCCCTATGTTTCAACACTGTGTGATTTTCTTAAACCTTTAGAAAACTCTCACCCAACCCTAATGTGTACATCACATGGGGATTATCATAACCTAGGGTTCAGGTTAAAGGTTCAGGTTGTCGTTGTTGGCATAAATAGAGCAGCCTGTTTTTCACTGAGGATGATATACTTCACACGCTTCTCAAAAGCGCTGAGAAGAGAAAAGGTGATGATTGAGAACTCATACCAATTGTTCTCATTTTGTAATAAGGCTGGGATGAACAGCATTTAAAACCTGTACACGTCATTCACTACACTAGGCGTTTCAATATACCATTCAGTCATGGTTAATGATTCATTAGCAATACTGACTGTCATGCAGATGGAATGTCACCAACCACCCAGTATACAAACAGATAATTATCTGCATGATTTACACACACATCAAGTACTTGTAATCGTGGTGTATTTCTACTCCATATTGTAACTGATGTTTGTAACTGATAGGTGCCTAAGGGTACCAGCAATTTGTTGACTTCTGGGGATTGAGGGGTGGGCGTTAGATGTAGCCAGAACCCTTACATTAAGACAGTTACGAAAACACTGCAATTAAACACAGACCTGATGCTTCACGAAGGCAAACAAATGCAACTGCCCCAATGTCAATGCCTTCGTGCCCCTGAAATGCTCCAGTAGAAATTAACACTTTTGTCATGGGTGCCCTTTACCTAGGGTTCAGATTATAAGGGTATGTTCAGACAGCGTACTAACTTAGACCCGAACCGGTCTAACTTTTACGAGCAGCGGGGGGTGGTCGTAAAAATAAAACCCCCTTGCGTTCAGACAGCACAGAGTTAAACCCGATCCGGTTTATCTTCGGTTTTAAAAGGTCAAAGTAGACGCGACCCCAATGCTCTAACATCCGGTTTTATTCATCAGATTCACGCACCGAGTATGCCGAGATACTGAGTGCCCCATGCCATGGATGATCAGACAGGGCATAATTGTTGGATACAAATGGCTCAATCGAACGCAGCAACAGTTTTACGGTTGGGAGTACACGGGCACTTAAAACAAACATGAACACGACTCGAATTTTTTTTTTTAAACAAACAAAATATTGATACAAACCGCCGAGAAAACTCACCAAAATATTGTCCATATTCCATGAAACAGAACACTTTTCATTTTTGTGTTTTGTTTTATACCACTGTTTCCGATTTAAATACTTTTAGTTTGTACTTCAATCGATTGGAAGTTGCGATCTCTCAACAGCTGGTCAACGTGACAACTACACACGTGCAAGTTACGTAAATACATGTACTTTGCAGTATTTTCCCAACTTCCCAACAACAACGTGGTGATATTGCTGGCGTAGGGAATTTCCCCTACACACAGCCTCGCGCCCACTGCAGTTCATTCTCCTAGATTGTAAGTACAGCACGCTAGTAACGGTGACAGCAATAGAAAGGCACATCCACGGGATCGGTGATGGATAACTATGGGATATCAGAGAGTGATCACTATGGGATGGCAGCGCTGTACATGTGAGAAGCATTAAAAAATATGCTTCTTCGCTGCGCTCGTAGTATACGCATGAAAAACAGTTTCAATTTATTATAGGACACTCAACAAAAAAATCTTGGAAAATATAATTTTGTTTCAGAATTTAATAAATCATGGGCGTGGGCCTGTGTTAAACTGCATACACCGATCGAGAGGGTTTCGCCAACTCGGTAAGCGGCAAGAAAGTAATATAAATACTCGGTGCTTTTCAGCATCAGAGGCAACAGAAACCGTATACAAGCACTCCGGGTCCCGGGCGTGTGCATTGAACCACACAAATGGGTCGTCCGTTGTGAGTTAAAACCGGATGTCATTCTGTCCACACGCAGTGTTAAAAGATAAACCCGAACCGGTTTAGACTTAGACCGCCTATCTGGACGGTTTAAGTTTTGGGGTTTAAACCCGATCCGGTCTAACTTTATTTGCGTTCACACGCACAAAAGTTGAACCCGAACCGGTCTAAGTGGACTTAGACCAACTTTAGTACGGCGTGTGAACGACCTCTAAGTGAGTCTTTACCTATTTACTTTTGTACATGTATCTCTTTTTTCTGTATACCCGCAATATTAAAAAATGCCAACCATGTCATGTGTGACGTTAGGGCAAGGGTTTTTTTATGGTTTGATACCAAAAACAATCACTGGATTAGCATGGGAAATAAACAAGTCAAAGAACTTTTTTTATATATTAAACATGAGGAGCAAATAGTACAATTATCCCAACAATTATTAGTAGGGTCAATGAACAGAATGAAGCGTTATGATGGGTTGGTTTACTGCAGCTCAAAGTTGCTACAATCAGACCAAAATGCTTGGGTCAAGTGATGCCAGTAAAAATAACCATTTTGTATAAAAAAGAAATTGTTTCAGTAGATTTTAAAACTCTAAAATCTCAAAATTTTAATTAAAATAATATCCAATAAATAAAAGTTTCAGACAAACAATTCATTGCATAATTCCAAAATCTTTTTTTTTTTTTTTTTTTACAATATTTACTAGCCCCTCTTTCAGTTGTGTCGAAACAATGTACTTTGGGCAAATCAATGGGGCATAAATAATCATATTGTGAAATGTGCAAATATTGATTGATGACACTTTCTACTTTTACTGCCCCTCCTCTGTTAATAGTATCAGCAGCCCCACCCATGATAAACCTCATCAAGTCCAAGTACCTTGATCAACTCGGTGAGTCACCGCTAAACAACGGTCGACTCGTGGTACTTAACTCAAAGGCAGGCATTCATAGTGCAGGTACACTGTATGCTTTGGACTTGGAGAATATCTAATTGTACATGTTATATGGAGGATCACATCCTATGTTTATATTTGTTGGTTTATTTAATCAAATACAAAAATTACAAATTTATGTACTGCAGCCAAAACGTTTTACAAAATGGGCCCAATTTCATAGAGCTGCTTGAGCACAAAATTTTGCTTGATCAAAAAATTCATTGCTTAGTAAAATCAGATTACCGGCCAAGACTCCACTCAATTGTTATGCTAAGTAAACAACAGCTAAATACTAGTCATAAGCAATGTATATGGCATGAAATTGTAAAATAAGTGAGCTATTTTCGTGCTTAAGCAATTTTTTTGCTTAAGCCAGCTCTATGAAATTGGCCCATGGTCACATTGAACAAGAAAATATAGACTTGTAAGCTTAAAGGCTTGAGACAAACCGAGAAAAAAGGATATGAGATTCGATAACACAACAAAAAATACAAACAACAAAAATGACTCCCCAAAATGAGGGTAACGCGGGTCAACAAGAGGTGATACCTGCCTGTTGTGTTAATTCAGTAAGGCTTTTGAAAAACATTGAAACAAGCTACAGTCCCATATTCATTGTGTCTCCCAATAACTGCTTTATTGTGTTGTTTGAGTTTCCCACCATGATATTTACCTGTAATTTTGCCATAACCTTTTCAACTATTTCAATCTATTATGTATGACTTGACTGGCCTAAAGGTGCAACCCTTTCAGTCACTAACAACCTTGCCTGTATTAATTTCAGATCAGTTCACTCGCACTTCCTGAGCATAAAAGACATTGTTTGACCTATACACAAAACAGACGCGTTGAATTTACAAAATGGACATGTACATTACAGGACCTGCGTACAATGAATTCGTGGAACTTGATCTCAGACGTAGACGTAGAAAACGAAATTGAAACCATTGAGGAAAGATTGTCTTTGCTGCTGTTAAATGTAGATAAACTGTGTATAGGGTTTAACCGTTTATTCTTACAAGTAATGAATCGTAGGACTGACAAAAGGAACTGTAATTTTTGCTAGGTATTTGAAAAGAATGGAAACAGTTATTTAAAAATAAAACTGCATCAAATAAAAACATGTAGATTAGTGTAAAACTTTAATGTGGTGCGCACAATGTGAACACAATTCTGGCATTTGAGCTTTATTTTGTGTGTTTGCAATTTGCATGTTACTGAGAGAAAAAAGGAAGACAGAAAACAACAACAAACACCTCTTTCTTGCCCATCCAAAGTACACACAATCACAACACTTCGGACAAGACTTTGTCATAAACTCTTGATCATACCAGCAAAAGCCAAGACTGTTGGCTAAAAAAAAACAAGCTTGTTTTTCAACACACATTTGATTACCTGGTTTTCTGAAGCTGTTACATATTTGTCTGGTGTTTTTTCTGTGATTTTTTTTTTTACTGTCGAACCTTGAAGTTTTTTTCCAAGTAATCTTATAATATAGGCATAAAGGGGTGGGAGTTATTGCAGTCGAAAAATGGCTGAACTTGGATCAAGATCTAAGGGGGGTACATTGAAATGATAGTATTCCCACCTTTTGGTAGCCCCTTGAGTTAAAAGGCCGAGTTATAGTCGGTCACGCGATGGTCGGGCGTCGGAAATCTTGACGCGCAATCATAAAAAGACGCGGTTTTTAGGCCTCAGTCTTAGGATTGCGCGCAAGATTTCCGTCGCGCGACCATCGCGCGACCTACTATAAACCGGCCTAAAGACTCCAATGAGCTTTTGGGAACAGTGTCCTAGGTGCTCAGAAGTAGATCAGATAGCCTAACTTATTATATTTTGAGAAAAATGCTATTTGGCTAACGGGCATACTTTTAAAAGTCTGAATTCAGCTAAATCAGGAGACCGAGCCTTCGTCATTGTGGGCACGCCCTGTGGAGCTCTCTACCAGATAGCTGCAGGAATGCAAACGCACTTGAATCTTTCATGAAATTGTTGAAAACTGACTTGATTCGATGACTTGATTTTATTTTTTATGGACCATCTTTGATTTTGATTTGATCTGTGTTTGAGACATCCGAGCTGATTATAGCAAAATTTCAAATGAACAGATTGAATTACAAACCTGTGTATCTATTTCCGGTATCCTAACTCTGATGCTGAAATATTCTCCGACGGAGTCCGATGAGCCACCAGAGCTACGAGACTCCACTGAGTTCAACGATCTCACACTGCCGTTGGAAAAGGGTAAATCCATGGTTAGGGCTGTCGTCTGGGCCGCCCGCACCTATAACCAAATAAAACAAAGAAAGATTAATCATCAAGAACATTTATGTTTACCATTGAAGATCTCACCTAATAGAAATTTGATATAAAAAACCAACATCAACAGCAAGTTTTTAAAATTGTTTTAAAAGCACATGTATGGACAACACACTGTAGTTGTCAAAGACCAGTATCTGCACTTAGGTGACCCGACATAAAATGAAATTATAAAAACTGTGAAAATACATAACCATACACAAGCAGAAATGTAAAATACAGAGCATTTCCACTGGCACTAATCTGCTTGATACATTATACCAGCAAGTAACGAATCTTTCACTTTCTTCCTGCCTTCCTCGTTTATTAGAAAAAAATAGATTTATTCTTGAATTTATTTACCCTGATACATGTACATTACATGTATAAAAGACAAACCGTCATTGTCCCTTTACCGAGGACACTGTAGCTAACATGTAGTATAACTTCTAAACGTGCCCCAAACTGATGCACAAATAGCTGCACAGTTTGGGGCATCGTTATTGCACCATGATTGTACAGTAAAAGGACAGTGAGTTCAAATTGACACCAAGGCTAAATTTTCCTCTGCTTAAGCATGAAATGCACAAAATTGTGCTTACATGTACCAGAATAAGGTTACCAGCCAAAACACCGTTTCACACAATGTGTGACTGGTATCCTGCTTATTTCTGCTTTGAAGCAATATTTTCTGCTTTAAGCAGCCCTATACGATTGAAACCAGATGAGAGATGTCTCGTCTCCCTGAAGTGCAAGGTGGTTCGGGTTCCACCCCCCTGCTACGCCCAAAACCTCACTGGAGGTTAACGTTAGGGTCATGGCAACCATATGGTCAAAATATACAATTATAACTCCACTTGCAGACCTCTACATCATGTATGACTAATAAATAGTGATAATAAATGCACAAAAAAAATGTATTTCTATTTTTATCAAACTGACATGCTGTGTATTGTCACTGGGTAACGCTCAGTGGTCTAGTGGTACGATGTCGGGTCTTGGTGGGGGTTGTAGGTTTGAATCCCACCCAAATAGTTTGCCTGTGGAATATTTTTTGAACAGGACTCGGGAAAGCACCGACTACCGGTATACTGTGCTTACCACATGGTTGAAAAAAACACACAAACAAATAACCCCAACATTCTGTGTATTTATTTGTGAATTTCACTGGTGCTCAGATAACTTGTAAATTATTTATCCATATTGTCACTAACTAATCTTGTTGTAATTCAAAATTTCTCTGAAAAAGATACAACTCACACAAAATAGTAACACCAGCTGTTTGTTCAATGCAAATCCCTGAAGTACACATTTAAACCGGTTGTGGTTCAACACAATACATTTCAGTATACTACAATGTAGGCACAGTATTTCCACTGTTTAATATGCAATTTTAAATAACTTGGACAATGAAATTAATTAATGATTTGCATCACATGAACAAAATAAATGCATTGTCTTCTTTCCTCCTTGGTACAGACATTTTTTTTCCACACAGTAACCCACAGAATAACAGCAACACTATAGACGATGTGACCTATGTTTACATTCAAACCGCCCTCTGTTGACAAAACACTATATACGTCCTGTTTCGCTGGGCACTGAGTTGCGTAGTCTTAGTAAGATTGCGTACACTTTCTAGCTGGCTGCCAAAACACAAAGGTTTTGCCCGACGGTATGCGCCACGAATCATGAGAAAACGGCAAAAGACTGTCAGGGTGTTTTCACAAGAATGTCAAATCCATCAGGGTTTAGTGAGGTGACAGAGGGTATCATCCGCATCGCTGGCCGCAGAATTTGTGAGCAGACACCAACCCCCAGAAAGAGCCAAGAAACGATTCATGCATGAAATATTTCTCAAATGAGAATGTTTTTATTGATTTCTTATCAGCGGGGTAATTTCAGATTTTTTTCATGAGGCATACTACCGTTACGATCTTTAGCTTTCAGGGTCATAGTCATAACCAAATTACATCTTGTATAACCTTACCTTTAGGCAAGAATTCTTCACGCAAAGTACAAAAATCCACAAAAAAGTAAAATGTCTGAGTTACAGAATCATAAACTAATCAGCATAAAAACCTAACTATTAAAGGCAAAGGTATACCTTTGGTTTTTTGAACGGTTCAATTGTTTTTTTTTAATCCTATAATAAGTTAAGATGTCGCAAAAAAACTATACACCTGAAAAATTTCATTTCAAAAGATGGTTGCCTCTTTGAGATTTCGCCGAAAAATTTGGAGTGAATACATGTATGTCCATTCAGGAAGCATTACGCGGTAATGCTTCTCAGATTCAAATTTTAGGGGCACAAAAACAATTAGCTTTTAACATTTAGCCACAATACTTTGAAGTGAAGAAATGTTTCTAAAAATGCTTGATACTATCAAAAACACTACTGTAGGCTTCAAACCAAAGGTTTGAAATGCCATTAATATTAAGAGTGATTACCATAAATACACCTTCCCTTGAAGTAAAAACTTTCACACTGAACAATTCACACATTACCTTGAAGTCAACATCGATGGAATCCCAAGCATACATCCTTGAATACAAAGATTCCAGCAGCAACACACAAAACACCCTCTACAAATCTCCTAGGTAATCCAAAACGTAATGATTCCAACAGAGAAAAAAAACACAGCAACCACCTTGTGTGCAATCCTGTGTGACCTTACACCCAGGCAGACATTACTCTAGTCCGAAGAACCCATGTGCACGCAGTCCGACAGTGACAGGCAACGTGGGGGAGAGTCGGATTGACATCCCTGGCTAATGAAGATTGCAGTCACTCTCTCTAACAGCAATGCACTACACGCAGCGTTACAACGTGATAATGACACCAGCAGATCTACATCACACTGCAGATGCACACTAGTCTACTACACGGCCTGTTCAAATCTAACAAACAGAGCCCGACTCTACACACCCTCACGCACACTGGCTCATAATTATTAGCAAACAAAGAAATATGATTATGGATGAGTCGCGTCTGACATACATGTACGATGTATGAGTTGAATTAATAACTGTTATGTGTGTGGCAGAACAGAGCACGCAGCTGCTCATTACAGTGTGGATGTACTTCTACATGGGTATACAACCACCAGCAACACATGTTGCACACCAGGTTTGTAATCAGTGACTCATTCATAATTACTACAGTTGGGGTGCCCCACCAAAACACTGACTATTCATCAAATACTAGTCTTCATGAATAATTCATCAAATACTTATCTTCATGAATATTCAACAGGCTTACAGCTGCCCCCCCCCCCCTAACAAAAGACTTGAGTCTTAATCAAGAAAGAAAAGCAAATTAACGCAAGTATCTTGTGGTCCTTATATTATATTGTGACTTAAAACTGGTAGTCAGAATGCCCCACCCACAAAATTAATATTCATTGTATGGAACTGTAGCACCAAATCTTAATGGTTTTCATTTAGAAATTAGGGTAATTATTGGCAGATAATAATGCCTTAGATGCACTTATTGTTTATTATTAACTTGCCTACTATTATGCCAGTCAGAATCAAACGACAAGTGCAAAGGCGTTACGCTTGTGTGTAGAGTGAAAAATTGTAAATATTTAAAATGTGTTGAAATATGTAAATTAATAGTTTATCACGCTGAGGGATGTAGACTTTGATCTTGGGAGACACCAGTCAAGTTAGAGTTGAATGTGTATCAATACTGTTGACAATGCCCGCCCTAATTTCACTTCTTTTGAGCTGTTCACAGATTAAAGTGAATGTGTATAAATATTTGTTTTGTTTGAATATATCCTGGAGGTGTATTAATATTAGTTCAGAGATTTGCAACAGGTTTACTTTTAACACACAACAAAGTCAACAATGTGTGGTGTTTTTTTTATGTTATGTCTAGCGCAACATTTTAAATTACATTACCTATATTGGAACAGTACGAACCATTGTTAAACTGTGGTTAAGTATGAAACTGCGCTAACAAGAATGGAATGTAACCAAACCAAGATATGACCTTCGAACTGTAAAATGTGAACAAGTGTCACCAAAGAGCAAGGATCTCACTTATAATTTATGGAGGCTAGGGCTTTTAGACTGTACATGAGGAAAGGTGGAAAGGTGAACTTGGAAGCAAGCACCGTTTTTACTCATTGTCCAAAAAATTCTCTACATGCTTTCGATAGTTGTAAAGAGGGTTCAAACACCATTGTTCACACTAAGGGTCTTTACTGATAAAGTGTTGGCATAAACTTGATGAATGACTTTCTCAAACTTCAATACACATCAGTTTGATTAATCAGAAGCAAGATTAATGGGTATAGGCCTACGTGTACAAACCCCCTTTCCCCAGTTGGGCTCGATTTCACAAAGCAAACAAATTCATCATAAGAAAAGTTGTCAGTGTTACCAAGGTAATTCAGACCTGTATGCTTCGTTTTGAAAGGGCAAGGGCACCAAGGCATTTACTCCTTGTATAAAGGGCACCCTATGAGGAAATTGTAAACTTCTACTGTGAGCATTTTAAGGGCACCAAGGCAATGACCAGGGGCCATGGAGGCAATCGCCTCCGTGAAGAAGTCAAGCGTGGTGATTTGTATTGTGACATCACACTTTACTTAGCAACTACGACTGATTTGCAGTTAAGATCAATCTTAGCTCTTTGTTAAAAGCGGCCCCAGAATAAACTTTTTTTTTTTTAGAACTGTTGCTGACAATGATTGACACTTGGTAAAAGATTTCAGTGGAGGAGCTTGACCTACATAGATAGGCCTTCAGTGAGCTTTCAGGTTGAAACACAACTTTCGTTGATACACAAATAACCAAAATGACTTGTGTTTTTTCTATTCAAATGAAACATGTAAACTCTACGACAGTGCTGTAGTCGAGACCACAAAGTCTGAGAGACTGAAACCAAAAACTCGCCCATCGAGATCAAGATCGAGATTTCCCTATCCAGACTGCATATAAAACCTCAGACAAATCTCTTAGCACAAACAACAAAACAATCTCCAAAGCCAAACCTGAGACCTTTGCTCCACGACCAAGTTGAGACCTGGAAACAGCCAAGACCACAACAAATTGGGTTTCCAGACCGGTATGGATATCAAGTTTAAATTGAAAAAAAAGACTGGGTTCAGAGTCTTAAACACTGCTCTACAGAAGTGTTACATAAAACACATAAATCTGCGTGGATGCATGTAGGTCTATACCAACCACTCCAAAAAATTCTGTTTAAATCACTGGCACCAAAACAAAATCTCCACTACATGGTCCTTTATCTTCCTCTAGCCATAAACTCCTGTAAAATATACCTTTTCCAACACTTAAAAGTAAGCTTCCTTGAAAGTTCAACTGGGATCAGATTCTTTTCTTAGAATTTTGATGTGGTCAGTACACCCACTGGAGAACAAGAAACTCTTTAACCGGTGAGGAGCTATCTCAGCCAACACATTTCTCAAATCTTTTATTGTAACTTGAGAATATTCGTTTATCAGGAAATAACATAGTCAGTTACTATGACAACTGAATTAAAGGGAAGTTTTATTTGGGGAGGGAATGGTATATTCACACAGCTAACAATTTGACAAATGAAAAAATAAAAATTCTTTAAAGTGGTTGTTTGTGTTTCTTAAAACAACATCAGGGCCATATTACATAGAACATTTTGATTGAAATGCTTAGTAAGCATGAAACAATTTAGTCCTATATAGGACTCTCCCTCTGTACACAGATACAGAGTCCTAACTATTAAGGCCCGTTTCTATATGCTGCCATGGAATGTGAATCTGTTGAAATTAGTGGTTTCTTGCAGGTAAGATTTGAGTTATGAAGCTTTGAAAATTTTCCGCCCCCAGAAATGTACCCTGATATCCAGGACGTCACTGTAGTACAGTACGAAAGTGTAAGGCCGCCAGGGCTAGACACAAGTCAGAGATGGTACAAATGCAGGTATGATGTATCGCTAGGTTGGTTTAGTGCTTAGCCTAATTTGGGGTTAGGCAGCTCTATAAAACTTGGGACAAGGGCCTAACTTCATACAGCTGCTTAAGCACTAATTAAAATAAAAACAACAAAAACATGGTTTTCCCGAATAAGATAACCTGCCAAAATACCAAATAATCTAAAGAGATGGTTCTTGTGATTGATTTAGCAGAGTAGCACATTTGTTGCACGAGGCTGTATACTCCTCAGGGAGCTGAGATGGTTTAAGGAGTGAATTAAGGCCCAGTGACCAGGGGTAATAATTTGAAGTGCTTTGAGACACCCGTTCGGGAGTGAAATATTATTATTACTATAATTATTATAAGAGTAACTGGTATGCTGCTTGTTTTAGCTAAGCAGAAATTTGTGAAGCATTTTGGTTCGCTTTAAAAGTAGCTAATACAATTGGGCCTAGGTCTTATAACAGGCTTTCTAAACACACGGCTTGCTGAAAGGTTGCTGAAAGGGCATATTATTTGAGGTGTGAGTTATGGCAATTCACTCTGTAGGGTGTATAGGCCCTACTTGGGAGAAATTAACAAAAGCAAGAGGTCAAGGATCAATCTACCATAGAGCAAGTTCATGTCCTATGGTTCATCAAGTCCCATTACCTTGTAGCATGGGACCTTGCTCCTCCATAGATAATTTAAACTGCCGGCTTCGTTTCCTAGAAAACATTTTTTTTTTTAAAGATTGACCAGAAAAAAGCATGACACTTACATCGACATGGTTACAACGCTGATCAACAGGCACTATTTTACATCCATGGTTGTACATGAATCAAACAATTAATAATAAAGAACGAAATTTATTTCGAAAAAACAAGATAGTTTTTAACATAAAGTCTTGAAGTACATAGGGGATAAGCGTACCTTAGTTGGGTGACTGCTGCAAATGCATAAAGACAACAACAAAAATTAAGGTGACTGGAGTTCAAATTTACCAACTGTAATTTCTGGTAGTTTTTCCAAAGTGAATATTTCAGATTCCTATAACTTTGCAGTTAGACGACTCTAAAATAATGACAAATCTACTGGTACTGTATGCAAATATTATGCCATATTAATCTTATATATGGGCCCTAATCAAGTTGTGTATAAAAGATTCTGGTAAACTCTGGTACTACCGGTACATCAATTTTTAAAGATAAATAATACCAGCAGATTTTGAAAAAAATGCCAGGGTCAGCTTTTTGACAGTGAGTGAAAAACAGCATTTAATGTGTTCAGCCTCTAAATAACTAGCTGTTATTTTTCTTCTTTTTTTACGATTAATTAAATTTACACTCAACTTTATATCACATTACTAACGCTTCTTGACAGTATCTATGCAACCTACTATGCAAGTCTCGTCATATTTGGACATTTTCGAGAATACTCTTTTTCAGGTTAAGGAAACAATAGGTTTCAAAGTTTGATTACGAGCGAGCACAATCTATTGATTCATGATGTACACTGACCAAATTGCCACAGACACAAAGGTGAATTCACCAAACTCAGGCAAAACTGGGGGGAAAGTATTTTTTATGGTATAGGGGAGGTACAGGTTAATAAAAAAAAAAAAAAATTTATAAATTATGAAACATTACATACCAAGACCACTTTATACAGCTCTCTGTTTGTGATGTCTTTGGTGTAAGTCCAGGGCTGGTTCATGATTCCAACACGGAGCCGAGTAAACCCAGATCAGTCAGAATCATTCAGCTTCAATAACAATTCAGAAAACAAACACCACAAAAGCCCCCAGCACAAACTTGATGGGTGCAAAACCAATTCCGGTGACTGTTCTCTGATGTCTGTTCTCTGATGTAACGACCGCTCTCAAAGTATTTATTTCCTAAGATCAGAACACCTCAAAATCCAAGCTTTTCCAACATCAGATGAGCATGAATTTCTTTTAATGCTGCTCTAAAGTTCAATAATTATCAAAGCCTAAATTCCCTCTGAGGAACTTCACAGCTGAATACCTCTCCCTGCAGCTTCCAATTAGGCCAGCCTATCACCACTCTTGCCTGCTCGTTCCTCCAGTTGTCAAGGGGGCTATTTTTACGTTAGACCGAAATGCTGCGCATTCCTCAGCACTGGATGATATCTCCGACACCGGCAATTCGACGAAGATGAATGAGAAAAAGTTTTGACTTTGTTGACGTGATGGATGTATGAAAACTTCCCAGCTGGCCTCTCCTTGTAAACCACAACTCAACTGAACTTACGAATTACAAAGTCTGCTTCTCGGTATTCACAACGCTGATAAAACATCGGCTTGAACTCTGCGTCTGGGGCGTTTGAAGACAATCACTCCCATGCTATGTCAAATATGCATGCAGAGTTCCATCTCTGAAGCAACAAGAGACCGAGACCCAGCGAGACCTGGTATATAATCCTGGCATAAGTATGTGGGGCGAAAGATTTGTTTTTTAATGTGGTGGTACACATGCCAGCCTGCTGTACCAATAGCTGCTTCACGATTCCCTTGGACGTCACGCAGGGAATATAAACCTCTCAACCATGCAGTCAGCTGAGCTGGTGATAAAACTCAAACATCCAAACCAAACCAGCCTTGTTTCTATCCGGACAATCACCACAGTTTATGACACAATCCTAAACACATCCACACCATGCTAAAAGAATCAGCAATAGTCCCGGTTCCTTTTTGCCAAAGCTCCACCCTCGTTACACCACAGCTCCCATGGTAACACAGTGCAAAACACAGGCTTTTTAAACCACCAAGGTTTGATATCCACCAGCTGTATATCTTGTTAGACAGCCATCATCCCGCAAGCCAAGGTTCACAAACTACACATATTAGTCAGTAACTTTACCCAACCAGTCTACCACCAGGCTCTACACCCAACCTGCATCCGCCCCCTGAACTATGAATGTATGTGATAACCCACAGAGAACCAAGGCACTATCACAGCTTGCCTCAATACAGTACTGCAAACCAACACCAATTGAGGTTTTTTATCCAAATTTCCAGATGAGCCCCACCAGCAGGGATGGTCCACAAAAAAGATAATCAGAAAACTTATTTCCTGTTCTTGAGCATTTTGTAAAGTACATGTGTTATTACACAGGCAGGTACACTACAAATCATTAGCCAGATAAACAGCCATAAATCTTACAGTTTGGTGATGATTTACTTGCAAATTAATAAAAAGGTGATGAAAGATCAAGTTACTGCACAGTGTCCAACACTCTAGGCCTATAATTGCAAGCACACCTCCTACCCAGGGACTTTTTCCTATAAATAAATTGTCCTTTCCCAATGTCCACCCTTGGTAACCCCACACCAACTGTACACTGCCTCCATGAGCCCAGCTGGTAGCCAGCCTTGTACAGACTTGTCAGACCATTCCACATTACCATGGTAACACGTAAACAAGGTAACAAGTTAAAGGACATGGGTAAAAGCATAGAGACAGGATTGGTAAAAGGGAGTGGTTTTTGGTTCATTTTTACTGTTAGTGTAAATGAAATAATTTCATGAATGGATACAGTATCCAAACAACCTGTGAAATTTTTTTTACAGAATTTTTAAATATAGTTTGTCAAGAACTTTGTGCACATATTAATATCATGTTAACACTAACGCCCAGTTTGTATGGAGACCTTTGCAATTTTTGATTTTACAAAATATGTGAAAATTTGGGCTCAATTAGTCATCGAAGTTGCAAGAGAAAAGTGAAAGAAAAGTAACCCTTGTTGAACAAATTTGTGTGCTTTCAGAAGCCTGAGAAAGGCATCAGGACCAAAGTCTTTCTCAGATTCAAAAGATTTAGAGTCATTGTCTTAATCAACTGCTCTCCGTTGCTGCTCCTTACGAAGTAATTTTTATGCTACATATATATTTTGAGATTTGATGAAACGTGTCTAGTGCCTTTAAACATTTTTTAAAGATGTTTTAGTGCTCTTGTTGACTGGTCTGCCGGCCTGTGATTTAAACTGCACAGCTGTGTCATGACTTAAGGTGTGGGCAAGTAATAATAAATAAATTGAGTGATCTTTTCACCTAGCGTTTGTGAAAGCTCCTGGTAAAATCGCACATCACCTGTGAAATCTGAACTTTCCTTGACATGGTTTGCCCAGAGGATATTGGCTGAGCCCCATTGTAAATCATGGCATGGACTTTATGTCATGGTACACCGTAATAAGACCATAAAACGTGAAATTGGAAAACAAGACTTGCTGTAGCGAGTCACATTAAATTATAGAACTGATTATTCGTTCTTGTAAATGTAAGAGCTAGGGCAGTTTTTTCTTGATAAGGAAAGGCACCTCTGTGAGAACATAGAGGCAATGGCCTTTTCTCTATGGTGAGAGAAACTTTAAAGGAACACGTTGCCTTGGATCGGTCGAGTTGGTCTATAAAAAGTGTGTGTAACCGTTTGTTATAAAATGTACATGGTTAGAAAGATGTTTTAAAAGTAGAACACAATGATCTACACAAGTATGCCTCGAAATTGCGTGGTTTTCCTTTTCCCTCGTCGACTAACACGGTCGTCAAATTTTTGACTCCCATAAATGGCCGACTGTGTTACTTCACAAACTAAAAAGAAAACCACGCAATTTCGAGGCAAATTTGTGTACATCATGATATTCTACTTTTGAATTATCTATCTAACCATATGCATTTCATAACAAGCGGTTTCAAACGCTTTTCAACAACCGACTCGTCCGAGCCAAGGCAACGTGTTCCTTTAATTTCTACTGGAACATTTTAAGGGTGCACAAAGGCAATGATCAGGGGGCATGAAGGCAATTCCCCCCTAGGTTGTTTCCTATGAAAAGGAAGTCTTGTATGTATCGAAAGAGAGTCTATATTTCTCTTTGAAATAAAATCTTCTTTTTAAATTAAAGGCAGTGGACTGGACACTAATGGTAATTGTCAAAGACTAGTCTTCACAGTTGGTGTATCTCAACATATGCATAAAATAACAAACCTGTGAAAATTTGAGCTCAATCGGTTTAGATGGTTGATTTCGAGACCTCAAGTTCTAAATCTGAGGTCTCAAAATCAAATTCGTGGAAAAATACTTCTTTCTCAAAAACTATGGCACTTCAGAGGGAGCCGTTGTTCACAATGTTTTATACATGTACCATCAACCTCTCCCCATTACTCGTCACCAAGAAAGGTTTTATGCTAATAATTATTTTGAGTAATTACCAACAGTGTCCACTACCTTTAAGAAGGCGTGGAGTTTTACATACTTTCCCTTTATTTTTTTGCGTTTATTAAATAACACCAAGGTATCTTCTTTCAATTGTCACCCACATTTATTTCAAATTGAGTTCAACACTGAGTGCAACAGCAATGTACTTTTATGTTGTCTAAATTTGTTATTTGACTTTTGATCCCAATTCATAACAACGGTTCAGATGGTATCTTCTGTTTTTCCTCAAAAATGTTTCTGTTTGCAGTCCTTATCTTTGCCTTTCATACTCGACAACAAGTTGACAGCAGCCAAATAAAAAAATCAACTCAGAAAACAGTATTGGTACATGAAGGAACAGGCTATCAGTATCCTAGGTAGTTTGTACAAAAACCTTTACAAAAATCCACTTTTCAACATTTTAATTTGCAATATGTCTTAACTGTATTTGACCCCCACCAAATACATATGGATGTTACATGTAACTTTAGAGGATGGTCACCGCAGGCCTGTATGCTTTTTTGAAAGGACAAGGGCACCAACGCATTTTCTACTGACTTGGTTAAGGGCACATCTCTGAGTAAATTGTATAATTTTTTTTCTAATTTTGTATTGTGTGAAACTGCCAAATAAATACTAATAATAAAATGTAAATTTCTATCATCTAGAGCATTTTAAGGGCACCAAGGCAATGATGACGGGGCATGAAGGCAATCACCTTTGTTGCCTCCGTGAAGTACATGTATCATCATGCCTAATCAAGATTTTTTTTCTGACAAAGCAAATCAAACTTTGTCCTACTTCCTCAGCAAACTACCATCAAGTGTGAACAAAATCATCAAATTAGTTCCCCTTGAAAAGCTATTTCCCTAGGGAAGTAGTTTCCCCTGCTTGTCATCAAGACAAGTGTGCAAAGAACATGGGGTTGCGGTGGGGTTAAAAATCCCAGGAATTTCCTTGGGTTTTATTTCCAGGGAATGGGAGACTTTGAAACACTTCACCAGGAAGGGGGACGACTTACTAGGAAAATTTCCAGGCATGCGCACATTACCGAAAACAGTGGGTTCACCTGGTAAGTCTGCTGCCACCTAGTGTTCCAAATGTTCCCAATTGGCTCAGCAGTGTAAAAAAAAAAGGGTTGCCTTTCTCAAAGACCTTGACTGTCTGCACATTTCCCTTTAAAGACTACCTGCTTGAGAGGAGTAAAAGCAGTCCGTGGGGTACTGAGAGGGGTGATGAGGTGGAGGTTTTTATGCAGGAGGGGATAAAGTATTTGGTTATTTATTACCCTGAGCAGGCCTCAGGGGGTTAACATTTGGCATGTCTTACATTTACATGGGGTGAGATTGGACAACATAAAGTGCACCATAAACAATGGAACATTAAAAATAGAACTGTGCATGTTCAATGTTATCACTATGCCAACCTAACACAGAGTGACAAAGTTCAGACTAGTTCATTCAGAATTAAGTTGTCTGATCAAAGCCAGAATTTGAAAACAGAAACTAGGCAAACCAGAGGCTAAACAAATGGCAAAACAACTAAATAATTGAAATACGCAGTATTTACTGGTTTGAGTACAGAACCCAGCAGTTCATAAATTTGTTGCAGAAACGTACTTTTAAGGCTCCCGTGCCTTCACAGATTAATAAAACATGTTACATAAGACCTGCAAAACGCACAACACTTGTTTTACAGGGTCAGGACAGAAAGAAAGAAGACCATTTTTAAATGTATGTATTTTTTTCACAAGGATGAGTCTTTTTGTACAAAATCTATAATGGAAAGTGTTCCAAAACCTTTTCAATGACTTTTGAAAAAGTAGTTTCCAGACATTTCATCTGCCTTTCATTTGTTCACAATTGATTCCATGAAAGTACTAAATGAAGAAAATCCTTAATGTAGGGCAATACATACGCACGAGACTGTGCGTAATCAAGCAAAAAAGACAAAAATAAAAGATCCTACGATCAAACACTTACACCTGCCTTAACACCAATTTCCTGCCGGGGAAAGGAAACCAAAAGAAACTTCTTCCACTTACATTTGTCTTGATTGGGGATTCTGCGACAGTTTCGTTCAAAGACGAGACAATCTCATCAGTAGAAGATTCACCAATTTCCTCAAAGTTAATTGTCGTCTGCATCTCATCACGGCAATTTAATTTCTCCTCGACATAAGCTAGTTTGTGGCTGAGAACGTTTATTATTCCTAAAAGATGGAGGTATGCGGGATCGGGTTGCCGGCGATGGTATATTGCCGACTTGATCTTGTACTTGTAGTAATTTGGCAGAGGTTTAGTTTGCTGGACTTCGTTTGGTTTTGGTTCCTTCGCCGGGGTTGGTCCTTTGGGTGCGGTCCTGCCGTTCATTTGTTTGAAATCTGTTGGAGTTGCATGTGATTGATTTAACTGACGCCACGAGGGTTCCTTGGTACCATTGGTACTGTCGGGTGTTTCTCTTTGGTTTGGGATACTCCCATTTCTGGTTATCGTATCATACTGCGGCTCATTGTGATTGTTCCTGACGGTTGGTTCTGAGACTGGAGGGGGAACCTTAGGTTTAGTCCTTCCATTCAATTGGCTCGTTGTTTCATTGGCGCTCATTATTACTTCATACTGCGCCTCATTGGCGGGATCACTGACCGTTTGGGGAGCGACCGTAAACTTCCATTGTGATTTCACAACAGGTGGAGTGCGTGGAGTGTAACGTTTAGTCTTGGGTGTGCTCTGGTCTCTCACCAAACTTGGCGCACTACTGAAAGTCTTCATCTTTTCATTTAGCGTCTCGTTAGGACGGTGAGAGAACGTTTTGAGCGGACGGTTAAATTGCCTTTCCATGGTTGGTGCTATAATAAGGACTACAATTAATCCTTCAACGATGTGATGCTTCACTTAAGCTGTGTCTCTCAACCAAAGTAAAAAATAAGTCACTCTGAATAACTTGAGGTGTGCTAAACTTGGCATCATTGATTTGGAAAAAAGGGGTCACCACTTCTTCTGAAGTTGGGCGTAGGTCTTGTTAAATCTCAACGGACGGGAGGGGCCCCCTTTCCTGTTAAGGTTTTACTTCCTGCACAGGAAACCGATTGTGACGATCTTAATAAGGCGCTCAAGCTTTCCGCTTGTTCATTCTATGATCTTTGGGCGGCATCTTACCCCCTTGAATTTTAAGATGTTACAAAAGTCAATCAAGGGTTGGGGGATCTCTATCTGGGTGAGCAGGTTCATACACGCCCAAGTTACTTTCAAGACAGGGGTTTGAAGGAATAACTCATCTTGTGACCACATTTAAATAAGAAAAACTTAAAAACACCCTGTATCTTTAAGACATCTGCTGACATTTATCACAAACACAGTGTCAAACTTATTTTGGCTGCCATCAAAACACTGGCTGAACTTCCTTGTTGGTATTACCAGATAACACTGCCGTCCGACCCTCTGGGAATTCAAGATCTTGACACAGTCCCCGCAGAGAGGAAGAATCGCAGCTGCGCTCACTCACTACTTGGATTTCCTCAAGTGAGATACTTCCTTAAGCTGATTGGAATCGAATAGTCTTAATTTGTATTGCCCGAAGGCAAACTACGAGGGTCTCATACAATCCTTTTGTGTTTTTCCCCCCGAGGATGAGAGAGGAAAAAATGATGAGATGACGACACCGGTTTAAGTTTGTTGTTTTTCAGACAAGATTCTTACAAAAGTTACTGTCTTTCAAGATACTATTTTTAAGGCCTTATTACTTCTTTATGATGGTCATTCCTGTATTTTTCCAACATGTAGTTATCTTACACTTTCCTCATCTGGTTAGCTAGCGAAGAAAGTTCCCTCTTTCTTGATTTGCATCTTGGTTGTTATCATTCAGGGGAGCCTGTGGGGAGAAAGATTACAAGCATTACACAAGGTGATAATTATTTATGTAATGTACATTTATTATGATTTTGGGGGTTGAACAAAGAATTGACTAGAGTGGGATTCGAACCAACCTCCGGATTAACGTGCCGGCGCTCTACCAACTGAGCTCAGTTGGTAGAGCGCCGGCACGTTAATCCGGAGGTCGTTGGTTCGAATCCCTATCTAGTCAATTCTTTGTTCAACCCCCAAAATCATTTCAAAATTTACCCAGTCAGTTTCCCTTGTGGTTTATATTGGTACATTTATTATCATACATTAAACATAATAATTTACAATATTTGACATAGGCCTATAAGTTCCCCTGTCAGTCTAATGCCAACTCAGTGTTAATCTCTAGTTTGTTTGACTCCAAGAAAAATTTGTGTTTTAAAATGCTGAATTTATAAAGACATTTTTGAGTAGGCTGCTTTTGATCAAAAACCCTTAAGAGAATTAGCAAACCAGAATTAGCGAGAGAACCAAAGCACTGAAAGCAAAGTAAATTTCAACTGCATTTTGTGTTTACTTATTTAGGAAATTGATCTGAAAAATATTCATACAACCCCATCCTGTTATTGTTGTCCTTTGAGACTGTCTTACAATTGACACCTAGTGAATATTGAAAGCTAATACTAGACAATTTGCAATTCGAATTATTGAAAGTCCAAATTCACCTCCACGTCCTGTGTTATTTTGTACAGCAGTGAGGTGGAAGATTTAGGGAATCAAAATAAACCCTTTCCAATTCCATGAATACATTTTCTTTCTGAATGTAAATGGATAGATATTCCATGAATAAAAGGCACTGCTAAAAATAAAAAGGTGTAAAAACCAAAGTATTTGAGGAGAAATTCCAGCGTGATTTATATGATATCAAACTGAAATATAAATTTGATTTTAGTTTGAGTTGATTTTTTGACATAAGGTATGGGCCCCACCATGTGCCAAAAAACCCCAAAGTCAACTTTTTTAAAGTGTGGTATGCAGGTGCATTTACGACCTTTTGTGACAGAACACTAACTGCTTTGTGCAAATCTGTCGGGAAATATTTGACATTCTTGGTGTTGAGTGCTTTTGTTGAACTGTAAAATAACAGGGTATTATGCGTGAGTGTCTGTGGCAAGCTTTTATTTCAGGTATCAAAAGGAATTAGAAGAACTGAAGGCCAGTTTCTTGGAGATCGCACAAGAGTGGGTTTTTTTTTTTGTGAAGCAAACATTTCTAATTTGTAGGGGTGTGTACTTAAAGAGAATCTATTCATCACAGGAAATCTATTCTTCTGTTTATGACAAAAAGTCCTACTCTGCATGAGAAACCAACCATGATAATTCCCTGTAACTCATAAAACATAATTTGTTAAATACTTTTTACAAATTCTATATATAGGTATTCTTTCATTTTTTTTGTAATGCTGTCCCAACCATCATCCAAAACTGAACTTGGAAGTGGCTGTACTACTATGTACAGTTGTATACTACAGTCTACCCTATCCTGTTGAATTTGAAGACTCTCAAGCCTACAGAAAAAATGTTCCCTAAAAGAAGGTCAGGAATACCTAGACATGCATGACTCTTTCCTACAAGAAAGAACACTTCATTGGAATGATGGAATATTGAGGACCAGACCAAAAATTTATGAAGCAGTTATGCAAGAACTTCCCTTGCTTCTATCAAATTGCAAAAGTTCACAGCAGCACCTAATAAAAAAAAAACTTTGAAAATTGTAAAAAGTTTATTTTGAAAAAAGAACAGTGATCTAACAGATTCACTTTTAAAGCAATGTATGCAGTTCAAAAACTTTAATGTTGGATATTTGGGAAAGATTTTCATATCCTGCCATAACTATTTTTCCACTCATATTACCCCCGTTTGAGTAAACTAAATGTTAGTTTATTTAAATAAATAAAAAGTTAATGGCCTGATGTTTCCTTCGAGAAAGACTCTGCTAGGGTCGCAACGTCAGGCTACCAACAACTTTTGACATTTACACCATAGGTCCTTTTGGTTGCTTAGTAAGCACTTTGCAAAAGTTAATTCTATTTTCTCACTACTTTATTTCATAACGAATAAAAAAGTGGTCGCATGATACAGAAAATGTTTCTGATATATTTAATGTTCTATTGCAAAAACCTTGATTTAGCGTTCGTCAGCAGAATTTCAAATTGTACAAAGGAATCAATTATAAAGGCACTTACCCAATTTTGGTGTCTGCTCCAGATCGAGGCAGCCTGACTTTTATGTTTCGTCTCTGGATTCTCAGGAAACTTTGGTTTTATTATTGCAGTAGAAACGCTCCAGGACAAACCAAAAATGTCGGCCGAAAGAAAACACAGTTTCGTCTGCACAGGAGCTGAATCACAATGGCTTTATTTGAAAGCTGTGCCCTGTTATTTGTGGCAAGCCTCACGTCTCTATTATCCAGAGAAAAATGTCCTTGGGTTAAGTAGTGGCGATGGTGTTTGCACAACTTCGCAGACTAACATGTTCTGCTAATACTTTTCACAATAAAGATCAGCGCAATGGCTTCCACAAAGATCCTATGGACGTCTAGTCTAGCAGTAACTAAAAATCAGAGACTTCGGTCAAAGTACACCAAAGCAATCATAGACTGACCACTGCTTGATCCTTGGAACTGGTCTGTGGTCTCTGCTTCCAGTGTGGACCCCAGCCCCAATTAAGATTTCAAGTGCTTTGAAGTAACGTGTGGTAACAGCATTCCAGTGTTACCAATGTTCAGTCGGTTCAGTTTACCTTCAGCCCAATAAAGTTTCCGCTCCAGAGAGCAGGTTTCCAATCCTTTGTCATCCAAACTCAGAGTTAATCAAAGAGAGACCTATTTGATAAAAGGCACTGGGTGGTGGGTGTATAGGAACATAGTACATCACTCATGCATTTAATTCAGCAATACAAACAATAGGCTGTGAGTTTGTGACAGACTAAATTTGGTTGAACTGCTTTTGGTACCACAGTTCACTGGCTTCGATGGTTGAAAGCTTCTATACACAACATTCGTGAATATTCGTTCGGGTGTAATTTGAAAGCCAAAACTTTGATAACAATCTTTCAGAGAATTCTTAGATGGTCCAGAATCACTCTGTCTGAACAGCAGCAATCCAGCTGAATCACACTAAAAATAGAATCATTTCTTATCTCCAACTTTATGTGTGTACATTCTACCTCCATGATTATCCCATGGAGATAGTTCTACCTCCATGATTATCCTAATCATAATTGTTTCCTGTATTGAAGTTACGATGTTGCTTTATTTCCTGTTGCTGGCTGGTTTCCTCATCTCATTGACAACCAATTTTCTGTATAAAATACTTGAAGCCTCAGGAGCACACTGGCTGGTCTAGCAAGAGTAACATTCCTTGCTTCAGAAGCTGCCTGACAACTAATAATGCTTCAATCCAAGAGATATTAGCAGTGAAGCTTCTCTCACAAGCACGGCGAAAAAAAGACTGGCTTTGCTTGACACTACTTAAATAGCCTGATCCTTGGAGCTTTCCACTTTATCAGCCTACATGTTGGCTCAACATGTCCCTGCTCATGCCAACCAGGACACAGGAATAGTCTGTCGCCAACTGACAAAGTTCCAATTCTCCCTCTGTATAATCCCCTTTTTCCAGATTGAGGTCAAACACCCATTCTTCTCAAGATATCCCCCTCCCTCATCCACCCCGGGCATCATTGATACACAAAGACAAATCTAAGACAGAATTCCTTTCCTCCATCCACTTCAAATGAGAAATATATAATTTACATCTGAATGGGATTGGTGGGGAGGCTGGGGCAGCATTCCAATGGAGCCTGAAACCAGGCACAACAGAAGACTTATCAAGACATGTACATGGAGATTTAAAGACTAGTTTCCTTTTAAAAGAAAACGGTCAGAGCACAAACTGACCAAAACGCTGAGCAGGAACAAACCCGCTCTTCTCAGAGCCACCACAAAATATATTTTTACATGAAGTCACGACAAATCTTACTTGCAAATACATGCATCCTAAAATCTTACTTGGTGCATCACAGAATTAAGATTTAAAAACGAAAACTTGTACCCCAGAGGCATTCAGAAATATTATCCTCTTCAAGAAAATATAAAATGTTGTTTTCTTTCTTTGCAAAACCGGGTAAAATAGTCCTATTCTATTAACAAATATCATGTGCAATAAAGACAACACCATTTATCAATTAAGTTGTAACACTCAATTTCTTCAGTGATATTTCATACAAACTGGTCAGTGTTTTTGCCCACAAATGAGGGAGTGAACAACCCCTTTAAAGAGAGTGACCAGATCCGAGTAAACATCTTATTAACATGAGAAAAGGGGACCGTTGAAATCAGAGGTCTTAGTTCCAGTAGTTTCCATTTCTAAACACCAAGTAAGTCCTTGCTCTGAGGAGGGTCAACATTGACAATAGGTGCTGCAAATTTAATCTCAGTTTGGGCATAGTTTTAGCATGGAGCTATAGTATAAAAAGGAGCTCCATGGTTTGAGCAACAGAACAGACTGCGTTGTTGTCATTAGTCAGAGTATGGAGCTATAAAAAAGGAAGGAGGTCGAAGGCCAATAGATCAAAGCATGGAGCTATAGCTCCATGGTCAGAGTAATCACACACCCCTTTCACACTACCTAGCCAATCAATAGGAATATTGCCCCAGGAAATTCCTGAGAAACTTTCAACCAAACACTTCATTCAACCTATATGTATGTTCATTTAACACTCAGTTTGCTGGACTCAATTTATCCGACTTTAACCCTTCTCTTAAAGGCAGTGGACACTATTGGTAATTACTCAAAATAATTATCAGCATAAAACCTCACTTGGTAAAGAGTAATGGGGAGAGGTTGATAGTATAAAACGTTGTGAGGAACGGCTCCCTCAGAAGTGAAGAAGTTTTTGAGAAAGAAGTAATTTTCCACGAATTTGATTTCGAGACCTCAAGTTTAGAATTTGAGGTCTCGAAATCAAGCATCTGAAAGCACACAACTTCGTGTGACAAGGTGTTTTTTTTCTTTCATAATTATCTCGCAACTCCGACGACCAATCGAGCTCAAATTTTCACAGGTTTGTTATTTTGTATATATGTTAAGACACACCAAGTGAGAAGACTGGATTTTGATGAATACCAATAGTGTTCAGAATCTTTAAAAGCAGAAATTCATGATGGCTGTTTCCCAAAGAGTTTGGCAGGGTTTAAAAACAAGAGTAAAAAAGTCACACTATTTAAAACAAAAAATCTGGGATTTTCCCATGAAATCCGACCATCTAGTGTACAAGGGCCTTCAAAACTTGTTGTGAGTTTACCTTTGTGAGCAAGTGTGCATTATGCTGGAAATTAGCCATAGTAACATCAGCATTTAAACTTAATGTACATATTGGCCTTTTTGGTTGGTATTAACAATAAACTTCACAAAACTTCTACATGTAAAAACAAAATAAAATCCAATAAAGGTTAAATTAAATATACATCGAGGATAAAGAATACATTAATTTTGGTTTTTACCCATACACCGATTTGTGTTAGCACTGTATACTCAGTACTTTCCCGAGTTCTGTGAAAAAATATCACAGGCAAACTAAAATACGATTTAAAAACATCTGTTAAACAACAGTGCCCAGGAGAGCATAAAAGTTGGAAAAATTTACTGTTGCCAAAAGGCATAAATCCCCCCAAAAGCAAACAAGATTAAGGCAAGACAGAGCAAAGACCAAAAAAACAAAACACATATAACAAATCGCAGGTACAAGCAGTTTTCAACAGCTGATCCTATTTTCTCAACTTTAAAAGGGGTCAGAGGTGTGGCAAATTGGCAAACTTTTGCTTCTGTCCAACCACAGTCCATCTGAGTCATTTGTTAGTCAATGAATTTGATGCTAACCTAGCCCTTAACTCTATTTTAAAGCAAGGGTGCTTGCTCCATGCCCCCCAACATTCCCCCACTTGCATTGTTAAATAAGGACTCCATACAATACATGTACATAGCTGACCAAAATGAGTGCATTGCACCATGCAGCAAGCATCCTCAAGGATGCAGCTTATCATCATCAGTGCCTTTTCAGCACCAAAAGTGTTGTTGACAATTAGCTCCCTTCAGAGAAGAAGTTTCTTTGAAACTAGGAAGGTGTGAAAGCATGACCTGCACTGGAATGCAGACAGTGAGGTTAAAAGACCCAATGACCATAGAGATCACAATGCCAGACCATAGAGTCTTGCCCTATGGTCAAGACTATATAACATAAAATCAAACCCTTGCTCTATGCTCGTCACTGCGACTTCCAGCGTGGGGGGGGGGGGGGGCGCATACCCCAGGGAATAGCCACCCCTGCTCTGAAGTAGGGGTGGTGGTAAAAACTCTGGGGTGTTCTTGAAACATGCAGCCGGAACCCTGTGAAACGGGGACTTACTAGGCGAAGACAGTGTGAAAGTGTGCCGGGGTAACCGTGGGATAAAAAAACACTCCCAGAGCCTCCTAGTGCTATATTCTACAGGGGCTAAGAGATCCAGTGTGAAAGCCAAGTTCATACTTCCTGCGATTGCCAATGCAATATCAATTTGACGTCAATTTGACGTCATGTGACGTCAAAATTCACTTCGTGAATTCACTGCATGAATCGACTTTGCAGTGGTCCAGTGGGAAAATGCTTACAACACCTGAGGACCTATCAACATTTCTGTTTCATGTGGCTAGGTTATTATTCTCAATAAAAATCTCAATATAAAATTCCACAGATTTTTCATCTTCAAATTGCAAGTCCACTATCTAACAGACAATGTTGAAATGAAACCTTACGTACAGAGAAAAGCTTGCAGACCAATAAATTGACACAGGAACTGGCTCATGCTGGCTAACGAATACTCACTAAAAATAGTTTAAAGCAAATCATGCTAAATAAAGAACAGGTCCTCGCCTAAATTGTGCCTAAAGTACATGTATACCTACACAAAAAGCAAGTCATTATGTATTCAAACACATGTGATGAAAACACACCCAAATTTTTATATATTTTTTTAGTACATTCTTCAGGACACTGCAAAAAATTGCCATTTCAAAGCCAATGTATCCATGTAAACTTTAGTTTCTACAACCTAATCCTACCTTAGTTAATTCATTCACAGTCGTCTGCAAAACCTTACCAGTCCTGGCTTCCCCTCATGTTGACAACATCTATGGAGTCAACAGAATAAAGTAGATGTCATAAATTGTAATTGACCAGCTAGAACAGATAAACTCAAAATGCCCCAAATAATTAACACACGGAGTGTACTGTCACAGAAGAAGAGTATGATATTGAATTTTGTTCCTTTTTCTTAAGGTTTATAGTTTCATTTCCTTATTTGCACAATGATACATTTTATTTATGATCCCATATGCACTTAAAAAGGTCAACATACATGTCATACTTTTTTATCATTAGAATAAACATATCAAGGAAATATTGAGGGACAAGGATTATATTTCAGCATTGGATGATGATAAACATACAATGAAGATGAATGCAGTATTTACTAATTCAATAAAGAGCACGTCTATAGTATACATCTATTTAAGCCTTTAAAGGAACTCCGGGACACTATTGGTAATTACTCAAAATCATAGTTAGCATAAAAACTTACTTGGTAACAAGCAATGGAGAGCTGTTGATAAAACATTGTGAAACAGCTCCCTCTGAAGTAACATGGTTTTTGAGAAAGAAGTAATTTTCCACTAAAATATTTGAATTTGATTTCGAGACCTCAAAAATTGCTTTTGAGGTCTTGAATTCAAGCTTCTACATTCGTGTGACAAGGGTGTTTTGTCTTCCATTATTATCTCGCAACTTCAACGACCAATTGAGTTTAAATTTTCACAGGTTTGTTATTTTGTGTATATGTTGAGATACACCAAGTGAGAAGACTGGTCTTTGAAAATTACCAATATTGTCCAATGCCTTTAAAATAAGATTATGAGATTGGGTTTACAATAAAAATAAAAAAAAATTTGGATTTGTTTTAATCTGAAAGCTCACTGATTCTATACCTCCGTCTGCAATAAAATGTAAAGTTCTGTCAAAGTCTACAATAAAAGCATTTTGGAGATTTCCAAAACCAACGTGTATTATGCACTGTACTGCACATATACTGGGGCCTAACATTTCATTCTTCAAAGGTTAATTCAGCACCAAGGTATGTAGTAAATATGCTGCGAATTGTGCAAGAGGTCAATATATAAAACCTTGACACTAAAATACAAGCACAGATTTTGTGAAAAAGTCATAGATCCCCATACAACAGAAGTAACAATACATCTTTCATTTTTCAATATCTAAAGCAAACAAAAACATTGTAGTAAGGTCACCATGATACATAGAATAATAATGAACTGCATGACTACATAAAGTACATGAAAAAGAAAAACAACCTAGAATGTTTGTGTACAAAACTAACTTGACCTTGTGTTTAAAATGACAGTGTTCGATCTTCGACTGGTTCTCATGGCCACACAGTAAGGACCACAATCAATATGTACATGTACACCACCAGAATTATCCCTCTAAACCACTGAACAATTACTTTTGTACAGCAAAAAATCTTCCTTTATGTGCATCCATTGATGCATGTAATACCAAAATTCAGATCCGTAAACTTTAATCAGTAGGCCCTACACACTTGTTGAGAGTTTGTTCAACAGGTTTTTTGGCTGTTCTGAATCCAGGGGGATAATGGTACATTATGTTGAAAGGGTGACTGGTGTTGAACAACAGAGGGCTCACTCCCCAGTAAGATGCAAAGTGCACCATCACTTGAGACAATGTGATGGGAAACTTTTGAGTCCCAGGGTTCACCCTATGCACAAGCCTATACCGGTACATGTTATTTGCATGCCGATACAACCAATACGCGAAAAGTTGTTCAAACAAAATACTTTTTAATTTTCATAATTTCACAAAAAACATGAAGAGAAAACCAAATAGATAGCACAGTCAGGTTTTAAAAAACCAAGATAAACACCAAGTAAAAACAAATTCTGAAGACCTTTTTTGGTTCAGCATGCTTCATCAAAAACATCCAAACATTTGGGTCCACAGTGCACCCCCAGTCACTTATTTATTTATGTCAGCTCGGTCTGACCAAGTGTGAAATCACTTTGGACAATTTATCGTGTCCAGTGCACCAATGTCACATATCGATACTGTAAAAAAGTTGTACCTCACACAAAAATTCCATGCAACAACGTTGCATCTTGGCGTTGGCGTCCATTAACTTTAACACCCGCTTTCAAGTAAGGTACAAATTTTAATATTTGCATACACCATTTATTTTTGTGACAAATTGATCATGTATGGATTATGGACACATTGTTTATTTTTTTTTGCAATTGGCGACCCCACAAAACAGGTCACAATAGCACTCTCAAGAGTCCTCTTTCCCATTCTGAAAACTGTGTGGTCCTGCTATCTTTATTTTTTCATTTTACAATTAGTAGGCGATTAAAGGGAAGGTACACTATTGGTAATTGTCAAAGACCACTGTTCTCACTTGGTGTATCTCAACAAATGCATAAAATAACAAACCTGCGAAAATTTGAGCTCAATTGGTAATCGGAGTTGGGAGAAAAGGATGAAAGAAAAAAAAAACCTTGTCGGACGAATTTGTGTGCTTTCAGATAGGAATAAAAGACTTCTAGCTAGAAGTCTGTTATTATTTTAGTGAAAAACAGCTCTCCAATGCTCTCTACCAAGTCAGTTTCTAAGTTAGTATTCGTTTTGAGTAATTACGAAGCGTGTACCTTCCCTTTAAATTAAATCTAGATTCATCATGTATTAGAGTTATAAAGGCTAATAGAATAATAATCAAACTAAAAAAGTCAGTACTTACAGTTTCTCCAGTTTCTCCAAATTTTGTGTCAAACCTTGGATCTTGAATCAGGGGGCCTTGTTTTGAAGAATAAACACAACAATCCAGCGATAAAACTGAAATGAGGATTTATTAAAATGATAACGATCTGATAAACAATACAATGCACACCCTAAAGTTATGTTTTTTTTTGATCAGGCAGTGTATTTTCAAAGCTGTTCACTTTGCGTCCCGCCGACACCATCCAAGGTGACTATTTAATTAAGCAGGCCGCTAAATTAAGTACACATGAACAGTGAACAAGAAGAGGCATTTTTACAATGGTATAATCATGAAGGCCTTCCTCCACGGTATAATACGATGGCTGAAGGAAGACATAATAGTGAAAGTATGAAACCTTCAAATGGAATGTAAAGGGTTACCTTGACCCAACAAGTAACAATTGTCTGCAGAATTAGAACGTCCGAAGGATTCTAATAAAAAAGATATGACAGTCAATTTGTGCTGCAATATCATACCATGCACCATACACATTGACAAATTGTTTGGAATTCGACTGTACTTTTAAAGCGATTCTCCCAGTACAATCATTAGTTAGTTACGAGCTTCAATTGGCTGCAGCCGATTTCACGAAACGCTAGGATTAATCCTATCTCGAGTTAGGACAAGTAACTCATCCTAACTAAGGATTAATCTTAAGGTCTGCATGCTACAGTGCAGGGTTGGGACTCGTCCTAAGTCCTAAGATGAATCCTAAGTTAGGAAGAGTTTGGTGAAATCGACGGCTGGTCTCTTTGCATGCAATTTAGGCATCTACACAAAACCTTAAATCCATTTTTGGCTAAGGGTCATAATATTGTATATGTACACTTTTAAAAGCCACATTATGTACATGTATGCCTATGCGAAAGCATGCAGAAATAGCACTCATTAAACTAAATTTTTTACAAACGGAGTGGTTAATGACAATTAAACCCAACAAAGACATTTTCATGTACATGTTTTTAAATCATAGATATGTATATAGAAAGAACAAAGGTTTAATGTACCCTGTAAACAGCTAGCCTACCTGTACAAAATACACCTGTTGCAGTTTTAATTAATATAAAAACCGTTGTTGTTACATTACAGCACTACTTAGAGAACAAATTAATACCAGTTTGCTTTTAAAAGCTTTGTATTGTGAGAAGAACCCCAAACAATACAGTCATTCCCTTGCTCCATTGAACGGTCGTTTTAAAACGATTAGCCACGTTTCAGAAGTGCTTCCACCGCTTCCTTCCTCCCAGGAAACGAGAGTCAGCCTACTGCAGTTTAGGGCGCCCAAATGTTTCCTCTAAAAAAACATTCTTGACATCGCCCTGTTTAAGAAAGTGGGTTTTGTTTCTATGGCGACTGCTGCCGGGTCCCTGCTTCCTGTATGCCCTTAGCTTGAGTTTGTGTACCTGTGAGTGTGAGTGGTCACCATAACGACTACAGGATCTGTATTTTTGTTTTGCTGGTATCAGCTAAGGGGGGGGGGGGGGAGGTTGTTGGCTAAACGAGATGCCACATGTAATCACTAACACTAGACATAGAATGGACCATCCAGAATAGTCAATGTTAAAGGCACTGGACACTACTGGTAATTACTCAAAATAATTATTCGCATAAAAACTTACTTGGTAAAGAATAATGGAGAGCTGTTGATAGCATAAAACATTGTGAGAAACAACTCCCACTGAAGCAACGTAGTTTTCGAGAAAGTTCAAGTAATTTTCCAGGAATTTGATTTTGAGACCTCAGAATTATATTTTGAGGTCTCAAAATCAAGCATCTGAATGCACATACCACGTGTGACAAGGGTGTTTTTCTTTCATTATCTCGCAACTTCGGCGACCAATTGAGTTCAAATTTTCACAGGTTTGATATTTTATGCATACATGTATGTTGAGATACAGCAAAAGAGAAGACTGGTCTTTGACAATTACCAATAGTGTACTAGTGTCTTTAAATAAATATTTTAACGGGACTCTTCTGGGTCCTGAAAACTTTGCTCTCTGAAACTTCTAGAGGTAAATAATATTACGTACATCTTCATTCACAGTGAGTAAGGATTCATGTCATGGCCAAAAACTTGATCTACTAAAAGTATTAAACCATTTTAAAGGCAGTGGACACTGTTGGTAATTACTCAAAATAATTATAAGCATAAAACCTTTCTTGGTGACGAGTAATGGGGAGAGGTTGATGGTAAACATTGTGAGAAACGGCTCCCTCTGAATTGCCATAGTTTTCGAGAAAGAAGTAATTATCCACGAATTTGATTTTGAGACCTCAGATTTAGAAATTGAGGTCTCGAAATCAACCATCTAAACCATCTAAACGCACACAACTTCGTGTGACAAGGGTGTTTTCTTCTTTTATTATTATCTCGCAACTTTGATGACCGATTGAGCTCAAATTTTCACAGGTTAGTTATCTTATGCATATGTTGTGATACACCAACTGTGAAGGCTAGTCTTTGACATTTACCAATAGTGTCCACTGCCTTTAAAGGAACACGTTGCCTTGGATAGGTCGAGTTGGTCTTTGAAAAGCGTTTGTAACCGTTTGTTATATAATGCAATGGTTAGAAAGATGATTTTAAAGTAGAATACAATGATCCACACAAATTTTGTGGTTTTTCTTTTACTTTGCGAACTAACACGGTCGGCCATTTATGGGAGTCAAAAATTTGACTCCCATAAATGGCTGACCGTGTTAGTCGACGAGGAAAACCATTTCGAGTGATACTTGTGTGGATCATTATATTCTACTTTTAAAATATCTTTGTAATCATGCATTTTATAACAAACGGTTACAAACGCTTTTCAAAGACCAACCCGACCGATCCAAGGCAACGTGTTCCTTTAACGCTTACTGTGTAGCATGCTGCTTTTGCTCCCGCTCTCTACAATATTACCCTCCCAGCTGATGGGGATTATTGATACAAGACTAAAATAGTTTCAGATCATTACTGGCTGCAGATAACATCTTGCCACTCAGGCATTTTCATCTCTAAAAACTCATGTTGCATAAAGAAATTCATTACCCACTTGAGAGACAAATTTTGTGAAGGGTCTGAAGGGTTATTCCAGTAATCCGTCATCAAAACCCTTTGAATGACTTACTCCCCCTGGAACATTGCTGAACATTATAGAATTACATGGGATTACGTACTATGTTCTTATTTCACCAATATGATACACCATAGGAACATCACTCCATTCTTGTAACAGCAAGGCATTTTTTCCTAAGGGTACCTGTACAATGTAATAACTCGTACTTTTTTTTAGGGAAAACAAAATGTCTACTGAGGCATAATGGTGCACACCAGTGTTGTAGCTAGACCAATTTTAGTGCGGTCTCTAAATCCAATTTAGTCCACTAAGGGCGAGCAGTTCAACAAAAAAAATCAAGTTATTAAGATATGGGGCCATAATTGCTGAAGTGTAATCTGGGAGAAATCTGTGCTTGGCAGCACAGTGTATTTTGCTCCGTGTGATGGGTGAAATTTGTTAGTTCTGGGCAGGCCCGCCCTGCACTGCTCATCGTGGCTAACAACACTGGTGCACACAGGTCTATATTTCATCCAGGGGCATGAATGCAAAGTTTGCCTTCATTTCTTAAAATGTGAAGTACTGGATTGATTAGATCCTCTGCCAATAGCCCCAGCAATTCATTGCCAGGAACAGGGATACTACAATTCCGTTCAAAATTCGTTGATCAACTTATCATGTTTACAAACATCAATTAGAGTGGAATTTAATCACTTCTGTTATTAACTCTGTACTTCTGTAAAGCCTGTCTAATGTGCACTTGAAAAGTGGTAGAATGTATTCTTATCTTCAATCATCCTGTGCCTTATCAACATTGATTCAATGTTAAATTGCTTTACATGCAAACAAATTAAAATCAAGTTAACTTTATCTGAGGTGATGGGTAGGGTTTACTCTAATGCAATAAACAAACAATTTACAGCAACTGTATGTACTGTAGTCAATAGTTAAATGTAACAATGGAGTAATAGCAAATTAACTGTACATGCAAAACAAAAACAAATGAAAATGCAAAGGGTCTTGTTTTCCTCCTTCAAAGGCACTGCTCAAAGCCCATAATGTTTTTGCCCCCAAAAGATAAATGAATTTTAAAAAGTCTTTAAGTTCAGATACTATTGTGGTCATGGCCTTCGTTTTTCCTCAAGACTCCCAACAACACCATTTACAATACCAAATGTTCCTTCTAGAAGTTGTGTGTAGGTTGTACAAGATTGTTTACAATACAATATGAACATGAATTGTATCATTGTATTGTATAACTCTTTGGATGCAGTTAGCATACCAGTAATGTATTTCATTTGATCCATAAACAAATTTATGTAAGCTGTTACGTCCTTGATATGCTGTTTGTGTATAGAGCAAGGACTATCAAAGTGGATGGGGGCTCGTAATTACCTAGTACAAACAGTATCAACAACAAAAACATATAAAAGGCTGAGTGACTTAATGGTCATTACCCCTTATTCTACACGTGTACACAAGGACAATTGTGATTGTCCAGAACCATGTCCAGAACCAACTCCAAAATCAGATGATACTATCTCTTGTTTAAAGTGGGCGTTACCACCGGAACAACCTTGTTACAAGGCAATACTGGTCTATTGTGTAGATTTATGTAGATAAGATACTTTTATTTATAGGATTGTTGTTGGCTTTCGAAGGCAGACACTTAGTTAATCATAGACTACATGTAGGTTGAAGTTCAACTTATTTGAATTCGATGGAAAAGATTGTTGTTTAGTCTTATATACATGTAAGTAGGCCTTTGCACAGGCTAATGGTTAATTTTGTGTAATAAAATTTGTTTAATTTTTGCACACCATGCAAAGCTTAAAAATTGAATTTTTGTTTAACAGTTGGTCTTTCAAATTATTCTGAAAAAAAGTGGTGACATTAAAGGCGGTGGACATTATTGCTAACTTTTCTTGGTGACGAGTAATGTGGAGAGGTTGATAACATAAAACATTGTGAGAAACAGCTCCCTCTGAAGTGACATAGTTGAAGCGACAGTAATTGTCCATTAATTTTTCAAGACCTCAGATTTAGAATTTGAGGTCTCAAAGTCAACCATCTAAAAGCACACAACTTGGTGTGACAAGGGTGTTTTTCCTTTCATTATTATCTCGCAACTTTGACGACCAATTGAGCTCAAATTTTCACAGGTTTGTTATTTTATGCATTTGAGATTATCAGTACACCAAGTGAGAAGACTGATCTTTGACAAATACCAATAGTGTCCAGACTCCAGTGTCTCATTTGGGTGGGAAACCACAAATAACATTGACACATAATTTTAGACAATTTGCACTCTTTAGAAAGCCTGCATGGAGAGCAATGGTAATATTTTGTCAGAGTATTTGACACAAATCAGTTCTGACTGTGGTTCTACTCCGTCTCACATTTTGCAAAAACGAAGGGGCACAGTGATTTTCCTCTTTAAAAATGTCTGAGGAAAATGTAAACTTGTATTGGGAAATAATATGTGCAAAATATTGGGAAACAAATGCAAAGCACGAGGGCACCATGGAAAACGCTGTGGGTGTCCTGGGTTCATTTGAGTTCTTGAATACATTTGAGTAAGCCACAGCAAAGTTAGGTTGCCATGGTATGTAATGTGTAGGCAGGTTATGTATGGATGCTTCACAATACAGTCAACAACCAAATACAATGCTCCACCATGAAGGACCCACTATTCAAAGTACAGAGAGTGTATGTAGACATTTCTGTGCGCCCTCGTAGTTGCTCAACAAAGAAATATTGACACAGATCAGTAATTTTCCCTTTCGTATGAATTTTTTCCCACGTAGTCATCATATAGAAGGGCAGCATTCTTCTTTTCACTGAACCAGTCACTTTTTGTATAGAGAGGGCAATGGAGGATAGTACAGGTACATGGGTTAAAACATGGAGGGGGGAAATTAGACTTCCGCCCTTCTCTGTGGTTTTAGGCTATAGAATGTTATCTTCACAACATTGGTTTTGCATCATGAAGCATGTGCCCATTACGTACATAATTCTAAGTATCGGTACTAGTCGTGCGGTTAAACAAATGTGTCATAATTCTGTTTGGTTTAGAGTGTGATATTCAGACTGTCAGTAATTAGAACTTTTCAATCCATGAAAATAAAGCAAGCAAATGTTTTATAAAAATTGACACAATGAATGGCATCTCCTAATTGTAAAATGGGGAAAGTATACGCTGTAAAATTATAAATGTACCTGTAAGCTAGGTGCTTTTACAGCTATTATTACTTTACCTTTTTTGTTCACCATGCATTACTAAAGACCATTCCTAAAACTGTTCTCAACTCCCTCTTGGAGTGTACAATCTCAAGCTACTTTTAAATTAGTGATAGTGCTAATCCAACACAAATCTCTCTCAGTCCTCTTAATACATGTAGGTCCCCATATTTACACCTGGGTTACAATTATGAAACACTTTTTGTTCAGAACCTTGACTTGGAATGGAACCAACACTTCAAAGATACATGTATCAAAACATGAGTTTGATGGACTAGCCCATTTTAACCATGATGAACCGTAAGATAAAAAAGGAGATGTAGGCCGATGTATCAACATGATTAAACCATCAACTTTAACTCAATTACTTTTTCCCCAAGATAAGACGATCTCAAGTGAAAACACAGTTAACGAATACGGCACTGTTAGCTTACCATAAACCCAGTAACTGGGGCGGCCCTGTGGTCCTTTAATAAAACAAAAATTGAAATCTGCAGTGAGGATGTAAGTTTATTTTTAGTTTTATGACGACAAAAAGCGCCCAAGCTTACTACAGTTGCGATGATTGTAATTCTTGATCTACGATCATTGCAAGTCAACTATAGACCTACCGTGGGAAAACAGGCATGAAACTTGCTGAACATTTATTGTTATCAAGTATTATAACTGTATTAAGACCTGAACTACACTATAGATATTACACTATTATCTTTATACTTTTCAGGCCTGATTATTAATAAAACAGTCTTAATTTTCTGAGGAAAAAAGAAGAAAAGAAAACAGAGTAAAAGTAAGTCTAGGGATACAAATCCCAAATCATGCCTGCCATCATAGTGACAATACTCTGGAACCCCTCAGTCAGAGAATGTTGGGACTAACCAAGTAATTCACGATTCCCGCCAGTAATTTTCATTTAATAAATATAATACTGGGTAATGTATTTATTGATGTTGATTTATGACTGAATATTTTACAAACAAGTTACTACATTTAACTGTAAATGAAAGTGAGCGTAGTAAAAGTATTTATTAAAGACACTGGACACTATTGGTAGTTGTCAAAGAGCAGTCTTCTCACTTGATGTATCTCAACATATATGCATAAAATAACAATCCTGTGAAAATTTGAGCTTGATTGGTCGTCGGAGTTGCGAGATAACTATGAAAGAAAAAACTTCATTGTCACATGAAGTTATGTGCTTTCAGATGCTTGATTTCGAGAACTCAAATTCTAAACTTATGAGGTCTCGACCTGGAAAATTACTTCTTTCTCGAAAACTACGTCACTTCAGAGGGAGCCGTTTCTCACAATGTTTTATACTATCAACCTCTCCACATAACTCTTTACCAAATGGGGTTTTATGCTGACAATTATTTTGAGTAGTAGTGTCCAATGCCTTTAATAGGATTATTGGAGGCAGTGGACACTATTGGTAGTTACTCAAAATAATTATCATCATAAAACCTTTCTTGATTACGATTAGAGAAACAGCTCCCTCTGAAGTGTGCAGTTTTCCAAAATGTTTAAATTAACCACTAAATTTATATTTTTAACTGGATAACTTTCCGCATGGCGCCACCACTTTTTCACTCATTTTTAGAAAAAGGGATATATCAATCAGGTAAATAAGTTCCTATATTATTTCATATCAAATGAAAAAGTGGTGGCGCCATACGGAAACTTTTCCTTTTAACTTACTCTTATACATTTATTAGGAACAAGGAATTCAATTTTAAACAGTTTTAGTCAAAGTGGAAAGAAATAACTCCAACTCTACTTCGAATCCATACCACAACTGGTTAAGGGACATTTGCATGGCAATACATTTGAACCTAACGCACAACACAACACAGAATTAACGTTCAATCAATTGTTTACCGTTCAAAAAGTGACTGTTCGAAATTAGTTTTTATTATAACAAGAAAGATGGTGGTCGTAAATCATATGAACGAAATGACAACACTTACCGGCTTGATAACAGTCAGTTAAAATGTCCAGAATAAAAACTTGTAACGGGTTATGTTGCGTGCAAACTTTTGACAGGAAACCAACAGTACTCCACACAAAGTTCAGCGAACAATTCTCAACACGCAATCACAAAATACCTTGTGCACTAAACCGAATGACCGTTTACTCACCACACAGAAATTCAAGGCTATTACTTTACCAGAGGGGTGGCGTTTGGAACTCTAATTAGGGTCGGGCGTGAGACCATACAAACAAATTTATAATTTTGTATACACAATAGGTTGGTTTTGTTGGTAGTCAGTTTGGAAAAGTTTATACTGTTTTCCGGCATTACTTTTGTAAGATACAGTCAAACTCAGGCAGTGGCGGTTCTGGATGGTCCAAAAACAAAAAGGCTTCGGCGGGATTTCGCTGGGAACGGGTCAAGTCAAACTCAACCGAACACTGGGTCTTCGGTGTTTTCCAGTCGAAAAGTTGCTTGGTTTGGACGCAGTCACAATTTCTTGTTCGCCCTTCTACAAAAAAAAAAAGAGGTGAAATTTGCTCAATCAATGCAACTTGCCGTGGCCAAATGATTTCTTTTTACCTTTTGCAATGGGCCAACAACACACAAAAAGATCAGTGTGATAACATTTTTAGAAAGAAAATGGGTTGGGGGGGGGGGGTAATCAAATAAGGGAGTCACATACTTATAATGAACAAATAGCTTATAGTTTGGGTGCTAAATTTATTTCACCCATGGCTACTCTTACTAATATCAACCCATCCAGAAGAAACAAAATGATAAAACCCTCCCAATTGGCAAAAGAAAACAATAAATCAAAACCAGACAAAAAAGTTTTAACTCAAAAACAAGGGCAGAGCGGTACCTGGATTCGAGGGGAGCCGCTGACGTACGTGCGTGTGCGGGGCACCGGCAGGAGGGACGGGGTGAGCATGTGGTTTTGACGGTACGGTCTGGGCTTCGTGATGGAGGTCCTTGGAAATAATGTATTTCATGTCTGCATGTACCCTCGAGTCAGTGCTGAGACATCGACAATTCCAGCCCCAACATCCGTTTCCTCATAGTCATTTACATCATTTCATAAAGTGATTTTTAAAAATGCTATTGTCTCCAAGCTCATTAATATTACGACATCCGGTCCCTTGGGTTTAGTAATGTTTTAACGGAAGATAATTTGTATTATCTCAATTCGCTTTGGAAAAAATAATAAGGAAACGAAATGAAATTGAAACACTGAACCATGAAGGTACGCCAGAAATGACTATCGTAACCGGTTTGGATTTTAATACTGTTTTAAAATAACCGAAATTTGCGGAATGTAACAACATTTTTTGTAGTCGATAAAAATGATTATCCAAAACAGTCTGCCGACTATAGCAGGACATACTGAATTCCAGAGAGTGGCTGAAACAAAAAAAAGAACCCAAAGCCAACTAGATTCCCGAAGTTTTTAAGAAACAGCTTACAGAATGTAAGACAAATTAATGTTATGCCCTTTTAATACTGCTGAAGTGTCAAACATTATTTGCGATGATATAAACGAAACAACTAGACATTTATTTTTAAAGCGTCAAACGATGAGAGTTCGAGACTGCAATTGTGAATCTTTAGCAAACAAAGAAATTACCTGTACCAAACAATGTCATCAACCTACAGCCTAGGGTGTCCAACTGCAGAAAATGTGATAAATATTTTATAAAAGAGCCTGTGCTCGAGTGCATGTGCAAAAAATGTCAAAAATGTAATGTTTTGTTTGGTGAACTGTTTTGTTTGGTGAACTGTAATTTTTTCAAAGACAAACATTCGGACAATGAACTTTAGCAAACACGATATCGGCCTATACTTTGATGATGGACATAAGTTTCATATAAAAAGTGTATGTTAATGTCTGAAAATCGCGCCCTCTCGTGTGTTTTAATGTCTACTTTCATGATGAACATACACATGTCTACTTTCTGATGAACATAGTAGAGCGCCCTCTTGTGATAAACTACCCTCTGAAAACGGAGGAGTGGAAACCGCAAAAGAAGTATTTTTTCCCTTCTTTGGTTCTCAGATCTGGTATAATGTCCGGGTGCATTAGGTGGTACCTATCAACAAGAAAGACCAATAACAGATATGGATTGTAATTTCAGTTTTATGACACAAAGCTGTGTAAAATAAACACCAAAAGGCATCTTGATTCTTCACTGTTTCTTGCAAGCAGAAAGGCATAAGGAAAGCAACGGTGCAAGCAAATTATTTTGTTGCCAACGCCCACCATAAGCTTTCAAATGATTTTGATTTGGGCTATGAAATACACTTTTACATAAATACACATTTCCCTGCATAAATAGCAAACAAAAGTCCGCTTTCCCTCGGTAATTTTACTGTAACAAAGAAGAAAAGGTTACCGGCTAATATCATTGCTACCGATTATTGTTGACAAATATAAAAATTATTGAGTTTAGGGCCAACTGTTAATGTGAGGAAACCAGAATTTGACCTTACCGTTTGTGAGCTTCACTTTTGTATCTCAACCCCAGTTTATGAGGAACTCGAGTTCCAGATGATGACAGACAGTCAGCTAGCGGAGCTGGGGGAAGAACTAGCTGGGTTTTCCCCTTCCACGTCACTCCTGGTGGTGTGAGGACGCTCTTTTCAATGGTGGGTTCTGTTTGCACGTCTGTTCCGCGGCACGGTGACCAGGGTACACTGCTCAGTTTTCTTAGCCTGTCGTGGTAGCTTGTTGGGATGAGAAAGGGAGAGTAGGAGTCAAGTTTCTGACTGCTGTGAAGTGCTGGCAGTCTTAAGGCAGTTCCTGTTGTGACGTCACGGTCTGCATCAGGAAGGGGTGCGGTGATGTGATTGGTCTGTAAAGTTGGCTCTTGTATTTGATTGGGTGGGTTAGGAACCAGCAATTGCTGCAACTTCTGTTTCAAGATGGCGTCTTTTGACTTCAAATTGGCAACTAAGGACGATGAGCTCCCAGTGTTTTTACTACCAGCAACAATTTCCTCATATCGTTTTGATAGTCTTCGTCTTGCAGACATCAGCCGTTGCTGCTTCTTCTCTCCCAAGGGTGTGGCGTTGCTATGGCAACAGACGATGTCCCTTCGCTCCAACATCTGGGCCCCATTGATGTTTTCGATGACGTAGCTTGAGCCGGGAGGCCAACACGGCCCAATGCCTGTCATTTGTTTGTTGGGTTTGATCTCGAAGCGACGAATAGTGGTCTCGGGGGTTTGAGGGTCGTCATCTGTGGTGACTGCATCGGAGCTGACGTCATTGGTCTCGCCCTCCTCCCCATTGCCATCCTCTTCATTTGCCTCCTCGTCCCCGCTAAGACAATCCTCTTGATCACTCGTTTGTTCTTCGTCTTCTTCATTCTCTTCGTCTTTCTCTGAAGAGTCTGACTTCGCGAGTTGGGTAGATGACGTAATAGTGTCTGAAATGTCATCCTTAGGTGGGTGTGGCTGAAGCTGTCCCGGTTGTCGTGGCAATAGTGAGGCTGTCGTGCTAGAGTTTTGGCGCGGTTTACAATAATTGAGGTATGAATCTTGGTAGAGTGTAGACTGGAAGAGCTTCCTGCTTAGCTCCAGTAGCGCTTCCTGTGTTGCTTTCACGAGCGGCTTCGTTGTAAAAATGAGTGAAATGAAAAAGAAAACAAATTGTGAGATTTAAAAAACAGAAACTGAATCTTATGGAATCATTATGTCTGATATTGAGAATATCTCTTTTCTTCCAAATGTAACACAAAGATATAAGTTACTTTTTGATGAAGAAAAGAACACAGAAGGAGGTAAACCTCAGTATATTCATAGGAAATGTTTTATTTCAGGGATACCAACAACTTATGAATGTAAAGCGAAACACTGATAATTTGTTTTTCTGAATGAGGCAACTTCGGACACGGTACACCAGTGGCTGCAGATGCAGTGTTAATGACTTTCGAGTTCTTTACAAAAGGACGTGGTCATGGATTTTCTGAACAATTGTCAGTTGAATTAATTCTTGGACTCCCGGAGTTCCATTTGCTGCACTTACCTGCGCATTTCGGCTTCTGTAGTTATGATGCGGTTCTGAAAATAATGGAAAAACATAGGTTTGGTTATTATCACTGTCAATAAGTGTTATCAAGTATGCTTAATGTAAAGTACCAATAATGAATTTTGGCGCAAACCTTTTTCTGTTAGCGGAAGTTCTGGTTTGACGGGCGGGAAAACTTCGAAGATAGAGTGGTGTGTCCCGTACGCTCGGCTGTCCGGCCATGGGTGCTCGCGCTGCCAGTTCAATCTCAAAGAAGAAGGAAAAAAGGTACAGCATTGTCAATCATCAAATAAGCCGTGAAAGTTTTGAAGGAGTTTGTATCATAAAGATAGTGAAAAATAGGCCTGGGTGGATTTCACAAAGGTAGTCCTAACTTAGGACTAGTCCTAGGCAATGCTAAGAGATAGCACTGGTTCTAAGTTAGGACCAGTAACTCATCCTAACTTAGGACTGGTCCCATCTCTTAGCATTGCCAAGGACTAGTCCTAAGTTAGGACTACCTTTGTGAAATCCACCCCTGATACCATACCCGATGGACTGACCACTCTACTCAATTTATATATAATAAACTTCGTGTTGTAGATTAAATGTCTCTTGGTGTAGTTTTATTGTACTTTTTAAAAATGCTGTACAATGGAAAACGAATTTAAATGTTTTCACAACGATGATCAAATTAATTGATTTGAATTGAATTTAATCAAAGCTCTGAGCTCAAACCTCTCTGACCCTAAAGGTGGTTGTAACACCACTGTCTTGTGCAGTTTGTGTCATTTGGAATTTTCAAAATAATGCCGATTGGTGACAAATTCGTCCAATATTAAAATCAATGACTAACATGGTAAACGTACCTGCTGATATCTGCTTGTAAAGGAGCAGGTAGTCTAGAAGAAAAAAGATACAAAGAAATAACAATTAAAAACCAAGAATGAGCATTTCCTTAAAACTTGCCTTTTATAATGTTCGTATTTTATAGCAATTGCATAAAGAAGACTCACATTTGGTCATTGAGTCGACATTCGCTGAGATGAAGTTCAGTTCGTCGATACGGCTGAATATCCGTCAGGCTGAACAGAAGGAAATTAAAGGAGAAAGAAGCAGCTTTTCACATAAGTTTAATGTAGTAAAACGTTTTAAACTAAAGTCTTACAATCATGGCATCATTGAAACAAGTTACAGTGCAGTAAACATGTACATAAGGCCTCAGCTGACTCGAGAATTGTTGAGTCAAAATCTGTGTCTCTCTAGCAGCCCGTTTTTCCCCAGAAAAAGTAATGTTAAAATTAATTACGAGGATGAGGTCCATATAAGTATCCCATTACTCAAACCCAAGATTTAATTTCTTGGCTTTGCTTACCGCGGAGTTTTGCACATGTTCACAAAGCATTTTAATTGGGTTTTATTTCATAAAGCCGTTAAACAGAAAGTACTGCTGGACGAATCACTGTGCTAGGCAAACATTTAGTGTGGCACCAACCACAGGCAATTAAAACTTAATGTAGGCTTGGTTTTAACTATTTCTGCTAAGCAATACTATTACGTGCGTAGCAATTTGTTGTGCTTACAGGAAAGCAGAGCTATCATAGAGCAGAAATGATTGCTTAACATGTTTCTGCAACGCAAAAATAACCAGGATACCAGCCATGGTACAAGTGACTTAGTAGTTTGGCTGGTATCCTAATGCTGGTAAGCATATTTTGTTGTGCTTAGCATATGTTTGTGCTTAAGCAGCTCTATGAAAAGGGCCTAGAAAACAATGACTTCGATAATAATGTTTAAGTCACAGGTGTAGGTGGTTTTAATGTCCGAATTGGTGGCTATGGCTGCAGCCGCTTATTGTAATGCCAATGGTCGAGTCGCAGCCACAGTCGCTCATTTAAACATCCTTACTATTTACTGAATCCACTTCTGTAATGCCTGTGACTTCGTGTAACTTCTAAGTCTCTCACTCGCTGTCGACTACGGAATGACAGGTCGCCTATCCCACCGTACTCCGTCAAGGGTCCACCCCAGTATTTACCGCCGAACGGAAGAGCGTTTTGCTGGAACTCTCTGTTGGGAAAAGATGATGATCACCGACAATAATGTTTGCCGAAAAATGACTGAATTTTCTTCTGATTTCTCTAAGAATTAAATTGAGAATGAGAATTAAAATAGGGATTAAACTGACTGGGATAAGAGTATGGGAATGTCGGTAGCTGTGTTGTCCAAAGTTTTAGCGTAGTTTTGTTCTTCAATTTAAAATAAAATCAATGCAACTTCTATTTCATACTCTTCTTAAGATATAACGTAAATACAATACTACACAAACAGCAAAATAATAAGCACAGAGGATGGAGGGAAAAAAAGTTAATCTATAACCAAATAAAGAGGCTGTCGGATCAAGCCAAGACTTGTAGAAGACAGCCTACACACACACACAGAAACAAGGAAACAAGACAAACAGGAAGCGAAAAACAAATCAAAAAGCGGGTTGGGCTGTTGTGTATAAACTAGAAGGACTATGGTTGATGACATAATGTAGGGGCTGGAATTACTATAACTATATAGAGAGCTAGGCCTACGCCTATGCCAAAGGCCCCCTAATGGAGAACCGACAAGCTTAAAGTGAATAAGAGCTCACCCGATAGTAGGCAGTGTTACTCTGGGCTCCCTGTACGGAGTAAACAGATCAGTGGACTGAACTGTTCGAGATACGTCTATGATGTCAATGCTTGGTGGTGGATGTGAACCACGGACGTCCTCCACGCCTGCTTGAGCCATCGCGACTGCAGGATCCCCATTCGCAATGCCGCAGATAACGGCAAACAAGACCAAGGATTCTCAGACGAACCAAGAAAGCCTGCCCTAAAAGTGGACGTAGACGAGAGCAGAAAACCCCACCCTAATGCGCTGCAGTGGTTGGTGTATGTCAAGTGCTCTACCACAAAACGGCAAATTTTTGTCAAAACAAACAACAACTGAACTTGGCGCGTTCACAACTCATTTGCATATCATTGTCTTACATATGTGGGCGTGGCTTTATCCACTGCGTCATTTTGACCCATGCTTTGATGACGTAGTGAACGGGGGTAACAACAAGAGCGTTGCGCGTACGGTTGCGCGTTTTTTGTGAATGAAATTTACACAGTGCCGAACCTAGCCTATAGGCACCGCGGTCATTTATTTTTGTGTGTGTGCGGAATTGAAAAATTTGACAAGGATTACCAAACTCTTCAGACAATTTTCATTGCTCTTATAAGAGATAAGAGTTCCTGCCAATTCTGTGAATAATTTACACGTGTATCGCTCTGTACACGTATACAAACTTTTTGAAGCAATGCCACCATAGAAAGAGTGGCCTTGACGCTTGCTTGCATGCGTAAAGAGTTTGCGCACAGGCAAAAGACCAATCCATGTTTTCCTGTTTCGTCACAATGTAACTTTGTATACAGTTCGTTCTGTGTGTGTGTTCGCTTCACCTCACTCTCTAGGACGAGGTACGCATACACGATATTTGACGCATAATCAATACAGTACAATAAGTTGTCTTGTCGTTACATCACGTTAGCAACTAGTGCTCTAATGTCAACGGATCAGTTTGTCAGACAGCGTGTGTCGAGAGCGAAGCTTTAACCAACTTCGTTGCCACACTTAGTGATTTTTTGGACCAAAAATCAGGAGAAAAATCTTGTAACTTCTTCAGCAACTATACAGAGGGACTCTACCAACGGTTCCAACTGAGAGATTTCAGACAAGATAGCATCTGGAGACGTTTTCGGTACTTGTTTTTTGTAGGGTTGGTCGTGTGTGCATGTTGTGTTTGATTGTAGGCGGCACATACATGTACACCTCTGTCACAAGAACCTGGTAGAGTTATCAGCTACAAACACACCAACGCCACCTTTCCCAACCAAGAAGTGTCAGTTCAAACCACCAACTATCCACTATGCCTAACTCCGGCTACCAGGGGCTCATCAACCAACATTACTACGGGGATACCAAGGAAGCTGTCTTTCCACCGGGTGAGAAGTACGGGCAGTCCAACCTCCCTAACCCGGCCTTCTGGCACGCGTATATCACGGGAGGGCAGCCGGCCCGGAGGAGCGGTGGGATGCGTGGTGGAAGCAAGTACTCCCGTCATCTGAACATGAGTGACCCACTAGCTGGGGTCGGTGCCTCGTCGTCTCCGGTGAACAGCATGATGTGGCCGAACTTAAGAGGACCAAGCCCAACATCTGAGGTAAATCCAATCCCGACCCTGTCACAGAGCCTGTAACTTTTTAAGCACAAACATTGCTTAGCACAAACAAATACTGTTTAACAGAAAAAGGTTACCAGACTACATTGTACATAAAGTTTACATTGCTGTGACTGGTTCCACCCAAAACTTGCTTAACACGAAAAAGTATTGCTTAACAGGAATAGGTTGCCAGCCAATGTTAAACCAGTTTACATTGTTGTGACTGTTCTCCATTCAATTTTTGCTTAGCAGAGAAAATTGCTGAGCAGTATTTTCTGCTGTAAGAAATTGGCCCCTGGTGCAGAGAAAAAGTATACAAAACACTATTCATCTACTATTCCCATACAACAAAATACTACAACATTTTTCAAGGTTTGAAGAACAACTTAGCTCAGATTTATAAAGAAATCTCAGATTATATTAGGATTTTCACAATAAGTATGATTGCAATTATATTGACAACAACACCCTTGGCCTTCGCTCCAGCCTTACTTAAGCGGACAAAGATACTTTGTTCCCCTCGTGGGAGGTATTGCGTTTCGTGTCTCAAAGTCAAACAGTTGACATAACCTTAGTTTCCAACCTTCAAATAGTGGAATTATTACTTAGAGCTCCCTTTTAACCCAATCAGACATGCCCTTCAGGATCAAATCAACTCCCACACCAACCTATTTTCTGTTTACAATGGTGTCGAAACTACACACGATTTCATGTTTGTATTGAGGCGCCAACGAGACGAACTTTTGGTGGTGCTTTTCTTGCAGACAGGTACTTGGACACCTTCGATAATTGTCAAATACCACCAGTATTCTCACTTGGTGCAGGCCTATCCTAACATGTACATAGAAGAAAATTTCTGTGAAATTTGGACTCAATTAGTCATCGAAATTGCACCCCCCCCCCCCAAAAAAAAACCCACACTTTTGTTGCACAAACTTGTGTGCTTTCGGATGCCTAAACAAGGTCTTAAGTATTTTAATATTGAGTGTAAAACTACCTTCTCAAAAACTACACGTTCATGCTACAAACCAAACGAGTCTTATTTCATCCGAAACTCAACTTAATATTTGTCACAAAATCTGTTTCATAGATACCGTATGAATCACCACAACCTCTCACCCACTGCCTCCAAGAAGGAGGGATAAAGACCAATTCCGTGGCTCCCTTTGCCACCCTGGCCAAGCCAACGTGTGGATTCTTCTTCTCACGTGTGACAGACAACAAGAAGCGAAGAACGGGAATCCCGCCGGCAGATCTCGTCAAGTGGAGATATATCAAGTAGATTTCCAAAGACTTCGAATTGAGAAGGAGTTTGTACATTTTTTTTTAAATATTTGTTTTCACTTTTTGAAATACACTGTTACTTGTTTCAAATCCTACACACTGTTACTTGTCTTGTTTTAAACTCTCTTAAAAAAAAAAATTCTAATTCAAACACTTTTGGAAACTGGATTATGTTCATTCATTACACACAAAAAAAGTTTTGTTAGGTTTTGTTGAGTGTTTTTTACTGTTAGGCCTACTTATTTTATTTTAAACAGTTCATTTTTTTCATTCTAAATGAATTTCTAAATCAACCACTTTTGAAAATGGGTAATTTTTATTTTACACTCGAGACAAACAAATTTCTGTCTCTAAACGTCTTAAGTTTCGTAGTTGAAGGATAACATGCCTACGCATACAACCAAGGTCAAGTATCCAGTCCATTTAACATGGTATAAACAGGACCTTAAACGGCACCAGACCACTTTGACTCAATTTTTTTTGACTCACATAAAGTTTGCCTAAACCCCCCTAAATTGAATTCAGCTTCACAAAATTTAGAATGGCTGGCGCTTTATTTAACGTATTATTATTTGAGATAAACTTCAACATGCTAAGCTTAGGTGTGAAACTCACCATGAGCACAAAGTTTAATCTAAAATTATCGCAAATTTCCTCAAAATATGATTTTCTATTCATAGGCTTAGTCAAGACTACACAATTGAGGAAATGGAGTTGATAACGCAAATGCATAAAGTACGAAGCACACACACGATTTATGATGCAAAATAAACATGTGCACACACAGTGAACATACACGCAGATTTGGTTTGGTTTTCAACATTAATTTTTCAAAATTATGACATTGTTTTGATATTATTTTACTATTGGTGTGTAAATAAAAATGAACGCCAATCTGGCGTTCAAGATAAATTGAATCACAATATTTGAAGTTTTAGGTCCTTTATTTCGTGTTACGGTACTTTTTACCAATACGGTCAAATTAATCGGTCGCATGCCAGCGGGACAAAGATTAGCTCAATTATTATTACTTCACCTCATAAAAAATGTTTTTTAATTTTTTATGGTCAATTCGAAGTAAGGTGGTTATGGAAATATATTTTAGACGCGTGAAGTATGTCTCTCTCAGATTGTGTATTCAAATAACGGATTATTCTTCCTGCGTTGACATACATTTTTGCACGCTCCATATTTTCGGCGTTATCTCACAAACGCGACCACGTTTTGAGTTTAAGTTTTAACAGGTTAGTTACATATTTAATATGGTTAAACAATAAAACGGTTCCAAAACCAAAGGTACACCTCCTTAAAGGCAGTGGACACTATTTGTAATTACTCAAGATAATTATTAGCATAAAACCTCACTTGGTAATGAGTGATGGGGAGAGGTTGATAGTATAAAACATTGTGAGAAAAGGCCCCCTCTGAAGTGACGCAGTTTTCGAGAAAGAAGTAATTTTCCACGAATTTGATTTCGAGACCTCAGATTTAGTATTTGAGGTCTCAAAATCAAGCACCTGAAAGCACACAACTTCGTGTGACAATGGTGTTTTTTTCATAATCGCAACTCCGATGACCAATATAGAGCTAAACTTTTGTTATTTTATGCATGTTGAGATACACCAAGTGAGAAGACTGGTCTTTGACAATTACCAAGAGTGTCCAGTGTCTTTAAAAAGAATTTGCACGCGCGGAGTAACAATCTAGCAAGGTTTTTCGGTAAGACCGTTACACGAAAACAATATCTCGTTATGAGTTGGGTGGTTCTGATAAAAAAAAGGCTCAAAATGTTTTGATAGAGACAATCAGATCACTGATCGAATTCGAAACAGCGTGCTGTATCATACACCACCGATTCTTTTAAAAACTATTGCGAATACATGAACATATATAGAGCTTCATATTCGATATTGAGAAATAGTTTCGCTTTAAGGATAGGTACGGTACGCCATTCTTTAAAGTTATACTCCACTTTAAAAGCCATAAAGTGGCTAATGCTTGCTCTAAAAGCAGCAACTATCGGTTACGACTCGTGTAAATATTTGATATTCATTTAGCTATTTGCTGACCGACGTAAAGTGTTTATGTTCCTTACACACTCGAACCGCATAAATACAACGGGCGAATACTGAGACAGTAAACACAGCCTTCGTGGCAGGTCTAACTTTACTGCCTTTTATTTGAACGAATCTTTGTTCAATTTCAAAGGGTGTATGAAAAAGTAAACAGTTTCAAGAGAGCATTGGATTTCAAGTGAACGGAAGAATAATGTTTATGATGTATCCGGTTTTACTGTCCTTCATTGTAAAGTTGTAACTAAACCGAGTTTTGAGAGGGACAATTTTTTAGTCTTGTTTTTGTTTTTTATTTATTTATATAAAGTAATCTAACGGGATTGGGGAGGTTAAAAACTCAACTCAGTTGAATGAACAAAGGTTATGGTTTGGTAGTTGGAGCCTTTGTTTTCTGGAAAAAGTCCTCATATTCCTCTGATATTGAAACGACAAGGTGGAAGGCCTCTGGGTTCGAGTATTTTATCCCCGCCCCTACAGTTTCGACCGTCGTGTTTGCGAAAGTATGAGTTTCTTCAACGGAGGGCGCTGCGTCCAAATGACATTAATTTTGTGTCAGTTTCAAAAACTCATTGACCAAACCCCGAAAGCTGTTAGCGCCCTCTTTTGATCAAATACGAACAATGATAACTGATCAACCCGCTCTCTAATATTTATAATGAATTTGCTTGTAAATTGTAACGGTTTTGCTTTATCATGCGTGACTTATACAGGCTTTAATAATTGCTTTCTAATCAATTGTTGTGTGTCCACTATCGCCAATTTCTTTTAAATGTGTAAAAAAACAAATTCTTAGTTGAGATAAAATATCAGACTGAACAAACAACCATACTCATTTGCAAACACTTCACAATAATATTTCACAATGTGTTTACGATTGTAGCTTGTACTTGATCGTGCACAATTTGTAGGTAAGGACTTTTGCGCCGGCCCTTGTGAAGACATTTCCCGAAGACGTTTCTAGCCCGAAGACGTTTGAATAGCCGCTCCAGGACTGAGATACAGCCTGCCGGGGCTTGAGCAATATTTCCTCCACTGAAGATTCAGCAAGTCCGGTCACGCGCGGGTGTTAAGCTTTGGTTCGTTGGCATGGTTATATGCTACAAACTGTAAATTAAATTTCACATGTAAGATTTGTCATCAACGCACGTCAACTTGTGGTACTGATTCGTGACAATTGTCGACAATCGACTAGATCCTGGATGTTTGATTACAAAACGTGCGTTAACTTTAAAAACGAGTGTCACGCTTACAGCTCCTTCGGAATCAGTACAGAGAAGCTTGCAGAATCATGGCTTAACGAAAGCGCTATATATAGCTGCCAAATTGAAACACAAACACAATTTATTATGAAACACAATTGTCGTTGGAAAGGCATATAAGCCCTCACTGTGTATTGTTTTTTTCCCAATCCCATTTGTTTTATACTACATCCAACAATATGCCTTTAATAGTGGTGTTTTTTTTTAACCTCATTTGTTTTTTGTTTACATTAGTACATGCATAGAGAAAGGACCTCTATGGTACATGCAACGACATACAATAGGACTATAAGTTCATAATACAAAAATACAGCTGCTATAGATGTTCACAGAGAATGGTATTTATTTCCGTATTTCTCCTTCAATGTAAATTCCAGAATAAACACAAAACCAGCATATCAGACAAGACAAGTAAAGAAACATGTCTACAATGATACTTGCCAAAACTAAATTGTCAGACAATACGCCATTCATCTTCAAAACAGAACCGATATTGTAAATTGCTCCGTTCATCCAAGATCAATTTAAGGGTCCCATGCTAAATTGTAGGACATTTGTAACTCATGTGAAAGGATAAAAGTATTTGTAGGCCTGCTTGGGCCAAATTCTCAAAAAAGGAAATACGTTATAAAAACAACCATGTTGAAAATAGCACTTTCACACAATGTACATTTTTGTGCAAATTTTCAACCGTGCTAAAATTTATCAGGGGATGCTTGCTAAATTGCTCTCGTGTGAAATGGACATTTCTTTATTTCAATAACGAGCAAAACACACACGTAAGACATAAGACAGATTCTTGTGTCACTCTCTAAATACAAAACAAACAGATTTGGGAGCAAAATAGCAGTGATTCTCAGTGAGTCTCATCCACAAATCCACGGCTTAAGACCGACATTCTACCCGTGCGTCACACACGGAAAGCTATAAACAAGTAGAGAAATCATGGATATAAAACTCGCCAACCCTCCTGGAAATTCCAGATAGAAAACAGGTACTGACATATTCAATGAAAACTACAGTCATGTTCAGGTAGAAAGCTAGACTAAGTAACCGGGCTCTGCACTCAAATTTAGCAATTTTGACATTTGCATGATCTAGTTGTAGTACTGCAAATGTCAAAATTGTAAAAATGAGTATAGCCCCCCAGTTACTGGGTCTAGATATAAGTAAGAAAATGCATATGCCGTTTTTTATATATAAATAAGTACAGAGCCCCAGTTACTGAGTCTGGTGCCCTGGTCTAGTGCGCAGCCAGAATTATGGGTCTATTTGTACATGAACACCAAACTAACAATATCGGGCAACTCTTTGCAGATCTTGGATTTGACAAACCCAAGCACTTTTTATTCACTATTGGCACATCGATTGTTAACTGATACATGTACACACATGTCTCTGAAATAACTGCTATTTAAACTGTTATTCACAAAATGGACACAGCAAAATTATTGTGTAACCAAGTTTGTGTCTGTGCAATCAGGAAAGTATATTTAAATTCTGTAAACTCTAAAGACAAAACCTCCATGTCTAGTTTCTTAAAATTTAGAACTTTCTCGGTAAATTACAGAGATAGTACCTTTTACAATATTCTGTTAAATTGATTTCAACACCATTTAAACTTCAACAAAATGTGACCTTTTAAATAGATGAACACATTTTTAAGATGAGAAAAATTAATTTCAGCTGTTTATCTACTGGACTGCATTGATAATATACACGTTTATCCATAACTTGGGTAGCTGAACACAAAAACAAAGTAGCAGTGTGAAGTATAAAAAAATATTTCAGATGTAAGCAGAGTTTTTTGAGAATGAAAGCATGTAATACTTAATTATGTACAAACAAAATTTATCGAACATTGCTTTGTTTATTTGCTTTACAATTACAAATAAGACATCGGTCACCAACCTTACACCAAAACATGTTGAAATCGAACATCCTTATATGTGAATTTTTCCCCCAACAGTTTTTTAACTGATAAACTTCAATTCTAAGCAACATAAAACGGTGCAGCAGACGGTTAAGAAATGTTTCATAGCAAACAAGTATAAAAGAACAGCGTTATTAATTCAAGTTGAAAACCAAACCACGTAAATAATTAGGATGCAGCAAATCAATAAATAAAATCTCCTCATTAGTTTAAATCCAGCACTGAGAGACCAATACGATGACAGGATATCATAAACACACATTAAAACAAAGTACTAAATCCTCAAGAGAAATACATGTTTCTCTTTCTTAAATCCTTGTGTTAAAAGTTGGGAAAATAACAACTGAATTTTGACTGTAGTCAAAAGTCACCATTGCTTAGCTTGACTTCCTCATGCGAAACAAGTGATGTCTTATTAAAAAAAAACAGGATATGGAATTTCATGTTTTTGTATCATGATGAAGAATAATAAATGAATGAAATGAGTGAATGAAGCCATATCGGATAATGCAAAGAATTTTCACTCTTACTCCCCTGGTTATTCTGGTGCTTTCACTGAAACGGGACCATCAAAATTGATAATACTTTCAAAGATTGGTGAGTTTGTTTAAACCAATATGATGCGAGTGTTAGTTCTCATGATGAGAACTAACACTCGGCCCAAACCGCTGATCTATCCCCCTTTCAAGCCACTGTGGACACTTTTGGTAATTGTCAAAGACCAGTATTCTCACTGGGCGTATCCCAACATAATATGCATAAAATAACAAACCTGTGCAATTTTGGACTCGATTGGTCATCAAAGTTGCAAGAGAATAATGAAAGAAAAACACCTTTGGTGCATAAATCTGTGTGCTTTCAGATGTTAGTTTTTTTTCTCTAACAATTATTTTGAGTATTACCAAGTGTCCTTGGGTGGATTTCACAAAGGTAGTCCTAACTTAGGACTAGTCCTAGGCAATGCTAAGAGATAGGACTGGTCCTAAGTTAGGACCAGTCACTCATCCTAACTTAGGACTGGTCCTATCTCTTAGCATTGCCTAGGACTAGTCCTAAGTTAAGACAACCTTTGTGAAATCCACCCTAGAGTGCCTTTAACTATAGTGCATTCAAACAGCGTTTTGACATTATGCAGAGAGCTATGGCCCTAGCCTGTGGACTTGTTTTTCTTGTGACCGAAAGATCTCCTGGGTATTTTAATTTGCATCAGTTTTCTGATTGCTTCTGGACTTGGGTGACACGATGTAAGAAATGCCTGTTGGGAAACGAGCAAGGAGGGGACTTTATGACATTTAGATTAATTTTATTAGGGGAGCTGTGGGTGTGTTCCCTATAGGAAAGACTTTTGGTGATTTGCCAGGGTTCTTTTTCTTCCAGAATAACAAATCTGAAATTGTACATTGATTGCCATGTCTCACTTTTATGTCAGTTGCAAAAGAATAGTTAATGGCCTGGCGTTTCGACCTTAAAACAAAGTCTTTCTCGAAGGCTAAATGACAACACAACAAACATGGACAGGTACATGTAACTAAGTGTGTCAGTTCTAAGAACAGCAGACTGCTCCGAGTATGAGCATCCCTACAATCAAATTATACAAAAAATTATATTTCATTTACAGACACTTGGTGGGGGGGGGGGGGGGGGGCTGGGGCAACGACCCTTATCACAAGGGTGTTTTATCTTGCCTAGTGCAGCTCAAAGAAGTCATAATAGCCTTAGGATATGATGAAGCTCGTGGGCCCCTTTATGCCAGTGCACAAACTTTAAAAGTGCAAGTTATTGGATTTTAAGCGAAAAATCCTCATGGAACATTTTGAACTTTACTCACAAGTATTCCAATCGTTACCACAGTAACTTTTGCTTGTAGTCATGATTATGCACATATTTTTTGCATTTTTCACTTACACAGCCAAATGTAGGGCATCATTTAAGCGCAAACCCTTTCATATAAAAATGAGGACCGTAGGTGCGAAATTTTGCGGTATGAGGCACCATGATTATTAGGCCCAGATAATTAGATCTCGAAGAATACTCTTTCTCAGTAACAGTTTCGCGCAATCTAACCGGATATATGTTCACGATGACGAGCTGCATAGCGCTCCTTCTATAGGACCTGTTCAGAATGGATGCACCGCTGTACATTATAACCATCACATCAGATGAGCTTTGATGACACTGATGAGCTTTGTAGTACATAGTCTGACAGTGGATACGGGGCGAAATGTGGCAGAGTTTTCTCCATCATTAGCAGAGGTAGGGCGGGGGGGGGGGGGTAACAAATTTTGAAAAGTATTGGTACAAGGCAAGGCCAAACAAAATTTGTGACGCTGTATAACTATCACATCAGAAGGGGTTTGATGGCGTAGTACATTGTCCAACAGTTGATCCTAGGCAAAATGTGGCAAAGTTTGGAAAGGCAAGCAGTTGTACAAGGCAAGGCCAAAGAAGATGTCAAGGTTCCTCTCCATAAAAACTCTTGAGAGTGAATGACATTCCTCAGTTAGTTCTGTTAACATCGGCACAACTTTCCTCCTCGACATCCTTCTGTTCGTTCTGGAGGAGTTGAAGTTTGTCGGCTAGAGCCTCTCCGAATGTGAGTCTGTACTGGGGGCTGTGCTTGTCCAGGAGGGCATAGATTGTCTCATAATACGGCAACGTCTTGTCCGCATCTTGGACGGAATCATATGTGGAGCCAACAATCTGAGGAAAAGGAAACCAGTGATTTTTTTATATAAATCTGTGATAGAAATATTCAAGCCAATATTGGGAAAATTCATATTGTAGCGGCAGAAGTAGCAATGTAGCCCATGGAGACAGTTTCTTGATTGAACTATTAATTATTTTATAGGGTGTCATGACTGTGTGGTTTTTAAGCATAACATTTCAAGTTCTGGTGGTTAAGTCATCAGGGCGTGGGTTCGAATCCCAGTCATGCCTAAAAAGGATTCAGGCCTGAAGTCTTTTAATGTTTGAGTGAGAAATAACTGCTTTCTAGAAAAATACATTACTTCAGAGGGAGGCATTTCTAAAAATTTGTTATACTATCAGCAGCTCTCCATTGCTTGTTACCAAGTAAGTTTTTATGCTAACAGTTATTATATTAAGTAATTACCAATAGTGTCCAGTGCCTTTAAAATTAAAGGTAATAACATTAACATTGTATTAATGTTTGGCTTTCCACCAGACAACAAAATGTCCCCAAGGTTTTGAAGTAATAAACTAAGATGATTAATTATTCAGGCATGTTGGTGACAATGTCTGCAGAGTGTCTCTAATTAATGAACAGCTTGATTTGATGAACCATGGAAGCCTCTATGAATAATATTATTCACTGGACTCCATGATGAAACTCAGCATGCATAACACAGCCTGGAGAACCGATTAGACTGGAAAATTATTCTACCACAAAATATAACTATCAACAGAATGCATGTGTAATTTACTGGAATGTGTTGACCAAAAGCAATACATTTGGGGAGTTAAGACTGTCTGGATGGGTTTTCTACTTGGAGTAAACATCATTTTTTGCACAGTGTATGAACAAATAATGTGCACAAAACAGAAAAAGTGTTTGTATTTAGTGTAATAGGCCTATAATTTGAGATTTGTTTAGTAGTCTTTAATAATGACATTCAGTCATATGTGCACAAAATGGAACGTTTATATACAATTAACAATGTATGTAAATTAAATTATGCACAAAAACTGAAACTAGTCAAACCAAAAAGGAGCACATGCTATATATGGAATTGCACTGACTACCAAAACACTGATGCAAGATAATTTTCATACAGACACTGTTTAGGACTGGAACTTTATCTTCCATTTCCATTGGGAAAATCTTAAAGTCTCTAATATTTTAGGACAGATTTTAAAGGGCACCAAAACCAAACCAGGGCAACATAGGCCCATGTGTTATTCCAGAATGTCTGGCAGGTTATCGTACTATGGGCATCCATGTCTGGATCAGGGCCATAGAGGTTATTGCCCTTTGCATTTTTTACCCCCATTTTTTAAACAGTAGCCAATAGCCATTTTTTTAAGCAGTGTTCAAGCAAAGCAAAGTCTTAAACGAAGGAAAGAGGGTGGTGCAATCAGTTACCCAACTGCAGATCAAGTACATATTTAATGAATTTGACACTGTGTAAGATTAATGAATTCAACAGAATAGGAAAATCTTTGAACCTAGACTGCTCATCTGAGTTTCAAATTCAGTAACTTTATACTCGCTTGTCTCTGTGGTCTAGCAACTAATGTACCTAAGCAGAAGCAGGGACTCTATCACCTGACACTTTTCATTCTAATAAAATATCACAGTTGACAGCTTAGGTGGCAAACATTTCTGCTATGGAACAATCAGCGCAGGCTAGATCAGCCCTATCAAACAGTCAATATGCCAGGGTTTACAATTCATGAGCAGGCAATACCATTTAAAATAGTTGTCATACTGTACGATGGATACTGGACTACTTCAGGTCATGGCCTTTTTGTGCAGTTTTGTATCAGGGGGTCACCCAGAGAATATATTTGGATGTGGGGTAAAAACAAATTTGCCTGGGGTTGGGTCGGGGATGGGGGATAAAAGACATAAGACATAAGAAAACTTTATTGAGTCAGAAATTGTCTTTGAAAACTCCTTGAGCGCAATGACATAATTTAGGACTTAATCAGGGGTAGCAATGGATTCTTGAAATGTTTGTAAACCATTGAAAATTGTTGAAGACAATTGACTAAGCAAGATCCTGCGCCTCCGATCATTTTGTATGTAAGGGGCGCAATATAAATTTTAATTATTGTTATTATTTTTAAAGTGCCTAAATCTCCTTCATAACTCTCTGAATTTAAGGATCCATCCATCATATGAAACCAAATTATTTGTTTGGTTTGTATTCCACTAAGAACCCACCAAACTTTTTAATGTGAAATTACTTAGTAAGGAAACTCCAATTTTACTCAGATTAATTTCACTGTTGTTGTTCCAAGCAAATACAGGTTTCACTGAATTAAGGATCCATCCAAATTTTTGATTTTGTTGTAGTCCACTGAGAAACCAACCAACTTTTTAGAGTCAAATTTCACAGTGTTGATGTAACGGAAACACCACAGGATTTTCCTTCACAAGAATTTCTCATTTGTGGTTCCAAGCAAAAACAGTTTTCACTGAACTACAAACACTGTACAGAGTGTGTAGAGCGTCGACCACATTTCATCTACAAAACTCAAACTGTCAAGGCTCAAGGGCAGGCAAACACAAATCAAATTTAATCGTGACTCCATTTTATTCACTGCCAGGGTCTGGCTGAAGTGTTTGGCAAGGAGAATCCAAACAATTTGAACTTCCAACGCAAGCACTTGAGTTAGTAGAGTATGGAATGGGGAAACATGCACAACCTGGAGTACACCACTGTAAGCTCAATTGCAGTACTAATTGAAGCTACCCTTCTAACAAGGAGGATTTGTTCCACAAATCCAGGTATGTTAGAATAACACACATTCTCAGAGATTGAGAAATAAATTAACATTTATTTCTGCATATGACAACAAGTTCATCAAGATCCTGCACAATGTGTGTAGAAAACCATCATATTGTATACATGAGCCTTATAAGAATCAATTGGTCAGTCAGTTTGGCCTTTTAAGGTGTTTGGCTGTACAGTGTGCCAAAGTAACTAGTGACAGTGTAATTAAAATGAGTCCACCAAATGGTGAAGAAAAAGTTTTGAAGATTTGTCTCAATGGAATTAAAGGCTAAGGTCCTTTATAAAAAAAAAACTAAAAAAAAACAAAAACATTTACACACCCCAACAAATAAAAATATATACACATCCGCCACAACTAACAACCCAATTACCCCCCCCCCAAAAAAAAAAAAACCCCAACAAAATAACAAAATAGCAACAAAACCCTGAACTTACTAACTGAATTATAAAGTAAATTGAGTGCACATTCCGGTATTTTGATGATGCACTTGGTATGGGCCAAGGGCCTTACCTGTCTCAACTACTCATCCGACAACAACCAGGCATGAGGCACACCTCCATTACAGAACACAGAATGCTTTTACCAGAGGAAGCATTCTTCTAAAGTGCAAGCTGCTGACAAAAACTGCGTTTTTACAATTTTTGTACGATTTTTGTTGGTTAAAGATTTAAAAGATCCTGACAATTTGAAAAAAAATGTGCTTTTTACACAAATGTGCATTGATTGTCCCTACAATCCGGAATTGACAAGTTAGACCTATTATCTCAGCATTTGTATTCTCAAATTTTGAGAAAACTCATACACATCAAATTTAGTTAGATCCAAGCCACAACACAGTACCATATTTACACACAAATGGCTTGGGCAAGTTTGGTTAACGGTATGTTTGTTTAGTAGGAGTGTGTGAGTAGTGTAGTCTGACCTTGTTTTGTGTTAAATAAATTATACAACAAATTCTACTCTGCATGTTATGCAGTCATTATTTGTCAAGAATGGCATACAAGCCCCAGATTACTGTCAGACAAACTTGACATGTGCACATTACAGAAAGGTAAAAAAGTGCATACAGCAATTACAGTCTTAGTTCACAAAGCCATTCATAGCAACCGTTGAGTGATATCAGTCAGCATTATCCATTGGTGTTTTATGAGGTAATTAGTAAAGAGCAAATGATGAGCAAATAAAACAAAATAAAATAAAAACACAAAACCACCAAACCCTCACAACCAAGTAAGAAAAATAAAGCCATTGTCTGTTGCTCCTGACTGATGTACAAACGTAGGCCTACATGTAGCAGACGACTGATGACAAAAGAGGTGATCAATTGTGTAGTTGCCTTTGAAACCATTTCTAATACAAAACTAGATGATCAATTGTTGAATTTAAGAGTATAGGGTTCCCACAACCCTGGAAGTCACAGCTATGATTATTGTGTTGAGTGTCATGCTTGATCGTTTTACCAAGGTCTTTCAGGATATGTTCCCATGCTAAAAGTGATCTACCTTTTGTATGATCCACTTCACTGCTTATTACCAGTCCATGTTTGTTCTGCTGCCATTTAGCCTTCAAGAAAGACTCTGCTAGGGTTGAAATGTCGGGCAATTAACTATTTATTTTATTTTTTCCCTTTAGCAGATAACAAGATGGCCCTACGTTGGCTATTTAACAGCCCATCTGTTAATATTTTGATCCATGACAGGCAATCAGGCATGCAACTGTAACTTAATCAAAACAGATTCAACTACAAAATTTCAATGACTTTGTATTAATATAGTATTTTTCAATTTTGAATGGTAATTAAAACAAAGAAAAAGGAAAAAAAGAGGAAATCAGCTGATCCGAGGAAAATTTGCACGCCTGCCATGAATTCGAATGATTGATACAAACAAAATAAATACATTCCTCAGGACGTATTGAAAAGAAAACTGCTATCTTTCCTTTTTACTAGAAAATGAATTTGCAAATATTATTCCTACTTATACTATGGTAAAAATGGGTATTTCTATATAAAAAAGGCTGATCTGGGTGTATAATTTTTTTTTAACATTAAATATTTCCACACAGAATCAACTAGTTAGTTGACATTTCAGAATGCAATTGTAACCATTAAATAAAATTATGTGATTTTCCTTCCTCATTTGGTTCTGAGAAACACTGTAAATTAAAAAAGAGAGGTCGTTCCAAGGTCTTTTCATGTCACTTATTAATAGAACATGTAATATTAGTAATATTATTTTATTTAGGGGGCCTCTACTAAAGAGAAAATCATTAGTCAAACTAAAACTGATTGTCTGCAAGTGAAAAGCCTAAACTAAATCATGCTAATTAATTAAATTAGTAAGGTCGACTTCAACGTGTTTAGGGGTAAACGAAATGAGTTGCCTCGAGGGCTCTTCACCCACGCTTCACCATTCATGCACATTCCAACATGTGGCTTTCTTATGAATGAGTCACTTTTTGTTTGCCCTTTCTTTGCCTGTCTGAGCTCTGAGTTGCAACCAGCAGTATACCGTACATCAAACAGGCCGTGTCCGTACCAACATTCCTAAATAAAAGTCTGCCGCCGTGCACAAGTGTGACAGCGTAGAAATTTCGACTCACCCGAAAACCCTGCAACGTGAGTTCCACGCAAAACATATCGCCTTCCTTCGTCTTTACGTTGAGGTAAGCTTGTTCATCAGTATTGTCCAGCTTCTCTGAAATGTCCACATAGTCAACGGCAAATTTAACCTCACGGACAGCTGAGTTTGCCTCGATTTTCATCAATTTTTCATCAGTGTCCGGAGTCGGCAAGTCGCTCGTGTCGTCTGCCATTTTTTGTAAATTTCACCAACTGATTTTTGAAAAGCGCCCTCAAGAGTTCAAAAAACGCTTTTAGACAAGTTGTTTGTCACGCACGACTTTGGACTGTTATTTTTGTTCACTTTATTGAAAAACTACGGTGTAGAACACACGACATTAATCTTCTACAGCAATAAGAAACATGAATGAAGAAGGTTGGTTACATAATGTTTACATCTCGACTATCAATCTTTCTTCATAAAAAGATGACTGCTTTGTTTACTTCGTCGCGCGCTGCGCAAAGTTAGTTTAGTTTGCTAGTCTAAGCGCCTCTGGCGATTATGTAATGTTGATTTGGAGGTGTTATGCAACTTTGAAAATTTGCATACAGAATGTACACACGACATGATAACACATGGATACACGTCTGCTGTGCCTTTTAACTACAAAACAAACTGGCTGCGAGAGCTACCATACCATCGATCAATGATTTAACTATCTTGTTTTTTAATCAATTGCTGACTCAGTCTCAGTGACTGTTCCGTTGATTTTTTTTGAAAGATTTGACTTGAGTCTGCCACTGCCAGTGCCATCATCGGATCCCCATCATTAAAGTCAAACAGTCTCAGATGAATCTTGTACTTTTTGTAGTTGTCTTCTACTAGAATTCCGTCTGAAAGACCTTCTGGTGTTTCATGTTTGGATTTTGAATTGCAATGTTTGAGATTATTATTAACCATGTTTACAAATTTCCATTTGATCTTGTGGCAAGGACACATTTTGCAAAGGTAGGAACACATATGTTTTTGGGATGTGCTTTGATCTTTGATGTGGAATTTGAAAACGGAAATACTGGAAACTAAAAAGATAAAAATAATATTGTGTAACTTTTGTAATAATTACTATGAAATAAAATTGCATACTCTACATTGGAAAGTAAGTAGAGTGCAGTCTCTAGTGTGAACAAACATGTAGGTGTGATCGTTATCACAACTATGTGAACACACTTTTTCCAGTTACAGAACAGAGCAGCATATTTTTTAGTAAATAAATGAGTTGCTTTATTGTAAATGACAGTTATATTTCAATAAAGGTTACTGATTATAGCTAACACACTTTGGCGTGACAGTACAAACTAATCCCTAATTGCCCCAAAGTGTCATCTCCAAAAAAAGCAAATAATTATTTCATAAATAAAATGTACTGTGTTTTCTTTTTAATTAGTACCCAACGAGCAAAGAGCAGAATGTTACTGAAATGAAAACGGTTGAAGAAATATCAGGTATTTACTGCAGAAGTGTTGAATGTTGATTGACATTTAATCAAAAATGATTGTTATACTTTTGTTTTTCTTTTAAAAATTAAAAGTGTGTCTATTTCTGTTCATACATTGAGTTAAACCAACTTGACTGAGGACTATTGTTCAGAACTTGTGTAACCTTTACAAAATTAAAAATAATGACCTTTTTTTTGTGCAAATATTTACAGCTGACTGTTCACTTAAAAACTTTAAATTTATGTTTGTTTCCATGGTTACAGATCTTAAAACAGGTATAGAATACAAGCGGAGAATAGCATCCTGCAAAAATGTTCTTCCCTCAATATTTAGAAGGGTATGTTTATTTAACAAAAAAAAGCTTTGTTGGGCCCAATTTCATGACTCTGCTTAACCGCCGCATTCTGCACTTGCAATCATCATTCTTCGCTTACAGGGCAAGCGCTGAATTTCTGTGCTAGCATTGTAAGCAAAGAATGCCTAGCAGTGTGGTATAGGCAAGTGCACTTCACTGCTACAGCTAGCCTCTGAATACGCTTAGCGTAAGTGCGGAAGTCCCTGTTTCCGCAAGCGCCAATTCTTTGCCTACGGTAAAATTAATTAAGCAAAGCCATGAGTATGGGCCCAGGGCCTAATTTCATAAAGCCCGTAAAAGTAAGCACAAAAATTTGCTTAGCATGAAATTTCTTCCTTGACAAAAACAGGCTTACCAACCAAATTTCCATTTGTTGCACATTGCTTGTTACTGGTATTCAGCTGTAATTTGCAAATCCTAAAATCAATTGGAAGTTTGGCTTGAAATCCTGATTTTATCAACAAAGAAATTTCATGCTAAGCAAATTTTCGTGCTTACAGGCTTTATGAAATTGGGCCCTGGTTGTCAAGCTAGGTTAGACAATGTTAGGCTATCATTGATTCAAGGACTAATTAATTACATTGAGGGGAGAGGCTCCCAGTTTGGTTAGAAGTATACCCCAATCGGCATAGTTTGGTTGACAAATTGGCCAAGGCACAAGCCATTACTATTACCATTCTTGATTGGAGATCATTAATATCTTGATCAGGGTAAGAGGGTTCCAAACAGGGTAGACGTATTATTCCAACTATGATAATTATAGCTCCATGGTTCAGTGAGCTATGAATTGTGAATGTCTTTTACATGAAAATGGTTTTAATTGAAACATGAAGTTTTATGATCATTTATGGAGAAAGACTGCTAGGGTTGAAACACAATGTCACTATTTTTTGCAATCTTTGTTATGTAGATACAGGTTCTGAATGAGAAGGCTGTCTATCTTGAAGAGGAAACTTGGTACGACCGGCGACATAAGAAGCTCTATGTCAAGAGCAGAAGTCTGACATGGAACAAATATGCAGATTCATGGGAGGAGTCAGAGTTTTCAATCTGCCCAGAGAATGAGAAATGGTACGAGCCAAGAGTTGAAAAGGGAGGATGTGGGAATCAGTCCTACACATCAGACTTACACATTCACAATAACTTGAGTAAATGAGATGCTGTGAATGGCAGTCCAATTCATGTTATTCAACTAATCACGGTCAAATCACACAACATTGGTGTGAGAATGGGAAAACTTTCTGTACCCTGCCACGCTTTTTTTACTCATTTTTATCTCACTTGAGTAATAACTTTCTCCAAATTCACAATATTTTTTTTCCTGAAAGTGCAACTTTAGGCACTTCTGTAAAGTAAATTCCCAAAAATTTGTCGGTCCAGTAGAAAGGTTTCAGTGGAAAGGTTCTGCATACAAAAGTACAGCAGCTTTTGAGAGTACAATGCAATTTGAAAAAACATTTCACTTTGCAGTAATAAATGCGGTTATGGAAAAAGATTGTTTTTGTCAATAGGTTCCAACTTCCAAACTGTATAATCCCTTTAAAGATACAAATGGACAAAGGGATTGAACACAAACCAGAGTAGTCTTTTTGCACAGTCTCCAATCTAAATGTTCTGATTTTATTCATATCCACAGGACTCAGTTAAAACAATCAGGGGGTCTGCACATCAAAGGCTTTGGTATACTTGGAGGATTGGTGGAGACATTTCTTCAAGGGTTTGCCAAGAAAGGAGGGATGAAGGTGAGTGAAGTTCTGTAGATGAGTTTGCCTCGTCTGATATCATACCTTGAAACATCCAGTCACACAGACATGTTAAGTTGTTATGTGACCAGTTCTTTTCATATTGATTCCTGAATTCCTCATTTTGTGTATACCAAACGCATCTAAAATCACATTTATTTTTTGCAATCATGTACTGTAATTGCTCATGAGTGTGTAAAGGCAATGTATACCTCCAGGCCTGGAATTTCATCTTTGAGAGGGCAAGGCCGTTTTCATTTGCAAATCTAAAAGTGAACAGGAAACTTTTGAAAGGGCACCAAGGCAAAGACAAGGGGCAATGGAGACCATGGTGTCTGTGGCTTGTGTGGTATTCCAGGCGTGTACCTTAAGATGTTGGAACAGCTGAAAATATCATTTCAAAATTTGGTTATGTTTTTGAGATACCCCTGAAAATCCAGAGTCGAATATGTCCATGCAGGAAGAATAGCACAATCTGTGGGCAAAGACTCAACATTTGGGGCATCTGTTTACATATCCACATTATTTTGAAGTGAAATGTTTCTCAAAATACTTTACACTATCAAACGCTGCTTTAGGCTTTTTACCAAAGGCTTTTAATTGCCATTATTTATCAAACGTAGACGATGTGACCTCTGACGTCACTCAAAAACCATAAACATGATTCGCGCGCATACCGCTGGGCAAAACCTTTGTGTTTTGGCAGCCAGCTAGAAAGTACACGCAATCTTACGACTACTCGTTTTTTGCCCGGCGAAACATGACAAGTACAGCGTTTTGTCAACTGAGGGCGATTTGCATGTAAACAAAGGTCACATCGTTTATACACTGCCTTTAAACATTTTATTTGTTTTGTTTTCCCCCCAGGCAATTCAGGTAATGGAGGAATTAATGATGGAAACCGTGTCCGATTAAGATCCCATCAGTGATGTGTTGTTGGCGACAGTCATCGATCTGACATAGAAACACTACAGGGATGATGTAAGATTGAGATAAAAAACTGTCCAAGGATGAACAATCTCTTGAAAAAGAAGTGAGGACGAGTTCGATCTGAACAATTGATCTTTAATTCGTAACCCCTGGTGACGGAATAATCTCTTTTAAGTGAGGATTATGTGATCTGAGACAAGCTGAGACGAGGTGAAGACATACTGCACGGCAGGTTGAATGTTCTCGCAAATAAATCTGTATTCAAGGCTACAGTAAATGGATTAGCAATAGCCTAAAGCCCGGTTCACACTTCCTGCAAATGCTTCCGAGACGCGTTTTTCCCTGCGCAGGCCTGTATGCTTCATTTAAGAAAGGGCAAGGGCACCAAGGTATTTTCTCCTTGATAAAGAGCACCCTATGAGGAAATTGTCAATTTCTACTGGAGCATTATCAGGGCACCAATGCAATGAACAGGGGGCAAATCAGGCTTTCTTGCGTCACAATTGGAATACCAATTACTGCGTCACCAAAATTCCCTTCGCATTCGCAGGAAGTATGGCCCGGGCTTTCAGAAAGATTCTTCACAACTCCTAAGACAATCAAAGATGTCATGTGTTAAAACTTACAGTGGTAAAACGCTGCGCTGTTATTAACAGGGATCAAAAGAAAAGAAATCTCCTTGTGGTGATAGTTTGTTGTTTATACATTTAAATTTATTCTGTTAATGTTTTCCTTGGCATTGCAAATTTGACAGAATGTATTCATTCCTTATAAAAATTGTGGGTTTTATGTTATTTTTTGTAGCCAAGTTTGTTTGTATTGCAGCTGACAATAATTGTTTAACTTTATTTAAAATACAGGCCTGGAATTACAGGGAAGTCATTGAGGTTGCCCAGGGCCTCATTTCACAGACTCTATAATGTAAGCACAACAATTTGCTTAGCACAGAAAAGTATTGCTTAGCACAGAAAAGTACTGCTTGACAGAAACAGCCAAAAATACGGCTTAAAGCCATTGGACCCTTTCGGTACAGAAAAAAAAACCAAAGTTCACAGATTTAAAAATAACTTACAGGGTTTACAGAAGGTAATGGTGAAAGACTTCTCTTGAAATATTCCATGAAATGCTTTACTTTTTGAGAAAACATTAAAACAATATCAATTCTCGATATCGAGAATTACAAATTTATTTTAAACACATGATATGACATGACACGGGGGAAACGTGCGGATACAAGGGTGGGTTTTCCCGTTTCTTTCTCCCGACTCCAAATACCCAATTGAGCCTAAATTTTCACAGGTTTGTTATTTTATATAGAAGTTGTGATACACGAAGTGTGGGTTTTGGACAATACTGTTTACCGCAAGGGTCTAATGGCTTTAAAACAGGTTAAGAGCCAAAATTACATTCTTGTTGTGACTGGTGCCCCACTCAATTTTCACTTGGCAAAGAAATTTGTCAAGCAGTTTTTTCTGCTTAACACCTTTATGAAATTGATCTCTGGTCTTGTCCTCAGTGCCCGTTCAACAAATCTCCACAAACTTCAAGCTTTTTCACCAGAAATTCATTTGGAAAATGAAACTGGCCTTTCCCTCTCAAAGATGAAATTCCAAGTCTGTTTAAAGGCAGTGGACACTGTTGGTAATTACTAAAAATAATTATCATCATACAACCTTTCTTGATTACGAGTAATGGGGAGAGGTTGATAGTATAAAACATTGTGAGAAACAGCTCCCTCTGAAGTGACGTAGTTTTCGAGAAAGAAGTAATTGTCCACGAATTTGATTTCGAGACCTCAAGTTTAGAATCTGAGGTCTCAAAATCAAGCATCAGAAAGCACACAACTTCGTGTGACAAGGGTGTTTTTTTCTTTCATTAATATCTCGCAACTTCGACGACCTATTGAGCTCAAATTTTCACGGGTTTGTTATTTTATGCATATGTTGAGATACACCAACTGTGAAGACTAGTCTTTGGCAATTTCCAATAGTGTCCTGTGTCTTTAAATTCACACTTTTACTTTGAGAGGAGAATTATTTAAACATTTTGAGGTAAATGTATTCTCTACAAGAAATTGTTGGAATGTATTAAGGAATTTCTTTTTACCTGATTAAATGTAAATGTACATGTACATGTACATGGACAATAACATTCATTAAAATCTATGTAGTACTTTTTGAGTTCTTCATCTACAAAAATAGTCAACATATTTATCAAACAAGTCTTTACTACATCAGGACACAATACAATACAGTGTCTGCAATGAACAAATCCAGATAAAGTTCCATTTTCTAGCTTTCGTCAACCAAAATGAGTTCAAAAAGAAAAGCGCGCCTACTGGGCGGGTTATCGTGTTACGTTACATGTATGAGAAAGTGATGTCTTGGGCCAAGACTAGTCGAAGGGTAGAGAGGTCAGGACTAAATTTATTTGGTATAGTTTTCACAATACAGTATCTGCAATTATTCAACTAACTGCCTTTACTACTTTGCAAAGCTTGTTTACAATTGCTTGAAGGATTGCGGTCATACAGAGCAAAATATACAAATTAGTCAACTTCACAAAAATATACATAATTAAAAGGACAAAATATATCTTCTCGACCAAACGGACACTTGCTATATTTTAAAATTACCAAAGTCAATTATTAACATCTATCAGAGTCACATAAATACTAAAAAATACAGCTGATGATTTCTATTTCTAAATTGGCTTTGATCACAGATTCTTTTTAAGTACTCTGTGTAGACTAAGACATTACACAAACTTTGCACATGCATTAATAATATTTACAACTTGATCCTTTTGGTTGGGTCATCAGAGCTTTTTTTTGAGAAAGTTGCGGTATGGTGGGACCAGTTTTCTTTGGTCACATGGTTGCTTTACGCCACTTTTGATCAATTTGTAGCACAACCCAATGTGCTAGTCTAGAACCAAGTGTGCAGAATAGTCTGGCACCTTTGTTTGCACACAGTTTTTGGATTGGCCCAACTCTCAATTCTCAGCTCTGGGTTGAGTAGTTTAAATTAACATCATAATTGGCTAGATAGTCAGGGTACCACACATCCTTAGAAATCTATCTGCCTGAGATTGTCATTTTAGTTAAAAAGTTAAAGTGTATGTAAAATCTTCAAAGGGTATTGAAGGATAATGAATTGATGAGATGAACAAGTTGACTCCTTTAGTTCTCGCCTCCGACCAAGGCCAGTAAGATCTTCTTGTAATCTCCAGACGTATCTCCCTGTATCAGGAAAGAAAAATGAATGGCTCTTATGAGTAGGGGTACAAGTGTGTTACTGTGGCACAGAAGCTCTTTACACACTACTCTATTCCCTGGGGCCAACCCTAGGGGAATAACGATGGCCAGTCCTTTTACACTTGGTTGACTTTACCCCTGATCTACCTCGGCAAATGGGCAAACCCCAGGGAAAAGCCACCCCAGGGAAAAGTCACCCCAGGGAATAGCCACCCTTGCTCTGGAGTAGGGGTAAGCGGTAAAACCGTGCAACCTGTGGAATAGGGGCCTAGGAAGGGCACTGTGGGGTAAAAAAAACTCCAAGGAGCATCCCCAGGGCTGTATAGACCTTATGCACATGACGTCATATCAGTAGGGCGCCCTCACCTAGAGGTCAAAAGGAGGTTATTCATTGGCCAATCCTGTGCGCCACGCGTACAAATCTGTGCGTTTTGATTGTTTTTTTCACCGTTTTTCCACTAGGATGGCCGCTGGATGACGTCAATGCATAAGGTCTATTCCACGGGGAAACCAATGCACAACTCTTGTCCCATGTGAGAATCGAACCAGGACCATAGTGGTGAGATGAGAGTGCTTTACACACTAGATTAGATTAGATACAACTTTATTAAATCCAAAGCTTGGAAATTAAAAGATGCGTCTCTCAATAATTATATAAAATATAAAAAATACACATCAATACACAAAAACACAGTAAAATTTGAAAACAAAACAAAACAAGTGCAAACAAGTCAAAACAAAAAAAAACAAAAAAATAAAGACACAATTCATTTCAAGTGATATTAAAAATGTACATGAGAAAATTGTAAAATGTCCATTCCCCAACAAAAAGACACTATTTAGAATTCATGTGAAAAATGGCATTGCCACTAGCCACTCCTGCCATCCATAATGGAGGCTCCCAGAAAGAACGATACTTACAGCGATGAATTTGCCCAGAGTTTGGTTGAACGCCGATTGGAATTCTGCTTTGATGTTTTGCATATCCACCTCGCAGCGAGATACAACGATCCTCATCAAGGTATTATCATCGGTTCCAACGCCCTGATCACAAAAAAAACACCAAAAATTAATGAAGTCAGACAAAAGTTCTACAAAGCAACGACTCAAATATCAATGTGATTGTTTTGGAAAGAGGCATGATTATATTTTTTAAGGAGGAGAAGTTGCAAGATGCACATACCTTCATACACTTATGGAGTCTGTCGGCAAAGAACTTATGTTTATTGCGGACACACCTCACTGGCAAGATGAAACAAAGAATAAGGTTATTAAAGCATTGTTAAGACTGGAAACTAACAACAATCACAAATCAAGTCATATAATTTACAATACTATAAAAGTTGTTGTTAGTCTTGTTTTAATACTTGATACTGCATGTCATTCAGAGTGAAGAAACTCATCAGAAATCAATAAACTTGATTTAAAACTAGGGAAGAATATTTATAATTTTGTTACTATTACTATATCTAAACAAAGAAAAACTGACTGGACCGAAACAACTAGAACCAAAGACCTTCGCATTAATGTACTGTCGCTCTACCAACTGAGCTGTCCAGCACTATGTTGGTGGTCTCCCTGTTAGTCAATATCTTTGTTTGAGGGTGCCTGATACTTCAAGGTGGCATTGAAGGTGATTGCTTCCATGCCTCCTGGTCCTGGTCCTTGGTGCCCTTGAAATGCTCCAGTAGAAATTTCCAACTTACCAACAGTCAGCATTCCTTCCTTTACATCTCCGCTCATCTCCTTCTTAATGGCCTGCTCGATGTCATTCTTAGAGATCTTCCCGTACTCTTCAAATGTCGCTCGTAGCTGGGCGTAGCTGCGCGAGATCAGAATGGCGTTGAAGCGTGACTCGTCTGTGCCCCATTTATCCTCTCCTGCTTTATAGAGGGCCTGGAAGTACATGTACACACAGAGGTGTTAACCACTAACAATGATCAAGAAAGTTTGCACAGTTTATTCTAAAAGTCTTAACCCTCGTACTGTTTGACCAATAAATAAACAGCTGCTGTGTTTGGGAATAAATAAAGTAAAAATAATGTTTTATTGTCACATGTAAAATGTAATTATATCTATGCCAATAACAAATATAATATGTGGTGAATGCATTACACAGTATTGACCCATTTCACCTGACGTCATCATCAGAAAAATCTTGAATGCACCATACTGGTGGGCAATTTCACTGTGCGTTTTTATATATACATAACTCTATGCCCTGCGTTATGTAGTGAACGACGTTTATTCACGTAAACCTAAATGCCCAACAACATGGTGAGCGTGGTAACGGTCGCTGCGTGTGACGCGCATGCAAGGGGTCAATACAGTCAACATTTCTACTGTCTAACCAATTGGTACCATTCACTATGTTTTGTAATGATAAGCTACAAATAAGTCTGCAATATGATAAAAAACGATATCATAAAAATATGATCTATGTGGGAAATGCTGCTATACAGTACACAGTCAACTGCAATGATGTCCAACCATACAATATCATCCACTATGTTTTGTAATGAATAACTATCAATAAGCCTGCAATATGATGAAAAATTATACATGGTGAATGCATCTACACAGTACACAGTCAACCCTCCTACTGTGTGACTGTTCAATATCATCCAAGTGTTTTGTAATGATATGCTATCAATAAGCCTGCTATAATGATAACAACTGGTATCACAAAACAAAAATAAAAAAACATATGATATCATGTGGTGATTGCATCTACGAGAGTATACAAAATATTACATGGATAAGCAAAATCAAAAGCACAGAGGATGGAGGAAAAATAGTTCATCTATGTAAAACAAAATCGATTAAGCTAGGGCTTGTAAAAGATAGCCCAGACAAACAAACTACAAACAAGGAGACAAGACAAACAGGGAACAAGAAAACATTTATTAAAAACAGACTGGCATGCTATGAGAGATGTATCAACTAGCAGGGCTATAAAGCAGATGGCTGGTGACATAGTGTACAGGCATGCAACTGCACGTTTAAAAAAAGAAAGAGGACAATTTTCGAAGGCACATTGCAAGTGCGGAGTGAGGCAGCCGAAATGCCACGGGACATGAGACCAACAATGGTACTCTAAAAAATGTTGAGGTTTATTATGCTCTTAGGTGCATTGTTAGCATGTACTAAGCTTACTTAATAGTATTGTAGTTGTACCGGAAACGCGGAAGAGTTGCATGCCTGAATGTAGGACAGATTTCACAAAGAGTTAGGACTAGTCCTAGAAGGTGTTAAAAACTTAAGACGAGTTCTAAGTTACGACAAGTAACTCATAAGAGCAGTCTTAGCTCTTTTTGAAATCCACCCAATGTATGACACATCGACTGCGAGTACGCTCAAAGCAGATATCTGGCGTAATTTCTCGAGCCACATAGTGTGGTGTCAGATGTTCAGGCTAGACTTACCATAGCATCAGCGGCTGCCTTGTCAGGATCAACTTCATCTCCTTCCGGCCGGGCCCCCTGGAGGACAGACACCAACATCCGCTGGAAGCTTCCGGACGTATCGTCGGCAACATCCTCTTCAAGATCTTTATTGTAAGCTACGAGAGGGAAGAAAAGGTAGGGATGAAGGTCAAGAACAAAATATAGTCCTGTACATGTATAGGGCATGTATCTACCAATAATTTACTCAAAACAAATGTTTTTTTAAGACAGGTTATTGAATTTGTTTGAGACCAATTTATGTAGCACCTTGTGAAGGTTGACAAGCTGCTGAATTCAGTAGACACTGCCAGAACCACAAGGGCAAACCTATTCAGCAACAGCTGGGTTCTTTTATCTACACGAACAGACAGGACCTTCGGTTTTGACTCATCAGAACGATGCAGCAATATTGGTTAAAGGATGCAGCAATCATGGTTAAGCGCCTTGCTTTAAAGACATAAGTGTCAAGACCGGGACTCAAACCCACAGTCTGCTGATCAGAAATGCCAGAGCTTGCGTCTGGTGCTCTTAACCCCTCGGCCATGTCATGCCATTTAAACCAAGGGAGCATTAAGAACAAAATAGGCCCCTTTTCATCATTGATAAATAGCTTATCAGTTGGATGTAGGGAACCCACTAATGGCCGCCTGAATGAGATGAGTGTCTTGGGATGAGGGATAAGAAACTGACCTGTCTCGTACGCATCTTTGATGGCATCAATGGATGCATTGCTCCTAGTGCATAGGATCTCAATCAGAACAGCTTCATCTGTGCCAAGACCCTGACAAAAAAGAACAAAGGGGGAAATAAAATAAGCACAAATATTCTTGGAGACCAATTAAGATTTCACTCCTTGGTGTTGAAGTTAAAATTGATCCACTAAAAGCTTGAGCAGTAGTCTTGTCCGATTTTCTAACTTCTGCCTAGGTTCATGTAGTAGTTAAAAAGCAAGACGGCTCTTTACAGAACTGAGAAGTAATCCGAATTCCGAAAATCTACTCCACGGTAGTAGAATATAAAGCAAGAAAGTTCTCTTAAGAACAAAATCTACCTGGGAAGTAGATACACACATGGTGTTACCGCAAACCAAATATATATTGATACCTCACCATGCAATGCCTCAAATTCCATTTATTCTTGATTTTTTTCTTTTGTGTTTGTTTTTTACTAAACAATACTTCCACCATACAAAGTTTCAAATCCTACTTAATTCTTTCCTCAAAGAACTTAAATTGTACCTTGATGGCTTTGTGTAGTTGGTAGGCGTCATACTTTGCTGGGGTCATCATCAACCCGCTGACGACATCCAGGAGCTTTCCACCGAGCTCACCCTTGAATTCCTTCATCAAGTCCTGCAGAGGTAGGGAAAGAAAATATATAATAATTAATAACATCTTTACATCTTTGTTATAACTCTTAGTAAACCAAGATTCCATCCACTTACATAGTCTACGCAAGCCACAATTCTTCCATGTAAGTATTTATTTATAAAGACAACATAACTACAACTATATGCATTCTTTCCCTTACAACCAACTGACCTTTCCAAACATCTGTTTGAATTGCTTGGAGATCTTCTGTCGCTGTTGATTGGCTCGTTGAGTGACCACTTCTATAATAGCTTTCTCATCCGTACCTGTGTTTATAAATCCATTGTTGAAATTAAGTACTTTTTAAGTAGTATAAGTGAGAAAGTTTTTGCAGTAACACTATGTGAGTATCTTTTTAAAGTACTTTTTAAAAACCTTTTAGGGAGTCACTTGCAGACACCGCATGCGTTACAAAACAGCACAGATTGCAGAGCACAAAATGCACAATATTGGAAACTCAAGATAAAATGTGAAATGCGCACTGGACGCCATTTCAGTTAGTTATAAAAATTATCTACTTTCAAAGGTCATGATTCAAATTTAAAGTGCGGTAGATTCATCATGAAGTACAGATGATTTAGTGGGAAGAATAGATTTTACACACTAAAATGTATACATATTTTACAACATGGCGGAAAATTGATATGGTTTTGGTTTGCAGAACCATGATTATCTTTTTGAAGGGGGACAATCATTAAGTGAAAGGTATGGTATGTGTCAATCATAAACGCCCATTAGGCATAGAGAGTAACACATGATTTATTTAAATACAAGGTTGACAGAGTTGAATCTTCCTCACCTAATCCCTTCATAGCTTTTCTGAGTTTCTCCGAGTCCGCTTGGGCATCGAAGGATGATGAAGCGACAACAGATCCTTTGTCCTGAATCAACAAAGAAACAAAAATTAATATCATGGTGGTCTTTACAAATGGCACATGAACCTAGACTGTAATTCATCACCAGGCAGAAAAAATGGGGTTACTGATTTTGTTGTCAGCTAGAAATGATTAATCGATCAGTCCAAAACAATAATATGCTGTCATCGTTTTTTTGTGAAGCAAATAGTTGCTGTACTCGGCAAAGTTTAGTCAATAGATGTTGTTTTTGCAGGATAAAGAATATAATTCGTTTTGTGAGCTTTACACCGATGTGTACTGTTGCTTACACATATAAATCAAAGTGTCTCTAGCCACCAGGCTAGCTCGGTGATCTAGTGGCAAGCCAGCTGCTTTAGCAATGCAAAGCTTGTTGGTTTCGAATTTCAACCAGTGAGTAAAACCCTGGGCTATTCTTGAAAGGTGCAGCCAGAACCCAGTGGAGTACGGACTTTAGGCGGGGATAGTATGTGAAAGTATTCAGGGTAAAGTTGGGGGTAACAAAAACAACTCCCGGGGCCTCCCCAGGGCTGTATTCCTTGAGGATAAGAGATACAGTGTGAAAAGAACTGAATATTTGCAAGAACTGAAAATACCTTTGGCAGTTTTTCTTTGTAGGCCTTCCTCTTCTTCACCACAAACTCCTCCTCATCGTCACTCTCAGCCTTTGCCTTCTTCTTGGCCTTGGCCTTGCCTCCCTTCTTGGTGTCGGACATCTTATCCAGCATGTCCTGGCCGAGACTGGAGGCAAACAGGGCAACGATGCTGTCGTAGCCGTTCTTGACGGCGAGATCGTAGGGCGTTTCTCCCTTGGCGTTCTTGGCCTTGGGGTTGGCACTTCCCTCCAGGAGGGCTTCTATGGCCTCCTGACCGTCGGGTCCTAACAGCACAGCCTCGTGGAGGGCCGTGTTACCCTTCCTGTGTCAGAAGATGCAAGATACTCATCAGTGAGGAATTACCAAATTCATTATTCTCTTGCAAGTTCGATGACCAGGTTTGCCCAAATTTTCACAGGTTCGTTATCCCCGTATAGATCCCTCGTTTAGATGGGTTCGTTATTCCTTCGAATGCAAAGTGAATTTTGACGTCACATGACTGTTTTTGCTGTGACTGTTGCGAAGGAGTTGAGCACATTCCAACTAAGTTTTTATAATATGGTCATTAATTGTTGGAGCAAATCTCACCAATCTACAGGGATCAAATTTAACACTGGGCCTCAGGCCCGAGGCTAGTACTTTTAGCACTGGGCCAGTTAACTCACAATTGGAAAATCCATCTGATGAAAGCACACAACTTCATGTGACAAGGGTGTTTTTTCTATCGTTATTATCTCGAAACTTCTACGACCAATTGAGCTCAAATTTTCCACAGGTTTGTTCTTTTATGCATATGTTGGGATACACCAAGTGAGAAGACTGGTCTTTGACAATTACCAAAGGTGACCAGTGCCTTAAAAAGAATGCTTGAATCTGACATGACTCATACACTTACAGTGAGGAAAGTCCATGAATGGACAAATTGTTATTTCAAAGGGTCAGAATATTTGAATCAACATGCTAGCTGTTCATCCTGTAGATGTGCTATGAAACTAAAAGAACAAACATTTTGTACTATTTAACAAAAAAGGCAAAGTCAAATTCCTGCAGGTTTTAATGACAATATTAACAGTGTTTATATAGTGCCTACCACCTTCAAAATTAAGTGTCTAGGTGCTCAGAAGAGCAAAAAGAAAATTAAATGTACGATGATTTGAACAGAAATGTTTTGAGAAATGTGAGACAGTGGTAGCTTATTTGATGTGTAGAGGGAGATTGTTCAATAAATGAGGTCCAGCAAACTGAAAACTACGATACACAAATGTTTTGGTGGCAATAGTTAGAATAACAAAGGCGTCTTTGTTTGTTGAACAGAGGTTTTTTGATAAGTGAAAGGAAGGCATTTCACAAGGTTTGGATTTAGACCTCCACCGCATCAAAGCAATTTGGATGCCACGCATGGAAGATTAATAATAATATTAAGACTTGTAATGCGCACATATCCACCCTGCTGGGTGTTCAGCAAGGCGAAGTAAAAGTAAAAAAAAAAAAAAAGTTTTGGAAGAGATTTAAATTTTGTGGTACAAAGACAAGATCTAAGATTAAGTGGTAGAGAGTTCCAGATGCGTGGCGCAGCTGACGAAAAAGAAAAAGACCTATCACCACATGAGTGTCGAGACTTGGGTTCAATGAGGAGAAGCATTTACGCTACATAAAAGCCTGTGTCCGAACTGGCATAAACTAAGTTTCCGCGTCATCATACGTTGGGGCATAGACCTTCCTTAACACCACCCTTGGCAACAGTCGGAGCCGTAGCTGTAGCCGCCATTCGGATACGTCCTTAGACTCTATTTTTTCTTTCCATTACCTGACTGAAGCTTTAGCATTGACCTTTGACCCTGCATCAATCAATACAGGTAGGCACTCCACGTGGTTATTAATGGTGGCTACAATGAGGACATGGACGCCATCTTTATTCTCGCAATTGGGGTCTGCTCCGTCGTCTAGAAGATCCTGAACATTGTCTGGATCCCCGTCTCCCTTAGCTCCAAGTTCTTTCAAAAGGTGACGGTCCTCCTCCTTTATCAATAAAAAAGAATACATGATTATTAGGACTAGAAATTGACAACGATTTTGAGCAATAAAAAGTAAAATTTCTGACGCTTTGAGTTGACTAAATAAAACTAACATAGTCCTGCAAAAAGTAAGGTAAATTACCGATCTCAATTATTAATCCACACAATATCATATATAGATACATACTTAGTATATTTATTTTATGAGTATTTTTTTTTTAAATACCAGTAGACAAAACAAAACATTTGGTTTTGCAAAAAGATGAATTTTTAACAATTTCTCGAAGATGACGGAGAGATAGTGCTTCCCTAATAGTAGTGAGAAGAGTGTCCACAAACATAGCACGCAACAGAAAAGGAAATGTCACCCAAATAGACCGGCTAGTTATTGCGACATTATCCAACACACATAAGATGGCAGGAAAACTGGAAAAGACAGACATGAAAAAGTGAGGGAGAGGAAGAATGATCAAAGTTCCAAACCTAAATAATTCCCCCCCCCCCAAAAAAAAAAAAAAAAAAAAAAAAAACTACCTTACAAATGTTTCAAGTCTCCATTAACAGCTTTTTTTTGTTTCAATCATATTTCGTTTTATTTCATTTAAATTTCATTTCTATTTCTATTCCAACAGAGAATCAAAATAACAATAACGGAGAACAGTACTGAGAAGAATTGGAAACGGGGGGCTTAACCAGAAAAGCCAAAGCTTGTTGTAGACATGCCCAGACAAACTAAAACACAAATGGACCAAGTATAGTGAAAGAAGGTAAGATATTTAACTAAATCAGATTATACTCTATGTGAACTTAAAGCCATTTTATACTTTCGGTAAACAGTATTGTCCAAGTCCCACACTTCGTGTATCACAACTTATATATAAAATAACAAACCTGTGAAAATTTAGGCTCAATTGGTCATCAGAGTCGAGAGAAAATAACGGGAAAACCCATTCTTGTTTCCGCGCGTTTCGCAGTGTCATGACATGTTTTTAAAATAAATCCGTAATTCTCGCTAACGAGAATTTATATCGTTTTAATATTTTCTCAAAAAGTAAAGCATATCATGGAACAATATTTCAAGAGAAGTCTTTCACCATTACCTTCTGTAAACCCTGTAAATTATTTGTATATCTGTGAACTTTTTTTATTTTTTTCTGTACCGACAGTGTATAATGGCTTTAGAGGGATGCAACTTATAACAATACATTTATAAGACTAAGCGATGATGATATCACACTCAAACAAACAAAGAGACTGACAAACAGACAGACTACTTACAGACAACCTCTCGTCTTCAACAGCTTTCTTCTTGGCAGCAAGTTTCTTGGTGATCGGTTTCTTCTTGGCTTTACCGTAAGGCGAGTCTGTATTTCATTGAGGCACAAGAGTCACATTAAAAACTATCCACAAAGACTGTAAAAGCATTGGGGTTCCTGTTTTAAAGGCACCGGACACCTTTGGTAATTGTCAAAGACCAGTATTCTCACTTGGTGTGTGCCAACATGTTCATAAATTAACAAATCTGTGAAAATGATGACTCAATTAGTCATCGAAGTTGGAAGAGAAGCATTCAGATGCCTCATACAAGGCTTCAGGCCTGAAGTCTTTTAATATCTTAGTGAGAAATAACCTCTTTCTCAAAAAAAGACATTACTTCAGAGGGAGCTGTTTCTAACAATGTCACAATGTCTTCTACTATCAACAGCTCTCCATCTATCGATACCAAGTAAGTTTTTATGCTGACTATTATTTTGAGTAACTGCCATTAGTGTCCAGTGCCTTTAAAAACCTCAGTTCGGCTGCTTTAAAATCCAAACTAACATACCTGATTCACTGAGAGACTTTGCCAGTAGAGCTTCTGTACAAAAAAGGAAAGAAAAAGGAACGAACTTATTACTGAGATTTTTGTGGCTTAGCATATTTGACAAAATTGAGGGTGTTATCACTTGGCGTTGAGGGACTGGGTCAGATGTTTAAAAAAACCTGGCCAATGATCGTTAAAAAGTAAAATTTTTGGGAAAAGTACAGGCAGCCTCTGAAAAAAAAAGCACCTAAGCTTTTTAAATATTTTTTTATACTATTGAATCCTTCTCTTTGGTAATTCGATCAAGAAAGAACTTGGACTATAGGGTACATACAATGCCACTTAGGTTTCAGGTACACTTACCCTTTCTTGCCATTGAGGCCCTGTTAGGCCTCACATTAGGAGATTCAGTCTGTGATTCAAAACTTATTGTGATTGTAACGTCCACTCCATCGTCTTCGGCACTAGCTGAAGTAATCTAAAAGACAAAAATAACATAAATAAATGTTTATTGATTTAATTCGGTTTAAAAACCACCATGGTTGGTGGTATCACAAAGTATCACTAAAAATTACATGCTTACTTTGAGTTTATGAGTAACCCAAAATATGCATAAAGTGACAAGTTGTGAATTTCTTTACTCAATTGGTCATCAAAGTTGTTTACTCTCAGATGCACAATAAAAGGCTTTAGGTCTGAAGTCTTTTATTACTTGAGTGAGAAATTAACCCTTTCTAAACAAAAGTATGTTACTTCAGAGGGAGCCATTTCTCATAATGTTTTGTACTTTCAACAGCTCTCCATTGCTCCTTACCAAGTAAGTTTTATGCTAACAATCACCAATAATGTCCAATGCTTTAAGGTGAGGAGAAAGCACACATTTCACATCCAAACATTTGATAAAGTATTAATGTTTCAAACTGACCTTTCCCATTTTGGGTTTGCCGATATCCGCTCTGAACTCGGCCTCCCTCTGGGTGAAGGCCTCAAGGTGGGCCACGACGTGAGCAAGCTGCTTCTTCCAGTACCCCTTCCCAGGGCTCGTGTCCATCAGACTCGGCTTCGGCTCCGACTTAACCATCGACGAGGATGCATCTCTCATTACCCTCACTTCTTCAACGTCTCGCTCCTGCCGGCCGAGCTGCTCGTGGGTCGGGTAGAAGAGACCGACGGTCTGGGTACCGATGTGCTGGTTGAGTACTGCTGGTAGGGGAACACTGACGGGGCGCCAGTTGTTTGTGTATGGCTAAGGATCAAAATGAGAGCCGGATTCCTAAGTCAATTCCTTTCAAGATTGTATCCTCCCATGACAGCAGTAGCTCTGTTACACTTACATGTAAATGCAATTAAATGAAATGCAATTCATCGTGGCGGTGCAACAAGGATGTAACTACATTGTGAAACAAAGTCAGAAATTGTATTTCAGTGTCAATTGAGTTTTGTGTGAATATCCGAATCACTTCAAATGAGATTCAACTTTTTGACCTTCTAAAATTTGAGTTCACCTATACGCTTTTTTAATACCTTGTTGCACCAACACAACGATTTCATGTCTGGACCCCACTTACCATGTCTGGACCCCACTTATGCGCTGTGTACTGTGTGATAGCTTTTCACACGTGCACGTTTCATAAAAAATGGCGGACAATGCAAGGTGTCTATAGTTACAGTGATTTGTACGGATGAGAAAAAAATAAGGGCTGCAACCTGTGTACATGAAGGGATGATGTGTTTTGCCATGCTTGGGGGAGATGGGGATGAGTGAGGGGGTCGAGGTGACTCACATCAACAATAACAGGTGGTTGCACTGGTTGTTGGGGTGGTGGCTGCCGATACTGTACAGGAGGCTGTGCTTGTCTGGGGCTCGTTTGTTGATGCATGTGATAACTGAAAACAGGCAAAAACAAGAATCAATTTGGTTTTTAAGTAGGATTTGAAACTTTGCATGGGATTTGAGGTAACACCATGTGAATATCTCTTTTTGAGTAGTGTTGGTTCTGAGAAGAACCGGCACTTAAAGACTCAACGTTTTGATCAGTATGCTCTGATCGTCTCCAGGAGAATGCTGGACTCTGTTGCAGATGCTGCAAAAGTTTGTTTTGAAACTTTGCATGGTGGGGAGACAATACACCAGAGTTGATCACTTCACGCATCCACAAGATCCAACTTTTCTGGTTTGGCCACATAGTGAGAATGAAAAACAGCAGACTTCCAAAATGCATCCTACTTGAAACAGTAACTGGAAAAAATAGACGGGGTAGGCCTCGGAAGAGGTGGGAAACGACATCATCATAAACAGCACCTTCTACCTAGAACATCGAAGAGCGCAAGATAGGCAAGAGTGGAAAAAGAAAATTCGTGGAGCCAACGTCCTGCGGGATACGGTGCAAGATTGATTGAATTGAAGTGGGTTGGAGTGCAAAATGTAGGTATTTTTTTATATGAGAAAAGTAGATTGAAACTTTGCCTGGTGGAAGTATAACTATGAGAGGTTTGAGGTAACACCATGTTAATATCTCTTTGAGTCGTTAACCATCAGTTCTTTTTAGAACCAACATTACTCAAAAGAGATATTCACACAGCATTACCGCAAATCTCTCTAAGGTATATATTATGAGATAGTTTGATTGGGGGGGGGGAAGGTCATGTAATGGGAACCAACAAGTTATGATAGAGAGTTACAAAACGACTTACTGGAACATGTAGTCTGGGTTGGTCTGCATGTTGCCGACTGTCTGAGGTTGACGGGGACCAGTGCTAGCACCCCATGCATTGTAGGGCACCGTGGCTCCTGAATTAGCGGTCACCTGCTGTGAAGAGAGCGTAAAAGAAAATATCTTTATATTGTGGCTAAGGGTATACCATTGGGTTAAGAGTGAGGAAATCGGGCACTTTTGGGACGCTGGGTGGCAGCAGACTTTCCGGGTAAAATGGATTGTTCTCAATATTTTGTGCATGCTTAGAACAACGTAAACAATGTAAATTTACCTGGTAAGTCTGCTGCCACCTAGCGTTCCAAAGTCTCCCATTGACGAGAGAGATTTTACTGAAAGTTGAGCGTTGAGATTTGCTCTAAAATGAGGCAGGTTCAAGGCACAAAAGAATCTTGTGTGCACACGACCACAGTCATTTGGACTGCCCGAGTATTTTATTAAAATGGAATGGACAATGTGCATGTACTCATCTGATTCAATAGACTGTATTGAATGTGGCGTTACCATTCAAATACCTGCCCACAACATGGCGTCTGTGAGCGTGTGCATGTACATGCTTTGTGCCAAAACAATCAAACTGGGGATTCTGCGTGCTGCGTGATTCATTGATGTATGCGTTAAGACGCGCATACAGCCTGCCCTACAATATGGCCACTTTCACAGCAACAAAAAGGCTATGCGATACAGTCTATTAGATTGTTCCTACTGTCCCCAGACTTTTGGGTTGCTCCCTTAAAATATGCCACAATTTTCGCAGGCTGTATCACCTGTTCATAACTAGACGTCTAAAGTAAAAATATCCACTCAACTCACATATGATTTGGATGCATTGAAGTTATTGCTTGATCTTGTGAGGTCAATGTAGTCATCAACGTCACTAAACTGATTAGATCTCTGGGGAAATGAAACCAAAGATGAGAGAAGCATACAAAAGAAGCATTAGCTAATTTAACGATAGCTGTCAGGTTGGTGTAGTGGTGTCTTGCTCGAATCCCACCGGGGGCACTATGTGGAGTGGGTTTTTCAGTCCCTACTTGACTGTATGGGTTTTCCCTGGAATAATTCTCTGGGGTTATCCTCCCACATCTAAAACTGAAATTTCCTCGTCATCTTCTCTTATCGATTGGCTCTAATTAGAGCGTCGAGAATATATATCCAAATCCAGATAACTTCAAAGGAGGAGTGTTAAAGGTCGGATCACAGATTGGTAAATACTCCCACAATTAATGACCATATTACAGACAACTTACTTGGTGAGAAGCCCTGCAGCTGTTGACAGTATAAACTATTTTGATGTAATATGGTTTGGATAATATTTCACCCCAAAATTTGAATCTGAGAAATGGCTCATGCAAGAATCGTTTCTCAGATCTCAATTTTTTGATTTGGTACATAAAAATGTCCGCATGCCCTCAGCATCCCTGAAGCGTTTCGCGATATGCAAGGGGTCCAGTGTTGTAGCCACGGTGGGCAGTGCCGGGCAGGCCTGCCCAGAACTAATAAATTCCCTCAGATTGCCCTGCAGCAATGATGGCCCCATATCTAAACACGAATAATTTTGTTGAACCCTTAGTTGACTAAATTGGATTTAGAGCCCATCACTAAAATTGGTCTTACTACAACACTTAAACGTCTTTGCTTACCCTGAGTGAGCTCTTAGGCCTGGAATCCATGATGAAGCTTGCATCATCATCTTCAAACGGTTCCGGCTCGGGATGAGCATAAGTCACAGAAAAGACTTTACTGACAACGTGGCTCTCACTCCGCCTGTCACTGGAGGAAGCAAATCAAATAAAGGAAGAAATTTAACGCAGTCTTAGGATTTCATTTTTTTTTAATCATCACAGAATTATACTTAGATAGGTTTTCTGCAAGTTTTGCGTAACTTGTATTTGGCAATTCGCTCAAGTATTACCCTTTCAAACTATGTGCTGCAGTTCTGCTGCAAGCTCAAATCGTCAAGCTATGCATTGCGTGTTTGTACCCATGTCATGAAGAGGGTCACAAATATCAATTGATGAATGCCCTCTGTCGGGGCGACTCGGATGAAAAAGAAACATAAAAACAAAATAATACTAATAATAATTTAAAACATTATTTTCTCACCAGTAACAGAAATTTGCTACCCAGAGGTTTGACACTGCGAATATGGGTAATGAACTTGTAGCCACTAGCCAACATGCACGTTTATGAAGAAATACCCAATTGTTATGTCAATAGCAATATTGGGTTTACAAAAGGTTGCTTTTTCCCCCACTTCAAAACCGTTATCAGTGTGACGAAGCTCTTTGGATCATGAGCAATGGTTGCATTTTTAATCTAATCAAAATGTTTTTGTGCTCTTTTTAATGTTTTTCTGTCACAAATTTGTTGCCTGTGTGTTTATATCTTTGATATTTCATATTTTTTGTAATATAGTACTATTTTTAATGGCTATTTTTGTAAACTGTCCACTTCGTCTTTTAGCCGCTGCATTGCAGTGTTTTAACAAACCACAAATAATAATAATAATAATACTCACTAAACAATGATGTATGTTACACTGCATTAACACACAACTGCCCTAATATCTAATCTGTTACGTGACAGGCCCTTTTGGCATCGAAAAACACGGGAATCATTTCCAACCAAAAATCTACACAAAATTATATCAAATTTAGAAAATTTTTTGTATTACAAACTAATTTTGATAATATTCTAAGTTTTAAGAACTACCTTGAGACTGCAATAGCTTTGATAGCTCGCTTTCCCTCGTTAAGAAGAAACGGTCCTTTGTACTTGATGGTGTTCTTGTCTCCTTTCCGGTAAGGATCAGGTCGGTTTCCGTTGGTCGATATATAGATAATGGCATCCGGGGTTGCTGCAAACCAATCATCATAAAATTAGAGCCTACGATTATGTGATAATGTAAAACAATTTCCATCAGTATGTACCGTTTATTTGGTAATTGGTTTGCAGGAACACCATAATTGCATTTCGATAGATTATGTTCTTTTGAGAACTCAAGTCTTGCTTTATTTTCTACTACCGCGGAGTAGATTTTTTGGAATTCGGGAGACTTCTCGGTTTTTAAAGAACTGTCCTGCTCCTATCGCAAAACGTTTACATATTGATCTCACCATGCAATGCCTCAAATTACACGATCTTTAAGTCAATGGGAAACTTTTGAAGGGGCACCAAGGCAAAGACCAGGGGAAACGGAGGCCACAACCCCCATGGTCTGTGTGTAATTCCAGGCCTGAACGATAACTTTCATTCTTGTCCCCAAAACGAAAACATTTCTGTACCTGATTTGATCTCAATGAGTGTATTTGTATCGATTTGATTTGCAGTCCGTCCAGGCTGAGGTACTCTGAGAGGAATGATGCTTGGTGCACCAATGGCACCAGCAGAAGGCATGGTGCCGGGTCGTCAAGCTCTAGTCTAGCACAGCTTCTGTAATTCAGTCCTTTAAAAAAGAAAAAAAAAATGGTTAAAGAGTACACAACAAAAGCGTTGGGTTGTTTTATAGATGTTACAGGCACTGGACACCTTTTAGCGATTATCAAAGACCAGTACACGGTGTATCCGGGCATATGCATAAATTTATAAAAAATAAAAAATCTGTGTAAATTTCAACTCAATTCGACAACTGGTTATCGAAGTTGCAAGAGAATAATGAAAGAAAAAAACACACTTCTTGTTGTACAAATTTGTGTGCTTTCACTTCAGACTATATGTCTTAATTAAAAAGGCTTCAGGCCTGAAGTCTTTCTATGGTGATTGTTACTTCAGAGGGAGCCGTTTCTCACATGACATTGGCAATGACATATTTATTTATTTATTATAAAACTTAAGAGATGCAGATTTTTATTTGACATTTTATTTTGACTTTTACTTTCTTTCCGACTTTAGTGTTCTTTTTATTAAAAATGTTAAACGCTGTCAATTGTACCCCACAAATTTAGTCTTTCTCTATGCTTAAACTACACACCAACTCTGCAATCTATGCAATGCCAACCAACCGGTGTTTTTCAAGCTTTTTTTCAAAACTGTACGTCCGACCCAAACATCAGTCCGTCTATCATTGACTGGACAATTTCTTGATGTGTGAACTGATTGACTGTCGGCTGTCCGTAACTTGTTGTCTTGTTTTCCACCAATAAAAACTGATCCCCTCACATTTTACAATTATAAATAAAGTCGTTTCACAAAAATATGATCACAAATATACTATACTGCAATGATATATCTGCTTTACCGTATCTTCGACAGTTTATCTCCGTAAAACAGTCACTTTCTGCAGAAATTACGTCCACCATTCACTTATTTGGATACAGTGTTTTTGGCATGTATGACCTTTGTACCGCAATTGTACTCGTTCAATTCTTTATAACATAGTACTGTTTGTTTTAAAACAAATAACCTGTTTAATTATCAATATTTCAACAGTAAATATTATTGTGACATATTTGAATATTTAATTAACTATTTGCTTAACAATTAATTATTTATTTTTGTTTTTAAATACATGCAATACACATTGGTTGCATTAAAGGCCCAATCAATTAGTTACCAAGAAACGGGTGTAAATATCAACAAACTCGTGCAAGTGTCCGCGCAGGATGATAGTGAGCACAGCACATGCGTGGACCGCGATAGTTCCATTGCATTCACACTTACGTGCGAACTAGCCATGTTGTTTGCTGTAAAAACAAATTCTTCTTTCAAAAAGATGGCATATAGAACCAGAGGTTTAAATACAACATAACATTCATCAGCAGCATGGTGCTATTTGATATGTATTTGAGACAGATTTGGGGCCCGTTGAGTGTTCAAGAAGCCTATGTAATGATGGTGCAAATAATGTATTTCAAAAGCGCAACATTAAGTTGTACAGCAGTAACAATAAGAAACAACTACTATTTTTTATTTATGAGATTTATATTCTACTACCGAGGAGTAGGTTTTGGAACTCGGGAGACTTCTCACTTGTGAAATTTATTGAACAGACTCCTGTTTTTGTTATACTAATTAGACCGAACTAACCAAGTGGAGAATTGATACAAAATATGCATTGCAAATTTTCGAGACGCATTTAAATAAATTCAAGTTTTGGTTGTGCAATTAGCAGTAAGAATGGAGAGAAGAACGATCAAAAAAAGGAACAACACCATCAAACAATACTGACAAAAACAATCAGCGTACCACCATAATGAGCGTACCATCACTTTAAAATAGCTGTTATCACAATGTTTTAACAACAGATCAATTCTTATTTATATTGCGTATTTATTTTGTTGATCTCCATTTTTTATCACTATTTCAAACAGTGTGTCGCTCATTGTTGTTATCACTTGAATCTGCATCAAAAACAAACTAATTTCATAGTTAAGACTAGCACCACAGACCGGGGCCAATATAACCTTTGACTGCGCCGCCACTTAGTTTAGGGGCCTACTTGAATCACAATTCGTTGAAAAGGTAACAGTTTACTCTACATTTACAAATCTGCTATCCCTGTAACTAATCCCGCCCGAACCGCAATGGTACAATCCGATTACCCATTGTTAGCATTGAATGACAAAGACCCGTCCATTGTAATGCGGGAAGGCCATCCAAAAACTTAGCAACAAACAAGTGAGGTCGAGCGTCACACAGTATAGCCTAGGGGTACACAGTCATACCCCATTTTACCAAACGTCTATACATAACACTTGTACTTTAGTAGTTTGTATAGATTCATGAAAAATAGGGAAATTTGTTTGATTTGGTTGAACATGGAGGATACGTTTGGCCAAAAACAGTAGCAGTTATAGGCCCTTGGTAGCAATCGTTAGGCAGGTTTATGCCGGTGTTTGAACGGGACTTGGCGGCTTTGGAAACTCGTGTGGGGCAGAGAGAAATGGAATGAAAGGTTTGAGGTAAGTGTGGCAAACCATTAATTATTTAAGATTCTACTGATGTAATACACCACTAGAAGGACGTAGGAATTATAGGGAAGGATACGGCTTGTACAAAATGACCAAGTGACGAGGGTGGATTTCACAAAGGTAGTCTTAACTTAGAACTAGTCTTAGGCAATGCTAGGAGATAGGACCAGTCCTAAGTTAGGATGAGTTACTGGTTCTAACTTAGGACTAGTCCTATCTCTTAGCATTGCATAGGACTAGTCCTAAGTTAGGACTACCTTTGTGAAATCCACCGGTATACGAAAGTGACCAACGGGTATCGAAGTAGTGGCAAAGTACGAAGATTGACGACATACGCGGGTGTGGTATTGAATTCCGTGGTATTTATGAAACGACGATACGGGACAGCACTGGAAGGATACACCCACTGGAAGATAAATCCAGCTAAAGACTGATCCGATGTGAGAGAAGATCATGTCACTGACCTCCTACTAGCCAAGATCCCATGGCAAGAGTGTGCTTTCAGGAGGAAACCAACCAAGTACCAATACATGTACATGAAAACGATGGCACAGGTCATTTTCAACCGACGCATTTCTATGATAAAATAACTACAGATGTACGTGAACAGAATGATGAATGAAGTCTTTACTGAAGCCACAATATATGTAATGACGCATGTGGTTTCGCCTAGTTATAATTAATTGAGCTTTACGAAGAATTGTTTCTACGACGCTAACAGGTGTATTTAATTGGGCCTTACGAGGAATTGTTTTTGCCATGACATAATTACAAACTGACGGCTAAAAGATTTGTTATTGACTTTGAAAAACAAAACAATCAAAAACAAAAACTTCAACAATCTTTTGTTTTTCCAGAAAACAGGAGCATACAATCTTGAGAGCTTGTACCACAAATAAATGATGAGAAAATAAAATTAGCTGTTGCAAAAAAAAACTTACCGACCAAATGGACCGATGGTATATATGCAAACAAATAGTTAATGGCCTGACGTTTCGACCCTAGCAGAGTCTTTCTCGAAGGCTAATAAATGATAGTACATGTATACATTTTGTTGCCAATTTTGTTACTAACTTTAAGAAAAATAGTGTCAAGAAATTTGCCCGGTAATCACCATTTCATTTACCAAGTACAGTTTCAAAATGTTTTGTTCTAACTATTAATATACATCGTTTGAGTGATAATGTTCACACTCTTGCAAACAATAGTTTGTGGCCTACTTTTCGACAGAAGCAGAGTCTTTCTCGACGGCTATTTTTTTTGTTTAGCCTGATAGAGAAAGACTCTGCTTTACAGAGTCAAAACGTCCGGCCATTAAAGGCAGTGGACACTATTGGTAATTACTCAAAATAATTATTTTCATAAAACCTTTCTTGATTACAAGTAATGGGGAGAGGTTGATAGTATAAAACGTTGTGACAAACAGCTCCCTCTGAAGTGACGTAGTTTTCGAGAAAGAAGTAATTTTCCACGAATTTGATTTCGAGACCTCAGATTTAGAACTTGAGGTCTCGAGATCAAGCATCTGAAAGTACACAACTTCGTGTGACCATGGTGCGACAAGAGTGTTTTTTCTTTCATTAATATCTCGCAACTTCGACGACCGATTGAGCTCAAATTTGCACAGGTTTGTTATTTTATGCATATGTTGAGATACACCAACTGTGAAGGCTAGTCTTTGACAATTACCAATAGTGTCCAGTGTCTTTAACTATTTTTGCAATTATACCATAGGCCCTTTTGGTTGGCAACGCTATTGATTGATTGGTTGATTGATTGAAATGGTTTATTAAAAAGACAAATTCGATGAAAACAGCTCGAATGCTGATACCACGAATAAACATATGATAAAATGATAAAAAGTACTTAGAAAAAGTCATTATATTAAAAAAAGACATTAGAGAGAATAGAGAAAACGGGTTGAAAATAACAATTAACCAGCACAACAACGAAAACAATTGGAACTAATATAAAAAGGCACATAAATATAGAACCAAATAAATATAAATAAAAAAAACAAAGTCAATAAAACGGGCCATATAGTTCTTTTTTCTCACTTTACTTTATTTTTCACAATCACAGCTACCATGCCTCACATTCGTGAACTTGAACTTCGTTACTTCCATCGCGGCCGCTCTTTCAGACCGTCCAAACCTCTTCATTTCCTGCCACCAATCAAGCTCACAACAGGAGCTGAGCAGCACACATCCACTCCCCATGAGACGGTCTGGCAGAGGGCCGCTACGAGAGGCCGTGGACGAGAGAAAAGACACTCGCGTTACAGGAAGATGGTGACGACTATTGCGAGTTACCTGACCCTTGGAAATGTTGCCGACATGAAGTTTTTATGCAAAGGTAAGTCAGTCTCAGGCATGATACTTCACGGAGGCAACGAAGGTGATTGCCTACGTGCCCCCCTGGTCTTTATTTGCCTTGGTGTCCTTGAAATGCTCTAGTAGAAATTTACCTTGGCACCCTTGCCCTTTCAAAAACGAAGCATAAAGGGCTACAGACTCTTGACGATGAATAGAGCAAGCTAGTCGAAACGTTAGGGCCAATTAAGAATCACTCTGCGGCAGTGAAGTTTACAAAGACAAGTTCCCTCGTTCCACTAATGCTTGAAGTTAGTCTCGGCTAATTTTCGCCCTTCCGCCCAGGTATAGTAGTTAATAAGCAGGACAGTTCTTTTCAGAACTGAGAAGTCTCCCGAATTCCAAAAATCTACTCCGCGGTAGTAGATTAAAAGCAAGACAAGTTCTCAAAAGAACTCGATATATACAATTGACAGACACACATGGTGTTACCGCAAACCAAATAATATGAAGTCAGTCAAAAGACAAGTTTTATTCTCGGAGCTTCAACATGGATTCCAGGGAGCCCCCTTATGGTAAGCAAAGACGATTTTCTGGTTCCTCATATTTCTCAACTGAGGACCTTGTCACAAACACAGTGCAGTTTGACATTCAACCCGGAGGCAACCAACTACGCAAAAGGAAGACTTTTAAAGTACAAGAGTTTCTCAGCCACAGCTCATCGCAAGGACCTAAATACGCGTACATATGTAAAGTTGCTCGAAAGGCAGCCATGTTTAACTGAGGAATCTCTGCTCTGTACGGGCCGAAGCCAGTGGGCCTTTTACGAACCTCAGCTTGGAATCCGGCCTGTGAAAACTTCTTCATCAATTTTGTATTCGCCTGCGTATATTTTGCACGGTAATTTCAACATAAAACGGACCCCTCTAGGCTAAGTCGCAGCCCAACCGGTTTGGAAAACGCCACACTTAGTTCAAAAGTCCATATCTAAGTTGCAGATTTATAAATACATATATTCAAATCCCTTTGTTTGATTGTTAAACTTGTAGATCATGTCAGACCTCCTCAAATCGTCGACGATGTAACAAACGCACGCCATCTACTCGCTCTTCTTGAGAATCAACGGCTGTTAGCTGAGAACAGTTTGTACTTTTTACAGACCCTGCTCTACTACATCGCCAGACCCGACCTGTACCAAGTCGTGTTAGATTTCAGAGCTGATAGACAGGACGATTATAGGAATAGGGGAGTCAAAATCAAGGATGAGTATCAAGGTAATGATATTATAATTAGTATTATTTATTCGGCATAACAAAATGAACAATATACAAAAACATGAATAACAAAACAAAACAGCAAGGACAATAAGCCGATGGGACATGCCTGGAGGTGAAAAAAGTTCACTAAATAACTGTGACTGGGAAGCCACACTATTGGTAAAATAGTTGTTAGCATAAAACCTTACTTGGTAACGAGTAATGGGGAGAGGTTGATAGTATAAAATACTGTGAGAAACGGCTCCCTCTGAAGTGATGTAGTTTTTGAGAAAGAAGTAATTTTCAACGAATTTGACTTCGAGACGTCAGATTTAGAATTTGAGGTCTCGAAAGCACACGACTTCAAGAGTGGTGACGGAAAAAATAAGTGGTTTTGGCCACTCTTTTACATGAAATGAGTCTATGATGATACCATATTTCATTTGAATCCAGTACTAAACATTTCAGTATTCTTATCTTAATGTTTCAGTCGAGTTGGATGAGGACAGTCAGCGTTTGGAGCTTGCGAACGAGCTCCTGAAATTCCGCAAGGATCTGAAACCTCGAAAGCGCCTCAACCAAGTTGACGTGACTGAGATGAGACGCAAACTGAACGATCTCAGCAACAAGATGCAGGAGAACATAATTACAATGCAGCGCCCTAACGCGCCCAAGGAGGCTCTTGAAGAGTCGCCCGGAGTAGACATCCACGAGGGGGAATTAATGGAGAATGGTATCAAATCTGAGGAGGAACCATTCACAGACATCCTGCCATTGGTAAGGAATTCAACACCACAACAATTAGTTGCCCAAGAACCATCCCCTGCGGAACCCTTTCAAGAGTCACAGTCAAACAACCAGGTCGTGGCTGTGGGAGGTCCTCCATCTGCACGAGTCATAGAATGTAAGGAAAGTCCCGAACTAAAAACTCAAGATGGGAACACCTTGCCGAAAATCGTACAAACGGGGGTTGTTACATCTGCAAATCAAGAAGCACCCCAAATTCCAGATAATGAACGAAAAAAGGACAACATTGCTACCAAAGAGAGCATTGAAGACTATTATCTAACCAAAGACGAGTTCGAAATCCAGGCGGAAGACTTCGGGTACGTCACCCCCTGCCCGCCGCCACGAGAAACGGTGCTTGGGATCAGCGGGACCAAACTTTACGACGATGTTGCCATCGCGAGCCAAAATTCCGTCAAACATCGCGGGGTGAAAAATGCATACAAGCCCCTCTCTTCGAACGACCGGACGGCAAGTAAACTCCACCAACTCCGCCGTCTGTCCACCAGAGAGCAAAGGGGAAGCCCCAGGCGAGGGGTACAACACCAGAGAAAAGGAAATCAGACCCGGAAGGCCAAAAACCCCGGAACTAGTGACAATGAAGGGACAAAAGAAACTTCTTCGAAGACAAAGGAGGATTTAAAGTTGCCAGATATATATGACAAATACGCAAGACAGACAAATGTCCAGCATGTTAGTTGATTGCAATTTTGCCATAAGATTAAAGATTATTGTAGATTTATTTTCCAACACCCGTTACAGACAGGCGCGCCAGAGTCAGGCCGGACCAAATAGATCAGGAGTGACTAAATGTTCCGAACGACTGCAACAGAAGATCTTTCAACTCATAATGCGCGTCAAGTTGCTCCTCTGTTTCAGACGTACAACTGTTTATGCTGAATTCAAAATTTGGCACGACGCCGTCGAATTCACCAAACTCTTCCTAACCTGGAATTAATCTTAAGGCCTAGGCCGTGTTCAGTTCTGTTTCCGTAGACGTTTTTTACGTATTGAATCCATCCTAAGTTAGGATGGGTTAAGCCCGGTTCATACTTCCTGCGAATGCGAAGCGCATGTTGACGGCACAAAATTCGCATCGATATTTGCAGCAGTTTAGCTCTGTTCAACTCACTTGCGAATATTTCTGCGGATGGATAGTTGTGACGTCAAATTCACGTCAAAATTCGCTTTGCTTTCGAATTCGCAGAAAGTATAAACCGGGCTTTACTCGTCCTAACTCGAGATGGGATTAATCCTATCGTGAAATCCACTGCTGTCTGAAATGAGTGTACTCTCTTTGGGATGGGTATCTAACCAGATCTAACGAGATAATGTTTTACTTTAACCAGCACTCCGCAGTGTGCTATATCCTTATCCTAATATAATATTATTTAAGTGGGCTGAAATGCAATACTTTATTTTTTTTATTCCTTTAATTTCTTTTACAACTTGTTCTGGTGGTATTTTGAATAAACTTAACTTCTAACAAATAACGAAAGTATTCTTTGTAATTGTATTTAGTCCTAGCTGATTAAACTTCGTAAAATGATAATCTGTACGACGTCTTGCCAGGGCCCAATTTCATAGAGCTGCTAAGCACAAAAATTCGCTTAGCATTAAATTTTTCTCTTGATAAAAACAGGATTACCAACCAAAACTCCGTTTGTTGCATATTGCTTTCCTGAAGATGGCGTGGAAATTTGGTTGATGATCCTATTTCTATCGTGGCAAAACTTCGTGCTAAGCAAATTTGTGTGCTTAGCAGCTCTATGAAATTGGGCCCTGGTGAGAAGCAAGTGCGCACGTAATGCTGATGCATGCTATTCCGCGGACACTGTTTTAATAGCAAACCATACGACGTCATAAACGCAACGACCAATCAGATCGCAATATGCCAATGAGCGGACACTATTTAGGCCGGTGTCAGACGCAATTGTGTCCGCCATGCAACACTGTCCTCTCCGGACAATTTTGCACATGCAATCGTGTCTGGGTTTATGCAAAAACTGTCCTGCAGACATGTACATAGCTGGCGTGCACGCAATGAACATACACGTATGCAGCATGAATATTCACGTATGATTGCAGCGAATTCTCAAAGGCTGACTATTTCCCACGTCAATCATGACGTGCACTTTGCTTGTAAAAAAAAATGGCGAAGGCTGCAATGACGGTTTTGCACGGGGCGGACACAAGTGCATTATGCAGCAGCGTCCGGAAGGACACGATTGAATATGCAAAACCGTCTGGCGGACATTATTGCATACAGGACATAATTGCATGCGACACCGGATTTTTTTTTGGCATGATGCATTTGGATTTTGTCCCCGGTGTTGTGGGGTTTTCCCCATGTGGTAAACAACACAGGCTGAATGAAGTTGATTCAAAAGAGGGCGCTTTCCAAATTTATCGCAAAAACATACTCAGTAGGCATGGAATGAGGTGCATGCTGGTCTAGCTAGCGATCAAGTTTGATCTCTAGCTAGACCAGCATGCACCCCATTCAACAGTTAGAGCCCGCGCAATGGGTTTTTGCGAAAAGTGTTTTATACTATTGCTCCGATTAGAACCCTGTAAATCTCAATGACGCACATCAACGAAACTATGATGAGGTTGGTTTTAAAGGGTCTGACTTTTGGTATATGACCCGTGAATGACCCTCAAAATAAATGTTAGCATAAAACCTTACTTAGGGAGGGGTAATGGGGAGAGGTTGGTGGTATAAAACATTGTGAGAAACGGCTCCCTCTGAAGTGACACAGTTTTCTAGAAAGAAGTAATTTTCCCTGAATTTGGTTTCGAGACCTCAGACTTAGAACTTGAGGTCTCGAAATCACATAACGCACATCTAAATGCACATAACTTCGTGTGACAAGGGTGTTTTTTCTTTCATTATTATCTCGCAACTTCGACGACTGATTGAGCTCAAATTTTCACAGGTTTGTTATTTTATGCATATGTTGAGGTATACCAAGTGTGAAGACTGTCCACTGCCTTTAAAAAGTTAAAAGTCAACTCTTAATATGATGAAAGGGGGGCACATCTCAAAACTTGACCAGCTCATACTTTCATAATTATTGGACTTATGTGGAAATTATGACATAAAATGTCAACTTTCCCATATGACCTGTGCAGTAATGTGCCTGCCAGAATACCCAAAAGAATGTACAAGGTCACACTTATTGTAAACAAAGTTCACGTGGTCTATAGGATTGCAAACAATCCATTTAAAATAATTTGGTTCCAAAAACGAAAGGTATGTTAAACTTTGCCTTTAAATGGTTTTGATCCTTTTTTTTTCTTTATAAAGTTTGATGGCCATGAATCTATCACTGTGAATGCATGAACCGTAGAATTTTCAGCTTCATTAACTGCTAAGCTTTTGAGGAAAAGTTAAATTCACAAAGCAATGTTTTTAGGAGAGTTGCGCCTAACCCATTGTACATGCTAAACATATTATTCGTCTCGCTTGTGAGTTGTGAGCCCTCCTCAACTCTTGAAAACTACATCACATCAGCAAGTAGTATTTTAAGGGAAGCTTTCTACCATCATTATTGTTAAACATGTAAGTTTTATGTAAATCTGTGGGCGTTTGTGTTTTGTGTCGTGCAACAAAAGTACCACAACCGAAAAGCCATCCGACTTGACGTAAACGTATGACCGTGAGCGTGATTTGTTACCACGAAGAATCGTCTCATCGTCTGTTAACAGTGAACACGGTTTGGCCAGATTTAGCAGCTCACGACCTTGTTTCAACACATTCAGAATGAGTCTTTTAGTCTGACAGACCGTGCGCGGCGGGCAAACAGTTGCTTAAAGTATTCAATATACGAGTCGAGCCGGACATAAATGTGGGTTCGAGGTTGAGCTATGAAGAACACAGGGACATCTCAAACCAACTGATTAAGTGTATTGGGCTTTGGTCAAACCGTGGAGTGCATTTACTTTCTCTGTGGTAAGACACTGCTCTAGAATAGCAAAGGTCGTCGAGTTCTCAAACCAACTGATTAAGTGTATTGGGCTTTGGTCAAACCGTGGAGTGCATTTACTTTCTCTGTGGTAAGACACTGCTGTAGAATAGCAAAGGTCGTCGAATCCCAACCGAGTAATATGCCTATGGGTATATATACACAGCTCACACACCATGTGTAAGTTGGTCTACGGTTAAAACCAAAAAGAATATATTCTTTATCCGCTATACAAATTTGACGTGCAGACCTTTTTTTGCAACGTCACAGCCCGAGTTTTTGCCAACCCAGATTGGAAAACTACGGAAAGCCGTAAGTGCAAATTGAGAAAAGAACGCTATTCTTGGTAACAATGTAAACAAATTTGTTGATTTTGTTAAAAACAAAACAAATAATTATGAGAGGTATTTTTTTTAACTGAAGGTTTGCAGAAAATACTGAATTTTGTTAAAACATCTGTTTTTAAGATTTAGTGTTTTACTAACATTCGGCCGACCATGCCAACAAAGGCGATTTGTTTATCAACAAAAGAAATGTAGTTAATATAGTTTTAACAGTATGTTGAAACATACTGACCATCTAACACTAGCCTCTGTCGTGTATTCTGTTTGTCTATCTGTATTGTGTATAGTATTTTATGTTGTTTGTCTGTCAATAGGTTAAGGCACAAAAGCCTCTGCTTCACATTAACCTAATTGTTGTCATACTTTAAGCTTCTTAATATCTAAATCATTGTGAACATTCATTTTTTTCATATCATAAGTTACTATGAATTACTCTAAACTACTCATAATTTGAATATAATTGACAATTTTTGTTAAAATGTGTAAATGTAGGACAGCAATAAATGTGTGTAAATTAATACAAGTATAATTATAGTTCACCCATAAACAAAAAACATCTATTGGGCTTAATATTTACAAGGTTGTAGATTTTTAGATGGAAAACTGGAGATGGGTGGGGGGGGGGGGGGGAGAGAAATCACATGAATCGGGTATGTAAGTATTATTATTACTATTATTGTGAGAAATGAGTAAATCAGTGTAACGAAAATAATTGTCATGTGAGCCGAACAATATTTTGGAATGTACAACGTGTTTACCAGTATTGGTATTAATTTACGCGATCCTCTTGAAAGCATCGCTCTGTGATTTTCGGTTTTTTTTCTCTCTCTCAAAAACACGTGACGACTAATGAAGCTGCATGAAACTTCTTCTAGGTGTTACACGACGGCATCAACACATGAGCCATCCGACGACACAATCTTCTTTATTATTTCGTTGCGGGATTCACAGAAAAGTGTTGTAGGGGCGCCCAGATTAGCCCATCTAGAAACTGAGTAATACCCAGAATGTTATAATCGAAAACCAGCATTAATTCTGATACCCACGCACTTAAAGGAACACGTTGCCTTGGATCGGTCGAGTTGGTCTTTGAAAAGTGTTTGTAACCGTTTGTTATAAAATGCATGTGGGTAGAAAGATGTTGTAAAAGTAGAATACAATGATCTACACAAATATGCCTCGAAATTGCGTGGTTTTCTTTTTACCTCGTCGACTAACACGATCGGCCATTTATGGGAGTCAAATTTTTGACTCCCATAAATGGCCGACCGTGTTAGTGCGCGACGTAAAAGGAAAACCGTGCAGTTGTCAGTGATACTTGTGTGGATCATTATATTCTACTTTTAAAACATCTTTCTAACCATAAGCATTTTGTAACAAACGGTTTCAAACGCCTGTTATAGACCAACTCGTCCGATCCAAGGCAACGTGTTCCTTTAAGTATATTTAACCATAATTATGTTCAGGCGTTCGTGACCAACAAGTACGCTACGTAGGTGGACGTTCCTTAAAGTGAGTGTTTCATTGGATTAACCGGTAATGTTGCAACAGTTTCATAATTAGCCAACATTGTCTTAACGTGGCGCATCGGTCACCCCAACAATCCAATAACTAAAGACCCATCCCACTTCCTCTCATCAACAAGTGAGGATGATGTATCTATTGCCTTGGTAACGGAAACCAATTTGTCAGTTTCTTTTGTCTTGAAGTCTTACTCACGGGACCGCTGACATCAAATTATTGGCGCTGTGCTTGGAAGCCCTTTTCCCCCATGGTGTGGGATACGTGTAACCGCAAAGACCACACAAAAATGATCATTAAGACAGCTGGACTGACCACTGGTTACATCATCAAAAATTCGGGAAAGCTCTCACCAACGTTTTACGTAAAGCAAAATCCTACTTATAGCAAACGCGCAGCGTAGATTTTGCAGAACACCAAGAAGTCACAATAAAAGAGTAAAGATAACAATTATCATTCTCTTCAATTGTGCAAACTAATTTCATTTTGACTCATTGCAGAACATCAAGAAGTCACAATAAAAGAGTTAAAGATAAAAATATTATCATTCTCTTCAATTGTGCAAAATAATTTCATTTCGACTGATCATTGACGAACTCGTTAACACACTGATTAAAGTTGGCCTCTCTACGAGCGTGGAAGGAGAACCCGTTGTTCATGATCAACATTAATTTGAAAATCAATACCGAAAATTGTTAGCAACTCGCCGGTGGCTAATTGAGAAGAGAAAAAAAGATGTCCTCTGGAATTGTCCAAAGTACTTTACTCGGGAACCGAGCGAGTGATTCGACAACTCGGCAGCACAGTGCGGATGACGCTATAGATATGGTAAGTTTTATGATTTTTAGGATATCAGCATTTTCTGTTTTGTTTTATCAATAATTCAGGACGTGGATGGAAATTTTACTATTAGGTGTACTTTTTGAATATTGTTTATGTCACATCTAGTTTAAACTATTTTAATTACTCTTTAGTTCGACCTTCGGGTCACGAAGTTTGTCAATTTTAATACAATTCAAATTCAATTCAATGAGAGATTTGACACGATGGTGACAAAACCATGATGTGGAGTAAATTTAGTCTTGTATTGGGAATTGTAGGAATATAAAGACAATTTTTGTGCCTCCCCCCCCCCCAAAAAAAACCCCGCAATTGTAGATGACGAAGTTTGTCACTCTAAATTGTTAAAATATTGGTGACACCGATGACAAATTTAGGTAAAAGGAAGTACTGTCTGGGCCATTGATTATTGTTTGGCAATGACACGACGACAGCTGTTAAGTGAAAATGCTGAAATACACATGAGAATTTTAAAACAAATTTATAAGGACAGTTATGCGATGAGATGTCACAAATAACAATGCCAACGACAATGATGACAATGATAGTGATGACAATGACAACTTGGGCAGTCAGGTTGGCTCAGTGGTTTGGTTGCTCTCCCTGCCTTCGCCTCAGTCTGTGGACCCCGGTTCGATTCCCGGACCCCGGTTCGATTCCCGGACCGGAACCTTACATGTGGGTTCGGTTTCTCAGTCCTTATACATTGACTGTGTGCGTTTCGCATAATTACAGGTTTTCCTCGCACGTCCAAAGCTGGAATTTCATGATCGTCTTATATCTACAAAAAAGTTCGTGTGATGTTTCCATAAAGATACTTTGCCGACTACATAATATAGTTAATTCAGAATGATAAATGTATCTCTTATCATTTATCCCAGGCCAAACGAGAGGCAGACAACCAGACTAAACTGCGACGGGCCCGCCTCGTGCGACGGGTCTCGTTTGATCTGCTGACAAGGAAACCAATCGTCTTCTCATTGAAGAGCGACGTCGGTGCTTTGGCAAGGGCCTTGGGGACATTCAAGGTAAATCATGTTGTTCAATAGAATAAGACCCTACCCCACCCCTCCCCTCTCTACTGCCAAAAAAAGTACAATGATTGTCTACAGTATTAGAAGGAAGATGCATTTTTGTTTTTAGCGTGAAGGTCCCATAGGTCCGTTTTTGACAGGACTGATCCGAAACTTAAAATCTAATTTTCAAATAGCTAATTTTATAGATTTTAGCCTTCAAGAAAGCCCCTGCTGAGGTCGAAACTTCACTTCTGCTAACTATTTATTTCGTATAGATTCGAGAAAGTTAATGTTCCGACACATTATTTTAGCACATTATTACATTGATAAGCAATAATAAGAGTACAGCTTGTAATACAGGTTTCCAGGCCAATATCGGCAAAACTGTATTCAATTTAATTAACACGCATTGAATTCATGCATAGGCCTGTCCCACCAATCCATTAAAACTGAGTGGTTTCTTAATAGCTAGCTATTAGTGCATTCAATTTTGTTTTGTGTGCATACATGATTTTGTTTTTCTCATTCACTGCTTTACTCGACATTAACCATTCATAAGTTAAATTTGTACTAACTATTTTTTTTTTATAAATTGATGGAATCATCAAGATTATCGAATAATACTTGAATGTGTTGCTTGTATGCGTTTTCTTGTTAAAAAAGCAATGTGTTTCATGTTTGTGTGTGATTATTATGGCTTCCCGAGTAAGCCGGCCGCAAAAGTTTATTTCATGAGCCTTTAATTTCTAAAATTTCAGACTCTCCCCTGCATTGCAGTAAATAACGAGATCGATTAAAACATTGGATAGTTTAAGTTTTCAGCAAATGCCCAAAATGATCTTTCGAGGAAAAAAACAACAACCTCAAATTTGAAAAAGAAAAAAAGAAGAAAAGGTGAAATTTTCTGTTGGAATCTCCCATTATTGCACAAAGCAAATAATCACGAGAATAAAGGGAATTGATTTGACGATGTATCAGAACCGTTTAAAACGCGTGTCTAATGCTCTGATTGGTTTGTTGTATTGTGCCTTTTAATATCTGTTTCACTTTGCGATTTGGGGATGAGGATATTTTAACAAATCGAAGAAGTTTTTAACAAATTGAGGAATGCCGCATACTTATTTCCTCATTAACTCCCTTTGAAAGACATTATACTCTAATATAGATGACCATGCCACTCTTTAAAGGGAAGGCACACGTTTGGTAATAACTCAAAACAAGTACTAACCTAAAAACTGACATGGTAACGAGCATTGGAGAGCTATTGATAGTATAAAACATTGTCAGAAACGGCTCCCTCTGAAGTAGCATAGATTTTGAGAAAGAGGTAATTTCTCACTAAAATAATAAAATACTTCTAGCCCGAAGTCTTTTATTCCTGTCTGAAAGCACACAAATTCGTTCAACAAGGGTGTTTTTTTCTCTCATTATTTTCTCGCAACTTCGATGACCAATTTAGCTCAAATTTTCACAGGCTTGTTATTTTATGCTTGTGTTGGGATACACCAAGTGAGAAGACTGGCCTTTGACAATTACCAAACGTGTACCTTCCCTCTAAAGGAAAGTATACGTTTTGCAATCACACGCACGCATACAACAGCTTTCCATAGTATAAAGCATTTTGATTGACGTCATACACTTCAAAGTAGTGTGGTATTGTAAAAACGTCCATTGTTGTATGCCCAAAAATTTGAATTTGAGAAGCGTTACCGTACTGAGTTAACGCTTCTAAGATTGTGCGTTCTATATAGGGAGTATTCTCCACGCATTAACATTATTCGCTCGGGATTTTTTACATCTCAAAAACGCAACCAGGACATTTACACATGTTAGTTTTGTTGTCTCCATTTTTATAAAGAATTTTTACAACCGAACGGCAAATAAGAAATACTTTGCCTTTAATAAGGAATCACAGAACAAATTCTCACTTTTGGGTGAAGAGGGGCCAAGAACGTGCTACAGACAACGCGCTACAGATCACAACCTTCTTTTAATTTTTTTTTTTAATGCAACTTCGCCCCAAACAAGGCTAAAAACCACTCTAGGTAAGGGGCTAGGGGTAGAAAATGAACGACCGTTCCTAGTTATTATGAACGGAATTATAGCGGGGGAAAATTTATACAAAACGAACCGACGAGCGAAGCGCAAAGCCACACGGGCCCGCTTATGGGCCACAGTGAGTTTATTTTTTTGACATTGTGTTCTATAATGCGGTCAGCTAGGACACTTCAGAGGCATTATTACTGTTATCAACTTAAACATTGTTACATTTCATTTTTAACATTTGTTTTGTTATTACTTGTTAAGGGGGGGGGGGGCGTCGGCTTATAGTTGCAAGCTAGCCGTTAATTGTAAGGAAACTTTGGCGATGTGTTTAAAGCCATTTTAGACAGGATTGTATGTAATTGCACTGTAGGTATTTTACGAGAAAAACCGATCAACATATTTTACAATGCTCCTTAGAACGTTTCAGAGGCGGAGTAGCTTGACATTTTGCTTCATTTTGCCAAATGTTGCCTGGCCGCATAGAAGGGAATTCGCATCTTTAAATGTGATATAAAACAATATTAGATTTCTGTATTGTTTTTTATATTTATTGGTTTATTTCATAAAAAACATTACAAAGAAATGAACAGTATGACAACCGAGATGGTTGAATTGCACTAGAATATGTACAGTATAAAAAGTTATTAAAAAGAGCAAAAGGTTAAACATTTCTGTGTATTATGTTTAGTACAAATTATTACTTAAACAAAAAACTATGGGCAAGGTCTGGGATGGCACATTTTTTTATGGCAGTTTTGTTACTTTTGCCTTTTCCTGGACGGCCTCTGCTTGTGACAAAATTATTGTATTGTCAACAAAAATAAATCAACTAAAATAGATAAACATTGAATTATTTACTCCACCATCCACGGCTACATTTTTAGGAAAATCAGATCCAAGTTTTACACATCGAGTCCCGGCGTTCTGAGCGCCGGAAATCTGAGCTTGAAGTCTACGTGGACTGCGAAGGCAAGAAGGGACTCTTCATGGAGCTTTTGGACCAGCTTCAACGGCAGATGAGCTTCGTTCAGGAGCCGATAAGTGACGCAATGAATAGCGGTTTTAATGAGGGAGGTGAGTTAACCTGTTACAACGGTTGCAGCGCACCGAGGGAGTAGTCGTTATATACAGCGATTGTCGTTATAGAGAGCACGTTATAAATAATTTATATATGCATGTCAAGACTTTTTTGCTTATGAAGAGTTTATGCTTACAAAGAGTAAGGCCTACACCTTAAAGTCCCGAATCTCATTTTGCTTGTAGCTTCTTTGTGTCGATGTTCTCATCTGTTGCACAGAGGTTCTGCTTTTAAAGAGTCCTAGATAGCCTAAATTACGAAATCCCGAATCTTGTTTTTGCTTTACGGTGATTCATAGTTTTGCTGTTCTCTTTGACCAGTCCCACTGACCATGTTATAATGAGACTCGACTGTAGCTGGCGGTAAAAAAGACATAGGGGAGATCGGTCAAAACTCTTCCCAAATAATTGTTTTTGAGCCGTGAACAATACCAGTACTTTTTGGACTCTCAATTGGAGTTCGGGTCACGGCAATTAGTCACGAAAAGACGACATCTAAAAACAAATCCCGATACAAGGTACATCAGGTTATGCGATGTCTGGTGACAAGACGTCTTGAAGGTGAAATGGTGGGAGGTAATGTGAACCTAGCCACGCAGTGGGATATCGAGCGCAAGCCGTTCGGCTCACACTACAACGCCCGTTTCAACCATAGCCAAATTCAAAACCCCGAGAAGCGCAAAATTTCTCAGAATCAAAAGATGATAATATAAACACAAAACAATGCTCGTATAGGAACAATATTTGGTCCCAAGTATAAAAGTACAGTTAAACATGCGGTATCAAACTATTAGATTGTTTGTCACTGTCGAAAACTGATTCACCGCGAACCACCAACAACAAATTTGATGAACTTTTAAACTCTTGCGTTTGTTTATACCCCATAGAGAAAATGGGGAGCATTGATGACGGACCTTGGTTCCCCCGGAAGATCACTAACTTGGATCAAACAGCGTGCCGAGTTCTTACATACGGCACTGAACTGGATGCAGATCATCCGGTAAAAGGAATTAACAACAGCCTTGTATTTACTATACACACACTCGTATACATCCTTAAAGGAACACGTTGCCTTGGATCGGACGAGTTGGTTTATTAAAAGCGTTTGAAACCGTTTGTTATGAAATGCACATGGTTAGAAAGATGTTTTAAAAGTAGAATATAATGATCCACACAAGTATCACTCGAAATTGCACGGTTTTCCTTTTACGTCGCGAACCATCACGGTCGGCCATTTATGGGAGTCAAAATTTTGACCCCCATAAATGGCCGACCGTGTTAGTCGACAGAGTAAAAAGAAAAACCACGCAATTTCGAGGCATATTTATGTAGATCATTGTATTTACTTTACAATATCTTTCTAACCATATACATTTTACAATAAACGGTTACAAAACGCTTTTCAAAGACCAACTCGACCGATCCATGGCAACGTGTTCCTTTAATGATGAGTGTTGTTTGTCGAATGTATACGCAAAGTAAGGACTCAAACACGTATCTACCAAACAAGGTACTCAAGCCACTGAGTATATACAAACTTTCAAAAAGATAGATTATTGCAATGATGAATTCTGAGACCCAGTTATGTAGCACATTACATGTACATGTATATGGTTTACAAGGTGCTACGGCGCAAACAACAGCCACAGCAGGGAACACCGGGGCAAACCCCTTCTCTTTTCGATATGTGCACTGGGTTCTTTTACATGCGTTACACAACACATGGGACCAACGGCTTTACGTCCAATCCGAAGGATGAAGCAAGGGTTAAGTCTTGCTTAAAGTAATAATTCAAAGCCATTTCACCCATATTTGTAATGTATACTGCCGCGACACTCCAAAACTGAGTGTACACTATTTACAATCGCAGCGTTGTTTATAATGTTTTATAACAAATATTAGATCATGTGAACGAAGAATCTTAGAACTAATGGGGGAAACCTTTCCCTATACTTTGTATGATTTCTGAATTGCTTGAACGGACTTTAATTGGTCCGCTCGCAATAAGAAAGTTTAGAGCAATTGTTTTGTTGGCAAATGTGATGAACAAACGTCATGTGACGTGTTCTAGGAATACGTCACGCAACTGGATCGCTGTTGTTGTTGTTGTAACGAACCGCCGCACTTCTGAACAAGAAATAATAATCCCTTCAATAATTGACCGGAAGTATTGTTTTTATAAATTGCGTACCGATGTTGGACTTTAAAGGCACTGGACACTATTGGTGATTACTCACAAAGTTAGCATACAATTTTTATTTGGTAACAAGCAATGGAGAGCTGATGATAGAAAAGAAAAAAAACATTGTGTGAAACGGCTCCCTCTGAAATAACGTATAGTTTTCGAGAGAAAAAAAAGGTAATTTTCCACGAATTTGATTTTGAGACCTCAGAACTAGATTTTGAGGTCCCGAAATCAAGCATTTGCAAGCACTTAACTTCGTGTGACAAGGGTGTTTTTTCTTTCATTATTATCTCGCAACTTCGTCCACCAATTGTGCCCAAATTTTCACAGGTTTGTTATTTGTTGCATATGTTGAGATACACCTAGTGAGAAGACTGGTCTTTGACAATTACCAACAAGTGTCTTTAAAACCAGCGCAGTCTGTCTGCCTGTATTTACACCCGTCAATTAGCAAAGCTGTCCCCGTTGAATCTCTATAGTCTGAGCTGTTTCCTTGATGTAGTGAATTGTTGATTACACCATCGAGAAAGCTATACGGTTATGCCGTCTATGATTACATCGATGAATTTTGCCAAACCCTTTCAATCAAGTCACCAGTTTCGCTCAGGGAACGGTTCGTTCGGATTACCAAAATTGTAATTAGGCATTAAAGCCATTGGACACGTTCGGTAAACAGTAATTTCCAAGGCCCACACTTCGTTTATCACAACTTCTGTATCAAATAACAAACCTGTGAAAATTTAGGCTCAACCGGTCATCGGAGAAAATAACGGGAAAACCCACCCTTGTTTCCCCACGATTCGCCGTGTCATGACATGTGTTTAAAATAAATCCGTAATTCTCGATATCGAGAATTGATATTGTTTTAATGTTTTCTCAAAAAGTAAAGCATTTCATGGAATAATATTTCAAGAGTAGTCTTTCACAATTACCTTCTGTAAACCCTGTAAGTTATTTGTAAATCTGTGAACTTTTTTTCTGTACCGAAAGTGTCCAATGGCTTTAAAATGATGATACAATCTTAAACTTTGTTAATGTACATTCATGTACGGGACTACGTCCTACCTCATACCTCACAGACAGCGACTTAGTTATAGCGACTCACAAATGCACGATCCACAGGCGTCGTTAACAATGCCAATTATATCCTTCTAATTACCATTCGTATCATCTTTAATTTCCCCAAGGAAAACCCACGTCTTTAAACAACACACTGCAGGGGCATATCTAAACAATGTTTGTATTTTAATTGCACACACAGTCAATTTGATTTTGAGACTTAAGATTTAGAATTTGAGGTCTCGAAATCAAGCATCTGAAAGCACACAACTTCGAGTGACAAGTTTTTTTTTCTTTTTATTATTATCTCGCAACTTCGATGACCGATTGAGCTCAATTTTTCACAGGTTTGTTATTTTATGCATACAATGAGATACAGCAAGTGAGAAGACTGGTCGTTGACAATTATACACTATCGGATCAGGAAAAACAAATAAAAGTTCACATATTTACAAATAACTTACAGGGTTTACAGAAGGTAATGGTAAAAGTTTTCTCTTGAAATATTATTCCGTGAAAAGCATTATTTTTTTGAGAAATCGAGAATAACGGATTTATAGTAAACACGTGTCATGACACGGCGAAACGTGCGGAAACGAGGGTGGGTTTTCCCGTTATTTTCTCCCGACTCCGATGACCGATTGAGCCTAAATTTCCACAGGTTTGTTATTTTATATATAAGTTGTGATACACGAAGTGTGGGCTTTTGGACAATACTGTTTACTAAGAGTGTCCAATGGCTTTAAAGAGTAACATTTTGAAATAATCTGAAGTCCCAAGTCTCTTATCTGTTTCCCTTTTGCTGTCCTCTTACAACAACGTTGATAGTTGTCTAGATGGTAGACACTGCTGTATAACTGCAAGGGTTGTGGGTTCGAATCCCATCCGAGTGATACTTTGTTCACAGGACTCGGGAAATACTGAGTAAACAGTGCTTACACACATCGGTGTAAAGGTAAAACCAAAATTAATATAACAACTCTCCGTAAAGTGGCTATAGTCCCATCGTCCTTGATATACTAAAAAGCGTCGATTGTATGAAACACTTATATACCTAAATATTGTCTTCTTCTTTCAGGGTTTTAAAGATACTGAGTATAGAAAACGGCGGAAGGTCTTTGCAGACATTGCTTATCAATATCGCCAGTAAGTTTGCCTTATGAATATTTAAATTTACAGATACAATAATCCCGCCCCTTATCATATCCACCAATCACAGCCGAGACCATGTCTTTCTCCAAATAAAATGGAAACCGAAACGGTCCTTTCGAAAAAGTTTTTTAGCGGGACAGATTTACGCTGCGTGTGTTTGATACGTGGCACCGAATCAACAGGGCCAAATTTCAGAATATTTTGGTGTTAAGCATACCTAAGCAGGACACCAGTTACATTTTTGACATGTCAAATAGTGTTTTAGCTGGTAACCTTGTTATGGTAAGAGTACTTTTATTGTGCTTAGCAACTTTTTACGCTTCAGCAGCTCTATTTGGTTTCATGGTGGTAGGTGCCCTAATGATCGTCAATACATTTTTCTTACGTAATTGATTAATGAACCCATGACAGTGTGACGACATCATCAAAACTGAACAATTATTTTTTTTTGTTTTTGTTCAAATCTTTATTGCAGTGGCCAGCCGATTCCAAGGGTAAAATACACATCAGAAGAAACTAAGACGTGGTATGAAACATTTTATTGTATTATTATCACCGAATCAGACACGGGCACTCCATACAGCATCCAGTGATTAAGTTGTACACTGCGAAAATCCAAGTCCAGCCCTTCGATATGATATAAAATCGGGACAATGTCATGTGCATTGGTTTCCACCAAGCAGTGCCCATTCACCAGTCACAACATTGGCAGTAAAAAGGATATCACAAAATCACTGTTTAAACAAAATCAACAATTTCATTTCCATACTGCTGTTTTCGCAGCAATTTCTTAGAGGCAACGGACACTATTGGTAATTGTCAAAGACCAGTTTCACAATACCAAACCTGCGAAAATTTGAGCTGAATTGGTTGCGAGATAACAATGAAAGAAAAAAACACCCATGTCACACGAAGTTGTGTGCATTCAGTGCTTGGTTTCGTGACTTCAAATTCTAAATCTAAGGTCTCGAAATCAAATTCGTGGAAAACTACGTCATTTCAGGGAGCCAATTCTCACACCATGGTACTATCAACCTCTCCCAATTACTCGTCACCTAGTAAGGTTTTATGCTCATCATTATTTTGACTTATAACCAATAGTGTCCAGTGTCTTTAACATCTTACATGGCTCTAAAAAACAACATGTTTTTGTTGCGTAATTATGTGTTATTTTGACGAACCTTTTCGTAATTTTTTTTTCTTCAAATTTCTTTATCCAGGGGCAGAGTTTTCTCTGAGCTGTCAAGACTTTATCCGCGCTTTGCATGCCGGGAATACTACAACAACTTACAGATCTTGAGAGATCATTGCGGTTACAGGTAAAACAAAAACAAGCTCTTTAATATTGGCCAGTCTATATGTGATTTAACTATTGGCTGCTATACCCAAGTGTTGTGTTGGTATTCTCAAGTTCAGCAACTGAGCACTATCAAGTCAACATTTTGCGAGGAATATTTTTAATTTTCGACGAAAACCCTACAAGAAAACTTATTTAGAAATGAAAAAAAGGGTAAAAATACAAAACTTTTTTTATTTTGTAGATTTTTAAATCAAATTAAAATTTGATAAACCGATTGAAGAGTATACTGGAATTTTCAATGATGCCGCATTTGTTACGTTCATAACTTTTTGTAATTTTGTGACTTCAGGGAAGATAACATTCCTCAGCTGGAGGACGTGTCTGTTTTCTTGAGAGGTAAGTTTGGTGTCTATCTGTGTGCTTTACTTTAGATTTAAAGTGCTACAAATTCGAAGAAATTACACTTTTCTCACCAGTTAGATCTGTTTGCTTGTTATATTATCTTCCCGTCACCAAGCTATAAGCATATAAAGCAACACAGAAATTGGTTATGAATTGTGCAAATCAATAAAGTGTCGTTCAGCAACTAAAACGACAAATCTTTCTAGTCATTGTGAAATTAGCGATTAGCTTGTGAGGATTCGGACCCACAACCTTATGATTGCAAGTCTTGTTGTCTAACTTCTGATAAACCTTTTCCAGGGGTCGATTTCACAAAGAGTTAGGACTAGTCCTAACTTAGAACTAGTCCTGGGAGATATACAAAACGTATGACGTAGTCAAAAGGTTAGGACGAGTGACTCGTCCTAACTCGAGATAAGACTAGTCTTAATCATTTGTGTTGGATTTGTTTCTTTGTTTGTTTAGATGACCTTCCCGTGTACGGAACTCGGCAAACTCCCACAAGGGGATCTAAAATCCAGGGTGGCAACAGCCAGTATCTCTCCTGTACAAACACGGACGTTTATGAATATGAATTGAAAAAAAAAATTGTGATTCGGAAACTTAACAAACAAAACTGGTTCCATAGTCATTGTGAAATTCAGGGGTTAGCTCGATATGATTCGAACCTACAACATTTTGATTGCAAGGCCTGCCCTCATTTCGCGATTTCTGTAAAAACATTAATAAAACACCCGAATAATCATGCTTTTTGCATAAAATAGACTATTTTGATGTGGTCATTTTGACCCGAAAACGGGTCACAGTACTCATTTTGTCCTTTCCAATTTGTTTCTTTATTCCCTTGCAAGAGTAATGGGTTTGGGAGTTGATAAGCATGTTTCTTAAAAAATTGCTTAAAAAAAAAACAATTTCCTCTGATTTTTAGAACGCACGGGATTTCAGATTCGCCCTGTCGCTGGTTATTTATCATCACGTGACTTCTTAGCCGGCTTAGCGTTTCGTGTATTTCATTGCACACAGTACGTACGTCACACCTCAGACCCACTGTATACACCTGAGCCGTAAGTAATAATTGTTATGCATCTTCACGATTTTGTTTTCTTACCAATTCTGTAACGTTCCTTTAAAACAATACCTCTGCATATTATCTCAAATCCTCCACGTCTAACAACTTACTCTAGCCTTCCTTATTGAGCACGTCCTTCAAATCATTCATGGGGAGAGCGATCTTTCTAACATGCCATGAGCACTAACTTTTATGAATTTGTGCGCTTAATAAGATTGCATTACTATTATTATGATGTTATTAATTAAATGTTGAGGCTTTTTTTTCCCTTTTTTTTTTAAAACACATTCGCACGAATTATCTTTATTAAGACATTTTGATTGGTTTGTCCTTAGTGATTGTTGTCATGAGCTGCTTGGTCACGTGCCGATGTTTGCCGATAAAGCTTTTGCACAGTTGTCGCAGGTAAGTTTTTGATAATATAGGCTTTGTTCTGGATCGAGTAGAGGAACATAATTTGTTTACAGATTTGTTTTTTTTATGCGTATGTTGAGATACACAAAGTGAGAAGACTGGTCTTTGACAATCACCAAAATGTACATAATCCCTTTACCTTCACTACTTCCCGTCTCTAATTGAATCTTAGTTTTAATAAGGAATCGTCAAGCGCAAAAACAATGGTTAGTATGTTTTGAGCAAACATTAATTAGTCAAGCTTTCTGTGAACGCAGGATCTGGCAATAATTACAATGAGTCAGTCCTTACTGGAAATAGAATGACCATCACAACAAAAAAGGAAAATATATTTCAGAGAGTTGATTGTTCTGTGGGTATAGTTCAGGTTGGAGTAATTGCAAGGATTACACGGTGCCTATCAACAACGGATAAGTTTCGGTGTTTGGGTGAGTTGTCTTTTTAAAGGGAAGGTACACGTTTGGTAATTGTCAAAGACCAGTCTTCTCACTTGGTGTACTACATAAGCATAACATAACAAGCCTTTGAAAATTTGAGCTAAATTTGTCATCGAAGTCGCGAGAAAATGATAAGAGAAAAAACACCCTTGTTGAACGAATTTGTGTGCTTTCAGATAGGAGTAAAATACTTCTAGTCTTTTTTATTTTAGTAAGAAGTTACCCCTTTCTCAAAATCTATGCTACTGTAAGCAAGTGGCAGGGAACACAACAATAAAGAATATACAGGTTTCGGGAAACTCCAGATGTAGTTGAAACAGTGGTTTGTTTTATATTAACAGTTGCAACAAAGCAAAACTACAATGCTACAAATTATTAAGGTTTTAGGTTGTAAGGGCTATGAAGCATAAAAACCGATATAATAAGTTCTATAAGCCATACTTGAAAATGCTACCGCAAAAATAATGGGGCATGATGTTGTTCCATTCGCACCGAAGGGAGTGGAATAACGAATACAGAAAATTATTACACTGTACTATACAAATACTCTCTCTTAGTTCTTCAAAAAATGCATTTTGATTAAATGAATTTATCATTTCCAGAACCTTTGCAGTTGGAGACGAACACCGTTCGTCGATTACAAAACAAATTTAAAATCTGCAAAGGTGCATAACTTGAGACATTTTTTATATTAAAACAATTTACAGAAAACACAATGAATATTACTCGTTTCAGAGGGAGCCGTTTCTCACAATGTTTTAAACTATCAACAGCTCTCTAATGCTCGTTACCACGTCAGTTTTTAAGTTTTACCGAAACGTGCACCTTCCCTTTAAACATAAATCAACTTGTTGTTTTCACTAAAATGATTCGAGATAATTTGCAAATAAATAGTTTCATTGATTTTGTGAATCTTGTTTTACTAGGAAATTGGTTTAGCGTCGCTCGGGGCGTCGGATGAAGACATCAACAAATTAGCATCGGTAAGCTGATAACAAATTAACACAAACCTAAAGTCTACAATAACATTAGTTCTTTAGCGCAACCGACTCAAACGTGGATTTTTAGTAATTTCTTATAGTCTCCATTTATTGTTGAATCTGAATTCCTCTTTCAGTGTTACTTCTTCACAATTGAATTTGGGCTGTGTAAACAACAAGGAATGCTGAAAGTATACGGAGCGGGCCTGCTCTCATCCATTGGTGAACTGCAAGTAAGTGATACTTCGACCATAAAGCAAGTCAATTTATGCCTCGATGCAGCCAATTGTGTTTCGTTTTTGAAAAATGTTTGTATCCTGCCACCACTTTTTCATTCGTTATGAAATAAATTTGTATCAAATCTGCTAGTTTCTAGTTAACTCTAACGAGATATTCCTTTTGGTAAAAAATTAAGCATGGAAAACGAAATCTTTTCTTTGTTTTCTTCCCGAGGCCCATCCAAATTCCACGCATACCAACGTCACTGAAGCATAGTGACAGTGAAATCTCGATTCTTTTGCACGCCCTGTTCTTATATTGTAACACACAGGACACTAACGATTGAGTGTGTACAGCGACGTGCAAGAACTGGATTCGAACCAGCCTTGATGTCGAGCGTGATACTATGTTAGTTACTCAACCGTCAACAATTCATGACATGGTCATGAAGTTATCAGGAAAACGCTGATAGCCCTTAAAGGATAACTTTCCGTATGGCGCCACCACTTTTTCACTCATTTTTACAAAAAGGGATATGTCAATCAGGTAAATTAGATACTATATTATTTATTTCGAATGAAAAAGTGGTGGCGCCATACGGAAACTTTTCCCCCTTAAATTGTTCGTAGGATTTTGATGGCGTACTTACCTACTGCAATTGAGTAGGACCTCATAACGAACCTTCCACAATCCTGTCATTGGGTGCGTTCATTTAGCTTCCCTGGGTCGAGCTCGGTCTGCCCCAGTGCCCTGCTTGTGGAGTGTGTCACTTGGGGGTGACCTAGGGTGCGTGCCGTCACCACAAGAGGGCGAGTGTGATCGTTCGATTAGCTCTTGTCAGGGGCTCACCCGAGTGAGCACCGCGGGGTCGACCCAGGGAAGCTTATCGAACACACCCATTGTAAAAAGTCAGTGCGCATGCGTTAGTCGTGGGATGATGCTGGTCTAGGTGGCGATCAGGGGAGATCAAGGCTTGGACTATTTCTTGGGACGAAAGGAACAAGTAAAGTGCAAGTGCTGTACTAATGATCATTGATGTGTGCGTTCGTTTAGCTTCCATGGGTCTACCCCACGGTGCTCGCTCGGGTGAGCCCCTGACAAGAGCTAAACGAACGACCACTCACCGCTCTCGTACTGACGTCATGCACCTGGGGCCAGCCCCCAAGTGACCCACTCCACAAGCAGGGCCTTTGGGGCTGACCCGGGTGAACCCCTGGAATGCCGTCAAAAGCTATTCGAACGCACCAGGGCATACCGGGGATAACCCAGGGAAGCTAAATGAACGCACCCATAATGTTTTCACAGAACTCGGGTAAGTACTGAATGTGCAGTGCTAACACGTCGGTGTTTATGGGTGAAAACAAAAATTAATATAATATTGTATAACCACTTTGAAATACCAAACAAAGTATGGCACTTTTTATCCAGCATGCGATGTCAGCAGACGCCAAGACGTTGCCGTTCACTCCCATCGAAGCCACGAAACAAGAATGTCGTATCACCACCTATCAGGATGCATACTTCGTGTCAGAGAGCTTTGATGAAGCCAAAGAAATGATCAGGTATCTCATATCTCCCTGGGTCTTTAAAGGCAGTGGACACTATTGGTATTTACTCAAAATATTTATTAGCATAAAACCTTTGTTGGTGACGAGTAATGGGGAGAGGTTGATGGTATAAAACATTGTGAGAAACGGCTCCCTCTGAAGTGCCATAGTTTTCGAGAAAGAAGTAATTTTCCACGAATTTGATTTCGAGACCTCAGGTTTAGAACTTGAGGTCTCGAAATCAACCATCTAAAACACACAACTTCGTGTGACAAGGGTAGGTATTTCTTTCATTATTATCTCGCAAGTTCGATGACCGATTGAGCTCAAATTTTCACAGGTTTGTTATTTTATGCATATGTTGAGATACACCAACTGAGAAGGCTAGTCTTTGACAATTACCAATAGTGTCCACTTTTAAGTTGATGAAGCGAAAAGCAGTTAACGGCACTGGACACGTTTTGGTAAATGTCAAAGACCAGTGTTCTCACTTGGTGTCTCCCATGCATAAAACCTGTGTAAATTCGGGCTAAATTATTATTAGTCATCCAAGTTGCAAGAAAATAATGAAAGAAAAAACACTCTTGTTGCACAACTTTGTGTGCTCTGAAGCTTGTTGGTTGTTTCAGTGAGAAAGTACCTCTTTCTCAAAAACTACGTTATTTCAGAGGGAGCCGTTTCTCACAATGTTTTCATATACTACCAACAGCTCTCCATCCATTGCTCGTTAATAGTAAGTTTCATGCTTATTTGACATCTCTTTATGCTTACAGGGATTATGCAAGCAGCATCAGGCGCCCGTTTTCCCTCCGTTACAACCCTTACACCCAGACAGTGGATATTTTACAGACGGCAGATCAAATCAACAGTGTCATAGATGAGCTTAAAGATGACCTAAGTCTTCTCAGTAGCGTCTTGGAGAAGGTCCTGGTGCCTGATGACGCCACCGGAGAGCAAAACAACATACAGGAATGACGCGAGAAATAAACCATTATTTTTTGAGAAAGGGGAGTTCGAACCGGGTAACATTGTATTCAAATTGAAATTGAGTAGTGCTGTTTTCTTCCCTCTCTGTCTCTCATCGCCCAATGTCATTTTTTTTTTGTCCGAAGAATTAAAATAAAATAGCTCTTGCTTACCGCCAAATTCTTGGCCTATTAGATCACCATTCATCGCTTACGTGCAAGCGCCGAATTTCTGCTCGAGTTTCTGCCCATGTGACATGTGAATTGAATCATGTGACAGTTAACATGTGACATGTTACATGAAATACGTGACATGTAACATGCAAAGTGAGTTATGTGACACGTGACACATAATGTAAAATGGAGTACGCTCTAGAGATATGTATAGCTCTATGAGTACGCTACATGTAACATGTATTATTTAGCTTGCATGTAAAATAAGTAACAACCACAAAACTACACATTAATCTGAAAACGATTTGTGGTAACTTTGATTTATTTTATTCAATTATAGTATTGGGAGATGTTCAAACAAATTACAAGTACACCCGCCAATCATAGCACACATGTGATAAAAATATAAATTATGGAATACATCATACACTGTATGTAAAAATTCTAGTACTGATTATTCATAAGTTAATTAGCATATATTTGTAGGGACGTGTACAAACAATACAAACATATATATGTTATTTACTAACATTGTTACTTAATCCGAGATTTGTGCTCAACAAAAATTGTTAAGATTGTTAAGATACAAATCTTCTGCGTAGAATTTGTTGTTTGCTTAAATACGGTAGGAATTTAATACAAAACCTAAACCCGGCAAATTTTCTAAAATTAGGAAGAACAAAAAGAAGGATGAAACAATAAATTGAAGTTAATTCAATTAAAGCAGATTGCTTTCGACACTCCATGTGATGGTACGGTGGGAACACCATCCTTACGGATTGGCGCGTTTAAAATTATTGCATAGTACTTTTAAACTTTAACTCTAAGTATGAACATAATTCATTGGAAATACCACTTTTTCTCGACTAAATCTAAACTTGGTTTGGCTTGAATCAGTACTTTAGCCAAAATCTTTGGTATGAAGCTATATGTGATGAATTACAAAACGCCAGTGAACAACATGTTAGCAAAGCACATAATAATTTATGTTAAGGGAAATTATGTCTTTAGTTTTTGGAACCGTTTTGGTTGTTCTTAAACTTTGCTAAACGGTTGCCGCGGTTTTATTTAAAGATTCTGGACACTGATGGTAATTGTCAAAGACAATATATGCATAAAAAACTGTGAACCTTTGAACTCAATTGGTTGTCGAAGTTGTGAGAAAATAATGAAAGAAAAAACACCCTTTTCACACGAAGTTGTGTGCTTTCAGATGCTTGATTTTGAGACCTCAAATTCTAAACCTAAGGTCTCAAAATCATCTTCTTTGAAAATTACTTCTTTCTCGCAAACTACCCCACTTAAGAGGGAGCGGTTTCTCACAATGTTTTATACTATCAACCTCTCCCTATTACTTGTTACCAAGTGAGGTTTTATGCTAATAACTATTTTGAGTAATTACCAATAGTGTCCACTGCCTTTAATAAAGGTATTGGACCTGAAGTAAATGCCATATAATTTAAGGATGGAAGATCGGGTAAACACAAATACAATTTATACCAAGTGGAAAATGTTTGGAATAAACTTCAAATTTCTAAATATTTAAACTAGCACAGTTTTGATCCAGGTGTGAATATTAGTTCTGTTTGTAAATTCATGCTGATTGCTTAAACAATTTCTTAGGATAGTGTAATAATATATTAAAGACTTGTTCTGTGTACAATATTGTTAAACATACAAAGTATAGAAACTATTGACGGCCATAAAGTAAAACCTTTACAGGGTAAGTTGATGTTTATTTTTAAAATGGAAAATTCGTTTTTCTATACTAAAACTCTAGGCCTTCTACTGATCCATTTAACCCCGCACACAGACACAATGTAAGGAATTGTGGCGGGAACATGTTTACACCCCCTTTTTATGAAGTGGAGGGGGGGGGGGTGTAATTGCATGTCAAATGCAGTCAAAGTACAACAGTGATACTAATGGAAATCAACCGTTTTCAAAAACGTAAAAAAGATCTTCAATTACTGGCCTTGTATGCAAATAAGCAGCCAGAAAAAAATATCAAGTAAAAATATAAAATAATAAAAACTGTATGATTTTAAAGACTAACCCTTCTCTCAAATTTATGATAATATTTTACTGACAAACATACAAATAGTTTTACTCCTTAAAAAAATAATAGTATCAAAGTCAAGGTGGAAGACGCTCCGCCCTCAGGTAATTATTCACTGAATTTAAAGTTAAGTAAAAAAAAATAAAAAATTACTTTGATCTATAGCATTTGCTTTATTTCTAAAGGTCAATGGTATTTGTCAATCACATTAAAAAGAATAGATGTTAACAGTAAATCTGCCACAGTTTACAACTATTTGAGGTATGTGGAGACATGCATTGACTCAGTAGTATAAAGGTTTGTTTATAATTAAGAATACACAAATTCTGAATAAAAGTTTTTCTTTGTACATGTATATGCTTTTTCTGGTGTGTAATATTTTATGATTTTTCTTTAAATTATGATATGTGTAAATATAGTGCATGCAGTTAATAAAGGACGTAATAAAAACAATTTGATTGCAAACTGTTCTCCCGCTGTGAGGGTAATAACATTTTGGGCAACAAATATTATAATAATAATAATAACAACCCGTTTTTATATAGCGCTTTTCACACCCGGAGGGCCCCCAAAGCGCTTCACATTATTACCCCTGGTCACTGGGCATTAAATCACTCATTAAACCATCTCAGCTCTCTGGTGGGGAGTATACAGCCTGTGCAACATTAATATGCGCTACTCGGCTAAAAATTATGTAGTTGCAGGAAAATGTATGACATTTTTTTTTTCTTTTCTTAAATTATGATTTGTGTCAACCTTATGCACTACTGCAAAATCATTGCTAAGTACACATCGGTGGGTACAAAACAAAATGTATTCAAAGTCCCAATAAAAAAAATAACATCTGTTAAAAATAATAGAGTCTTTAGTAAAAAATAAGATGCTAAGTAAAAAATAAGATGCTAAATAAAAAACTATTTTACTGCAAGTTTACAGTAATTTCTGATGCTAAACAGAAAAGTAAAAAAAAAACCAAAAACATCCTATCAGTACTACCAAATCACCTGTAAAGCTTTTTTTCTAATAAAAAAAATTAACTGGTAATTTAATAAGTACATTTGGCAACATTCTTTTATTATAATTCCGCAATCTATCAAATAAACTAATAATAAATATTTAACAAAAATTCAACTCTGAAGCACACAAAAGCATTGTTTTAAAATTCTTTTTAAAAAAGCATTCGGTTTTTCCTTTAGCCGACCTTGCGTTATTCAGGAAGAACTAGAGTAAGTTCTAGAACTCCAAGGGCAAGTAGGTTCGATTCCTGTCTGAGGTGCTTTGTGTTTTTCTCTGTCGTAATATTCGATGATACAGTAGGCCTACTTCATTATAACTCAGGTGAAAAGCTCAAACTAATGCACAAAAACTACTTTCATTAGCGGAATTGGTTACCAGCCATATCATCATGAAATAGTCACTGCTTCAGACTGGTTCCCGACAATGCTCTTTGGCTGTTAAATGGACACATTGTATTGGGTGCTCTGGGGTGGATCACAGCCCAGGGGTGGATTTCACAAAGGTAGTCCTAACCTAGGACTAGTCCTAGGCAATGCTAAGAGATAGGACCAGTCCTAAGTTAGGATGAGTTACTGGTCCTAACTTAGGACCAGTCATATCTCTTAGCATTGCCTAGGACTAGTCCTAAGTTAGGACTACCTTTGTGAAATCCACCCCTGGGCTGTGAAAGCGTTAATTACAAACATGAGTTTGGTTATAAAGATGTTTTAAAAGAACTGCCTCTAGCTTCAGGGCAATCTCGGTGGTATTGTTAGTGGAACACTGCTCTAGAATTGCAAAGTTTGTGTGTTCGAGTCCAACCCAGGAAATGTGCCTGTGATTTGTTTTCACAGGACTCGGGAAAGTACTGAGTTTACAGTGCGTACACACATAAGTGTAAAGGTAAAAACATAATTAATATTCTCTATCCACGATGCAAATTTAAAATCTATAAAGAACATAATGATTTACAAAAATGTATCACGAAATTGTGTGTTTTTTCTTTTCACTTATTGAACAAACACCGTCTGTAACCTTGTGGAGTAAAAAATTAGGCTCTATAAAATGGTGGATCGTGTTAGTTTGCGACGTGAAAGGAAAACAACATGAATATCGAGATAAATTTGTGTGAATCATTCTATTCTACTTTTAAAACGTCTTTTCAACCTTATCAATTTTCGATGGTCTAGCTTGAGTAAGTACTGAGTACTAGCATACATCGGTGTACATTCATTCATAAGACAAAAAAGATGTATAACCCAAAGCTGTGTCCCTTTAAAAACCAACAACAAACAAAACAACCTTCTTTAAAGGCAGTGGACACTATTGGTAATTACTCAAAATAATTATTATCATAAAACCCTTCTTGATTACGAGTAATAGGGAGAGGTTGATAGTATGAAACATTCTGAGAAACCTTTGAAGTGACGTAGTTTTTCGAGAAAGATGTAATTTTCCACGAATTTGATTTTGAGACTTCAGATTTAGAATTTAAGGTCTCGAAATCAAGCATCTGAAAGCTCACAACTTCGTGTGACCACGGTGCGGCAAGGGTGTTTTTTCTTTCGTTAATATCTGGATACACCAACTGTGAAGACTAGTCTTTAACAATTACCAATAATGTCCAGTGTCTTTAATCACAGTCCCATGGGTCACAGTAAAATGTAAACTAAAATCTATTCCAATAAAAAAAGGTAATAACATTATTTTAAAATACCTCAATCAGTTATATATAAATAAAATGTGTTAATGCAGTATAAAATTAGAGTATTACTTCAGGCACACGTACTGATTTTAAAAATAGATCAAATATTTACAATACAATTTTTTTTTATTTAAAAAAAGGCAAAGGTGGATTTCTAAGGAATATACATCAATTTAAATTATCATATCATAGCTAGTTGCAGCTGAAATTCAAAACTATTTTGGCATTTTTTTGGCAATTTTTTTCCGATTAAAATAGTAGAGTTCTGACATTAAACAACAATTCTTAAATATTAACATGAGTACTGTAACAAAACAGTTGCAAGATGATTTCATTTTTGATCATGAGTTAGCACACATTATACACATTTCATGGATTTTCTCAAATTTTGACAAATTTTTCAAAGAGCTGTTTAAGCAATAAAATCTGCAGGGAACAAGTTACCAACCATATCTGGCCAGAAACATTTCTTTCACCTTCTTAACATTTGTGTGTGCGACTCAGCAAAGTTGCGTAGCTGGCCTCGGAAAGTAAGGACAGACTTTTCAGAGAAAATCAAAATCACTTCCTAATTCCTTTAGAACACAATAGACCTTGTAAAATAATAAAGCATAGAAAAGTATAGAAAAAAACATCAACTGCAAAGGTTTGTGATACAAACAATTCCGCACAACAATTTATTGTGCTCTACATATTGTAGGTTTCCATTCATGGGTGATCGTCATCTCGGGAACACCTCAAAATAACCTTGCATAGTTGCTCAACTCTTCTGCAAGTTGCGTAGATTATCTCCATCTCATCTTCTTACACTTCCAACCCCTATTAGAGATCTCTTATTTGAGTAACAATCAAGGGTAAGCTATATTAGCTAGCTTAGTGCAGACATACCTCTAGGTTGATGGCAAAAGAGATCTCTGATTTGAGTAACGGTAAATCCCAATCGAGGGTAAGCATTATTAGTAAGCTTAGTGCAGACATACCTCTAGGTTGATGGCAATCCTTGGGTACTTTCTTTACACCATATTCTCATAGTTGGTTTCCCCATTACTTGATCTTCCTTGTAGTAGATGCATTATGCAGTCGTGGATGAAGATATATTGTTTCTGTGAAGAATAAACAAATTAACCAGTTCAGTCTCATGTATCCGTCTATGTTATATTACTGACCAACAAAAAAGGCTTCAAAAAAAAAAGAAGGTTTGTTATCCTACATAAATGTAGTTGTATTATTTCATTTCAAAAGGTCATGTCTTTGACATACGAGTTCTGTGAAAAAAAAACACCACACAGGCATATTACTCGGGTGGGATTCAAACCCACTACCATTTTAATTCTAGAGCAATGTCTTCCAAACTAGGCCACCAATGTTTGACGGTACCTAGAGGCATTTTCTAATCCTATGCTTTAGCAGCGCGTACTGCAACGATTATTTTGATAGATGGATAAATTTGCAGCAGGGATAAATAAAGAGTAAAGGTTTTAACCTCACAGCGATGTGTGTTAGCACTGAGTGTTCAGTACTTTCAGAAGTTCAGAGAAAAGAATCACAGGAATATTCTACCCCAGTATAAATATGCCCGAGATTTTTTTCCACAAAACTCGAGAAAGGTACCGAGTATACAGTGCTAACACACATCGGTTTTGGGGTAAAACCAAAATTAATATTCTTTATCCCCGATGCAAATTTAAAATCTATCAATAGCAGAATATGGTCAAGTATCATTCTTTACATAAGCAGCTCAATGACATTGGGCCCGGATAAGGAGCATTATCAAACATAATACTACCGAACAAAACATTAAAAAAAAAAGTGTTTGAGAAATCTAGTTGCGTCCTACCTCTGTCTGCACCATGTAGTTCCTATGCATGCGCATTTCAGACGTAATACCAAACACATCCACAAAGTCATTCCCCTTGAGATGTTGAGAAATGCGGTCAAGACTGAGGAATGTCCCCGTCCTTCCAACCCCGGCACTAAATCAAGAAAACAAACATTCTGTCATTTTAGAAAACAACAGCAAAATGTTGCAAGGTGCAGTAAACTAAGGGCCATGTCACACCATGGATGGATTTCACAAAGAGTTAAGACTAGTCTTATCTCGAGTAAGGACGAGTTACTCGTCCTAACTTAGGACTAGCCTAAAGTTTTTGGTATCTCCTAGGCTAGTCCTAAGTTAGGACTAGTCCTAACTTTGGACTAGCCTAAAGTTGTTGGTATCTCCTAGGCTAGTCCTAAGTTAGGACTAGTCCTAACTTTGGACTAGCCTTAGGTTTTTGGCATCTCCTAGGCTAGTCCTAAGTTAGGACTAGTCCCAAGTTCTTTGTGAAATCGACCCATGGATATTTACAGGCAACCAGTTCCAGGGGATCTCCAAGAAGAAAACTAATTCACATTTGAATGTTCACACATTATTATTTAGATCGTAAGACATTGTTTGAAAAGTTACTCCTGTGCTACCAAAGCGGTCCTGCAGCATGCACTGCAGCTGGTTGCCTCCAAGTTGCCTGCAAATGTTTGCTGCCTGTGACAAGGCCCCTAAAGGCCACAATACACCAGGAACTTTACAGGCCATCAATTCCAGGCAACCTCCAAGTAGAAAAGGTATTCCCATTCGAACGTTTACATTTGTATCTTGTTGATCAGAAGACCTTTTAAAAAAGAAATTACTCATGTGTACATAAAGTGGTCCAGTGGCAGGCACTGCGTTTGGTTGCCTCCAAGTTGCCTGGAAAAGTTGCCTCATGTGACAAGACCCTTAAAGGAACACGTTGCCTTGGATCGGTCGAGTTGGTCTTTGAAAAGCGTTTGTAACCGTTTGTTATAAAATGCTTATGATTAGAGAGATATTTTAAAAGTAGAATATATTGATCCACACAAGTATCACTCGAAATTGCGTGGTTTTCCTTTTACCTCGTCGACAAACACGGTCGGCCATTTATGGGAGTCAAATTTTTGACTCCCATAAATGGCCAACCGTGTTAGTTCGCAAAGTAAAAGGAAAACCACGCAATTTCGAGGGCAATGTGTGTGGATCATTGTGTTTTACTTTTAAAACATCTTTTTAACCATATGCATTTTATAACAAAAGGTTACAGAACGCTTTCAAAGACCAACTCGACCGATCCAAGGCACTTTGTACCTTTAATAACTTAGTGATAAATGCACACTTATATCTCTGCCGTACAAAAGTAACCAAAGAAAAACAAACATTGAACAAACATTTACAATGCAATTAACAATAATACCAATTAGCCCAACTTAGGATAGAGGTGGGTTTTTAATTGAGATTTAAATGCATGCCAGTCTCTAACACCAACCTGCAGTGGACGATCGTTGGACGTCTATTTTTTGGAATCTGGTTCCGAATGTTACGTACAAAATGGAGGATGCCCTCACTGCTTTCCGGCACCCCATGATCGGGCCAGGCTGTGAAGTTGAAATGACGCAGTTTACGGCTCTTCTCACCCTAGATGAAATAAAAAAACAATGTTTAAATACTGGACAGAGATCAAGTTGTTTTTCCCAACATTATGGCAAAAACTAATAATAATAACGATTTTATTAATTAAAGTATTAACCTTAACACTCATTGAATGGTTGGCTATTTACAGAATAATTAAAAAAAAATCTTGAAAAAAAAAAACATATCCATAGAAATTTGTTCTAAACAAATACAATTAAGTTTTTGTATATAACACAAGAAATAAAAAATTTTGAAAAAAAAATGTAAACTTGGGTCGAGGATGCTTATTTTCATAGAAGCCCCATTTGAAAATCATGTTCTATTTTGTGAAATCAGTACAAAAGGTTTAATGATAACTTAGACGTCAGTTGGGCAAAATTCTTAACAGAAACAAAGACCAAAATTTATTCTCATGTGTGCTTTGTTCATTTGTTAAATACATTTTACTTACATTTATTTCTTTGTTAAAAAGTACTTTCCTAACAATATAATACAAATATTAAATTAGTTTTTTGAATCGTTTGATTGTTTTATTTAATCCAACATAAATATAGATGCATACAATGAAACTAACCTGTGAAAAATATCATTTTAAAAGGTAAAACATTAAACAATACAGCAATAAGCAATTTCAATACAGAGGAAGGAAAAAGAAACAACTGGAGCTTGAGGATTGCCTAAAACAGGCATGAGAATGGGTGATGATAAAAAAACAGGAAAAAAATTCAGTTGATTGGAAATGTCAATATTCCATCATTTTTGTGTGCGAAGCACACCAACACGAGCGCGCAGCGCGAGGTCCCTTACGGCCGGGGTCCAGGGCCCGCTTAAGGGCCCTGGGAGCTCTGGGTACTTTAGAAGCTCTGTTGTGGTCTCTAATGCATTTCTGACATCTATTTTTCCAGGTAGAAGTGAGCTACTTTTGTGTGATTTTTCCCTTTTTTTTTTATCATAGGTTTAAGGGAAAACAAGGAATGTAAAGCTCAAACAATTCAAACAATTTTGGGTTCGCCTGCGATTTTGTTACAATTCCGGAAAAAGAAAGGGAGAAAAAAAAAATAGTAATAATATTTTTATTTTTTTGATGATCTTATCCCTTATTTTTGCCCTTGAAAATGCTTTTTTTCTCACCAACAACCATTGTTATAGGTTCTTGATTTGAAATTCGGTTGTGTAAAAGAAACTCTTTTGCAATTAAATGTTTGTGATTTTAACGATCCGTCGGCGACGCACATTTTAAAATATATATAGGCCAATATATTTGGCGAGAGCGATGTGTTTTTGAGAAAGAGGTTGTGATTCAGCATAGGGTATAACTGGAACGAGGTTGAGATTAGACCACAACATAAAATAGAACCAATGAAGAAAGCACGTCGTCCGGACGTACAGTGTGTTCGTTGGTTCCCAATATATCTTTCGCTGGTTGTGAGGCAATAACAGGTACCAGTTTTCCATGGCCTGCTGGCGATCTCAGATTCGTGCCGCGCCGCTCATTGGTTCGTGTACAAACCTGCACGTACACAGTACACATATGGTGCAAAACACGTGCATTGTTTTTTCAGTAGACTTTCAAAAGTCTCCACACGTGTTATCTTTGCTGCAGCAGCAAGCGCATTACACGCAAACATTATTGAATCGTACCACTATAAACGAAGCAAGGAATGAGGCAAGTTTATACATCTGTCGATGCTGCTGCATGCATGCGCGGTGCCAGGAAGACTACCACTAGCCGTAAACTGGGCCAGCTGCTTGACGGCAATTTGTTGTTTCAGTGCCGTTTTTTCATGAACGCTGTATGGATCCGCGATAATAACAATTACAAAGGTAAACTTACATTGACTTGAGAAGAGGGATTAGAGAAATCCAAATGTATACCCCCAAAAACCTACCCCCCGAATTTTATAGCAAATTCACATCGCACTCGGAGACCACAATTTTGAAAGGAAAAAATCCGGAATTCCGGTTTAAACCGGAAGATTCTCATGCCTGCTAAAAAGAAACACAGTCCCAAGGCTCTCATCTCCAGCTGGTCCTTAAGAGTACAACAATAAAGTGAAATATAAAAATAAACAAATATAAAAATATATGAAATACAATTATATATAAATGATGTCTCTGAAGATGGTCCGGTTTGGATCGAAAGCTAAGGCCATCTACCCTACTCATTTTAAATTATATAAATATATAAATAAACAAACAGAAAAAAGAAAAAAAAATTACAAGACCACAAACGGTACGTGTACAAAATACACACACAAGGGCATACAAGAAAGGTTAAAACATAAATGAAAAATAACTTTAAAATAAGATGATAAGGAAGAAAAAAAAAAGTGAAAAATACCCCCAAAACCACAACGATTAGTTTGAGTCTTACCTTTTGTACTTCGAATTCTCGGACTGTCCATTGTTTGAGTACTTTCTCAGATAACAGAGTAACAAAGATCTCACCATAACAAACCGTCTCATCATCAACCGGCCAGTACCTGTGACACTTAACCTTAAACAAAATAATTTACGTAGACAAATTAGTTTGGATTTTTCTCATATAACTTTTTGGAAGATCGGCAAATATTTTCCTACACTCAGTGAACTCTGCAAAGCTACAGGTATCAAGAAAAGCAGAACTACATCTTATCATCCACAGGGAAATGGGTTAACGGAGCACTTTAACAACACTCTGTTAAATTTGATTAGTACTCTAGAACCGGAACTCAAACAAGATTGGAAGAAGTATGTTGGACCAACGACCCACGCATACAATGCAACACGCCATGACTCAACTGGTCATGCCCAATTCTTCCTCATGTTCGGGCGTCACCCAAATCTACCCATCGACCTAATGTTTAACCTGAAGACAACCGACGGTGATAATTCAAACCTGTTCGTAGAATTTGTGGAAAAGCATCGTGAAAGACTACCGGGTAATCTTTGCATACAAAACAGCCAATGAAAACAAAGCAACAGTGAAACGGAAACGTTTGCTCAATAGAGGTTCGAGAGAAAATTTGATAAACAATTATTTTGTAGGCCGACATTGGTGCACGTAGAAAACAATTGTATTAAGTGCCTAATAGACTATTAAAGGAACGTTACAGAATTGGAAAGAAACAAAAATCGTGAAGATCACAGATTTACATTAAACTTACACGGTCTAGTGATGATGATAGTTGAAAAACATCCCTTGAAATATTTCTGTCTGAAATGTCATATTTGATGAAAAATAATCTAACTTCGCATTTGGAGTTTATCGCTCAGTGAGCGTTTTATTCATTTTTATTTTGGCATCGATGCAATGCAAAATTTGTAATCGGCTTTTCACTATTCTCTCGTGACTCAGATGGCCGATTGATCTCAAACTTCTACAGGTTTGTCAGTTTATGTATATGGTGGATTACATAAAATGCTTACACTGCCAGCAACTTTGTTGTTAGCAGAAACCAATTCTGTAATGTTCCTTTAATATTATTTGCTAAAGACTTGAAATACCACTGGACTAAAGGCCACAACCAAATAAGTCCTACAGTGTTTTTCCAAACACACACTCTTGAACACCAATATATTGTGGTATCAAAGCAAAAACTTTGTATCCCAATTTTGCAAAACAGTCCTTAAAGGGACTATGTAACTTTTGTAGGACAAAAAACACAATGTCCACAGATTTACATTAAACTTACACAGTTTGAAGATAATGATAGTAGAAAGCTTCCCTGAAAATACTACGTGCTGAGGTGCTGTAGTTTTTGGGAATTGAGTAAAACAATGTCATGAAAACTTTTTTTTTGCTCATGTGACAAAAAATTATTTTAATCATTTACAAACGTATTTTCCTGACATTGTTTTACTCATTTCTCAAAAATTAAAGCACCTCAGTAAGTAAGATTTGAAGGGAAGCTTTCCACTATCATTATCTTCAAACCCTGTAAGTTTAATGTAAATCTATGGACATTTTGAAAAAATACCCAAATCCTTTAACTTGCTAAGACCTTTATGAAAAACACCGTACTGACTCGGTTACTTACTCTGCCCTTTTCGACCAGCTGAGTTACCATGACGATAGTGGATACACGCTGTTCCCAGACTAGCCTCCACATATCATCTACAGTACCTGGCAACGGTCCTTGGCATGCGATGAATTCCCGGGGAGAATTGTAACCCTTGAGGAGCAAAAAAGGTACATTAGGTCATTTTTGAATCAACAAACTATTATTTTATGTACTTATTGTATCTATTTTTTTTCTTTCATTATTATCTCGCAACTTCGACGACCAATTGAGCTCAAATTTTCACAGGTTTGTTATTTTATGCATATGTTGAGATACACCAAGTGAGAAGACTGGCTTTTTGACAATTACCAATAGTGTCAAGTGTCTTTAAACATGATAATAAAAATAATATGGTTTCTTGTGTGGCACCCTATCCACTCAGTGATGCTAAAGGCGCTGTAACATACAGTATTTTCCTGCAAGGTATGTAGGACTACTTTTGAATTATGAGACCTACTACTTTTACATAGCACCATGTAATGGTCTACAAGGTGCCGTGGCGCCATACGCAGCAAATCACCCCAAGAACACCGGGGCGAACCCCTTCTCTTTTTTAATAAGTGCTAATTATTAAAATGGCAACTTACAGGAATGAAGTTAGCATTAATGTAGTCTGATCCTTCTTCATCATCCACTTGGCTTAGCTTGACCCTTGAGTGGTCATCTGAAACAAAGGTCAAAGGTCAATTGTCATATACTACTTCTATTCTATTTGTATTGTTAACTATGTACATACATATATAGGGTATATGAATAATTTTTTGTATTATCATTTCCTGTAATAGACCGATCCATTAGGCTCCGCCCACAATGCACGTGTGTGCAAGAACACGTGAGCCTCTCCAATGCCTTTCTGCACAACTCTGTCGCGCGCATCAAGCTAACGCGCACGCATGTCGGACTTGATTTGTCGGACCTTTGTTGCGTTATGATTGTTCAATGCGCAATAGGGCGGAGCTTAATGGATCGGTCTATTGGTGGTACGTCCGCTGTTGGTTTGGTTAATAACCGGACAACTGTATAAAAAGCCTTAGGGTCATGTCACATGAGCCAATTTACCGGCAACCAGTTCCATCTCAAAGAAGAGAACCCGTTCACATTTATATATTGACATTACTATTCTCAGAAGGATAAGACATTGTTTGGAAAATTACTTATGTGCTACCAAAGTGGTCCTGTAGCAAGCACTGCAGGATAAGATATAGAAGAGTTTGCGGTAATACCATGGTGTTACCGCAAACTCTTCTATATCTTATTTCCACCATGCAAAGTTTCAAATCCTACTTACCTGGATAATTTGCCTCATGTGACAAGTCCCTTATTAAATTAGTGATATGAACACTGTTATCTGAAGAAAAGCAATTATAGTCAGGTGTCTTGTTCAAGGAAACACATGTCACATCTCCATGGCTTAGCCAACAGAGTCCTCAGGTCTTGAAAGTTGACTTTTGTACACCTCTTGTTTAAAAGTCTGAAAGTGTTGATAATTTTCTTGAAAGAACCTGGCATAAAAAGGAAGGGTATGAGCAAAGAGCCCTACTTACAAGGAAGAATATTTACGAATCGATTCTTGCTGCGATTCACGTCTAGAAGTGCCGCTTCGGTTGACTGGTCCCGGCCGATTGGACGAAGCTCCTGATCAAATAAAAAAAGAAATACGATAATAGGTTTAAGTAGTGGTAGAAGTGCAGGAGAGCTGAGAAGATAACGATTGAAAGAGAACAGGTGATGGCGGCGACTCCAGAAATGCGCCCCCATTCAATTTGAGGATGAGGCGGCCACCGAGCGAGTCTTTGCTGAATGATGATGATGATAATCAGGAAGTAATGAGTAGGATTTGAAACTTTGCATGGTGGAAATAAGATATGGAAGAGTTTGCGATAACACGGTGTAATAACAATCTCTATAACACGGTCTAATAACAATCTCTAAATGAGTTGGGGTGGTTCTGAAAAGAACCGTTGGATTAACTCGACGTTTCGATCAGTATGCTCTGATCGTCTTCTGGAGAATGCTGGACTCTGATGCTGCATGCTGCTTAAGTACTGGGCGGTGGATCAGCGAATCAGGAAGTAATGACTTCGGTTTATGGGGATAACAACAGCATAACGTCACAAATGCAAAAATGCTTTAACTTGGTTTTGCAAAAAAACTCAAAAACTATAAATCCAGTCTAATTTAAATGGGATACAACGTTTTGACAACTTCCAACTAAAGCGAAACAGAAGAGGAATTTTAGGAGACACAAAGATATCTAAAATCTCTTTTGGGAGAAGTATTGGTTCTGAGAGGAATGGGGGTTCATATGTCTATTAGACGTGTGATCTGCTTGTCTTAAAGGCAGTGGACACTATTGGTAATTACTCAAAATAATTATTAGCATAAAACCTTACTTGATAACGAGTAATGGGGAGAGATTGATAGTATAAAACTTTGTGAGGAACGGCTCCCTCTGAAGTGACATAGTTTTCGAGAAAGAAGTAATTTTCCACGAATTTGATTTCGAGCCCTCAGATTTAGAATTTGAGGTCTCGAAATCAAGCATCTGAAAGCACACAAATTCGTGTGACAAGGTGTTTTTTCTTTCATTATTATCTCGCAACTTCGAAGACCAATTGAGTTCAAATTTTCACAGGTTTGTTATTTTATGCATATGTTGAGATACACCAAGTGAGAAGACTGGTCTTGGACAATTACCAATAGTGTCCAGGGTCTTTAAAGGGAAGGTATATGTTTGTTAATCACTGTTAAAATTAACGGCAATCATAACTGTTGGTTAGAAGCCTTCAGCACCTTTCGATAGAATAAAGCTTTTTTGAGAATCACTTTATTTCGAAGTAATGTGGTTACTCAAAAAGATATCCGTTTTTATGCCCCAAAATTTAAATCTGAGAAGCGACAGTTTTCGCTTAAGCAGCTGTATGAAATTGGGCCCTGGCCATAGCCACTGAGCTGAAGTAATCAATTTGAACACGGCTTCATCTTCTGAGGTCTGAATGTGCGGTATGTATAAGAGGTACGTACATCATACTCTTCTGAGAAGAGGTAGTCCGAGTCTGCTTTCATCGAGCGGTAATGCTCAGGGAAGTTATCCAGCTGTATGGGTCTCGAGTTTCCCCTCTTACGTAATGGCACTTGCACGTCATTTGCAAAACCTTCATTGGCAAAGGCAGTGGCTGAAGCTCCATTCCTGTCAACGGAAAAGGCAATTTTGAAATAAAAAATTTGAAATAATACATCAGAGAACTAAAAAAATATATATACCTTAAATATTATATGCTTTTTAAAGGAGAATTTACGTCCAGAGATTAAAAGGGTAAGTTCGAAGTAGCATTCTGCTAGATCTTAACTTCTGTCTTAAGGGATACTTTTGTTCACTTGTCCCACGCTTTAATTGTAAAGCAAGCACCCAATTTACATATTTTGAGATATTCATCATTAAAAAGATTCAATGGTGATACACTAGCTTCCTGTGCTAATAATTTGACGCGTTCGACCAGTTCAAGTCCCTTCAGAAAAATAGTTGTAAAACAAAAAATTCAAGACCTCACAGCCACACAGTTTTCAAAATGTGAAACAGGACTCTTGAGGGTGCTTTGTGACCTGTTTTCTTGGGGGGGTCGCCATTCTTTCTTGCAAAAGAAGCAATTTATAAATGAAGGAGTACCTTTGATCAATTTATCACTAAAATAGATGGGACATGAAAGGGTTTTAATAAAGTAAATCTAAAAAGTGAACATAGTGGACTAAGTCAACTCGGGGAGGGATTAGGGTTTCATGACCGAGTGGTTAAGAGCGTCAAATTCAAGTTCTGGTGGTTAAGTCATCGGAGTGTGGGTTCAAATCCCAGTCCTGACACTTGTGTCCTTGAGCAAGATACTTTACTGCTTTTCCTCACCCAGGGGTATAAATGGGTACCTGCGAGGGTACAGGTTGATATTGTGTATGAAAAAGCCTTCGGGACGCCACGACAGCTCAGGGCTGTATACGCCCCAGGGAGCTGAGAAAGATCAAAGGGATGTTATTGGCCCAATGACCAGGACATTAATGTAAAGCCGATTGAGGCGGTTTGTGGGTGTGTTCGATTAGCTTCCTTGTGTCGACCCCGCAGTGCTCACTCTGGTGAGCCCCCGACAAGAGCTAATCGAACCATCACTCACCCTCTTGTGGTGACGTCATGCACCTAGGTCCAGCCCCAAGTGACCCACTCCACAAGGAGGGTACTTGGGGCTGACCCGGGTGAGCCCCTGGAATGACGTCAAAGCTATTCGAACGTACCGGGGGCAGACCGGGGTCGACCCAGGGAAGCGAATCGAACGCACCCAATGTGAAATGCGCCCTATAAGAATTAGTTATAATAATTTAATTACTATTATTAGCAGAAAGAAAGAGAGGTTTCTTACTGGAGTTGACGTTTACGTTTTATAACAAGCAGAAGCAGCACAATGAAGACAATGAAGAGGATAGTGAGAGGTATCCCAACGCCAAGACCCACCTCCATCGTGGTATCATTTACTGTTCAAACAAATAAATAATAATAATAATAACACAGCATTTATAAGGCGCACTAAATCTGGTATAAAACCATTCAAAAGCGCCGATCCAGATGGAAAGTAGGGAATTCTCAAGTGAAGAGAAAGCAATTGTGAACAGGTATGTCTTGAGTTGCTGCTGAAAGATGTAGATGTTATGTATTTTCCTGAGGTTTTCAGGGAGTGAATTCCAGAGCCTGGGTGCTGTATTGGAAAACCCCCTGTCCCCATAGCTGGCTAGACGAGACCGGGGAACAAGGAGCATGTTGCTAGTGAATCTAAGACCCGGTCTTGTAGTACGGGGAGTCAACAGGTTTTGAATGAAGAGTGGGGCTGAACCTTGGAGTGCCTTGAAAGTGAGAATGATTATTTTGATTATTTTAAATACACAAAAATTTCATAGCATCTCAAAAATTTAAGAAATTTACAGCCATTGGACCCTTTTGGTACAGAAAAAAAAAAAAAAAAGTTCACAGATTTACAAATAATTTACAGGGTTTACAGAAGGTAGTGGTGAAAGACTTCTCTTGAAATGTTATTCCGTGAAATGCTTTACTTTTTGAGAAAACAGTAAAACAATATCAATTCTCGGATGTCGAGAATTATGGATTTATTTTAAACACATGTCATGACACGGCGAAACTTGCGGAAACAAGGGTGGGTTTTCCCGTTATTTTGTCCCGACTCCGATGACCGATTGAGCCTAAATTTTCACAGGTTTGTTATTTTATATAGAAGTTGTGATACACGAAGTGTGGGCCTTGGACAATACTGTTTACCGAAAGGGTCCAATGGCTTTAATCTTTATGAGGAGTTAACGAAGTTGCTGGCTGACTTCAGGGGCCCGATTTCATAAAGATGCTTAAGCAACAATTATTGCTTAACAATTTCTGCTTAGCAAAAATGAACAGGATACCACTCATAAGTTGTACATGTGGCACAATAGTTTGGCTGGCAAACTTATTCTGGTAGGCATAATTTTGTGGCTACCTTTTGTGCTTAAGAAGCTCTATGAAATGGGGCCAAGAAAGCTGTTGAAAGCAGAACAATACACCGATCCATTAAGCCAGGCCCAATTATCATTGACCAATCACTAATGGTGATCGGGTTTCGCGGCTGTGATTGGTCAATTGGTAAGGAGGCGGGGCGTAATGGATCGGTCTATTTAGCAGGGGGCATTTTGATGAGACGCTAGTACCAATCTCATAACTGGCGGCAGGGATTTCAAATAATATTTATTGGTTTAATCATAAGTACATAAGGTCTTCGGTGAAACCATGTAAGAAATCCCTTTTTTGAGTATTGGTGGCTCTGAGATCAGCCGGTTTTCCGCTTGGCGTATGTAATCATCATAGCATCAGGAATACATCATTTATTTTGGCAATACCTTTTCCCCCAAGGTGCGACAAGCAGCGTAAAGGGTTGCTGATTTACATACCTGTTCTGATTGGCTGAGAGAATGGACTGTAAAGGGTTGCTAATTAACATACATGTACCTGTTCTGATTGGCTGAGAGAATGGCCTGTAAAGGGTTGCTAATTAACATACCTGTTCTGATTGGCTGAGAGAATGGCCTGTAAAGGGTTGCTAATTAACATACCTGTTCTGATTGGCTGAGAGAATGGCCTGTAAAGGGTTGCTAATTAACATACCTGTTCTGATTGGCTGAGAGAATGGCCTGTAAAGGGTTGCTAATTAACATACCTGTTCTGATTGGCTGAGAGAATGGACTGTAAAGGGTTGCTAATTAACATACCTGTTCTGATTGGCTGAGAAAATGGACTGTCTGTATATCCCGCTTCGTTCCATACTCTGAAGAGATAGCTGCACAGACAGACAGGGAAGAGTTTTCATATTTATATTTTTCAAAATCCAACTTGACAATCACCCCAACTATGGTTGGCACTGGTCGTAACTTGAGTGTTAAAGTGGGGGCATCCCAACCATAGTGTGGATTGCAGTAGGCCTATATTGTACACAGAGCACACATTCTCAAAAATGCATCGCTGGGAAGCATTATTTTACTCTTTCCTTTGTCCCTGTACTTAACAGCCTCCCATTGATACTTATTATAACAAATAAACAATCTTGTGGAGCACCACAGTCTTCATAATTCCCCCTTGCTTGTATTTTCCTCATTGTTTTGTCCTTGATCTCCACAAGGAGAAATGTTTTTCCTTCCCCCATGGTCTCCTCAAGGTACTGAATATGTGCACACACCAGCAATCCCGTGATCAATCACACATCCTGTTGAGCTCTATGGGCGGACGATCCCAACCATGTCCAAACAATAGTTAGGCATCCCCAACTTTAACACTAAAGTTGGGACAACTCTAGTTGGGACGTTTATCAAGTTGGAACAGAACAAGGATAGTTCCCATCTGACACCACAAAGTGTAACGTCAGCCATCTTTACAGGCAAATCAACCATCTCTTTAATGCACAACTATGCATTTTGCATAGATGTTTTGTTGGTCAGGTTGGCGATGTGGTATCTTTCCTCTCCTTCCACCTCTAGGACCTCGGTTCGAATCTCGCCAGGGGTACTATGGGGATTGGGTTTTTCAGTCCCTACCTAAATATGCTGTTTTACAATTTTCCATTATTATTATTATTATTATTATTATAAAGACAAAAAAAGGACTTCTCACATGTAGCTGGTGTCATCTCTTAGACGTCCATTGCAGTACACATTATCACCTGGACTGCAGTCTTCTACACCGATTTGAATAGACACAGGGGATGATGCTTGCCGCTTTTTACGAGTAGATAAAGCTAGAGCAAATCAGTTGAGAAAAGTTCATTGGATTTTGAAGGAACTCTATTGTTAACATCAAAATAAATAACAATGTGGTCCAATTTTGTCAAGACAAGAGTTGAACAAAGGACGGGCCATGGTTGGTGGCAATTAAACACTTGTGTGTGTGGGGGGGGGGAGGTGGAAAAGGATTCAAACAATGTTTTGAGGGGGCAAATGGTCTCACTTTGTAGCGCCACCACTGCTTATTTTGTGCACACACAGGTGTTTTTTTCTTTTGTTCTTCCCTTGCAAATTTGATCACCAATTGAGTAAAAATGTCCACAGATTTGTTTATTGATGCATTTTGTTGGGATACACCAAGTGAGAATACTGGTCTTTGACAATTTAACAAAGGTATCCATTGCCTTTTAGGAATGCACCTTATTTTTGACCATGTGAGGGCGCTCTAAATAGTATTTTAATCACTTTCGGGGCTATACACAATTCATCCTGCACAGTTTTAATCGCCGGTCTGTCACTTTTGGTTGTGATGTAATTCTAAGTTGCTTTAGAGGTGGGATGTAACGGCTCCTTTAATAGTCTTATTGTCCATGATGGATTTGATGTCTGTGGTGGTAAAAAAAAATAAATGTTTTGGGTATGAATGACTATGCCCCGGAAGGGATACAAATATTTTGGTTTGTTGTGTTGTCATTTAGCCTTCGAGAAAGACTCTGCTAGGGTCAAAACGTCAGGCCATTAACTTTTTTTTGCAATTATACTCTCGGTCCATTTGGTTGGTACGTAAGTTGTTTGCAACAGCTAATTCTATTTTCTCACAAATATTTTGGAGAGCACTCTCACGCGGTAATAATACAGCGCATTTAGTCCAGACCTACCTGAAGCTGAAAAGGGATAAGCCTTAGCAACAAAGGCCTGATACGGAGGAATAGGCGTCTGAGTCTGGGCAGCTGACCATGTCGCTGCTGGGTCTGGCACTGAAGGAATTGTAGTAGCTGTCAACAAAACGTATATTTGCATTTAATTTGAATAAAACATGAATATTCATAGTTGGTCTTGACCACCTTATAATTTGCTTGAATGTGATAAGGATTATTAATAATAATAAGAAGAATTACTAGAAATGTAGTGTATGTATTTTACAAACACTAGGTGTTCGAATTCGACCCTGCTGATTTTTTTTTTATTGCAGCTTGCTTTGTAATAAAGATATGTAATAAATGGTCGAAATTGCAAAATAATAACAATACTAACAACTAGTTCTTATATAGGGCATTTCACAATAAAGTCTCAATGCGCTTTAGCACTGGTTATTGGGCAATTCCTTTTTTAATCTTTCTCAGCTCCCTGGGGAGTTTACAGCCATTGTGCTCCAGTGGATTTTTCAAACACAGAATCAACCTCTACCCTCGCAGGTTCCCCCCTCATACCCCTGGATAAAGAGAAGCAATTATATATTAAAGCATCTTGCTCAAGGACACAAGTATTATGACCAGGATTCGAACCCACACTCCGATGACTTAACCACAGAACCTGAATTCCATGCTCTAAACCACTCGGATATTACTGCCCATACCTTGCTGTGCCACGATGACCGTATAGTTCTGTATTTCTCCATTGACCTGACTGAAATAGCTTTCATTCAGCTCCACCTCAAAGGAAGTTGTCGATGGTTTGGATGGGTTCGAAGGTTTATCAGTTGGTGGGTCTGCTTCTGCAAGGCAAACAAAAAGTCCACAAAAGTTAGAATTTGAGTGACATGGCTGAATATCCAGGGCCTATTATAAGTTATCCCACAAGTGCGAGTGGAATACGAAAAAATATAGAGCTTCTGCGTCCCATATCCAACGAGGCCGGAATTTATCTTCCAGTCTCACTTGCAATGCGCAAAATTTAAAATTTCAGAGCGTTATTTCACGCGCACAAAATTCAGAATGTAGTTTTTGCACTGTCCGTATACGGAGCGTGACAAAAAGACATTTCACAATACGCACTGTGTAATAAAAACAGAGAAAGTAGGGTATAAAACAGAGGTCGTACCATATGTTTTAATCCCCCTAGTAGTTCGAGCATCTGATTGGTGGATTAGCGCGTACTGGAAGATAAAGTTTTATAGAGCTGCTTAAGCAGAAAATATCACTTAACATTTTTCTGCTTAGCAATCAACAACAACATTGTACAGCAATATTCAAAATGTACATGAACAACTTGTAAAATGTCCGTTTCCCAACAAAAAGACAAGATTAGAACTCATGTCAAAAATGCAACCGTCCAGATAAAAATGTAAATTTTAAAAACATCATTATGACATTTAATGGCCTGTGAAAAATCAGTATGGTAATACTGACAACTGTTAATGATATTAGTATTATTTTCTGCGCCTGAATTTGGTTGTCATGTACAAAAATCGGTGTTAAAAAACTGCAATTGAGCCTGTGGACCATAATAAAACTCCATCCAGCAACGAGCAGGATACCAGTCACAATTTGTACATGTGACATGGTAGCTTGGCTGGTAACCTTATTCTGGTAAGCATACTTTGGCTGTGCTTAGCTACTTTTTCTTCATTTACAGTGAGTGGGGATTGATTTCATGACCAAATACTTGATCTACAAAAGGCATCAAATCCCTTTAAAAGAGAAGAAAAAAATCACTTGAAAATGTTGTTGACACTTACTATCTGGGTCTGTTTGAATCTCCTCCATATAAGGATCACTCTTTTGCTGCCCACTGCGGGTTATCACGGTAATTGTGTACAAAGTAACAGGCTTAAGATCGTTGAACACTGCCGTGGTGTCGAGGAGACCGGGTTCCTTAAGGGTGCCGTCTTCTGGTTGGATCGAGAGAATGTACTCATCTTTGACTCCATCGACATCTTGCCATGATACTTGTATAGATGTGGCGCTGACGACGGGGGTCTCAAACGCAGTCACTGGGGAAGGCTCTGTAAAGAGATATAGAAATCATAATCAATGAACCAAGACTATTGACGTGTAGTCTTGGTGCAAGACATCCTTGGAGTTTTTTCTTTGCTACCTAGCGATTATTGAACACTCAATGGACAAACACTGGAGTGCCCTCTATTGGTAAAGCCTGACGTAGCTGGATCTATGACCCATCGGTATAGGGAGAAAAAACCCGCTAAGAACGTCTTGCATGTGCTGCATGCACACCCAAGTTTTTCACTACTTACGTTTGAGTGAAGTGGGCTTGGCGGACAGTGGAGTTTCAATACACGAACAGGATACACGTGAATACAAATCATAAGGGTCACAGATTACAAAATTTAAAAATACAAAATTAGGGTAAGGATAACAGACAACTTTGGGACGCCAGGTACCAGCAAACATATTTTTGATTCTTTGCAACAGCAATGGTTTTACCTGTTTTTTTTTTTTACCCAAACCTCGGCTTTAGCTCCGTCTCCGGCTTTGGTCATGGAAATACTTTGCAAAATGTACACTGCTCCAAAACTGATGACGATGCTGAAGCCGGAGCCGGTCTCCAAGCTCAGGTTCTGTTAAGTCAGATGCCACCACCCTGAGGGTCTGCTGTTTGGATGCATATTATCAGGGTTCGAATTTGGGAGAAAAATCCACAAGATCGTAGGACTTGTAGCTCAGAATCTTTACTGGACAGGGATTTTTATTTACAAGGCCAGAATCAAAATGAAAAGAGACTAGAATCAACATGAGTTTATCATCTAAACTATTTCAATTGAACAAAACCTCTAAGAGAAAATTTTATCTCTTCTATTTTATGGGTGATACTCGGCAGGAGTGAAAGATATTTGTGGGACTCAAACTCAACGTTTGAATTGACAAAAAACCCCAAGACCACCAGACTTATTTTGTCTTGAGCTTACTGACCCGACACTAAAATCACTGGCCTCGGGCCTGAGGTCCGGAGTAAAAGTCCATCCCTGATTAAAGCCATTATACACTTTCGGTAAACAGTATTGTCCAAGTCCCACACTTCGTGTATCACAACTTATATATAAATTAACAAACCTGTGAAAATTTTGGCTCAATCGGTCATCGGAGTCGGGAGAAAATAACTGGAAAACCCACTCCTGTTTTTCACGTGTTTTGCCGTGTCATGACATGTGTTTATAATAAATCCGTAATTCTCGCCATCGAGAATTGATATTGTTTTAATGTTTTCTCAAAAAGTAAAGTTTTTTTTATGGAACAATATTTCAAGAGAAGTCTTTCACCATTACCTTCTGTAAACCCTGTAAATTATTAGTAAATCAGTGATTTTTTTTTTTTTTTTTCTGTACCGAAAGTGTATAATGGCTTTAAAACCATTTCAAAGATAACACAAAATTTAGGAAACTACTTGATCGAATTAAAGAAAGCTCACTTATTCGTTGTGTAGTACTATTCCCTTGGCCCTCTTTGTCTCCACTCTGCGAAATCACGGTGAATGTGTACTCGGCCCCAGCAACAAGTCCACCAAATTGAGTCTCGTACTCGGCCTGTCCCGTTACAAAAGGGATGATCCGAGGCTCTCCTGAATCATCCGAACGGAACGCCTTGAAGGAAGTGAAGACGCAGGTCGCGCAATTCACGGGGGTTCTCCATGAAATCATCGCTTGTGAGTTGGTGAAGTCCGTCACCCTTAGACCTTCCACAGATTCAGGTACTAAAAAGGGAAAGCAGTGGTGAGAAACATCTCATTTTTTAAAATTTGGATACTCTGTCAGAAGAACTATGAATAAGGGAATAAACCAGTGGTAAGATGTCTGGAGCGTTTGTTCACAACTGTCAGGGTTGTGGCCGAGCCAAGGTGAGGTCCTTGATCGCTTGGCCACGACCCTGCAAGGTTTTAAATAACCGTTCAAGATCGAGTTACCTTCTTTGTTAAAAGCGTTAACATTTTGGAAAGTCTATCTAAAGTTTGTTTTAAATTTTTACTTCTTGTCACGATCTCATGCTCCGTTTCACGAAGTGTAGAAATGCATACGATGCTCAACCACTGTGCACAGCGTGCACTAATAGTTGTACAATGATTATCAGTGTATTTATTGCATGACTTGTAAATTAGCGCCAAGCGTAAAACTTGCACGCCACGCCTATGTTAAACACTTCTAGCCATGTTTATATCAAACGGCTAAATAAATGAATGAAGGACTTACAGGCCCTGAGTTGGATGTGGGTGGAGCTATTCTTCCTCCCTCCACTATTCACAAACACCGTCATGATGTACTCCTTTCCCGGGGAGGGAAGATCAACGCAGGACGCCATGTTTTCCAAGTCGGTAGGATCGACTGGTATACTCTGTGGCTTTGGTACTCCCGATGAACACTCAATTTCAAAGCTATCTGCCTTGCCGTCGGGGTTAGACCACATAGCGCTTACTGATGTCGTCGTTGTGGGTTGCGTCTCCTTAAGCACAACACCATTTGGTACTGGATAGGAAAGATAACAAGGAATTTATATGCGCCAAACAAATAAATCAGAAACAAAAATGTCCAGTTTTTGATGTGGGAGAAAAAAAAGAAAAAAAAAACTCAGGAAAAGCCAGGTAATCAGGGCCCGTTTTCATAGCTCTGCTTACCGCCGAACTCTTCACCGTTCCCCGCTGTCTGTGCAAGCGCTGATTCTGCGCTAGCTGTGTAGGCGAAGAATGCCTGGAAGAGCTATGCCTAAGCAGAGCTATGAAATTGGGCCCAAGGTAATTGGACTGAAGACCCAATCCACATGCAAGGGTCTGATCTGGGATTCGAACAAAGGTCCACAAAGGTGAAAGGCATAGACAGAAACAACCTAAACCCGTTTTAGACGGGCGATCCGATGTCGCGCCGAACCAAATTTTAAATTAAGTACATCAAAAACTCGATGCCTGAAGCAGTTAGGAGCGACTGGACGCGCTAGAAGTCGAAAGATCGACTGTTGCAGTCGTTCGGAACAACTCTGGAGCGCCTTGGTTTCAGACTTCGACCTTGTCATGAGCCGAGCCAATGTAAATAATATGTTAAGTTCACCTGCTTGAAACCAAAATTTATTTGGGTCGACCTTGAGTCGCTCTAAGCGCAGCTGTCTGAAATGGGTGTTAGCCATTCCGAGATTGTAGGTGGAAGGGTAAAAAACACAAGGGAACTTACATGCAATGATCATCAAACTTGATGATGCCTCCTTCCCTTGGCTGTGAGATGTTACATTCACTGTGTACACCGCCCCAGCATTGGACAGATTGACACACGACGCTGTAGTGGTCTCACTCTTTGTGAAGTTAACCTTCGCAGGGCTGGCTTGACCGTCTGAACAATGGATGGTGTAGAACTCTATGACTGGGGTAAGAGTAGACTCAGGTTCGATGGGCGGAGACCACTGCACTGTAACTGAGCTGACTGTGGAGTCGCTTTCTTCTAAAGTGACATTTCTAGGAACTGAGGAATAACAAATAATAACAATAATAATAACAATAATAAAGACATTTGTAAAGCGCCTCTTGCAAGAAAACAACAAAATATACAATGAATGGAAGATACAATTTACAAGTAAGCAGATTACTTATAAGCGGCTTCATACATCTTTATAAAGTAGGGACTCATGTCATGGCCAAAGACTTGATCTACGAAAGGTATCAAAACCCTTAAAGTAGAGATTGTGTTCCTTTGAGTACAATTTTGTTGTGTCTACACGATGCTCTCATAAAACACAAAAAAGATTCCAGCAATTCTGATAAAATAATCCCGTTGTGGTGGTAGTGAAAAAATTGAAGACTCTCGTCGTTAACTGGCTAAATAAAACTTGAAATAAAAGGAAATAAATGCAGACACCAGGGATGTTCCCTTTTCTTTTTTGGGACCATAAAAAATAATTCAATATTTTCATACCTGTTGTCTCACGCTTTTTGGCGCTTGTCGCGGACACCTCTGTTCCTTCCAAAGATCCGCTGGAAGCTGTGACAGTCAACTCGTATGTTTCACCAGACAGAAGTCCTTCCAGCATTGTTGACGTTGAAGAACCGTCTTCCATCTTGGATTTTGTCGTAAGATCTTCATTCATCCCAGTGTAAGTGATGCTATACTGTCTCACAACGTCTCTGGGCGGAGAACTCCACTCAATTTCCAGCGATGTCATCTGGGAGGAGGAAGTCCTTGTGATCGTTGGTGCATTAAGCTCTTTTAACAAAAACAAAATACACATTTGGAATAATTAAACATATCAAAGTGAAATTGAAACATGGTTTTCCAGGCTTAAAGCCATTATACACTTTCGGTAAACAGTATTGTCCAAGTCCCACACTTCGTGTATCACAACTTATATATAAAATAACAATCCTGTGGAAATTTAGGCTCAATCGGACATCGGGGTCGGGAGAAAATAACGGGAAAACCCACTCCTGTTTTCGCGCGTTTCGCCGTGTCATGACATGTGTTTATAACAAATCCGTAATTCTCCTTAACGAGAATTTATATTGTTTTACCGTTTTCTCAAAAAGTAAAGCATTTCATGGACTAATATTTCAAGAGAAGTCTTTCAGCATTACCTTCTGTAAACCCTGTAAATTATTTGTAAATCTGTGAACTTTTTTTTTTTTTTCTGTACCGAAAAGGGTCCAATGGCTTTAATGGAACATTCCATAATTGGTAAGAAAAAAAAACTTGTCTAAGATCACAGATTTACACACAAAATTATACGGTCTAATGATGATAAATAGTAAAAGACATCCATCGAAATATTTCTGTCTGAAATGTCATATCTAATGAGAAATAAAACTAGTTTCCCTTTTGGAGTTTATCGATCAGTGAGCATTTTTTTTGTTCCTGACCAATCCTAACCGCTCCATAAGAATGCTTTGTAATATCAACAGGTGCTTGGTATCTCAAGTGCTCTTTATCGAGTAAATTCTTATGGCCATTACTTTTTGGAGTAAATACCAAAGGTGAAACACCATAGAGTTATATAAGAACTAGAGGGCGCACTGGTGATGCTTCTTGCACAAACGCGACGGGACCACAAAGAGACACGCGTGCGCCATTCTGTACGCGCAGTGAATATGAAACACACGTTGGAGTTCGTGTTTATTGAATGCTACGCGATGCTGTTTTGTCAACTTAGAAAAATGGCCGCACAAACACACGCTGTGGGATGCCTGTTTTGTCAACTTAGAAAATGGCCGCCTGCTAGTTCGCCCTCTAGTTCTTATATATAACTCTATGTGTAACGCCCACATCAGACAGGCAGGCCAGAGTCGCGCCAAACCAAATGGATTATGGAGAACAGGCTTTAGACATTTTTTTCATGTCGAGTCACACAAATTGCAAAGTTTGTGTTATTGTTGATTCTTGTTTATTGGGTGGTTATTGATGACATATCCAAAATGGGACAAGAGTCTCAACCCAGAAGTGACCTAATTTGCATATTTAAATTAGTGGTAATTTTTAAAATTTTGACTCTAGGTCGACCCAAATAAATTTTTGTTTCAGACAGGCAAACGTTGTGCTAGGTTTGGCTCATGAAAAGATTGACGTCTGAAACCAAGGTACATGTACTCCAGAGTCCTTTCTGAACAACTACAACAGTTGATCTTTTGACTTCAAGCGCATCCAGTCACTCGTAACTGCTTCAGACGTCAAACTTTTCATGTACTTAATTCAGAATTTGGTTTGGCGCAACTCTGGAGGGCTTGTCTGAAACGGATGTTACTTCCAAGTAAAAACCTGAGCAATACCTGTGGTAGCAGTCCTTGGTTCACTCTCTGCGAGCGCTAGACCCCTTTCACCAATAACTGTCACTGAGTACGTCTCGCCAGACAGCAGCTCCGTCAGTACGTGACTCGTCTTCTCTCCGGTGACGTTCACACGTAAGGGCACTTTGTTTCCAGAGGCTCCGACGTAAACTATCGTGAAACTTTCCACTTCATCCATTGAAGTCCATGTGATCAACATGGTCTCATTTGTGACATCGGTGATATTGACAATGACTGGCGCACTCAATTCTGTATATTGATCAATGAAATCCATTGTCGTCATATAATTTTGAGTGCAATGCATAGTATTTAATTCACTCCAAGGGCTTCACCAGGTTAAACACTGTTGAAAGTTGTAAATTTTGTAGAGCCCAGCTGTTTCTTAGTGGATTCTGATAGAGGTAGACTACTCTATCAAGTAACTGTTATTTTGCTGATTTTTAGAAAGATGCATTATTTAAAAAATTAGGTCAAAGGTCACGATAACACATTAAAGGTCACGGTGACCTACTTTTAAAAAAAACATTGTGACAAAAGAATTGATATGAGCGTGTTATACTCATTATTTACATAGTTATGCCATATTTTTATCAAAAAGGTGGTATTTTACCCTAAAAACGACACATTTTAGTAGTTTCTACCAAGACCATATGGTAAGTTGGATCTGGCTTAAAATTGGTGTACATTCATTGCTCATTAGGACCTACAAGCACAGCAATTTTTTATCAAAATCGTTAGACATAGGTTAAAAAAGTGCGTTGGTCTTACATGGAACGACCCTTATGTGTATGCATGGTCGACTGAAGTTCCAATTGGTAAAGAGTGGTCAGCAGTCAGCAAATGTTGCCCGAGGAAAGGAAAGGGGTTAATGTGTTCATCTTGTTTACTGCACTTGTTAAGGCAACATACTTGGGAACCAAATAATTCATAAAAAATTAAAAAACAATACTGACACCGATCCGTTGTGAAGACGCTTGATAGATTGCAAACTGCGCAGTGCACTTGCATGCGCCTCTGCTGTCCGTCATTTTGTGTGTAAAAACGCACACAAAAGGATGGTACACGTGTTAACGCACCTTCGAACGATGAGCGTCCATCATTTCTGCCTTTTTGAGGGGAGTCCATTCCTTTTGTGCACATTTCGACACACAAGATGGCTGACAAGAGATGCGCATGTATGCGCGCTGCGCATTGTGCATGGGGTCTATACCTGTTACCATGATGAGAATGTTACAATCCTGGTCCCCTTCATTGCCAGCCGCGTCAGATGCGATACACGATACCTCTGTCTCACCGATCTCAAATCTACTTCCTGATTTGGGTGAGCACGTCACCGTTGGGAATCCTTCCACTATCAAGTTGTCCGTCGCGGTGGGATTTTGCCAAGTTACAACGGTCGAGTTGGTTCCGCTGTCAGCGAAATCGACAATGTCATCGGGGCAGAAATTAAAAGATGGCAGAACGACATCTGGGGAAAAGAATATTTTTAACTTATTATTTTTTTTTTACAGTTCCTTATCTACAGTATGCCCAAAGCATTTTAAACTGGTTTCCACTCTTCATTCATTACTACACAAAATTTGAACAAAATCTTACAAGAAATGTTAATTTATTAAGCGTTAAAGGCAGTGGACACTATAGCATAAAACCTTTCTTGGTGACAAGTAATGGGGAGAGGTTGATGGTATAAAACATTGTGAGAAACGGCTCCCTCTGGAGTAACGTAGTTTTCGAGAAAGAAGTAATTTTCCACAAATTTGATTTTGAGACCTCAGAATTAGATTTAGAGGTCTCGAAATCAAGCATCTGAAAGCACACAACTTCGTGTGACAAGGGTGTTTTTTCTTTCATTATTATCACGCAACTTCGACTACCAATTGAGCTCTAATTTTCACAGGTTTGTTATTTTATGCATATGTTGAGATACACCAAGTGAGAAGACTGGTCTTTGACAATTACCAATGTGTACCTTTATAATGAAGAAAAAGAATTATTATAAGCTATTCATTTAAAAAAAAAAAAAAAAAGAGGGAATGCTGAACAGGGGAGAGCGAAAAACCTCATAAAATGACATCAGGGGAAAAAACACACTTCCATACGGCTCCAGATTTTGTGGCAACCACGTTAATTGACTCTTTCAGTGGCTAGGTCCTAATAAGGTCATAAATGTACACTATATTTTATGTATTCTGACAGTATCATTACAGTACATGTAAAATCTTTTTAAAGCACTCAAAAAGTGTCTAAATCGTACATGTACGATAAAAACAAATAAAATGCTTCATAAATGTTCCTTACCAACAGTTACTAAAAACACACAAAATTTGTCCGCCTCGTTTCCTGCAGCATCAGTCGCTGTACAAGTTACATTTGTACTTTTATTTTCAGTGAAGGTGGAGCCTGATGGAGGGTCACATGACACATTTAGATCAACTCCACCGTCTGAAGCAGTTGGTTCTGTGTAGTTGACGACAGCATCATTTGTTAAGACATCAACAGGACAGTTGGCAAAAGTTGCATTTGGAGCAATAGTATCTGGAAAGGAATGGGAAATTTTAACTCAATTTGTCTGAAATAGTTGCACAATTCTCAGGGGTTTTAACAATTTTGAAGAGTTTTTCTTAAATAAAATTCTTCATTAATGTTCCTTACCAACAGTTACTAAAAACACACAAAATTTGTCCGCCTCGTTTCCTGCAGCATCAGTCGCTGTACAAGTTACATTTGTACTTTTATTTTCAGTGAAGGTGGAGCCTGATGGAGGGTCACATGACACATTTAGATCAACTCCACTGTCTGAAGCAGTTGGTTCTGTGTAGTTGACGACAGCATCATTTGTTAAGACATCAACAGGACAGTTGGCAAAAGTTGCATTTGGAGCAATAGTATTTGGAAAGGAATGGGAAATTTTAACTCAATTTGTCTGAAATAGTTGCACAATTCTCAGGGGTTTTAACAATTTTGAAGAGTTCTTCTCAAATAAAATGCTTCATATATGTTCCTTACCAACATTTACTAAAAACACACAAAATTCTTCCGCCTTGTTTCCTGCAGCATCAGTCGCTGTACAAGTTACATTTGTACTTTTATTTTCAGTGAAGGTGGAGCCTGATGGAGGGTCACATGACACATTTAGATCAACTCCACCGTCTGAAGCAGTTGGTTCTGTGTAGTTGACGACAGCATCGTTTGTTATAACATCAACAGGACAGTTGGCAAAAGTTGCATTTGGAGCAATAGTATCTGGAAAGGAATGGGAAATTTTAACTCAATTTGTCTGAAATAGTTGAACAATTTTCTGGGGTTTTAACAATTTTGAAGAGTTCTTCTCAAATAAAATGCTTCATATATGTTCCTTACCAACATTTACTAAAAACACACAAAATTCTTCCGCCTTGTTTCCTGCAGCATCAGTCGCTGTACAAGTTACATTTGTACTTTTATTTTCAGTGAAGGTGGAGCCTGATGGAGGGTCACATGACACATTTAGATCAACTCCACCGTCTGAAGCAGTTGGTTCTGTGTAGTTGACGACAGCATCGTTTGTTAAGACATCAACAGGACAGTTGGCAAAAGTTGCATTTGGAGCAATAGTATCTGGAAAGGAATGGGAAATTTTAACTCAATTTGTCTGAAATAGTTGAACAATTTTCAGGGGTTTTAACAATTTTGAAGAGTTCTTCTCAAATAAAATGCTTCATATATGTTCCTTACCAACATTTACTAAAAACACACAAAATTCTTCCGCCTTGTTTCCTGCAGCATCAGTCGCTGTACAAGTTACATTTGTACTTTTATTTTCAGTGAAGGTGGAGCCTGATGGAGGGTCACATGACACATTTAGATCAACTCCACCGTCTGAAGCAGTTGGTTCTGTGTAGTTGACGACAGCATCATTTGTTAAGACATCAACAGGACAGTTGGCAAAAGTTGCATTTGGAGCAATAGTATCTGGAAAGGAATGGGAATTTTAACTCAATTTGTCTGAAATAGTTGCACAATTCTCAGGGGTTTTAACAATTTTGAAGAGTTTTTCTTAAATAAAATTCTTCATAAATGTTCCTTACCAACAGTTACTAAAAACACACAAAATTTGTCCGCCTCGTTTCCTGCAGCATCAGTCGCTGTACAAGTTACATTTGTACTTTTATTTTCAGTGAAGGTGGAGCCTGATGGAGGGTCACATGACACATTTAGATCAACTCCACCGTCTGAAGCAGTTGGTTCTGTGTAGTTGACGACAGCATCATTTGTTAAGACATCAACAGGACAGTTGGCAAAAGTTGCATTTGGAGCAATAGTATCTGGAAAGGAATGGGAAATTTTAACTCAATTTGTCTGAAATAGTTGAACAATTTTCAGGGGTTTTAACAATTTTGAAGAGTTCTTCTCAAATAAAATGCTTCATATATGTTCCTTACCAACATTTACTAAAAACACACAAAATTCTTCCGCCTTGTTTCCTGCAGCATCAGTCGCTGTACAAGTTACATTTGTACTTTTATTTTCAGTGAAGGTGGAGCCTGATGGAGGGTCACATGACACATATAGATCAACTCCACCGTCTGAAGCAGTTGGTTCTGTGTAGTTGACGACAGCATCATTTGTTAAGACATCAACAGGACAGTTGGCAAAAGTTGCATTTGGAGCAATAGTATCTGGAAAGGAATGGGAAATTTTAACTCAATTTGTCTGAAATAGTTGCCAATTCTCAGGGGTTTTAACAATTTCGAAGAGTTCTTCTAAAATGAATTGCTTTATAAATGTTTCCTTACCAACATTTACTAAAAACACACAAAATTCTTCCGCCTTGTTTCCTGCAGCATCAGTCGCTGTACAAGTTACAGTTGTATTTATATTTTCAGTGAAGGTGGAGCCTGATGGAGGGTCACATGACACATTTAGATCAACTCCCCCGTCTGAAGCAGTTGGTTCCGTGTAGTTGACGACAGCATCATTTGTTAAGACATCAACAGGACAGTTGGCAAAAGTTGCATTTGGAGCAATAGTATCTGGAAAGGAATGGGAAATTTTAACTCAATTTGTCTGAAATAGTTGAACAATTTTCAGGGGTTTTAACAATTTTGAAGAGCTCTTCTTAAATAAAATGCTTCATAAATGTTCCTTACCAACAGTTACTAAAAACACACAAACTTTGTCCGCCTCGTTTCCTGCAGCATCAGTCGCTGTACAAGTTACATTTGTACTTTTATTTTCAACGAAGTTGGAGCCTGATGGAGGGTCACATGACACATTTAGAGCAACTCCACCATCTGAAGCAGTTGGTTCCGTGTAGTTGACGACAGCATCATTTGTTAAGACATCAGCAGGACAGTTGGCAAAAGTAGCGTTTGGAGCCATAGTATCTGGAAAAGAAATAAAATCAGGAAAAGAGACATTGTTTGTGTGAAGGGTTGGGATCAACGTTACAACCTCTTTCCCACTGTAGGTCTGTAACCAACCAGCCTATGTTTCTTCTGCAGATATTTTCATGGTAAATGTGCGACCAATGTGTCTGACATAGTTCAATCTATCAGAGTTTTTGAGCGTGAAACCAGACTCTCTGCTTCTTCTCATCCATACACCCTTGATCTGCTGAGATGTACAACAAAGAGCAATGCCAACAGCTTTATTCCACGTACTGCATTCCTTTGGAACACCCTGCCTGGTGCATGTTTTCCTCAATCCTACAATCTAGTTCTTTTCACTTTAAATAATTTGTCTCCTTGTAGCCTCATACCAATAGTGTCTTTTAGCCTTGTTTGGGCCCGACTTGCATACAAATAAAATGTTAAAAATCAACCAAGATTTTTTTGCCAGTGGAATGAATACTAATTATTTTAGGGGTTGAAAAAAAAAAAAGAACTGTTCAAAATGCTCTCCTGTCAAATCTTTTCCTTACCGACAGTTACAAAAAACACACAAAATTCTTCTGCCTCGTTTCTTGCAGCATCAGTCGCTGTACAAGTTACAGTTGTATTTATATTTTCAGCAAAGTTGGAGCCTGATGGAGGGTCACATGATACACTTAGATCAACTCCACCGTCTGAAGCAGTTGGTTTTGTGTAGTTGACGACAGCATCATTTGTTAAGACATCAGCAGGACAGTTGGCAACAGTAGCATTTGGCGAAATGGTATCTGGAAAATAAAGGGAAACTTTAACTCAACTTGTCTGAAATAGTTTCACAATTCTCAGGGGTTTTAACAATTTTGAAGAGCTCTTCTTAAATAAAATGCTTCATAAATGTTCCTTACCAACAGTTACTAAAAACACACAAACTTTGTCCGCCTCGTTTCCTGCAGCATCAGTCGCTGTACAAGTTACAGTTGTATTTGTATTTTCAACGAAGTTGGAGCCTGATGGAGGGTCACATGACACATTTAGATCAACTCCCCCGTCTGAAGCAGTTGGTTCCGTGTAGTTGACGACAGCATCATTTGTTAAGACGTCAACAGGACAGTTGGCAAAAGTTGCATTTGGAGCAATAGTATCTGGAAAGGAATGGGAAATTTTAACTCAATTTGTCTGAAATAGTTGAACAATTTTCAGGGGTTTTAACAATTTTGAAGAGTTCTTCTCAAATAAAATGCTTCATATATGTTCCTTACCAACATTTACTAAAAACACACAAAATTCTTCCGCCTTGTTTCCTGCAGCATCAGTCGCTGTACAAGTTACATTTGTACTTTTATTTTCAGTGAAGGTGGAGCCTGATGGAGGGTCACATGACACAATTAGATCAACTCCACCATCTGAAGCAGTTGGTTTTGTGTAGTTGACGACAGCATCATTTGTTAAGACATCAGCAGGACAGTTGGCAAAAGTAGCGTTTGGAGCCATAGTATCTGGAAAAGAAATAAAATCAGGAAAAGAGACATTGTTTGTGTGAAGGGTTGGGATCAACGTTACAACCTCTTTCCCACTGTAGGTCTGTAACCAACCAGCCTATGTTTCTTCTGCAGATATTTTCATGGTAAATGTGCGACCAATGTGTCTGACATAGTTCAATCTATCAGAGTTTTTGAGCGTGAAACCAGACTCTCTGCTTCTTCTCATCCATACACCCTTGATCTGCTGAGATGTACAACAAAGAGCCATGCCAACAGCTTTATTCCACGTACTGCATTCCTTTGGAACACCCTGCCTGGTGCATGTTTTCCTCAATCCTACAATCTAGTTCTTTGCACTTTAAATAATTTGTCTCCTTGTAGCCTCATACCAATAGTGTCTTTTAGCCTTGTTTGGGCCCGACTTGCATACAAATAAAATGTTAAAAATCAACCAAGATTTTTTTGCCAGTGGAATGAATACTAATTATTTTAGGGGTTGAAAAAAAAAAAAGAACTGTTCAAAATGCTCTCCTGTCAAATCTTTTCCTTACCGACAGTTACAAAAAACACACAAAATTCTTCTGCCTCGTTTCTTGCAGCATCAGTCGCTGTACAAGTTACAGTTGTATTTATATTTTCAGCAAAGTTGGAGCCTGATGGAGGGTCACATGATACACTTAGATCAACTCCACCGTCTGAAGCAGTTGGTTTTGTGTAGTTGACGACAGCATCATTTGTTAAGACATCAGCAGGACAGTTGGCAACAGTAGCATTTGGCGAAATGGTATCTGGAAAATAAAGGGAAATTTTAACTCAACTTGTCTGAAATAGTTGCACAATTCTCAGGGGTTTTAACAATTTTGAAGAGCTCTTCTTAAATAAAATGCTTCATAAATGTTCCTTACCAACAGTTACTAAAAACACACAAACTTTGTCCGCCTCGTTTCCTGCAGCATCAGTCGCTGTACAAGTTACATTTGTACTTTTATTTTCAACGAAGTTGGAGCCTGATGGAGGGTCACATGACACATTTAGATCAACTCCACCATCTGAAGCAGTTGGTTCCGTGTAGTTGACGACAGCATCATTTGTTAAGACATCAGCAGGACAGTTGGTAAAAGTAGCATTTGGCGAAATGGTATCTGGAAAATAAAGGGAAATATTAAGCCAACTTGTTTGAAATAATAGATGTTAAATTTGCATCGGGGATAAAGAATATTAAGATTTGGTTTTTTACCCATATACACGAGAATATCTAGAGTTTGAACAGTTCAAGAGAACTTTTATAAATTGCTCCGCTGTCAAAATGTTTTCTTACCAACAGTTACTAAAAACACACAAAATTTGTCCGCCTCGTTTCCTGCAGCATCAGTCGCTGTACAAGTTACAGTTGTATTTGTATTTTCAACGAAGTTGGAGCCTGATGGAGGGTCACATGACACATTTAGATCAACTCCACCGTCTGAAGCAGTTGGTTCCGTGTAGTTGACGACATCATCATTTGTTAAGACATCAGCAGGACAGTTGGCAAAAGTAGCATTTGGCGAAATGGTATCTGGAAAATAAAGGGAAATATAACTCAACTTGTCTGAAATAGTTGCACAATTCTCAGGGGTTTTAACAATTTTGAAGAGTTCTTCTTAAATAAAATGCTTCATAAATATTCCTTACCAACAGTTACTAAAAACACACAAAATTTGTCCGCCTTGTTTCCTGCAGCATCAGTCGCTGTACAAGTTACAGTTGTATTTGTATTTTCAACGAAGTTGGAGCCTGATGGAGGGTCACATGACACATTTAGATCAACTCCACCATCTGAAGCAGTTGGTTCCGTGTAGTTGACGACAGCATCATTTGTTAAGACATCAGCAGGACAGTTGGTAAAAGTAGCATTTGGCGAAATGGTATCTGGAAAATAAAGGGAAATATTAAGCCAACTTGTTTGAAATAATAGATGTTAAATTTGCATCGGGGATAAAGAATATTAAGATTTGGTTTTTTACCCATATACACGAGAATATCTAGAGTTTGAACAGTTCAAGAGAACTTTTATAAATTGCTCCGCTGTCAAAATGTTTTCTTACCAACAGTTACTAAAAACACATTGAGCAGGGACCAATTTCATAATGCTGCTTAAAGCTATTGGACCCTTTCGGTTCAGAAAAAAAATTAAAAAGTTCACAGATTTACAAATAACTTACAGGGTTTACAGAGGGCAATGGTGAAAGACTTTCTTGAAATATTATTCCATGAAATGCTTTACTTTTTGAGAAAACAGCAAAACAACGTGAATTACGGATTTATTTGAAACACATGTCATGACACGGCGAAACGCGCGGAAACAAGGGTGGGTTTTTCCGTTGTTTTCTCCCGACTCCGATGACCGATTGAGCCTAAATTTTCACAGGTTTGTTATTTGATATAGAAGTTGTGGTACACAAAGTGTGGGCCTTGGACAACACTGTTTACCGAAAGGGTCCAATGGCTTTAAGCAGAGAATAGTGCTCAGAATAAAACACAGTTTTCTTCTAAGCAGAAATGAGCAGGATACCAGTCACAAACTGTAATTGTGACAATATGGTAGTTTGGCTGGTAACCTTATTCTAGTAAGCGAAATTTTGTTATGCTTAGCTACTTTTTGTGCTTAAGCAGCTGTAAGAAATTGGGCCCAAGGGTAATGGATGCATTAGTATGCAGTGAAGTATCAGGCTTGGGTATTAGGCCAAGTTAAAAAAAAATAAAACATGTTTCACGTCCGGGTTTTTCAAAAAAAGGAGGAAGAGGGGCTTTTTTTATTTCAAGATGGCCACCATTCTTTGTTAAAATGTCAAATATCCATTGTTTTTTTCTACTGCTGAAATACACAAAACATAAAGGAAACAATTTAGTCGAGGCATTCAGACAAGACATTCAGATTTTTTTTGCTGAGATCATTTAAAATAACCCCATTAAAAAAAAGAAAAAAAAAAAAAACAAGGGAAAAAAAAAGAAAAAAAAAGGAGGCGGCCTGTAAAAAGGAAGCGGGCGGGGACGCTAAACATGTTTCTTTTTTTACTTGGTCTTATGTACATGTACTGTATGACACAATGGTTTTGTAGTTAATTTTAAGTAACTTTTTTGTAACACCTACCAGTAGTTTGACCGGGGGTTGAAGTAGTGGCACATTCAATGGATACAAAACTGATCTGTTGTAAAATAAAATAAAAAGAAATCCATTAAAATGATTTGCCCAACTAAGCAAGGTTGGTTATACAGGGAAGCTTGCTGAAAAAAAAAATTACAATATTGTTTGTTAATACTAGTTGGTATAAAACTGCTCTAGAATTGCAAAGGTTGTTGGTTCGAATCCCACCGGACTTGTGTGCCTGTGATTTTTTCACAGAACTCGGGAAAGTACTGAATATACAGTGCTTAACACTTGGTAAAACCAAAATGAATATTCTTTATCCCAACGCAAATTTAACATCCATTAAATACAGCAATTATTGTCAAGTGTAATGTTTGTATGTTTTTGTCAAACACACTGTACACATAATGTACACTACTTTGATTTCATGCTTTATTTTGCAATCATGTACTTTGGAATACTGTCCCATGTAGGTAGCTCAACAAATGTCACATGTCTATTTGTCAATACTCATGTTTTTTTTTTTTTGACCTACAATGTAGCCTGTCACTGTTGGTTAAAGCCATTATACAGATTTACAAATAATTTACAGGGTTTATAGAAGGTAATGGTGAAAGACTTCTCTTGAAATATTATTCCATGAAATGCTTTACTTTTTGAGAAAACATAAAAACAATATCAATTCTCGATAGCGAGAATTACGGATTTATTTTAAACACATGTCATGACACAGCGAAACGTGCGGAAACAAGAGTGGGTTTTCCCGTTATTTTCTCCCGACTCCGATGACCGATTGAGCCTAAATTTTCACAGGTTTGTTATTTGATATAGAAGTTGTGATACACGAAGTGTGGGCCTTGGACAATACTGTTTACCGAAAGGGTCCAGTGGCTTTAATGAAAATAATAGATTCTCAGAATCTGATCCAGAATAGTAATCAACAGGACTTGAATTTGGGGTAAAATTCCACGAGACATCAGGTCTTGTAGCTACAAAAAAATTACCGGACCATTTTGTTTACTTCTTCACAAGACCAGAATCTTCACGAGAAAGAGCTTTGTACACAGTTTAAAGGCAGTGGTCACTATTGGTAATTACTCAAAATAATCATTAAATGCATAAAACCTTACTTGGTGACGAGTAATGGGGAGAGGTTGATAGTAAAAAACATTGTGAGAGACGGCTCCCTCTGAAACAACCTAGTTTTCGAGAAAGAAGTAATTTTCCACGACTTTGATTTCGAGACCTCAGATTTAGAATTTGAGGTCTTGAAATCAAACATCTGAAAGCACACAACTTTGTGTAACAAACGTGTTTTTTTTCTTTCATTATTATCTCGCAACTTCGACGACCGATTGAGCTCAAATTTTCACAGGTTTGTTCTTTTATGCATATGTTTAGATACACCAAGTGAGACGACTGGTCTTTGACAATTGCCAATAGTGTCCAGTGTCTTTAACTTGTAAAATGTTTCTATTTGAACAAGCAGATTTATTTAATCGATGAAAATTTGCACCAAAAGAATGTATTTTGGTTTTACCCATTACACTGATGTGTGTTAGCAATGTGTACTTTCCCGAGTTCTGTGAAAAGAAAATCACAGGTACATGTAGGATTTGAACCAGCGACCGTTGCAATTCTAGAGCAGTGTCTTAACAACTAGACCACCAAGGGCTATAGGATTTAAACTGCCTCTAGCTACCGGGGCAATCTCGGTGGTCCATGCAGCTGGTAAGATACTGCTTTAGAAATACTCAGTACTTACCCGCGTTTTTTTTTCAAATTTTTTCATTTTTTCACAGAGCTCGGGTTCATGTACTTCTTGTGTGAAGCGATACGAGTTGTGACGTCACACCTTCGCAACGAATAATTTTACAGTTGATTTGTGTTCAACTCCTGCGAAACACATTTGCTGCGAAAAGAGCCCTGTGGCTAAAATTCGTATTGCATTAAATGCATTCACAGTGAGTATGAACTGGGCTTAATGATAAGGGCTGCAGAGGCCATGTTGTGTCCTCCAGATGACTCCATGTTAATCCAGGCTTGCTGAAATGTAATGGAAGAAAAACAACATGGCTGTCTCCATGATTAGGCTCTATTTGGTTATTACAGTTGACACACAGCTTCATTTGTGTGTAGAGCAAGGACCATCCATTTAGAATTGAGGATGGGTGATGGGTGTTCACCCTCTCTTACGTAACTACGCAAAAGCTTACCCAAAATCATGTGAATATATAGCAGCTCAGCTGTCTTGATATTCTGAGGAATTCAAATTTAAGTGGTAACTTGTGATCAAGCACGTCATTGTATGTACCAGACAATATTATACAAATATTGAGTGGCTCAGAGTGGAATGGGAGGAATATTATCGCAAGGTAAATTTGGACTATTTTATTTTACAAGGCTTCGCCTCGTGAAATGGAACAGTCCAAATTTTACTTTGCGATAATATTCCTTCCAGTCTAGGAATTAAAGCCACTCAATATTTGTTTCATATAACTGACATATTAGATCCTTGTCATTTGATGTATTTTAAAACTATAACATTATGAAAAATCAAACAAATTACTGACAACCAAAAATCATACAGCGCCGCGCAAATCCGATCACAACCTTTTGCACAGGTGCTCCTTTGTTTTAGCAGCGGCGCGCCGGCGCTGTACTGCTCAAAAACATTGGGAACAAGGATGATCCTAACTGTTGAATGGGAAATGCTATTCCCCATGGGCGAATAGGTCTTTTTGATGGCCGGTGCGGATGGGAGTAATAGTGAATGTCACGTGAAGTAAGTTCTACCAATCAAATGACAAGGATCTGTATGTCAGTTATATAATCAAATCTAACTCGGAAATGGCTTTTGCGAAGGAAACCGACTGCACTGTCTGCAAAAGAAACACCTCGGCAGCACAAGAGACATTCTTCTTGCTGTATCTCACTATTTCCAGGAAAATTATGGGAAAACTGAAATAAGTATGAACTTTCTTCTTGAAGATAGCCTTAGCCTGGAAGTAGTTGCCTATAAATTACCCTGTGTGACATGGTCTTTAGAACATGGTGTTTTTATTCGCTTGTTTACTGTGCGTAAAAGGGTAGTTGCGATAATGACGTTATCACAACTAGTAAGAGGGGAGAGATGGGGAGGGGTACAGTTTTCATTTTTAGAAGTTAGTATGTCAAAGGGGAGGTCGTTTCATAGAGGTATTTCAATGGTTCCTATGATGTGCATTTTAGTAATGCCATTTTGATGTTTTACCAAATTATTTAATTGGACTAACATATTTCAGAGTTGGTTTTTATATTTTATATTTTAATAGATCTGTGCAATTTTTAACTATCTTTCTTTTAAACTCTTGTAGGCCTACTGCCTAATAATTCAGACTTGTGAGCACTGCAAGTTTTTTTCCCCCAAAAAATGATTGAACAAATGAATGGTTTATTATCGTATTATAATTATAATTATTTTATTTGTTATTTTTTTTCTTTTTGAGGGGGGTGGGGTGTGCACTATCAAGATGGATGTAATAAAAAACCAAAGGATCTTTTACTACATGTATTGCACATCAATGACCTCTCAAAAAGAAACTTTGAAAGAGTCCAGAGTCGGCTCAAATTCCCGATAAAAGCATACCCGGATACGATTGAAGTCTCTAAACACCATCAAGCTTTTTACAATATGGTATTTCAGAAAGATAAGAATAGAGATGTTCGTAAATTTATCCCCCTGCATACTGCATGTGCTGACACAACCCAGCTCAAGTTTTATCTCACCGATACAACTGAGCCAATAAAAGTAACAGATAAGGCATCCTATAGGGACACCCAATATGTATGCCTTTGAAACAGGAAGTACCTGGTTCGAAAAATTCGGGAAACATTGTGCACATAATCTTGCCATCAGTGTTAACTATTAACATCGCATTGACAGTGGAGATGGCTCATTAGGGTACAAAGTGCATATCATCATCATGGGCGGGGCACAAGTAGACTGGTTTAGATTTTCAGCTAAATAACCTGACACCATGGGGAAACACAAAGTAATTAATACCATCTAAACACGGACATTATACATTTTTATATATTAAATAGAATCTTTTTCAAGGAGTTTCAATTTCCTGTTTTTTTTTTTCACATGACAGGGTGTCTGTAAAAAGGAGGAAGGAAAGTGTCATAATTATGGACACCTTTCTACGTTTTCAAAAGTTTCTAGTAATGAAACCAAGAAGGCTCAAATTTGCGGGTGGGGCGGGCGGGCGGGGGGGGGGGGGGAGAAGCCACAAGACCGCAGGGCTTGTAAGCTCTGAAAATATTTACTGCAAACCAGAACTTGTTTTACAAAACCAGATTCAAAAGGTAAAGAAAAGCTGCTGACACAGTTCAGCAAGCATTTTGTTAACAAGTACAAAGACCTGTTAAAAGAGTCATCTAAATCTGTACTTCATTATTAAGGGCCTAAAAAAAGTATACTTTGAACAGAACTGTAGGAATTTATTATGTCTACTGTTTATCAGAACCAAAGTACAGTGAGTGAGGTATTGTCGTTCAACTGAAAAACACAAGACAGCCAGGCTCTGTCAGGTCTTGAGTTTACTGGCCTGATGCTTAAATCACTGGGTGGCCTCTGGCCTGCTTTGCAGTATAAAATTTAAACCTGTTACCCTGGACTCGCCTTGTAACCATGAAAATGCCCTCATCAGCCAGAGTAGAACAAGAAAATTGATGCTCTATATTAGGTGAGGAAAGAATACCCTCAATATAGGAAAGTACACAACTTAATTTTGATTAAGTGGAAGTGTCGTGGCCGAGCGGTTAAGATCACCGAATTCAAACTCTGGTGTTTCTGATCAGCAGAGTGTGGGTTCGAATCCCCAGCCGTGACACTTGTGTCCTTAAGCGAGACACTTGACCATTGCTTCGCCCTTCGGATGGGACGTAAAGCCGTTGGTCCCATGTACTGTGTAACGCATGTAAAAGAACCCAATGCACTTATCGAAAAAGAGAAGGGGTTCGCCCCGGTGTTCCTGGCTGTGGCTGATTAATGCGCCATAGCACCTTGTAAACCCTTATAAGGTGCTAACTAATTGGGTCTCAAAATTCATAACTGCAATAAACTCTCTTTCTGAAAGTTTGTATATATATACTCAGCGCATTGAGTACCTTGTTTGGTAGATACGTGCGCTATATATAAGACTTCGATATTATTATTAAATTATTATTCCAGACTATGCATTGCGGCATATTGTTTGACGCAGGCGCAATAGTAACATTCACTCTGAAAAGGATTGAAGGATTGTGTCTGATTGTGATTTGAAAGTAAACTTTGTTGTCGTGTATCTAGTCATAAGCGATACAATTTATTCACTAAACAGGTAGTTGCGATTCAAGGTTCCCCCACCTTTAGTTTCAGTAGAAGTACCTCCTGAATGCCTACTGCATCTCACACCTTAAGTGAAATTACCACTAAAAACAGTGAGAAAATAAATAAATAAATAGTAAACTTGCCGGTACAACCATGGAGGGAGGATCCCCTGCCGCTTCCCAGGTTGTATCGTAATTTGGGTGTGATCCCTGGCTACACGGCAGTTAACGGTTGTATGGCTTCTGACTGGCACTCCCGAACAAAGATATTGACAAAATAGGGACACTGCCAATATAGGGCTAGATAGCTCAGTTGGTAGAGCGCCGGCACGTTAATCCGGAGGTCGTTGGTTCGAATCCCACTCTAGTCAATTCTTTGTTCAACCCCAAAATCAACACTTCTTTTGTGCGAGGGTTGGCTCTGTGAGTAGTTTGCAATAACGTAACTCTCCTCCCACTGGCCAGAAGGAGGGTTACGTTTTAATCGCAACTAGGCTCTGAGAAGAGCTGGAGTGGTCTCAACGTTTCGAACAGTATACTCTGCTTGTTTTCAGGGAGCAGGGTATACTGTTTGAAATGTCGAGATCACACTAGCTCTTCTCAAAGCTGAAGACGAGCAGAGTATACTGTTCGAAACGTTGAGACCACACCAGCTCTTCTCAGAGACATCACTCACACAAAAAACATGTTGTACCCGCGCAAGTTTGCTCCTTACTTATATTGTTTTTTATAATATCCATACCATGTAAAGCTTCAAACAATTACCTAAATATAAAAGGCCATGAACGGTGGCCAAAATGCTCAATTAATGATCAATTTACTTTGAAATGAGTCACTAAATAGTCAACTCACCTGTATGAACAACAGTACACTGACAACCACCACTGCCATGTGGGTCGATAGATGCAATTTTACCCCCATCTTTGTCCGCATCGCAGGCAGGGGTGATCTCTTGAGCTCTTTTGATGATGATGTTATTGATAGAGAGGTTTCTTGCTGCTGGTCAACCTGGTCAACCTGCTCAAATATTGGTGGTAGACGCTGACAACTTTTCCTAAAATTATAAATTGTACCTTGCTAGAGCTCTTCCCAAAACAATAAGAATGTCCAAAGACTCCAGTCCAAGTTCAAGTAGTGGTCCAATCCAAGTTGTTGGGCGGTTCCGAATGTTGCACCACTTGCAAGTTGCAGTCTGAAAACTATCTATACTAAAATGTTCTTCTTAATCTTAGGCGACACAATGATGAGGAAGGAACACTGGTGACTGGTTGAAACAAACTGGACAATTTTAACAAGACTGGTGGAAGGTGTCATCTTGGATAGCATGCTTGCTGTGGATATGGCGTTGCTAGTTGTTAAATGTGAGAAAAGTGACTTGCCTGTCGTAGGAAGAGTTATGTCCAATAATGACGATCAATGGCACACTCATGTTCTTGTTTTATCTTCCCCTGCTGGCTGCTCACCGCACATGATACAGTGTGAGTGTTGGACCACAGTACAGCATGCAGCTGTAGTATGTGGTTTAGTTGCGATAACGTAAGTGGTGCTGGATTAGTGTATTGTGTATGTTGGTAGTGTTGACTGTTGACTGCTTGCTGTTGACTTTTTTTGCACCGAGAGAAAAAAAACAACACTCACACAACAAACTCTGCGGTGTCGTTTACGGTTTTTACAAAAGTTGACAAAATTGCTCTTGCTTACCGTGATTAACAAACGTTAAATGGACTTCTCGTATTCCATTATATCTAACCTAATAAAATAGAGCTGCCTCATCTGATGATGACTTTGGTGTGGTTATTTTTAAATGACACAAATGATTGGTACTCGGAAATAATCGTTTAACATGTGCAACCTGCGATAGTTTCCTGGTTCGTCAAACATTCATTATCGGCCTGTTCAAAAGAATTGGTAGGGGTGTTCAACAACCACCGACCATGCCGCGGCGACGGGGATTCCCGATGCAAAATATCAAGCCGTCGCGTGTAGACATTAAGTATTAATAAATATAACTTAACATACTTAAAGGTAAAAATGAAGGGAATTGGTGGTAAGTGTATAGCTTTCAAACAGACTCGAGAGAAACAACCACTTTTCTGATCCATTTTCGGGCCAAAGGCTAGAAGGAAAAATGTTTGGACTTGCCCCAAATAGGCTGGCACCCTGCTGTTACTTTCACATTGTATTAGTGGTGGTGGTATGATACGAGGTACCAATCGGGAGGGGGCGTGGCGGGTTTTCTCGATGACCTCATCATCATAAGGGCGGGGCGCATATTTGTTTTCTGGCGATAAACAATTAAGTTGCACGATAATTCGACACCAAAGAGTAGCTTTTATAGGCGGCACTGTGTTGGGCAACTCTCATCATTCAGAAAAAAAAGTGTTTACAATTTTCGAATGTTTCCTTAAATTTAAGGGTTAAAATTGTGGGTGGGTGGGTGGGTTAAAATTGTGGGTGGGTGGGTGGGTTAAAATTGTGGGTGGGTGGGTGGGTCAAAAGTAATAACTAAAAATCGAAATTCAGTTGTTATTATAAAAAATACTTAATTAACATTCTTTTACAAATGGAACAGAAGAAGACAAAACACCCAGCTGGCCAATCTCATAATTCCTGACTAAACTACAGGAAAAGCCATTGAAAACAATTGATGTTGGACACCTTTTTTGATCGTATTTGGTTCGTTTGTTATATCATTGTCTTTTATGAATGGCTCCTTTACACATCTCGCAATACATTTTAAACGCGTACCGATGTGAACAGAGTTATCAGGAGGGGGGAGGGAGGAGGGGCAGGGTGGCGGTTTAGGTCTATAGTGTATTAAACATTCGTTTTGAATGTTCTGAATCTTATTTCCACCTTTTAATTTGACCTAGTATATTGTTTCCGTAAATCTGACAAATTAAAAACAAGACACAACTTTTTCCTCGGCAAAATATTTTTTTTTTAATCATACAAGTACTTCATCAAGTACTTTTTAATGAAAAAAATAATAAATGAAAAAAGAAAAAAAAAGTGGATACAATATATATATAGACACACCCTGATGACGCGTGACGATGAAATTGATGTTGCTCTGGATAAGAAAGTGAAAACTCTGAAAACTTTGGACAAGAGAAAAAGGAGAGGTTAAAGGTACCGGACACCTTTGGTAATTGTCAAAAACCAGTATTCACTTGGTGTATCCTAACAATATACATACAATAACAATTCTGTGAAACTTTTGACTCAATTGGTCATGGAAATTACAAGAGAACATTGAAAGAAAGACACCCTCTTGTTCTACAAATTTGTGTGCTTTCAGATGCCGAATAATAAAAGGCTTCAGGCCTGAAGTCTTATATTATTTGAATGAGAAGTTACCTCTTTCTCAAAAATAGTTACTTCAGAGGGAGCCGTTTTCTCACAATGTTTTATACTATCAACAGCTCTCCATTGCTCGTTACAAAGTAAATTTTTTATGCTAAAAATTATTTTGAGTAATTACCAATAGGGTCCAGTGCCTTTAAGCATGATGAATGATGATGATGATGATGATCAGTGAAGCAACGCAAAGTCAAACTGTACCTAAATACACCTACTAAAATTTCTTCATCAAACTCAGGCTTTTATAAAGCCATTTGACAGTAAATACAAATGACGAAAAACAATGTCTTACTGAGCACAGCTCTACCATAGATTTTCACAATATTTAACAAACAATTGCATCAAACCAGTGACCAAAATACACATAAATTATGTATAAATATAAATAACGGCAAATGCACCTCTTTATACTGTTTGTTCAGGTGATTAATCTTCTGTACTAGTGCCGAGTGATTTATATTCAATTAGTATTTTTACAAATACTATTTCGACAAATAGACCTTCTGAAAAAGTGTTTGGGAAAATCCGGATTCATAAAACCAACTAAAATCTTCTCAAAATTCCAATGGTATACAATATATAATTGGAACCCACTGTTTGTTTCAATCCTCTATAGTTATAGATATATACCATAAAAACTAACCTACCTGTGAAAATTTCATTTCGAAAGGTGGTAGTGTTCTGAGATATTGCCGAAAATCTTGAGCGGTTACGTTTGACAGTGTTATCCTTCTCGCATTCAAAATATTTTTGGATAAAAAGTGATATCTTTTTCCATGACTGCAGTACTTTTTAGTGAAATGTTTCTCAAAATGCATGACACTATCCAAAGCTGCTGTACTTCTTACCAAGTAAGTTTTTATTGCCGTTAATTTGTAGGGCCTCAATACAAAACGTATACAGATCCTTTAAAGACAGTGGACACTATTGGTAATTGTCAAAGACCAGTCTTCTCACTTGTTGTATCTAAACATATGCATAAAATAACGAACCTGTGAAAATTTGAGCTCAATCGGTCATCGAACTTCCGAGATAATAATGAAAGAAAAAATACCCTTGTCACACGAAGTTGTGTGCGTTTAGATAGTTGATTTCGAGACCTCAAGTTCTAAACTTGAGGTCTTGAAATCAAATTCGTGGAAAATTACTTCTCTCTCGAAAACTATGGCACTTCAGAGGGAGCCATTTCTCACATTGTTTTATACCATCAACCTCTCCCCATTACTGGTAACAAAGAAAGGTTTTATGCTAATAATTATTTGAGGGGATTACCAATAGTGTCCACTGCCTTTAAGCAGTGAGTGAGCCAGAGGAGGTTGTGAGAAAAAGTCTGAGTGAGATTGTCACAGAAGATACTTGTAATAATTTTAAACTGACGGAAAAAAATACAGTCCCACAGAATCAAGAATTATATAACTCTACAAGCCATATACCACACAAAAGGTAAATGCACATTTCTTGATTTATCACATAAAATTATAACCGGTAAAGCATTGACACTGCTGGAACACGTCTACATACTTACTAACTCTCAACCAAACATTTTTTGTAATAATAAAATTATACAGTGCAGTGTGTGAAATGACCTGCGAGGTCATGCATAATGAGATATGACCTTTTGGGGTCAATTATAATGAGTAAAGGACTCTTTTAAAGACCTTATAAGAAGTCATTGTTCATAAAGTATATTATTTATATTTGGCTATTGAAATACATTATTTATAGGATTATGGATATTCAGTAACAACCTTGTCTGTCCTGTGTAACGAAAGATGACCTTTGAGGTCAAATAATATAAAACACTCCCAGCGTTTCATGAATGAATCAATCAAAATAATTCTTTAAAAATTCCTTTATTTTGTCCTTCAATCGGAGACAGAAATTTTTCTCAAGAAAATTTGAAGACTTGTTTTTTAAAACTCCAAACTGGAGCGACTTTTTAAGACAAGGTTGAACAATAACAGCAAAGGGGATCTTAGCTAATAATCTTTCAACAAGTGATTTATCAAAAGAGAACAATTTAGTTCACAGAAGATGAAACAATTTTTAAATTGTACCCCCCCCCAAAAAAAAAAACCCAAAACACACCCCACACCAAATAAACAATTATCCAAAAACTTGTCTAAAAAAGTGTCTAAATTACAAAAGATTGATAAATAAAATCAGCATGTTCAATCATTTCGGTGGAAAACTCCACAGTCTAACTTGCCTGTTACTGCATCTTTCTCAGTTAAGCTGAACTTTCAGTTTTTAAGCTGAACTTTCAGTTTTTAAGCTCAAACTCTACAAATTCCATGCTTAATTTTAATTATGAAGATGAAAATGTTTACTTTTAATGATAATTATTTCCTCTACCCGATGATGATGTTTTCAATTGATATGAAAATTGACAAAAGTTATAAAATAAAGAAATGGGGGGGGGGGGGGGTCAAGATTCAAAGAGAAAAAAAAAAGTATTTTTTGGAAGTCTTAGTTAAGTATTTTGCACAAAGCCCTTATTGTTTTACTACAACCCTGCTCCATTCTGACCAACCATGATTTACGTTGTTAGTTAATACAAAAAAATAAATCTTTGAAAAAAAACCCCAATAACAATAATAACAACAACAAATTTCACTTAAAGGCACTGGACAGGTACCGTAACAACTCAAAGGAATTGAGTAAGGATTCAAACTTTCTAAGTCACCAGAAATGGAGAGCTGTTGAAACATTGTGAGAGTTGGCTCCCTCTGAAGTAGCGTAGTTTTTCAGAAAGAGGTAATTTCTCACTCAAATACTGAAAAGACTTCAGGCCTGAAGCCATTTTTTAGGCATTTGATGAAAGCAAACAAAGTTGTGCCACACCAATGTTTTTTCGTTCATTATTCTCTCACAACTTTGATGACTAATCAAATCCCAATTTTCAAAGATTTTTTGATTTATGCATAATGTTGGGAAGTAAGAATACTGGTCTTAGACAATTACTTAAGGTGTCCAGTGCCTTTAATAGGATGGTGTTAGATTAATTGTTCTGTCCGACCTTCGTTTGGTTAGTTGGTTGGAAATGATGGTCTCAGAGCATTATGAGAAAAGAAAGAATGATAAAAAAGGTTTGAAGACGCTTACTAAAGGAACATACAGAATTGGTTTTTGCTAAGAAAATAGTTGCTGGCAGTAAAGGCACTTTATGTAATCCGCCATATACATAAGCTGAAAACCTTTAGAAGTTTGAGATCAATCGGATATCGTTTTTATTTTTTGTATTAAAATGCCCACAGAGAGCACTAAACTCCAAAAGGGAAATTAGTTTCATTTATTTCTCATCAAATATGACAGTTGACACTGAAATATTTAAAGGGATGTTTTCTACTATCATCATCATTAGACCGTGTAAGTTGTATGCAAATCTGTGATCTTGGACGATTTTGTTTTCTTACCGATTCTACAATGTTCCTCTTTTACTTCCTTTTTTGCTTCTGTGGGGAAAAAACTTTAAAAAGTATATGTTTCTGAAAGAGCAGTAGAACTTATAAAATTTCCTCTTCATCTTCCTCTTTGACCCCTAATAGTCACGCATTGGTGTCGTCTGACTGTAGTCGGACATGGCGGATTTTGGACTGACGACAACGGCAGATAAGAAGTCCAATAAGCGTTAGGATGGTGACGACAAGTAGACCGATGACGATACTTATCAGGATAACTGGGTGCAGAAGTGGGATGACAGAAAACAATGCAATGAATATTTAAAATAGTGTAACAATTGTCAAGCACTTAAGACATCTTGTTCAGTGAAAAATGTCAGAGACCAAGTGAAGAACTACGTCAATATGTTGATGACAGAAAGAAAATATAAAAACAGTTTGAAGTCTGGTTTTCAAGGGAGCGTCTTTAAAAAGGGGCACAATCTAGGGGCAATGGAAGGTTCCAGCAGACACACACCCGAATCATGGCGTCCGTTGCCCTTGTCTTGGCCATGGTGCCCCTTTAAAAGTTTCCCATCGACTTTGCAATAGAAATGCCCTTTGCAAAATGGAAATGGCCTTGCCCCTTTCAAGGATAATATTCCAGGCCTTCCAGCCTCATGCAAATCACATTGATTCGAATGGAAAAACTACAAGATGGCTCTACCATGAAAGGTCAATATCAGCAGAGCATTTTTTGAATACATTTTTTGAATGAGATATCACCTAAGTAACTAGGCCAGACAGCCACTTCAAGGTGAGTGCTAAACTTAACTGATTTGAGCTATCGACCCAAATCAACTGCCATCAGGGTTAAGTAGCCACCCTGGGGCTGAAAAAGTGTTACCCCCTTCACAATCCATAAGGACGTAGGCATGAGCAGAATGCACCACCTACCCAACATTTTATGAAACAATTTTATGGTTATTAAGTGCCTTGCTCAAGGCACTTGTGGTTTCTTATTAGCGCTCAGTGATGCTCCTAGCGCTGAAACATACAGTATTTCCTGCAAGGTATGTGGGACTACATTTGATTTCCGAAACCTAATCCTTAGCACCATTAAATGATTTACAAGGTGCTGTGGCGCAATATGCTGCCACTAGCCTTAATTGCTTGGGAAAAAGTTGGGAATATAGTGCATTCTGGTCTACCATCCAGGCTAGGAAAAGGGAAACATTTCTTACTGATGCTGATGCTGTTGCTCAGGAACGGAGAGGTGATTCCACAGGCAGCTTTGATGTCCTCGGGGACCATGTCCTTGGTGAGCATTGTGAAGTTCCCCAGGGGACAAGACGCTTCACAGTCCTTGATCACCAAGGGGTAGGGAGCTTTCAGAGTATCGTTGCGGAATAAAATGTTGACAGTGTTTTCCCTGATGAGATGAAAGGGGCGAGATGAAACGAAAAGGAGAAGGCATTTATGGCTGTGAGGACTAATTATATCTGACTAGTGGTTAGATCTGAAATGCATGTGATACATCCGGAGTTGATTTTGGTAGAACTCCTCAAGGACGCAGTGCACCCAAAAACTTGTAAAAAGATTATTGCTTAGGCAGGTGTTTCTCTGGTTCTCCCTGCAATGTGTTAAAGGAACACGTTGCCTTGGATCGGTCGAGTTGGTCTATAAAAAGCGTTTGTAACCGTTTTTTATAAAATGCATATGGGTAGAAAGATGTTGTAAAAGTAGAATACAACGATCCACACAAACATGTCTCGAAATTGCACGGTTTTCCTTTTACCTCGTCGACTAACACGGTCGGCCATTTATGGGAGTCAAATTTTTGACTCACATAAATGGCCGACCGTGTTAGTTCGCACAGTAAAAGGAAAACCACGCAATTTCGAGGCAAACTTGTGTGGATCATTCTATTCTACTTTTAAAACATCTTTCCAACCATATGCATTTTATAAAAAACGGTTACAAACGCTTTTTATAGACCAAGTCGTCCGATCCAAGGCAACGTGTTCCTTTAAGTTTATAAGTCATAATGATGGATTCAACGAACAAAACACTATTACCAAATTTATAGACCCCTTTCATAACGTGAAAAAGCTACAGGGACGCTCAAGACCTGCACATGTTTTTACGCACAAGGAACAGCTATCATCCAATGGTTTGCTTCCTTTAGCCTCATTGAGGGTGCTTTTTGGCCCAGTGAGGGCGCTTTTCAAGCGTTGTGACGTCATTTGCAAGGGATCTATTACCCATCCTACTCATATTAACATATCCAGTCAGTAAGTTGAAACCATTTTAACTGAACAGAATGCTTGTGGAGGCTAAAACGTGAAATATGTACGTGTCCTTTGTGTATTAAGCAGATACTTTTAACGCAGGCAGGCATAGTCCTTCTATAAATCAAAGCCACAGTTGATAATGTTGAATGGTCAGACAGTAGGAGGTTGATGATGTTATTTACCCATTATCCTCTTTCCAAAGCTCTACGATAACACAAGATGCAAGAGGTGGCTGTATGCCGTTATAGATGCCCAATGCCGACAGGAGGGCAGCCAACTGTTGTGTCATGCTGTAACCATTAACAACACGAGACAAAAAGTCATCTCAATGATATAAGAATTTGAAACTTCGCAGTAGATACAATATAATAATAACAATATTAATAATGAACAGCACTTATATAGCGCTTCACAAAAAAGTCCTGAAGCGCTTTACAAAAATTAATGAGTAAACAGGTAAGTTTTCAGCAGATTTTTGTAAATGTTCTTGTTTGGAGCAGTTCTGATCCAGAGTGAGGGTGAAGGATATGAGAACGCGCGGTGGCCATATGACTTTGTGCGAGTGAGAGGTAGAGCTGGAACGGAGGGTACGATGAGGTACATATGGATGAAGGAGTATAGTAATGATAATCAAAATAGTAATAAAGAACATTCATAAATACCTCAGACAGTTTCGCTATTCCTATTGGTGGAGAGCGCGTCACGTGGGTGTGTATAAACCTTTGTTTATGACCGGTAAAATGTGTTAATTCATGGGCGTGACACGCGACCTTGAACCTGTTCTTTTAAGACAGTTTCTTCATTCCCATTGGTAAAGAGCAACGGCTGAAACAGTTGTGCCACATCACGCGATACGCGCCACGTGCACAGCAATTCCTTATAAGGAGTTGTTTACCCGAGGGCGGCGAAGGGCTTTACCATTTCATAGCTGGAGGGGTGTTGTGTTGAAAGCAATCATTTAACAGTTATAATTTTTGCATTTATTTTACTTTTTGACCAAAAAGTGATGATGTTTGTGACCGAAAAGGTATTTATGAATGGGAATCAAAGTGTGTTGAATCGGTTTTCAACTAGTGGCTTAAACTCGCCGAGGCCTGGTTCTTTATGATTTACCTCGACTTCGTCTCGGTAAAATTTATATCAAGAACCAGGCCTCGGTGGGATTAAACCACTAGTTGAAAACCTCTTCACCACACATTGATTCCCTTATTTATATTGCAAAAAATAGTTATTGGCCTGACATTTCGACCCTAGCAGAGTCTTTCTCGAAGGCTTAAATCGAAGGCAACCGTCTGCTAATGGCGCTTACAGGGCAAACAGAAAAATTGTAAAAAACGCGACATATTGTACACTAGCAAATACCATTGACCTAGGAGCTCTGACCCAAAAAGAACATTTTAAAATTGAGGTAGCCTGCCGCATGCATGACAAACAGAAAGCCACTCCAGGCACTTCCATACAGTATACATTTCTGAAGGTTCTGAAGGTTCAATTATGAGGAACTTTGCAGCTGATCCCAAAAGTAAGCTTTGGATGTTATACAAATTTGAAACTTTGCATGGTGGAGATACAATCTAGTAAGGATTGTGGCAACCTCATTCCCAGGGGTGATCGATCTCATCACGCCATTTTTTCCCAGTATGCCTTGCTCGATCATAACCCCTGGAATTGACAAATTTAAATGTGCTATATGCTAGCACATTTAAATGAGCAAAAAAATGAGCGTACATATTCATTATTCAATCTTTTCTACGCGCGCACGCATGTCTTTTGTCTTAAAGAATGTTTTTGTTTTTGTTTTTAAAAAACGTGTTTATGTCATAAAAAAACGCGGGCGTGATCAACATGCAACTATCATAAAACTACGCGCGCACGCACTTGACATCTAATGCATAACCAATTTCCTGAGCCAATCAGCGTTGTTTCCCAGTACATGCCTCCCAGGGGTTAGTGACAAAGAGGTATCGATACGGCGCGATGCCCATGGTAGCGAGGCTGGGTTTGTGGTAAAACCATGTCAAATGTGTAGCAGGCCTTTTTGTTTTATCTGGTGATGAAAAAATCTTGTGAATTGTTCACACATCTTGATCAGAAGCTTACCGCTGAATACATGTAGAATTTTCTCCTGAGGTCTGTTGGGTCCTTTGTCTCTGATTTGTTGCGCATATTTTCAATTATTTCCCCGAGCAATGGTCCTGAAAGTGAGAAATACAATTTTGTATAAGCACATAATAAAAGGCAAACTGCTAAGCAACAATAGAAAAAGGGAAAATAATGGTCCAAGCATATGGGGCAAAATCCTCCAGGCAAGTTGTATCAAAGTCAACTTACAGGAAAATAATGAAAAAATAACACACCCATGTTGCACAAACTTGTGTACTTTCAGATGCCTGAGAAAAGCTTCAGGCCAGATGTTTTTCTGGCTTAAAGGCAGTGGACACTATTGGTAATTAATCAAAATAATAATCATCCCAAAACCTTTCTTTATTACCAGTATTATGGGGAGAGGTTGATAGTATAAAACGTTGTGAAAAACAGCTCCCTCTGAAGTGAAGTAGTTTTTCGAGAAAGAAGTAATTTTCCACGAATTTGATTTCGAGACCTCAAGTTTAGAACTTAAGGTTTCGAAATCAAGTATCTGAAACCACACAACTTCGTGCGACATGGGTGTTTTTTTCTTTCATTATTATCTCGCAACTTCTACAACCGGTGGAGCTCAAATTTTCACAGGTTTGTTATTTTATGCATATGTTAGAACACACCAAGTGAGAAGACTGGTCTTTGACAATTACCATTTACCAATAGTGTCCACTGTCTTTAAATAGTTTAGTGAGAAATTACCTCTTTTTCAAAAACTATGTTACATCAGAGCGAGTCATCTCTCACAATGTTTCATACTGTCAACAGCTCTCCATTGCTTGTTACCAAGTAAATTTTAAAGCTAATATTGATTTTGAGTGTTTACCAACACATGACAGATCAGTGTTCCTGATCTAACTGCACCAACCTTTCCCTAGTTTTAAAAAATTTTCAGGATTTAGACAAGAAAAACTTACCTCCCTTGAGTCGACTCTTGTCTTTGGAGTTGAAAAGGAAATACATCCCTTTATCCGACACGGTTTTCAAGTCTTTGTAAAAACCGGTCACGTTGGCCCAATCAGGCCACTGCAAACCATGGAGCCGCTTCAAAAGACAAAGCCCAAAAGAAATGTTAGATTTATCGCTTTGTACATCTTCGTGGCAGTCAAATTTCAAATCTTGACTTCGTTGTTGAAAGGGCACAACAGTTTTCAAAGTTGATTTAATCATTTATTTATTTATTTTCATTTTAACTCATAGCAGTTGATAGTATCCCAACTTGGTGCAACATTCTAACAAAACAAGTAATTTTTTTAAAAGGCTTGGGAAAAATTTGAACTTTCACTAGAACAAAGGCAGTGACCAAACCTGAATCAGTTTAGGGAGGTTTGAAATTTAAAACTTACGATTTTCAAAGACCTAACACTGCTTACCTCAACAAAAAGAGGATCCTCCACCAGATAAACGTCAGACACAGTCAAGGGTTCTTTGAATCCTGTATTTATAGTCAGATTCTTCAAAAAATCCTGTGTTCACCCCCAAGGAAAAACATCAAACAAACAAACAAACAAACAAACAAACAAACAGCCCAACAAACAAACACAGAGAAACAAATTTAGAGTATTCCGATAAAACTTTAAAATCATGTTTCTATCTAAAAAAATTCAAGACAGTTGACACTATTGGTAAATGTCAATGACCAGTCTTCTCACTTGGTGTATCTTAACATTTGCATAAAATAACAAACCTGTGAAAATTTGAGCTCAATCAGTCGTATAAGTTGCGAGATAATAATGAAAGAAAACACATCCCTGTCACATGAAGTTGTGTGCCATTTATGGGAGTATTTTGACTCCCATAAATGGCCGACCGTGTTTTTTCGCAAAGTAAAAGGAAAATCATGCAATTTCGAGGCAAATTTGTGCGGATCATTGTATTCTAGTTTTAAAACATCTTTCCAACTATGCATTTTGTAACAAAAAGTTACAAACGCTTTTCAAAGACCAACTCGACTGATCGACTGAGGCAACGTGTTCCTTTAGTAACTGTTTTGAGTATGAATGAATATACCCCCAGAAAGTGATTGGGAGCGCCCTCACGTGGCCAAAAATATGGAGCATTGTGCAAAACCTTGAAATGCTTACCTTATATCTCTCTTGAACTGCCAAATATTCCTTGGTGGTTGTCGTTTCTTTCTTGAGTTCATCGTAATTTGGACATGGAGGACCATTTGTTTTCAGCAGCTGTTAGACAAAATGACAAAATACCTTGTTATACCTCTGTAACAAACTGTGAAGTTTGATTGGTCCAGAACCAATCATGTGACGTGCAACAAAAACATATGTTACATGGCTCGGGAGTCAAGTAACATGAAAAGTGATGTACACCGGTGTACATCATCTTGATCGTTCCTAGTGTTGGTCGATTTCCAGCACTGTGTACAAAACACCCGGGGGTTCGAGGGAACACTATGGAATTGTTTCTTGTTCGTCCGCTTATTAAACACTGAATCCGTCGTAATAATGTTTGAAGATAACAACAGAACTTTGAGAAGAGGAATATTAATGTTACCAAGGTATAACAAAACAATTGTTGCACGCTGTGATTAGGGTCCATGGGATTTTTGCCTCGGGTGCTGTTTTCCCCTCAGGTGTACAAAACGCCATGGACCCTGTCATAGTGTGCAACTATTGAACCTGCGCAACACAGGCAATCTGGCCAAGAGTTGTCAAAAAATCAAAGAGACTTATTACTTCAATGATAAATCAACACCTAAACGTGTCCAAAACACATAAACGTTTGAACTGCCTCAAAATTGGAAAACAAATTAAAGAAATTCAAATTACATAATCTTGATCCAATGGAATGGTGTGTACTGGAATGGGCATCCACGTTAACCCGCTTTTCCATATTTGGTTTCCCTTTGGTGGGTACAGTCCCGACAAGTCCGACTCAGCCGACATCAGTGTACGGTCTTTGTCAGTGCTGCGAACGTGCAACGCATCCCTGTTATACGTTTCGTTGAGAAAGCCTGACTTTATGTAGCGTTCACGGAGCCACTGACCAAGTTCGTAGTGCATATTCATACCATGCTGAAATTAAAGAAATCATGCAGTTTAATAGTTTGGATCAATGGAAAAAATACAGTACAAATTATGGTGATGTGCACAAACGTTGGCAACAATTGTGCATGGCCTTGCCCTTTCGAAAAAAAAAAAATTCAAGTTCTGAGACATTTTATGATCACTAACTTCTTGAGTAATTACCAAAGGTCTACCTCTCTTTAAGTTGTCATTCTAACCAGTTTCTATTAAAACCCTGACCATGCTAAATGGAACAATACGCAGTGGTAATAGTTTGTGTTATCTGTTGCATTTGGCAGTCAACTGAGATGTCATTCTTGAACTGAATTTGTTGCATTTAGCAGTCAAGTAACTTCATATTGGTGTTGCGTTTTGTTGTATTTGGCAGTCAACTCAAACTCATCTAATTTGCTCCATGATTTGGCAGAGTTCACGGTTCCACATACAAGCCAATTCACCACTACACTTATGTGCATACTGTTGCTCAGTCCTAACACGAACAACACACAATGCAACAAAATCCCTCGTTACATTTTGTTGCATTTGGCATGGTTAATATTTCAACTGTGTTGCATTCTGTTGTATGTGGCTGGGTGAAGAGGGGCCCATAATGTGGATTAGGGTTTTAAACAATCTTTTCTTACCGTGGTCAGTTGTCCAAGACCCTCAGGCCATGTGTCTGCTTTGTGTGGGTCACTCGGGTAAACATCCACAGGAGTTCGATCGCCATGGCGATATAGCTGTCCAGAGAAGAAAAAAAACAAAACTTACAGATTGTTGTAATTCATGAATTATTTTAGGGAGAATGATGATCGATGTGTCATGGCCGAGCTAATTTAAGAACACTAACTAAACTCAAGCTCTGGTGTTTCTGTTTAGCAGAGTGTGGGTTCGAGTCCCGGTCATGACACTTGTGTCCCATAGAGCTTAATTTTGCCGAGATTTGATTTTTTTTTAAATCTGGTATAAAATACCCAAAAGGGAATCATAAACAAAACGAAACATTTGAGTCGTGAGACTTAAGGACCTATGAGGTTCCTGGAGACGATAGCGGAACAAACCTCATAAATAGTTCTACAGTGGGGTAGGAGTAGATTACTCCTAGAACTAGGGGTAATAGATAGGGGGGGCAGTCATGCCAGTCAGTGGGAATTCAATGGGGTCTTGATCTCGATTAGTTAGATAATTGATTAGTTGAGATATATCGTAACCCTCCTCCCGACGGCCGGAGGTTTAGGTGCGTTATCGCAACTACTAACTTGTCTAACAATTGATAGAGCTCCAACTGGAGCAACATCCTCAATCGAGATTGAGATGGGATTAGTTGATCAAGTGTTTTGGGCACAGCAGATACATGTAAAGGATGTTAAAAACACTACGTCAAGGATATAAAAACACTACTCCTAATAATAATAATCCTAGAACTTATTACAAGGTTTGTTCCGCTATCGTCTCCACGAACTGGAGACGATAGCGGAACAAACTATGCATAGTTCCATCTATCTAGGACTAGGAGTATAAAAACACTGCACCACTATGACTGCCCCTGCTGGCTCTATTTTATGCCTTACTAACTTAGCATAGTGACTGTTGTTTGTATTCTCAGTCAGTTTTCTGAGCCGAGTCCGAGTGTAACAATAAAAATCTCTTTATTATTTCTTATAAAACTTGCTTACCACATTAACAAGCTGGAGGGATCTTTCTCCGTTTACCGAAAAGGTGGAACATATCGCCAATACCATCGTTATCAACATAAGGTGGTCCATTGTTGGTACAGCACCTCCTCGGGACTTCCTACCTCGCTTCAAAGTGACTGTTACCGAGCTACGGTGGGTCCGGGACGGACAGAGGTAGGGACAACACGGGAGCTCCGAGTGTCAGACAACTCGGACAGTTAGACAACTCGACCGTGTACGTGTGTGTGTGTAGCAATTTCGTTCCCAGGGTTTGATCGATCTCGCTGTGCCGTGTTTTTCCAGGATGCGCTTTTATTTGGGGGGGGGGGGGAGGGCGGGGCGCGCGGCATGCAAAATAGATAAATAATAAAAATGGTTGATTATTATTATTAATATTTTTCATCCTTAAAGCACTAGACACCTTTGGTCAATTTTATAAGTTCTACTGTTCTTTCAAAAATATATACTTGTATCTTTTTTAGTTTAATCCCAACAAAAACAAAGAAGAAAATCATCAATAAGCTGTCATCAATCTTTATTTTATACATTTTTCTTGTCTCAATTGCTCTGATGAGTCATTTTCAAATAACTGTAACCAACCAAGGCTAGCAGGGACAACACAGACGGGGGAGCTCGAGTGTCTAGCCGGCCGGTTTCATTAGCCTCTTGCCATGAATTAAAAGTGAGTCAAGTACAGTTCGACATTATATTCCTAAGCAAACACAAACACACTTATCAACATTATACGCTTACAATACTTTAAAATTCATTATCATGAATTTTATATAAATTTCCATCTATAAACAAATCATCATCATTATTGTCACTGAAATGATTAAAGTTAAAACATAATTAACCCAGTCAGTCTCCCTTATGGTTCACTACTTGATAAAATATAATTTTGTGAGTCAGAATGTTCTCACAGATCCGATTTCAGATTGTTTAGACACTGTCCTCCAGAAATCCAAGGCACTTGCAAAAAGAATTGGCAAAACTTTGGAATGTTTTAAAATTCAACTTAAATTATTAGTTGTTGTAACCTTTATAAAATAAATATTTATTTTTGCAAATCTAAAAACAAATAGACTTGATTATCATATACCAATTACTGCAAACAAACAATGACTGTAATGTTTTTTTAGGCTGATCGAGATTATACGAAACAATTGACAAGGAACAAGATAGAATTATTATCAAATATTTGAGTGTGCACAGTTTGAAAACTTATGTGTGCCCGAGTAGCATATCATTTATAAATCACCTTCCAGTGCCCCAATGTGGCCTTCTTTTTTCATTTGTTACAGAAAGTGTTTAAAGGAACATTACATTTGTTTTGCTTGCAAAAAGATTGCTGGCAGTGTAAGCACTTTAAGTAATCCACCATTTATAAACTGACAAACTTGTAGAAGTTTGAGATCGATCGGACATCTGGGTCACAAAACCGATTACAAATTTTGCATTGCATCGATGCCAAAACAAAAATGAATAAAACACTCCCCGAGTGATAAACTCCAAATGCAAAATTAGACTTTCTGTTCCTCATCAAATATAAAATTTCAGACAGAAATATTTCAAGGGATGTTTTCTACTACAGTATCATCATCATAAGACCGGGTAAGTTTTATGTAAATATGTGATCTTCATGTTTTTTGTTTCTTACCAATTCTGTAACGTTCCTTTAAATAGCTCAGTTGGAGGTAAAATGACCAACTTCAGATGTCCCCCCACCCCCATTGCCCACTATTCCACCACCCATGACATGACTGCAATACAATTGAATAATCCACCAGAACATCAATTACCGAATATGATAGTCTAAACCTGTTCCATCAAAATTACTCCTTTTTTGTCACACTTGTAGTTTAGACTCAAACCCAAACTCAGTTTAATTTCCTTATAGCAACATTGTAGAAATCACAATTACTCCTTTTTTTTATGAACTTCGTTTAAACCCGTTTTAGCAACATTGGATAAATCACAATTTCTCCTTTTTTATCAAACTTAGTCTAAACTTGTTTCAGTAAAAAAAATAGAAATCACAATTCCTTTTTTATCAAACTCATGGTTTCAAATTTTAGAAATCACAATTTCTCCTTTTTTATCAAACTTACAGTCGAAACTTGTTTCAGTAAAAAAAAATAGAAATCACAATTCCTTTTTTATCAAACTCATGGTTTCAAATTTTAGAAATCACAATTTCTCCTTTTTTATCAAACTTACAGTCTAAACTTGTTTCAGTAAAAAAAAATAGAAATCACAATTCCTTTTTTATCAAACTCATGGTTTCAAATTTTAGAAATCACAATTTCTCCTTTTTTATCAAACTTACAGTCTAAACTTGTTTCAGTAAAAAAAATAGAAGTCACAATTCCTTTTTTATCAAACTCATGGTCTCAAATTTTAGAAATCACAATTTCTCCTTTTTTATCAAACTCTTAGTTACAACCCGTTTTTAGCCACAACATAGAAATGCCCAAGAACTCCTTTTTACCATTGACTGGTGAAGTTCTCCGCTGTCCCATTTCTTCAAAAATCTTTTCATACCTTGAGTTTTCCTTCTTTTTTAGAGAAGTAAGATTTTGCGTAAAAATTACTAAACAGTACCACCAGAGATATCGCGTAGAAAAATACTGCATAATTAAAACCCTGCGGGAAGTCACAATCGATGGTTAAGTTGTACCCTGTATGAAAGATGACTGCGAAGAACTGTGCCTAAAGTTGACATCAAAGAAAAGGAAAGCAAGAAATGAGAATTAGTTTTGTTTTTTTTGTTTTTTTTTCCAATGGTAACATTTCGGAATTGTATTTTGGCAACAAAACAATTCAAGCACTTAATGTAATCCATCATATACATAAACTCATCAAAATATGAAATAATATCAGACAGAAATATTTCAAGGGATGTTTTCTACTATCATCATCATCATTAGACCGTGTAAAGTTTCTATGTAAATATGTGATCTTATACCAGTTTTTCTTTTACCTATTCTGTAATGTTGCTTTAAATTCAAATTATTGTCATTTCAAATAACTGGCCTTGGTTCATGGTCTAGAAAAGAAATCTGGCTGAACAGTTGATATTTTATTTTCAAGCTATGATTTCAAGAGATTGGATCTTACCAACTGTAGCTGCGTCATGTAACGTTTCCACCATAGGTATTTCTGCATGCCTGGGCCCATAGCTGACAACCCATAGTAGCTGTACATGATGATGTGTACAAAGGAGTTGATCATGGCGAGAAAAAAGGCTGCAGACAAGACAAAATGGAAAGATTAGTATTTTCAGGAGAAGAGGGGATTTTCTAAAAGACTACAAGGTCCATGGAACTAGATTAATACAAGGTGTAAAAGAACCCAGTCCAATTATCAAAAAGATTTTTGGCCCAAAACATTAAAAAATAATTTTTTTTGAGTGAATGGTATTTCAAAGAGTATCACCCGCTCTAACGAGAAAAGTTCAACTTTTACATCGGAACCATGACAAAAATTTTATACATTTCTTATAAAACACATAAGAATTGGTCCAGTGATATATTGTCGGGATCCCGACATAAACTAATTTTGAGCACTTTATTTCACTGCTACTAATTAATAATTGGCGGACTTTTTCGAGCAATGGCTCAAATGAAAGCTTGTAACTTTCTCGACCCCCAGCAAAATACCTATTGATTTTTAAATCAAAATTTTGTGGTCAAATCGGCCAAAAATCTGACATAGCCTCTTTAAATGAGCTATACAGCACTATAGACCTTTATCATGGTATGGTCGTCTTGATTTTACCGCATTCCAACTCATTGTAACCAAACTGAGGCTGGACGAAATAATAGTCTGGTACCATGCACAATGAAATGTTAGCATTCATTACTGTTATTGGAAACAGGGAACATGACCAAGATGGTGACAGCTTGATAAAGGTATATAATGGTGGTCTCCCTAATTAGTCTGAAAAGAAAAAAGAAAAAAAGTCTTACATTGTCCACCGGCCACAAACTTAACTCCAAGCCACCAGTTGACCATCATGCTACTGTGATGGTACACATGAAGAAATGTCACCTGGTTGTTCTTCTTGCGTAGAATGAAAAACGCTGTGTCTAACGTCTCAATTACTTTGGAGAAGAAGTACCACCAGCAAACATCTGCCATCTGAGAGGAGGGGTGGGGGATTTGAAGAAGAAACACATTTTCTGTTAAAAAATTCTGTCTCTTAACCATTTGCATTTTGGTCTTCTTACTTGTCAATATCTTTGTTCAAGGTGCACAGCAGCTTATGTTTATATGGTTTTTGACTGGCACCACCAAACAAAGATATTGACCAAATAGGGAGATCACCAACTAGATAGCTCAGTTGGTAGAGCATGTCAAACCATTGTTGGTTGAAATCCTGCTTTGGTCAATTTCTTGTTTAACCCCAAATCAAGCAAATTTACTTCAATCAATTACTCATCCCAACGAGTTTAGATCATAATATACAACTTCAGCTGGTAAACTCGGTCACCGGTCAAGCACACCTGATTCAAGCTCTGGTATTTCTGATCAGCAGAGTGTGGGTTCGAGTCCTGTCTTGACACTTGTGCTTAAGCAAACACTTATTTAAGCATTTTTGCTTTCTCCTTTTGAAGGGAAGGGACATAAAGCTGTTGTACCCGTGTGTTGTGTAACACAAGTAAAATAACCCAGTACACTTATCATTATGAGAAAGGGTTTGCCCTTTAGTGTGCGTGACATGGTTGACTGCATAAAGTTTGTGCCACAGCACCTTTTTAAAGCTATACTAGGTGCTTTACAAACTGAGTGTTATGATTCCAAACATAATACAATTAATGACCCTTTGAAAAGCCTTTCGCATGTGATAAAGGGCTACAAGTACTTTGTACACTCTTTTGTTTGCCTTTTGTCCCCCATCCCTTCACGCTGTTCTTCGTTATGTGCTTGCATAACCATGCAAATATTTGTTTAGTCACTGGCACTAGCCAATTTACTTTTAAATAAAACTAAAAAAATTGTTAACACGTTTTACTTTTCTGTAATTTTTAACAAATCTATTTTTTATAAAACTCCGTATAGTCAGGTAGCTTAGCGAATGGATGTGGACGTTCCGGACAAAAGCACCAAATTTTGTCCACGTGTTCCTTAATACCTAAGCTTTGCATTTTTGATAGGAACCACCTCACCAAAATGTATTATGGCGGCCATCTTGGATTTCCAAGATGGCCGCCATTTAAAAACCTGTTTTTGCCAGTATCTCACCTCCTGAGTCACCTAGGATCACAATTATGGTGTCTAGATATACATTTCCATGGTCAAGGAATACATCTTCACCACTTAGAAAGGCAACAGTGCTTTTTTTTCTTTGTATGGCGGCCATCTTGGATTTTTAAGATGGTAACCATATGAAAAACCCATATTTGCCGGTATCTCGACTCCAAAATTACATAGAATCACAAATAGTGTGTCCAAATATTTATTTCCATGGTCAATGGATCCAACTGTACCACTCAGAAGAGCAGCAGTGCCTTCTTTCTTTTATAAAGCGGCCATCTTGTGTTTTCAAGATGGCCGCCATATGCAGAAAACACACATTTTATCAATATCTCACCTTCTAAATCACTTATAACCACAATTTTGGTGACCAAATATACATTTTCATGGTTGATGAATTTAATTGTACCACTCAGAATAGACCTTTCTTTTGACACGTCACGAGTCACGTGACAAAACAATTCCACCATCTTGGTTGGCAAAAGTTTGTTTACTTGTGTGTAAATGTATACAGATACGAACTTTACAGTCGAATAATCATGATTCTTAGCCGCTGTTGCTGCAAAAATTGGTTCGGATCAAAAGAAGGGTTAAAGTTCTTTCGCTTCCCTGAAGTTGACAAGTTTCAGGATCAAAATAAAGCGTGGATAGATGCCGAAACACGTCCGCCGGTGCAACAGACATAACATTGGCAACCTTCACGACATGATGATCATGATATTCATGACCGGATATGCATGCATGCTAGCCCACCTTGTTGAGCTGTTAATGGCTCCGCTTTTAACATCGGTCTCATCACTGTCACGACAGTGATGAGACCGATGTTAAAAGCGGAGCCATTAACAGCTCAACAAGGTGGGCTACATGCATGCATGCATGGTGTGACCACTTTGTGTCCGGTAAATCATTCATTATTTCCGTGTTATTGTTAGCAAGTAGAAGTACAGACTCTAGTCTATGTTGTTAGTTAGCGTTTTCCTCGATAGTTGGATTATTCATATTGGAAAGAATGTCACACAGAACTGCCAGTTTTCTCATAATAATAAATTTGAGACATCACACATTTTCTTCCTGTTCCATCTACCTCCCAAAAATGGTTTAGAGAATTATAAAGAGAATAGTGCATTTTTTCTTTCATTTTCACACAGTCCCACAGTACGAGTATCACACATTTTCATGTATCCACATTTTGCTCGCAAAGCATAAAGAAGGGTTACCGTCACTTGCCAATGAACTGATCGTTTTAAAAGTCAGAATGGAAGGGGCCTACATACATGGTTGCTGGGAAGAGAGAATACTGGTCTTTAACAATTACCAATGGTGTCCAGTGTCTTAACAGCCCCCAGCTGGCACAAGGGTAGAGTTGTCTGACAACTGGTGATTTTTCGTTTAAGACACAGCCAGTTTCATTTCATTTTGCTGTTCTCTCAAGTAATTTCAAACGTGCAGATTCCAGTGTGCTATGAAATTTAACCTTTTGCATTTGTACTAGGTGGGGTATGACCCAAGTTGTCAAGTAGCAAATTTGTGATCCAGATCACTGAACGAAGGAGGTGAGATATTGAATGGGTTTATACTTAGCAGCCATATTGAAGGTGATCGATGGCCTGCTTTTCCAAGTGGTACAGTTGCACTCCTTGACCATAACAATATATATTAAGAAGCCACTATTGTTACTCTAAGTGACTTAAAGGTGAGATATTGGCAAATACGTTTTTGTCTTCTTATGACGGCCATCTTGAAAACCCAAGATGACCACTACATAAAAAACCCAAGATGGCCGCCATCCAAAACAAAGAAGGCACTGCTGCTCTTCTGAGTGGTACAGTTAGATTCATTGACCATGAAAATGTATATTTGGTCACCATAATTGTGATTAAAAGTGATTTAGAACATGAGATATTGATAAAATGTGTGTTTTCTTCATATAGCGGCCATCTTGAAAACCCAATATGGCCCTATATAAAAGAAAGAAGACACTGCTGCTCTTCTAAGTGGTACAGTTGGATCCATTGACCATGGAAATATATATTTGGACACACTATTTGATTCTATGTAACTTTGGAGGCGAGATACCGGCAAATATGGGTTTTTCATATGGTTACCATCTTAAAAATCCAAGATGGCCGCCATACAAAGAAAATAAAGCACTGTTGCTTTTCTAAGTGGTGAAGATGTATTCCTTGACCATGGAAATGTATATCTAGACACCATAATTGTGATCCTAGGTGACTCAGGAGGTGAGATACTGGCAAAAACAGGTTTTTAAATGGCGGCCATCTTGGAAATCCAAGATGGCCGCCATAATACATCTTGGTGAGGTGGTTCCTATCATAAATGCAAAGCTTAGGTATTAAGGAACACGTGGACAAAATTTGGTGCTTTTGTCCGGAACGTCCACATCCATCTCAAATATGGTCATAAGCTGCCTGACTAGTACTTTAAACACACAATTCAGCCTTTGGCTGTGAAGTTTGAATGTTTTTTAATACCCACCACCCCTCGCCAAAAAAAAGAGTAGACACGCAATTCTACAAGTTTGCAGAACTGCGTATTATTGTTATTATCATGATTATTGTTGAAACAGGACTTGGCCATTGTAACTTTTTGCCAGTTTCCACAATATAAAACCCTTGTCATTGTAAAGAAACAAATGTACGTTACCCTCAAACCAAGTACACTGCTTGAATAATCCACTGGTTGGCACTTGTAGCTGTAGTTGGCTTTCCACGAGGTAACACGGAACTGTCAACAAATTTTGAAATAATATATATTCATCAAAGACTGGAGCAGCTGGAGAAATATTTGCAGCAAACACGAAGGTCAGAGGAATTTATTTGTGTCAATATTCTGCCAGATATTAATTTAAGTTTTAGTGAAATGAATTACATTGTCCAAAAAAGAGATTTAAAGGCACCGACACATTTGGTAATTACTCAAAATATATATTAGCTTAAAAACTTACTTGTTGATGAGCAGTGAAGAGTTGTTTAGTATTAAACAGTGTGAGAAATGACTCCCTCTACAGTAGGGTGTTTTTTGGTGAAAGAGGTAATTTCTGAATGAAATATTTGAATCCGAGAAAGACTTAATTTGTGCAACAACATGTGGTGTTTTTTTTTCATTCCTTGTTTTGAGAATATATTGAATATTGGTCTTTGACAAGAGTATCCAGTGCCTTTGTCATGTTGTTTTTAATTATTTGTATTTGATACTAAACTCTCTTTTCTTTTTCTTTACTTTTTTGGGGGTCTTGTTGATTTTTTTTTTAACCCACAATGTTGTAAACCCAAGTAATCAAAGAAGTACGGACTTAAAGACCAATCCAAACATAAGACACGTGTTAGAGGTTGGATTCAAACCAGAAAAGAGGGAGGGTCAGGGATGCCTATATGAGGGACCTTTTTAAAAGAGCACTGCATTGGCATTCACATAGAGTTTATTAACAGCCTTTAAAAGGCCTCAGTCAAATTTATTTCTATTTGCATACCTCATAACACATGTAGATAGATAGTGCAACCAGGCTGAAGTTGTAGACGACCAGGAAATACTTAAGTTGAAATGGCTTTCTGTCGGTCATAAGTCTAGGTCCCAAAAACACCATCAATAAATAACCAATAATAATACAGCTGATTGGGACGGGAGACTTCATCAGGAGCCAGTCTGCTACTCTTGGATCTGCAGTTAATTAAAAGATTGGGAAATAATTGATTTCAATTTAAGATTATAGGGTCACACTTTGGTATTGACCCCAAAAAGAAATTACTTTCCGAATGTCAGCTGACAACTTTCTAATTGCAAAAAGGAAATCAGCTGATCAGCTGAAAAGTTGCATGCATAAATAGGCCTAAGATTGTTATTTGGTACCAAGCATCTTGTGAAAGCGCTCTTCTGAAGAACCCCCTTTAATTAGAAATCAATAAAAGTATGTCAACAAATTTGAATATCCAAAGATTGTCTTCAGGCAACTTTTTGAAATGTTCATGGTGTCCGTTTGAATGCTGCCCTCAATATTGCTAGAGACGCGGTTGGTACCCGCTGTCACCTCGCTTTATGTGGATTGATTCAACATTCTTAATGAAAATACCAGACCAGTTTGTTGCTGTTTTCTCACCAATGTGAAAGGACACTGTAAAATACACAACATGGTATGTATACGGGTTGGATTCGAACCCATGACCTTTACAACTAGAACTAGCTTGCCTTTTGTAGCTTTACACAGTGTTTAATAATAATAGTTAAAAAAAGGTTTTAGAAAGCACATTTCACAATAACCATCTCAGTGCGCTTTACATTAGTGCCCTGGTCACTGGGCCAATAACATTCCTGTAATCTTTCTCAGCTCCCTGGGAGTATACAACCTGGGCAACAGTAGCGCTCTAAATACTTTTTCATACACAATATCAACCTCTACCCTCACAGGTACCCCATTTATACTCCTGGGTGAAGAGAAGCAATTATAGTAAAGTATCTTGCTCAAGGACACAAGTCTCACGACCGGCAACTGAACCCACACTCAGATGACTTAACCACCAGAACTACCAGAAATACAATTCAACCCTCTAATAACCACTCGGCCATGACACCCTCAATAATACACATTGGGGCTGTTTTTCACTTACCACCTTTATCCTGTAATTGCTCAGATAGATTGCTCAGCTTCGACTGCAGCCCTGATATATACCCCTGCTCCATGATGATAACTTGCTGATGATAACTTGCTTATGTGACAAAACTGTTATAAAGCATAAAATACAGCATATCAGGAGTTAGCGTAACAGGCCTAGAATTTCATTTTAGACCATCAAGGGCAAGGCCATTTTCATTTCGCAAAGGGCACTTCCATTGAAAAAGGAAAGTTTTTAAAGAGCAGCAATGGCCTCTGTATGGCGCTACCACTTTTTCACTGATTTTTACAAAAAGGGATATATCAATCAGGTAAATTAGATACTATATTATTTTATTTCGAATGAAAAAGTGGTGGCGCCATACAGAAACTTTTCCAATTCTTGGCCTGCAATGTAAAAAAAACCTAAAATAATTCTAAATGTCAACAATTACTAGAAGGCTATTCTTCACGATTGTCAGTGGTTGGGTTGGAATAGTGTTATCTGTCATCACCATATCTCCTGTGGCACCCTGGTCTGGTTCAGACTCTACCTGGGGCATTATGTGGATTGGGCTTTAATTCTACCTCCACCTATGCTCCTACGTACTATGGAGCATGGAGGTCCTCCATGCATGGATGGCCATCCCATGCTCCTACTCAGTAATAGTTTGCAATGCGAGTGCTGCAAAAAAAAACTGTAAATAATTGAGCAACAAATATTTTAAAACTTTTATTCAATTTCAGTTTCACAGCATGTAAACAGCGACAATGAAATAAATATGGGTTGAAAAGTTGACCACCATCTTGAAATCAGTGGAAAGTATAATAAGATAATCACCAACAAATAGAGGTTTGAAAATGGCCTTGGTGCCCTTTCAGTTGGCCTTGGTGCCCCTCTTTCTTTTTTGGAGCTTTTGAGGCCAAGTGGCCTTGCCCCTCTGAAGCTACAGGTTGAGGCCTGCTACTGCCTGTACTCTGCTGACTGAACCGCCGGTAGACGATACAAACAAACCTCCATACTTCTATCTAGCTAGAATTAGGAATAGGTTGAGGATCGAGGTGATCACCACGGCACGGGCTACCTCCATGGTTATTATGACCCAATGATTTCAAAGCATGTTGTTACGTTCCCCCTGCCCTGCACTGCCTGCAGTTTGGACCCCTATTATTAGTGCATTGCGTCCCACCACACACTGGGGAAATGTCTACCAAACCCCCATTCACACAAACATGTGGATAGATAAAAATGAGATAGAGTGCATGGGACCACCCGGCGGTCCACATAAATTTTGAATAACGTGATTCCTTCTCAATTCTGCCCCGAGCTCCTTACCTTACGTCCTCCACTCTCCTTAAAAAAGAAATACAACACGTGTCACTCACCTTTTTATTATTTACTACTCACCCTGGATCCTGCCCTTGCTTTGGCCGTTTACTACATCAAGCTCAGAGCTACTGCTGGGCAGTCAGCCATGACACTGTTAAATAACTCATTTTGATGAGAGTTAGATAACAACGAGCACGCTGCCTGCGCCTGCCCATTATATAATTGCTCACCTGGCAAGGTGGCAACCACGCGCACGCGGAAGGTAGTCTTTATGCAAGACGTATTTGTTGAAAACAGGCGTTCAATGTGCGGCGTGTATGTAGCGGGAATCGCGATAGTTGAGTGATCGAACAATAACAACAACGTCTTGCACCAAGACTAGCAAGAGGACAGTGAAGAAGGGCGCTCCCAAAATCAACAGTCTGGAACTGTTACCTTAGTTTCGCCGCTGGATTACGCAACGGAACGACCGTCACCAAGGTGAGAGAGTAATCTTCAGACGTCGGCGGGCATGACTTGTATCAGGGTCTTTTTTTGCGCGAAATCCCCACCACCCCCCCTCTCACCACCACCCGACCCCCGTGCATTAGATGAATGTTTTGAGTTTAACATGACTTGCTTTCGCGCGCACATGACGTTTATTAACATGCTTGCTGGCAGTCGTTTTCAGGCGTTTGCAATTCTCCATGGTAAAAACAATCAGTATTCTGACCACAAAAATGAAAGTTATGTGAGATTGGCTCTTCTGTTAGTAATGATACCACTCTGAAAGTTATGGAAACAACAGGACAAAAATACACCTTTTTTAGTGATGAATAAATAATACTGTGGTTTAATGTACACGATCGAACCATGATCAAACAACCAGAAGTTCTGGATATCGAGATTACTGATCAATGACAATAACATGGAATTCAGAATAAAGGTAAAGAACAAACAATACTATTAAACAATACACCAAGTGAATAGGGGACTTTTGGGACGCTAGGTGGCAGCAGACTTACCAGGTAAAATCCATTGTTCTCAGTAATGTGCGCATGCTCAGAACTACGTAACACTGGAATTTACCTGGGAAGTCTGCTGCCACCTAGCGTCCCAAAGTCTCCCATTGAAAAGTCATGATTCATTCTCTCTTAATTAAAAGATTGAAAAATGTAATTCCTTGTCCGAGTGGTGTCATGTTTTGCTCTTTTGAGGGTGAAAATCAATCGGTGTCAGTATTTTTGGGTGAAATTGGAACGAACTTCACTCTCAATCGTGTTGAAAATACCCGTCCTTCACTCTTTTAAGAGTTGTCCGCCATCACAGCTCTTTGCAGGAGTGGTGTAGGGACAAAATGCGTGGTTCTCCACTCTTTTGAGAGTGATTGCGTGGACAATCATGCAAATAACAACATACTCAGTAAGCTTTGATTGTTGTCGTGGGTTCGAGTCCAACCAGGATCAACCTCGTTCCCAGGGGTGATCGATCTCACCGCGCCATTTTTTTTTCCCAGCATGCCTTGCTCGATCATTTAAATTTACCACTTCCAGGGGTTATGATCGAGCAAGGCATGCTAGTAGTTCGAGCTTCTGATTGGTGGATTAGCGCGTACTGGAAGATAAATGGCAATAAAGGTGCTACACTGCATGCAACGAAAATAAAAAGGCCATGAAGAGCCTAATTTAAACACCGTTATAGTTAACATTAAAATGGATTGATATAAGAAAGGTCAGACTTTATAGCATGAAACGATACAATTAAAATTTAAGCATTTTATTATTATACCAACTGTTACAATAAATATACAACTCTTTAAATAAAATATATAATAGGCTTATAGTCTATACTTCTTAAAATGCTGGAAATAATACCAAGTGCTGATGGTTTAAATAGTGTGCCATAACAATCCACAACAAAATTTACCTACAAGCAGAAGGAAGTGAGGACACGAATAAAAGTGGAAGAGAAGAAAATGGGGACAACAAGGTTTTTCTCAACCCCCCCAAAAAAGAAAGATCAAAAATACTTTGGCCTCTTATAGTCCTGCGAACGGCTAACAATTCGTCGTCATTATTGTAATTAATTGCAGTCAAAAAGTTCAAAGTGATGTGGTACACTTTTGTACATAGTTACTGGCCGGACCTATACTAGTTCGGGTGCAGGAATGTCAAACTTCTTCGCATGCCCTTGACGGGGATTCGCAAGGCTATGTATGGATGGGGTACTGCGAGTCAGTGGAATGCTGCCCTCTTGCGGTTGGTTGGGAGAAGTCACAAGGCTCCGGAGATCTTCTTAGTAAGGGCGTCTCAAATGTTTGAAAAGGTGGCACAAAAGGAATGACGTCTCAAATTCTGCAGCACAAAAAATGGATCAAAATTAATTACAGTTACTGTATTATTCGTCAGGAGTGATGATAAATGCTCGAAACGTAATGACTGGACCTCCTCACCTGCCCCCCCCCCACCAGAGCCCTTTTTCTGATTTTGCTTCTCGCTCCTTCAAAACATCCGGACCCCGTTTTCAAAAATTCTCGGTTTCAACTGAATGCATACCACTACCTGGAGTGCGTTTTGGCGACCCCAACCAAAAACTGTTTCGGTTGTTGGTCATTGGTTCTGCTGTTCAGACTGAACGATAACCAAGTTGTGAGCTCAGTTACCGTTAAGGTTATGACGTCAGAAACAATTGGTTACAGCCGCCAAAACGCACCCGGATTGCAATTCTGAATCAACATTCAATATGGCTATGATGTTTTGGTATTAATTAGATAAACAAAACCCCAATACTAATGATAATGACAATGTCACACCAGGCAATTTTTAGGCAACCAGTTCCAGGCAATCTCCAAGTAGAGAATGCATTTACATTTGAATGTTCTCATAATTATTTGGGAAACATTGTTTGAAAAAAATACTATTGTGCTACAACCAGTGGTCCTGTAGCATGCACTTCAGTTCGTTGCCTCCAAGTTGCATGCAAAAGTTGCCATGTGTGACAAGACACAATGAAGTACAAAACGTATCAATGTGTGTCATTTTAACGAGGATACCATGAGCAAGGTTCGTTTCAAGCACTTTCTATTCAATCTACAGACTGAAACAAAGTTATCAATTGAAAGTTTTATACATGGACTTACTTTTGTAACAGAAGGCGAAGATTTAATAGATGTCAAAGTCGGTGTTGCTGCAAGAGATTTACAGAAGAAGAAAACAAATTCAGTGAAAGGTTCAGAAAAATGAACGTCAGAATTAACTTTTATCAATCAGCAACTCCAGCAAGTTCATTGAGTGAAGTCATAAATTAATAGCGAGGAGGCTTTAAAGGCAGTGGAAACTATTGGTAATTTCTCAAAATAATTATTAACATAAAACCTTACTTGGTGACGAGTAATGGGGCGAGGTTGGTGGTATAAAACATTGTGAGAAACGGCTCCCTCTGATGAAGTGACACAGTTTTCGAGAAAGAACTAATTTTCCAGGAATTTGACTTCGAGACCTCAGATTTTAGAACTTGAGGTCTCGAAATCAACCATCTAAACGCACACAACTTCTTGTGACAAGGGTGTTTTTTTCTTTCATTATTATCTCGCAACTTCGATGACCGACTGAGCTGAAATTTTCACAGGTGTGTTATTTTATGCATATGTTGAGATACACCAAGTGAGAAGACTGGTCTTTGACAATTACCAATAGTGTCCAGTGTCTTTAAATCACATTATTTCAACCACTCAATTGTACAGTAGTGGGATGTCAGACACTTCGTAGCTTCGGGACACTTCGTAACGTAACCAAACTGAAAATATTGCTTAGCAAGCGAAAAATGAGTGGATCACCAGTCGGAACAATGTAAACCTAATGTAATTTTGGCTTTATAACCTGTTTCTGTTAAGCAACATTTCTCTGTGCTGAGCAAGTTTATGTGCTTACAGGCTTTTATAGAGCTGCTAAGCACAAAAATTTGCTTAGCATGAAATTTCTTCCTTGATGTAAACAGGATTACCAACCAAATGTCCATTTGTTGCATATTGCTTGTTACTGGTATTCAGCTGTTGTTTGCTTATCCTGAAAATCACGTGGAAATTTGGTTGGTAATCCCGTTTTTATTGAGGCAACAATTTCATGCTACAGAAAATTTTTGTGATAAGCAGCTTTATGAAATTAGGTCCAGATTTCGTGTTGGAAGACTGTGCTCACCCATTGTCCCATTCCTCCATTATTTTCTCCAAAACCTCCGGTCTGATCAGCCGAGAAACGGGGACCAGTCTTTTCCTGAAGTTCGATCGGAAGTTGGAGCCACCCGGTCTACCTCTCGTCTGCCAGTAGTTGCCTGCCTCCGAGAATGAACACGTCATCGTCACGACAATCGCGAGGAAGAGGAAAGCCTTTGAGTTCATTTTGTGACTTGGTGATGCTGAATAATAAAAATAAAAAAATACATTGCAATAGCTTTACTAAAATTAAAGTCACCTGGAAATATATTTTTTTTTTTCTTTCAAACATAAGAGTATATGCTTACGAACAATAAAACAATTTTTTTAGTAATTGTTTGTCACGATTTATATGTTTAAAAAATATATAAAGTTGTTTGGGGGCTGACTCCGCCTACCCCGTCAATCGAGGCAGACTTTGCCTGCAATGCGTATAGTAAACACACGTGCAAAGTACATGTACGTCCAAGTCGTGAGTTGGTACGTTTCAAAAAGTGTTTTTCTGCATTCAGCAGCAATACACCTGGTCGGCATTGCCGGAAAAAACAAAAAAATCTTTTTTTGAAACGTACAAACTCACGACTTGGTCCGTACATGTACTTTGCAATTGTGTTTACTCTACGCATTACAGGCAAAATCTGCCTCGATTGACGTCACGAACAGCGCCCTCTCGGGTCGGGGTCTACTCTTAAATTTGTAAGTAACATAAGAACTGATTTTTTAAAACCTTAGTTAACTGTTTATTCACATTCCACTCATCAAAACACATATATTAGTGACAAAAGCTTTATCTTGAAAAAATACCACTTCCATGTGACTTTAATTGTTGATTTATAAAATTGAATATTTCCGATGAATTTATGATCAGTATTTTCGCATCACCATGCCGAAGATCGTCGAAGTGGATATTTTAAAAGCTGCAACCAAGCCCATACTTTGATAAAAGTATTCTCACTTGGTATCCCAACATAATGCATACAATAACAAATCTGTGAAAATTTGACTCAATTGGTCATTAACTGTGCTAAAAGAATAATGCAAGAAAAAAACACTCTTGTTGCACAAATTTGTGTGCTTTCAAATGCATACAAAAGGCTTTAGGCCTGAAGTATATTATTGTTTGGGTGAGAAATTACTTCTTTCTCTAAAACTACGCTACTTTACCGTTTCGCAAAATGTTTTATACTATACCAACAGCTCTCCAGTTACCAATTAAGTTTGTATGCTTACAATAATATTTTGAGTAGTCACCAAAAGTGTCAAGTGCCTTTAAACTTGGCTAACGAAAATCCCGACGTTCCTCATCGATTCACACGAAGAACAAACACTGCAATCTTTTATTTGGGTCACATCTTCCCGGTTATTTCCGAACCCGAATCGCTGAACCACGTCAAAACAAACAGCACAAGGACAACCCTAAAGCAAGGGACTAGCGACTAGAGCTCTTTAAACCCAGCAACTCTGCGTTTCCCCATGATTGTATTGGCATTTTAGTTCTCAAGAGACGTCGATGAAGTGTCCAAGGGCACGATAAATCTTCAAGTGTGTCCAAAAATACACCTGAACATCGTCTTTTCTTGAAAGAGGCAAATGTTGAGTGTTTCAAGGTCTATGGAGTGCCCTTCGAAGAATGATACCCGAAGCGATACGGGGCTCTGCGGATTATTGTTATTATTATTCCCGATATGAGTACGTGGTATTAAAGGCACTGGACGCTAATGGTAATTACTCAAATTAATTGTTAGCGTTCCATAAAAACTTACTTTGTAATGAGCAATGGAGAGCTGTTGATGCGAGGAATGGTTCTATCCGAAGTAGCACAATATGTTTTGAGAAAGAGGTAATTTCTCACTCAAATAATATTAAAAGACTTCAGGTCTGAAGCCTTTCACTAGGCATCTGAAAGCAATCAAGCTTGCGAAACAAGGGTGTTTTTTTACCCGTTCTTATTCTATTCGCTTGCAACTTCCATGACCAATTGAGTCAAAATTTCCACATTTTTGTTGTATGCATATGTTAGGATACAACAAGTGAGAATACGATTTGACAATTACCAAAGGTATCCAGTGCCCTTTACATACCGCATTAATTAGATCTATACGCAAGAATACAACCATATGTAAGTTTTTAAGTGCAAATTAATTAATACGAGTGTGTTAATTATGTTCATCCCAGCGTTACAGGTTCTGGCATTGCTTTACAAGTAATCATTATTCACAAAGAACGGAACTGATAACAGACCGGTAATAGTAGCAATTAGCAATGCAATGAATGGCGGAACCAAGACGCGGGTAAATACCAAGATTTCTGATGACGTCATGATCAAAATGGCCGCAACGTAATAATCCCCGGATGTAGCTCAAATGTGACGTTAGTGAATACTATAGACAGCAAGAAGTGCTGAAAACGCATTACGGAAACTGTACACTGGATTGTCCAGGTACTCGCGATCGAGTACCTTCGGCAAACCTAGTACTCGGCAGGATTGGTACTCGACTTAAAATCTATACTTGACTATAGCATTGATTTTTTCTCCGCCACGCACCATAAACTCGAACTTTAAGTGGTTTGTACTTAAAGGCAGTGGACACTATTGGTAATTACTCAAAATAATTATTAACATAAAACCTTACTTGGTATACGAGTATAATGGGAAGCTGTTGATAGTATAGAACGTTGTGAGAAACGGCTCCCTCTGCATGAAGTAACGTAGTTTTCGAGAAAGAAGTATTTTCCACGAATTTGATTTCAAGACCTCAGATTTAGAATTTGAGGTCTCGAAATCAAGCATAGCACACAACTTCGTGCGACAAGGGTGTTTCTTCTTTTATTATTATCTCGCAACTTCGATTACCGATTGAGCTAAAATGTTCACAGGTTTGTTATTTCATGCACATGATGAGATACACCAAGTGAGAAGACTGGTCTTTGACAATTACCAGTAGTGTCCACTGTCTTTAAGAGGTTTGTGCTTTGTGCCATTAAAGGAACACGTTGTCTTGGATCGGTCGAGTTGGTCTTTGAAAAGCGCCGTTGTGACCGTTTGTTATAAAATGCATGGTTAGAAAGATGATGTAAAAGTAGAATACAATGATCTACACAAATATGCCTCGAAATTGCGTGGTTTTCTTTTTATCTCGTCCAATAACACGGTCGGCCATTTATGGGAGTCAAAATTTTGACTCCCATAAATGGCCGACCATGATAGTTCGCGACGTAAAAAGAAAACCGTGCAATTTTTAGTGATACTTGTGTGGTTCATTATATTATACTTTTACAACATATTTCTAACCAAATACATTTCATAACAAACGGTTTTAAACGCTTTTTATAGACCAACTCGTCCGATCCAAGGCAACGTGTTCCTTTAAGTTTTGGTGTTAATTATTACTCATTGGATGACAGCCTGCATAAATCCCACTAATGGTGCTGCAGTGGCTGTCCGCTTAAATTGTGCGTGAAATAAGTTTTTAATCGTACATGAGTTTTACATCATCATAGAACATAATAGGGTGGAAATTTGTATAGTAACCTTTCATATAGCAAGAATTTTAAGGTGACGTCAACGAACATCCAAGGCAATTAGTTGTGCCACATAGGTCCAATCCAATGCTAGTTTGACTAAACACCATCCAAATTACAAATATTTAATAACATTTTCCGTACAAAAAGGCACAAACCATTTTTGAAATGTGACGTCATTGAATGTTTAAGAATGTTGACACAATACACCTTAAAGGGTATCAAACACAGTGGCACTTTAAACTTAAACGTGAGCTTAGAGACCTCTCAGTTGTTTTCCATCTTTTATTTATAAAGACTCTATTGGGAAATGAGTGAACCACATAACTTAAATTTAACCTTGACGCCCCTCTTTAATAATTTTAACTTTAACACATGTACTTGTACATTGTGTACATGTACTTGCATTTTTGTCGATTTGTATTGGTACAGAATTTTGGTAATAACATAAAGGAGCGTCTTAAACTTGAAAACAAAGGCCTAGAAAGTTCACGGTTAACCTGTACCTGAGAGATTCCCAGGTATGCAAAACAAGTAAAGAGAGTGGGTTTTAATGGACCATAAATCACGGTTCAAATGTGCACATCCAGATTTCCGAGCGAGTGTACAGCCCCCCAAGATCGGTAAAAACATACGTTTTATATCCACACAGGTTGGTTTTAATTATAGACATTTTCAAGAGGGAATATGGAAGGGGGGACACACCAGAATCTCCTGTCACACCGTGGACGACCATCTCTGAAGAAGAAATGCTTCACTGCTCGGTAACACTCTGACGGGATTCAAACTGTACTGTATGCAAACATGATCAGCAATTGACTTCTGAATTTCTTAGAATACGTTCATTATTTTATGAGATATTGTCGACGTAGCCTACTGATACAACAATCTTCAGTGATATCGTATGCATTACTTCCCAAATACAAAAAAATATTAATATTTAGAAAGATAGGCCTGGTCCCTCTTCTTAAACACTGACACACACGTTTTTGGTTACAAATCTGTTAGCTGAAGCTATATTCGCCTAACAACCGTTAAAATGCACTTCATTAAATCATTAGTTGGCGCCAAATTGAACGCGCTAATATTGATTTCGATCACCCGGAATACGGAATCGAAAAATCACGGTTTAAGGATTTGTTATGCCTTTAAAAAGGCACTGCACACTATAGGTAATTACTTCAAATATATATTTTAGCATAGAACATACTTGGTAAACGAGCAACGGGGAGGTATTGATAGTATAACCCATTGAGAGAAACGACTCCCTCTGAAGTAACGTAGTTTTTGAGAAAGAAGTAATTTCTCACTCATATACTTGAATCTGAGAAAGACTTTGGGTCTGAAGCTTTTCTCGTGCAGGCATATGACAACATACAAACTCATGCAATAAGGGTGTTTTTTCTTTCATAAATTTCTTGCAACTTCGATGACCCCAAAATGTTCACAGATATGTTATGCATATGTTGGGATTCGCCAAGTGAATGGTCTGTGGTCTAAATGGGGTGGGGGGGGGGATTCCATTGTAAGCGGTCTAACGTTAGGGTTAGTGCCACCAGCAAACACTGGAACCCCCAGCAACAGTCGCAGTCGTATATATTCTCCGAATCCAAAACAGCATTTCTTTAAAATTTGTGAATGTAATTACACAATCCAAACAATAATAGGCCAAGGTGCCTGTGTATTGATTCCTGATAGAATAGACATCTCACAGTTTACTCATTACTATCGAAAAATTGGATCATATAAATATCCAAACTAACTGCATGTCTCCCAAATGACCTTAAAAGCGCGAAATGATATTTACATTGCACACAAATGGTGACATGTTGTGTTCCTTGGTTCCATTAATTTCGTTCCACTCGAAAGTTGATAACCTTTATCAATGATTCTATATTTAGTATTAGTACATGTTTTTTTTTTATTTTATGAACAGACGGGCCCCTTTCAGACTGCCTTCCAGCATTTCAAATCGATGTAGCTTTCAAAATTGGTTCCAAGTTGCTTAAACTTGCGGCTGTGAAGTTTGATCAGTTAAGTGACGTTCATATAAACCAAATGACGTCAACATTTCTTTCCAATTTTGTCATCAACAAAGAGAGATATTTTAGTGTCAGAAAGGTATGCCATGCAGTCCCTGTAAATCTAGGTCCCTGAGTGAACTTGTATGAAGTGAAGTTCATAGGGTCAAGTGTGATTTATTTCTAACCTTGAACGAGAGTCAACGCATACCTGCCCGACTATAGTATCAGTTTGTGAAGTCAAAAACAGACCGGTTATTCGGAGTTCTACGAGAGTGTTTGGGGAATCAGATGAGGATTTCGGGTTTCATAAATGATTCAGGGGAGTAAGAATTATATCCTACTTGAAAATTTGTAAGTCATTTTCTAATTAGTGTTACACATCACACTTAAAGACACTGGACACGCTTGGTAATTATTGTCAAAGACCAGTCTTCCCACTTGGTGTATCTCAACATATTACACACAAAAACAAACCTGTGGAAATTTGAGCTCGATTGGTCGTCGAAGTTGCGAGATAATAATGGAAGAAAAAACACTCTTGTCACACAAAATTATGTGCTTTCAGATGCTTGATTTCGGGAGCTCAAAATCTAATTCTGAGGTCTCGAAATCAAATTCGTGGAAAATTACTTCTTTCTCGAAAACTACGTTACTTCAGAGGGAGCCGTTTCTCACAATGTTTAAGTTATACCATCAACAGCTCTTCATTGCTTGTTACCAAGTATGTTTTTATGCTAACAATTATTTTTGAGTTATTACCAGTAGTGTCCACTGCCTTTAATCTAATCCAAGCTTTAGGCCTATGTATGGAGGTCGGAAGGTGGACATCTGCTTTTCAGATTTCTAAATAATTTGTTTAAAAAAAGAAAAAATAGAACGTCGCTCTCGGTGCTTTTTTCAACTCTCTGCTTTTCGTCCCCCTGTCTAGTAGATTGAACAATTTCATAGTGTCAAAATTGTTTGTTGTACCTTTTTTTGACTGTTCAGTTTTGAGAAAAGCAGATTGTACTTATTCACCTATAAATGTTTTATGCCATCACTCAACAAGATTTATATTGTTTTGCATAGCATCGTGTTGACTCGACGTAAGGGTGGACGAAGGGCTTTCAACAAAAACAAATACTTGGTAAACTTTGGGTTGTTTGTGCTTGTTTTCATTGTTGAATTTCACCAGGAGGGTACGTGTGACTATGTATTACTTTATTAAAGTGCGTGACTTTGAAATTCGCTTAAAGCTAACGTTCGCCCTTAAAGGCACTGGACACATTAATGTTGGCAGAAGACAATTATTCCCACTTGTCGATCCCAACATAATGCACAAATAACAAATCTGTGAACATTTGGGCTCAATCGGTCATCGAAGTTGCAAGAAAATAATGAACGAAAAACACCCTTGTTGCACAAATTGTGTGCTTTCAGATGCCTGAGAAATGTTTCGGGCTTTGAAGACTTTCTTTGGGTGGGATTCGAACTCATGACCTTTGCAAAGTTGGTTCGAATCCCACCGCCATACGCCTGTGATTTTTTCATAGAGCTCGGGAAAGAAATGAGCAGAGTCTACAGTGCTTACAAACCACGGTGTAAGGGCAAAACCAAAATTAATATTCTTTGCCACAATCCGGTCTGTGAAAGTCCCAATACACACGGATGTCCGTAAATAAACGTGGACTTCGTACAATAGCGGAAAGTACACAATGTCTCTGACAATGGTTATAATAAAGGGGTTTCCCCCCATAGTATTAAACCGATCGTAAGTTGTGAGAGAATAATGGAAGAAAAACGCCCTTGTCGTATAAGTTGTGTGCTTTCAGAAGCTTGATTTCGAAACCTAAGAATCTAATTCTGATGTCTCGAAATAAAATTAAAATATTCCAACGAGAAATTACTCCTTTCTAAAAACTACGTACTTCAAAGGTAGCCGTTATACAACTTTGACACTAACAACAGCTCTTCATCGATCGTTAAAAAGTAAGTTTGTATCCTAAGAATTATTTTGAGTGACTACAAATAGTGTTCACCGCCTAAGCATGCCCCGACAATAGAGCCATATAAAGAAACAATATGTTTGGAATGAGATAATTATAGCACACAATATAAACGATTTTCAATCACATACCTGACACACTCGTTTTCCTGTCTAAAAAACCTCTCTCCAGGTATTCCCTTTCTTCTGGTTACGCCGTTGTCCAAAAAAGCTTTCAAAATTTGTTGTAAACCCTCCAACAGTTATGACTGCTCCTCTCCAAACACACGGTAAGAAATCTTCAGAGTTACGTTCACTACGACTTTTTAAAAGACAAGTGTGTGTGCGCAACACGCTCCGACGCGGCATTTATCAAATTGGGTGCGTCGATTATTGCCCGAAGGGGGGTGTTGGTGGCCATTAGGAATGCGGAAGTATGCTAAAATGGAGTGTTTCTTCACCACTGGCAAATCCGCTCCAAAACGGAGGGGCGTCTACACCCTCATGATTATAGATGGAGATATGCAAACTTTAAGAAAACTCCAGAGGAGGATGCCATGAAGACTGTGTTCAGACTTGGAAACACTTCTTGGATGTTGACATGATTCAACCCAATCTTTGATGCTAATACATGCGTCGCACACAAACTGATAGTTCGGTACTCAACAGAGTTGAAAACACCCGTCTTTCACTCTAAAAAGAGTTGTCCGCCATATGGCTCGTGATGAGTGCGGTTATGCGGACAAAATGAGTAATATGGGTGACTGAACGATTTGTTTCAATACGTCATTAATTCTAAGCAGTTTTCTACAAGTGTCAGGTCATGATCACCAAGATAATAACTTGTACAAAATAAAAACAACACCACTATAAATCGATTCCTTTGAACAGGGAATCAAAACACCTCCGTTGATAGTTGTTTATGATGACAGGTGAAATACAAAATATCTTCAATTGTTACTAATTGACTATGCTGTTGGAGCAGGTGGACATGCATTGTCTTTCTAGTCCGTTGGTGGATACATCCATGCTTGTGTGATGGTAAATATTGTTTTTTTTTTTATGCATAGTAACAATATCAGAATCTGAATTTGAATTATTTATCGTCGGCAAAGCATCCTCATGGAAACATCACACTAAAATTTTTGTGGGAAAGACAATGCAGAACTTTTTACTTTTGGACGTTGGAGTAGGACATCCTTCTATAGGGAAAACCCACGCAGTCAGGTAGGGGGTATCATCACATGCAAGGCCCCGGTCCGGGAATCGAACCGGAGTCCACATATTATGTGAAAGGCAATGACAGAAACTACGGAGTCAATAGATGCAACTTATGGTGAATTATTGTGAAAGCTGTAAAGTGGACGCTTTTTACTAACTTAGAATTAAAGCCAGTGGACACTATTGGTAATTGACAAAGACCAACATAGGCATAAAATAACAAACCTGTGAAAATTTGAGCTCGATTGGTCGTCGGAGTTGCGAGATAACTATGAAAGAAAAAACACCCTTATCACACGAAGTTGTGTGCATTCAGATGCTTGATTTCGAGACCTCAAATTCTAAACTTGAGGTCTCGAAATCGAATTCGTGGAAAATTACTTCTTTCTCGAAAACTACTCCACTTCAGAGGGAGCCGTTTCTCACAATGTTTTATACCATCAACCTCTCCCCGTTACTCGTTACCAAGTAAGGTTTTATGCTTATATTTATTTTGAGTAATTACCAATAGTGTCCACTGCCTTTAATCTTAGGACGCATTGAAACCATCCTATTAGTTAGGACAAGTTACTCATCCTATAGAGCAAGCTCGAGAGAAGATTGACCCTGGCGTTTCGTGAAACCGGCTGCTGGGCTTGACCATGTTTTTTTAATGGAAAAATTAAGAATTCTCCTTTCTTAGCAAGTCTCAAGGCTTTTAGTCTACATGCAACGCATCGTTCCGGTATATCAAGGAGAGAGGAATAAACCTAGCGTTTTGTAAAATCGGCTGCTGGGCTTGTGATGGTCCATGTTTTTTTAATGGAAAATTAACAATTCTCCTTTTTTAGCAAGTCTCAAGGCTTTTAGTCTACGTGCAACGAATTGTTCCGGTGTATCAAGTAAGTTGCCTAAATCCATCTCTTTATCCACACCAGACAAAGACTAGGAGTGAATTTAACACTGACTTAAAACCATTGGACACTTTCGGAACAGAAAAAAATAAATAAAAGTTCACAGATTTACAAATAACTTACAGGGTTTACAGAAGGAAATGGTGAAAGACTTGTCTTGAAATATTATTCCATGAAATGCTTTACTTTTTGAGAACAAATTTAAACAATTATCAATTCTCGATATCGAGAATTACGGATTTATTTTAACACATGTCATGACCCGGCGAAACGTGCGGAAACAAGGGTGGGTTTCCCCGTTATTTTCTCCCGACTCCGATGACCGATTGAGCATAAATTTTATACATAAGTTGTGATAAACGAAGTGTGGGCCTTGGATAATACTGTTTACCGAAAGTGTCCAATGGCTTTGACAATAAAGCTATCCATGCACAATAAGCGCGAAAAACCAAATAATTTGCGCAATTTAAATAATTAATCCAGTTTCACAGATCTCGCTATGACACCTTTTGGTAATAACCGTATTGAGGGTGTGAGGTCGACATAATTGAATGGAATAAATAGCTTCGTTTGCAAAGAGCAGTAATCCACAGGGAATCGTATCTGCCGTCTTATGCAAATATTGATTATGTCTTTTCACATAAACCACAAGTTTTCCAATTATAGTTGGCACAATTACGGACGGCCTTCACTTAAAACAACCCGCAACAATTTTATTTGTTGAAGGCATTGGACACGTTTTGGTAATTGTCAAAGACCAGGGCCCAATTTCATGGCTCTGCTTACCGCCGAATTCTGCGCTTACGATCGCGATTCCCCGCTTACGTGCAAGCGCCGAATTTCTGCGCTAGCCTTGTAAGCGTAGATTGCCTAGTAACGTGAAGTACGCACGCGCAGAATCCAAAATTCGCCGCTAACCCGTGAAATACGCTTGACGTAAGCACAGAATTCCCTGCTTCCGCAAGCGCCGATTCTGTGCTTACGGTAAGCAGAGCCATGAAATTGGGCCCAGATACTTGGTTGTATCCGAACATTTTGCCTAAAAAGAAATCTGTGAACATTTGGGTTCAAACTTTTCTCAGGCATCTGAAATCACACAAATTTGTGCAACAATTTTTTTTCTTTCATTATTTTCTTGCAATTTCGATGAACAATTTAGTCAAAATTTTCACAGATTTGTTATTTGATACATTGTGGTTGGATACACGAAATGAGAATGCCGGTCTTAAGCTATTGCCTAACGTGTCCAGGGTGGATTTCACAAAGTGTTGAGACTGGTCTTATCTCGAGTTACTCGTCCTAACAGAGGACTATAGCTATAACTTAAAAAAAAATATTAAAGTTTGGACTAGTCCTAACTCTTTGATTTCACAAAGTGCCCGATTGGGGTTCTTTGACATTAAATGCACAAAAAAGCGAAATGTTCCCTTTTTTAACAGCCCGCACTGACACTGACCGAAACGCTATATATATATATATATTATCGGCTAAGCTGTTAATGAGATATCTTTGCCTCGCTCATTGAGTGGCATGGATTTCGAAGTTCCCAATAACTGATGTAAATGCCTGGAGCTTTTATGATGCCGCTTGGATAGGGAGTTAAATCAACTGTTACTAAAGACATTGGGAGGGTTTAGTGCGGGGGACATTTTGCTCAAACTGTTTGTAATTTTTATTTGACGGCTACACTTGGATGTGTACAGCGATTTAGGTCCACCAAGACTGAGACATTTGAACAATAAGTTTGGGTGTAATTCCTGGCTCCCCATCCGCACGGCAGTTAACGGTTGCATGGCTTCTCACTGGCACCCGGAACAAAGGTGTTGACAAAATAGGGAGACCGCCAATATTAGGGCTATAGATAGCTCAGTTGGTACTGCCCCTAAATGTAGCCCGAGCCCGCAATGTCACCTGACCTAGATGTAGCCCCAAACCCGTACCTAAATGTCGCCCGGACCTAAATGTAGCCACAAACCGTACATTGGTAGAGCACCGGCACTTAGTCTCGTGAGGTCGTTTGTTCATTTCTTTGTTCAACCTAAAATCATTCGAAACATTTACCCATTCCCGTGCAGTTTATTATTATAAAATTTCATCTAAATATAAGAACACAAAATTGCTACGATATTCTGTCACCTACTATTGATTTAGTCTCCGTTTATAATGGATATTCTTTGGGAGTAAAATGTTTTTTGTGAATGAGGTCCTTCAGAAACACAATCAAGGCCACATAATAAGTATATAATGTTCTTGTCAGATTGACCCAGCTGAAATCTTGCGATGTTCCCAAACCATTTGTCGTCCAAGAGGCTTTTTATACGGTGGTGTATTGTTGCTACTTTTTAAGGATATCAACTTTGAATGCATTAAAGGTACTGGTCATTATTGGTCACTATAGGCTCACTCAAAACAATCGTTAGCATAACAACTTACTTGGTAACGAGCAATGGAGAGCTAGTGATAGATAGTATAAAACATTGTTAGAAACGGTTCCTTCTGAAGTAACGTAGTCTTTGAGAAAGAAGTAATTTCTCACTCAAATATTAAACAACTTCAGCCTTTCATTATAATGCATCTATCTGAAAGCACATAAATTTGTGCAACAAGGGTGTGTTTCTTTCATTATTATTCTGCAACTTTGATGACCAATATTAGTTCAAATATTCACAGATGTCTTATTCTAATAATACGTTGGGATACACCAAGTGAGAATACTGGCCATTGACAATTACCAAAATGTGTCAAGTACCTTTAAGGAAGAACGTTTCGTCCGTCGATATCACTGCTGATAAGTGAGCAGTCGGATCACTGTTTAATTCCCTGAGAAATTGCTCTTCGATTTCAGCAGATTTGGCCCATATTTGTCAACATGTTAACGCTCTCTTCTAATGAAAAAATCGCGCTTGACGATGAGATGTTGAGATTGACACGAAAGCTTTCTTATCACTCAGCAGACGGCTATTTCAGGTGGATGGAATTTAAACTGCCGCGACGACGTAGGCAATGTTTCATTGCGGCTCGTCTAGAGTGTCCGCTTTAAATAAAAGTGGCGACGCGAGGGATTTTAAGTGTAGGAGGAGAAAATAGAACGAGAACGAAACACATCATGAGAAACAAAAGAATAATGAACGCGTTATGTTACATCACTACTGGGGTCAAAGATTGACATGTGATACTTTGAACCAATCAAAGTGTGATGGTGATACGCATGCTCTAAAACGGACGATCGAGATAGCGGATGGATATTGATTTTGAAATAATGGCATGGATTGTGGAGTGTTACGTCAAGATCTAAACGACAGGGAAACAGACACAAAGTTTTAGAGAGCTTCATCTATAACTTCTATGGGCCGATTTCAAGGCACTGGACACCTTTGGTAATAATTGTCAAAGACTAGTATTCTTACTTGGTGTATCCAAGCATATTCTGTGTGGAAATAACCTTAAACGTGCGTCGAGCTCAACGGGCTGATAGTTTGGCATGACCTATAAGTTCGTAGCACGTGCTATAGTTGACTAGCCAACGTGCATTGCCACTTTAAAGGCAATGTGGACACCTTTGGTAACTTCCAAAGACCCTGCAGTATTTCTCACTTGGTGGATCCCAACATTATGCATAGAATAACCATGAATAACAAAACTGTAACAATTTGGACTCAAATGGTCATCGAGGAGAATAAAGAGAAAAAAAATCACCTGTGTTGTACAAATTTATGTGCTTTCGAAAAAAGACTTCAAGTCTTTTAATATTATTTGAGTGAGAAACTAACCTCTTTCTCGAAAACTACACACCTTCAGAGGGAGCCGTTTCTCACAATGTTTTATAACATCAACCCTTACCCTTTGCTAGTTACCAAATAAGTTTTTATGCTAACAATTATTTTGACTAATTACCAATAGTGTCCAGTGCCTTTAAATTTCTTTATGGTTTAAGGGCACATATAGGTTGGTGCACTCTCGTTTGACTCCGTACAGTGTCGAGAGGGTCTGATGGGTCAACTCGACCTGGTTACGAGTGTGCTCTATTGGTCTTGCTAAGTAAATGGAGCATTGCGGACTCAAAGGGTTGTTTCTGGCTCTGAAGATAGACGTGCTCGGTCAGTGTAGATAAACAAGGTTACTATGACTGGCTGGAATCACGTTGTCGGTTTCAAACATGAGGGACTATTACAACAATATTTTATTAAAGGTTGCGGACACTAATGGTTATAATTGTCAATCTTCTCACTTACTGTATCTCCACATATGCATAAAAAAACAAACCTGTGAAAATTTAAGCTCAAACTGTCACTAAGTTGCGAGATAATAATGAAAGAAAAAAACAACCTTGTCAGACGGAGTTGTGTGCTTTCAGATGCTTACTTTCGAGACCTCAAATTTTAAATCTGAGGTCTCGAAATCAAACTCGCGGAAAATTACTTCTTTCTCGAAAACTACTCCACTTCAGAGGGAGCCGTTTCTCACAGTGTTTTATACTACCGATTTCTCCCATCAAGTGAGGTTTTATGCTAATAATTATTCTTAGTAATTACCAATAGTGTCCACTGCCTTTAAAGCGGCACACTTCATGAAAATGGGAGAACAAAAAGCAGTTGCTTCTCCTTTTTCCCTGTTAATCACTATTTATTTATTGTTCAATTACTGTAGAGCAAGTTTTCTTATGTTTTACTGAACAATGTTATCACAGATTGTATTGATGTGTTGACATGAAATACATGTCTAAATAGAAACAAATGTATGTCAATTTGTGTTTATTTATTTATTTGTTTATTTATTTAACATTTTCTTATGTAAGATTTGAAACTTGGCATGGTGGAAATACGATATGGAAAAGTTAACACCATTTAAAGGCTATCTCTAATGAGTTTGGGTGGTTCTGAAAAGAACCATTGGTTTCAACTCTTTATGTGTTTATTTGTTTTACAAACTCATAGAGCTTATCAGTGTAAATCACACAATGATTGGTTTACTTGCACAAGAGTATAAATACACACTGACCGAGGACTTCTCTGTGTTCAATGTTTTGGACTGAGTTGTTGTTTGTAGCGACCTCATCGTATAGGTTTTGTGCACGAAAGCGAAGCGAGGAAAAGTCCTCGCTGTGTTAAAAACCCGGATCCATTTTGTTAAAGTCCTCGGTTTCAACTGGTAGTACAAGTAGACACGCTCACCCTCTCCAATATTCAAGCAAGATGTACATCTGTAGAATGAGCAAGTTTGGGTCAGCGATTAAACGCACTAGACTGACCAGATACTCTGACGTAGCTCTCGAATTGACAATATCGACTCTCAAAAACATGGTTCGATTAAGTTAATCTACCTGTGCTCTATGGTTTCTGGTTGGTCTAGTCGGTGTACTCAAGTTTAGTCGTTCATCCGAACTTGCTCCAAAATGCTTCCCCTTCATGTAACATAGACTAACGACAGAAGTATCATTTGTACCTTTCTTACACAGCTGCCACCTATGTTTTATGAGATAATGATATAAATGACTTTTTCGTTTAGCCTGATCGGTATGTTCATTAAGCATGGCGACTACCTTATACATTCCTTTTACCAATGCCTATATCGACTCAACCCTAATGTTCTGTTAACACGTAATGTGATAACGGGCACTTATCTTCTGCAATACTTTTATTTCATTTCTTGTTCCGGTGAAGCTATGAGCGTAAATCATAACATTAGGTAAAGAGGGTCATCAAGTCCGGATACGGGGCAGACGGTATACCGAGAACCCCGTCCGTCGACACCCCCTGAGCGGGGCCGCGTCCCCCCGCCGTAGATCGAGGCGATGGCCCTGGTTGCTTCCGTGCCAATTACGCGCTGACGTGCATGGTGGAGGATGTACGACAGTCTTGCGGGGGGTAGACTAATGGCGGGTGTAAAATTTGAAATGGATGTGACAATTGACCAGCTGATTTCACCGGGTGCATGAAGTAAGATATGTGTGTGTTTTACCCTATGGTACAGTTATGGTACGAGGCCAATCGGTAGCTTGTGGAACGCATTATGACGTTAATACATAATCAATTCATTCACATTGATTTATCAAATAATATCATTGACATATCGAATATGTATTAATTGAACCGATTATCGAGCTAAAACATTGAACTCCATTGTTGAAACTACATACATAGCTAGTTGCAGTGGATCAATGAGTTTAAAACGAGGTTTATTGTGTAAAAGTTTACTTTGGTTGCAGAAGTGGGATCAGACAAAACACTTGTCTTACGATCAATTTTGAATTCAAGCTCTAAAAATTAAACGTTCCTGGAAAATATTGCATGATGAAGCCCTAGGACATATTGGACTTAGAATATCATATTCCCGCTTATACAAATAACAGTATTATCTGTCACGCTTACTCCATTATTCCAAGAAAACAATTGAATACACATGGTGTTACCGCAAACCAAACATACATATTGATTTACCTCCCCATATGCAATGCCTCAAATCCCAGATAATCCAAACAGTATATCCTTTAGGAGGGACTCTTTAAGATTTGAAAACCTCGTTTATTTTTAAAGAAATCCATAGGTCTTTAAGGAACAGGTGTTTTGTTAATCGCAGATTGGTTGTAAGTCCTGATGACGGACAGACAGACCCCCACTGACATCATCGGTGTCCTCAAAGGATTTTCAAGATTTTAACTTCGTGCCCGTCGGCTGCAACGCAACGTTAAAGATTTGGACTTTTCCGTGTTCTGGCCGTAACCACTGCCGAAAATTCGGACTCGGCCCAAACTTTTACTTGTTTTGTTCATCTTTCGTATCTCAGTAACTGCTGCAGAATCTTAGGCTCCGAATTTAGGACTTCTGCTAATTAATTGTCGATATTGCCAGATCACAGGGTCTCCCCTTTTATTGCACCAATCACACCGGATTGGAGACCTGAGAAGACGTGCTCGAAGTGACAACTATCTGTATGTTGTCCTTCATTGGGTAATTTTGCTTTTAGGTCGGTACTTTCAGATCGAGGTTTCGTCAGAAAATTACCGAGTGCTGTATATCTGACCCTGGTGGTACTCACATACAACAACACACTGATAAATATTGCATGTACCCCCCCCCCCCCCACCTGCACCAATATCAGAACAACCAAAAGAGTTTTGATTAATACCATCCCCTTTCCTCTGAATAAGAACTGATTAATTTTCTGTGTGACTGAGCCGCACTGCGCGGTAAGTTGATATGTAGATCTCACCTATCAAAACATCCCAATTGAATTTTGTACACTGTTTATGCCCGGGTAATAAATTGACATCCAAAACCCCCAAAAGCACGACCATAAACTCTTGCTTGCTCTTAAAAATGAGCGCGTGACATTCTGTATTGTGTTTCACACGTTCACAATTTTCAGGAAGAAATTTAGTGGCGGGAAATACTGGTGATAAATGTCGTCTGCTTCTTTGATTTTCATTTTATTGTATATGCACCAGCGTCAACAGTGATTCCCAGGAGTAATTATGTTTTGCCCCACAATTTTGATTCTTCTTGACGCTGTGTAATGATTACGAAGTCTGCTCGTGGATGATCTATGACAATAGAGGTTTGTCGTCTTAATGAGTTACAAAAATACAAATGTTTGTCGAGGCGTGTGTGAAGTTTTGTTTGTGTTGCTCTCGTCCGCTGTATGCTCGATGACAGCGGACTCGATTCAAGTTTATTCAGGTCCACGATACCCCATCAAGAATCGTTGCTTGCACAAGGGTACAGCGGTACGTACTCGTGACTGTGCTGTCTGTTTCAACTTGGCCTTGTTTGGATCGAAAGACTACAGGCAAATAATACAAAAGACCACTACTACGTACATGATTCAAACCTAAACAACTGCAAAGCAACGATCCAAACTATTTTTATCCGTTCTCTTGCGTCTTTGTGGCGCCAAATTTGATATCGTTGTATACGTGCATGCAGTGCGATCTCAATATCCACTATAAACGCCATAGGGACGACATGCCGCAATACACTGATAGCTGATACCACTGCCATTGGCTCGAGTAGCACTAGTAGTATATACCCATATTTGTATTGAAAGAAAAAGAGGCAAGAATGAGAAGTGGAATGAGAGAGTCTGTTTTTAATTGCCGAAGTTTAAAAAAATATGATCACATTGAGAAACCCGAGTTCCCTCTTAAAATATTTTCTAATACAAAGAATCCTTTACAGAGTCTTGCCTTCTTTCCTGTAGGCCCACTGATAACGTCACTTTGCACAGCGGGGTATCGTTTTCACAAGGTGATTCTGTGACAGGTTTTTATTCAATTTTTCTCCTTCTGAACTGACAGATGTTTTTGGCGGTCAAAGTGGACCACCACGCCTGACGTGGGTTTATACGAATCCACTCTGACCAGCCACAGGGCGTTGACCGAAATGGAAACTCATATAATTCGACTCACCAGAAGGGCCAAATTTCATGGCTCTGCTTATCTACCGTAAGCGACTTATCCGCACTTTCGGAAGCAGGGAACTCTACGCTAACAACGTCAAGTGTATTTAACATTGAGCGCTGAAAACACTTATCCCCTGATCCAGACCCGAATAAGTTTGTCAAGGAAGGCGCTATAGGCCTATGCACATTTTCAAAATAATAACCAGAAGCGGGCTCTTTCAACCAAACCAAACCACCGATTCAACCAGCCGGGTCCTGACATCCTCAAACGTTTAACACGTTAAATTCCTTACAACCCAGGGGGTCATAATCGAACTCCGTATTTCCCTTCATTATTTAATCTTCAATGTGCGTAAGCCTAAGGGGTCTCCACGGAGTTCGTCATTTCACACGGACCAGGGTAGAGTCATGACGTCACAAAATGTCAACTTCTGCGTCACTTCTTTACTGTGTGATGCAATGGAAGGAATTGAGCGATGGAAACATTGCACCAACACCAATCCCAGGCCTCTGAAAAAATCGTTCAGGTAGATTTGTTGTTTTCCTCAATGTCTGCATGAACTTAAAGACACTGGACTCTATTGGTAAATACTCAAAATAATTGGTAGCATAAGGACTTACTTGGTAACGAGCTATGAAGAGCTGTTGACAGTATAAAACATCGTGAGAAACGGCTCCCTATAAAAGTAACATAGTTGTGGAGTATGATGTGTTCTCACTCAAATACTTTAAGACTTCAGGCCTGATCCCTTTGACTGAAAGCACACAAATTGGTGCAACAAGTGTGTTTTTCCTTTCATTATTCTCTCGAAACTCGATGACCAATTGAGCCCACATTTCCACAGGTTTGTTATTTTATGGATGTTGGGATACACCAAGTGAGAATACTAGTCTGATAATTACCAAAGGTGTCCACTGCCTTTAAGTTATATGATCACTTCTTCCGTTTGTTTTACATGATCACGTATAACGGTGTATCAACTCCGCCAATTGGGTCACGCAGTTTTAAATTCTTGTTTGAATAAGAAAATTGTGGTTTTGCGTTGTCATCTTAAATCAACATCAACATGAAAAGCTTTTTTTTTTTTTAATTTTCGGGGACACCCACGAGATCTGAAGCTCTCGCCTTAGTTCCTACGAAAACGTAGTTAGCGTTGTATTGTTGATATCCGGGGGTAGGGGGCATAGCCGTCCGTAGACACGTTTGCCACATAAAAGCTATCCCATGGATAAAAATAATAGGTATTTTGCAACCAGCTTTTTGTCACTTAACCTTATTTATTGTAATTTTATTGAGAGAAAATAGAATTAGCTTATGCAAACAACTGACCAACCAAAAGGACCGAGGTTATAAATGCAAAAAATAAATAGTTAATGACCATATCAGAGTCCTTCTCGAAGGCTAAAGAAAGACTCTGCTAGGGTCGAAACGTCAGGCCATTAACTTCCTTTTACATAATTTTATTTATGATATATTTGGAATTTATTCAACAAGATCAAGGATACTCAGCAAATTCGGTTTCCTTCGTTTGCACCACCCTGTACAGAAACGGGGATTTATTCTTTTATCTAATATAGTGTGTAATATTAATGAGATTGCACAAAGTCGAACAACCGCCGTGATTAAGAACAAAATAATGCACGCAGAAAGAAATATAGGCTAACTATCTAAAGGTTGGCAACTATAGGCTAAATAATTGTATTTGTAGACAGTTTATATACTGACCCCCCTCCTAGTTTAACTCTACATTTATCCGTATATTAATGATGTTGTCTAGAATCTTGCAGTTTAGGGAGGGGCCGGGGCCAAATGAGCAAGTTGCGGAAACTTCTTTGAATTCAAAGTTGAAACTCCACTTTGACAATCTCGCACCTATAATACATCCCTAAGTTCGTGAGATCTTAAATGAAGCATAAACGGCTTAAATTAGGCTTTCTCACGCCGAATTTCATCCGCATATTAACAATATTATCCAATTAAGCCCCCATCGCCACTTTATATTATAGATAACTTTTAAAATTGATTCCTAAATAATGTATCGCCCCCTAAAAACCAGGCCATTGACCGATTTTAGAACAGTGACGCATACTATTAACGAATGTAGTCAGGCACAATTTCATGGAGGTGCTCAATAAGCAGAAAAAAATTGCTAACAAATTTTCTGCTGAGCGGAAATTAGCTAATGCCATGTCAGACAAAATGTGACCTGTCACTTTAAAAACTGTTAAAAACTGCTTTAAGATTGTAGTTTTCCGATTATCTTATTTTGGTAAGCAGAATTTTGTTGGCCCATCAGGGCCCAATGCTTAAGCGGAAATAACTGCATAGCAATTTTCTGCGAGCAGAAATTAGCAGGATCCCTTGTCACCGGTTGTTTATGTGACATGGTAGTTTGGCCGTTTAGAATTTTGTTGAGCTTAGCTAGTTTTGGGCTATGGGATGAGCAGAAATTAAACGAACATTTAGTGTGGCAGTTGTTAACGATGAGCCACACACTGCATGGCAAGATGTGTTTGCCTCGTTTGCTTTCAATTGGGGTGTACAGCGACAACGTGGACCGTACTCGATCCAATTTTGACACGCAAGAGCTTCGGGATGTCCCTTAAGACGACAAGTAAGACTTTATACAAATCCCACTATCGGGAGGGATTTCTCCTTAAAACAAAACGAGGCTGCGAATCTTCATCTTATCAAATCACTAGTTAAGTTGAGAGAACAGAGAAAGACGTACCTCGTCTTTGAATGATTTTGTTTACATCTATTTTTTTTTCAGACGAAGGGGTTGTCTTTTTTTAGTTGTATGTTGTGTTGCAATTGTGTGCACCAGAATGTGCATCAGTTTGATACTACGACACCGCTCTTTGAAAAATCAAGGGAAAGTAATACGAAAAAATTGTTTGCGTTAATTCCTTAGAATGTTTTAGAGCCCCCCCCCCCCCAAAAAAAAAAAAAAAAAAAAAAAAAAAAAAAAACCAAAAAAGGTTAAGGTTTGCACCCTTTAATTGATTAAACGCTTGGCAGGCCTACACAGTCTGGGCCTATCATGTGCCACTTTTGCACTTTGGCGAGAGGTTGTGTATTGGTGTCAAAGCCTATTATTAGTATTCCCATTTTATGAATTTGCTCTCGTGTCATCTCAAATAGGAACTCGGCTCGTGCTCATTGGGAAGTCATTTGGAATTAGCGGGCAAGAGACCACGTGCGGCCACGGGCGGAATTCAAAATTAACGGAAACCCGCCATATTACTGGGTAACAACGGATATACCACTCGAAGCACGCGCCTTTTTGACATGCACAACGGGTCATTCAAAGTGGGTGTAACATACTAAATGTGTGTTTATTTGGTTTAGGATTTGAAACTTTGCATGGTGAAAGTATGTTTCCGATGCAGCATGTGAATATCTCTTTTTGAGTAGTGTTGGTTCAGAAAAGAACCAGTGGATAGCGACTCAACCTTTTGATCAGTAGGCCTTTTTTTTGAACATTTTTCTCCTGAAGACGATAACTGGATCAGATCATACTGAGCAAAACGTTGAGTTGTTAATCACCGGTTCTTTTCAGAACCAAAACTGTTCAGAAGAGATATTCACATGGTAGTAGTAGAATCATACAGCAATAAACATAATATACCTGGCAAGTACGTACATGGTGTTACCACCGCAAACCAACTGATACATCATCATGCCATGCATCAAATCCCAAGTTCACATGGTGTTAACCTCTCTAAAAAGTTATTTGGTTTTGAGTTTCGTTAATACACATGGGCCCAATTTCATATCTGCTCAGCACAACAGTTTGCTTAGTTCTTCCTTGATAAAAACAGGATTATCAACCAAATTTCCATTTGTTGCACAGTGCTTCTTACTGGTATTCAGCTGTTGTTTGCTTAGCCTGAAAATCACGGGGAAATTTGGTTGGTAATCCTGTTTTTATCAAGGCAAACATTTCATGCTAAGCAAAATAATGTGCTAAGCAGCTCTATGAAATTGGGCCCGTGTGTTAACGAAGTTTAAATCGGTAAAAATACCACATGCCCCTCCTCCATGTGATGAATTGTACTTACCAACGGACGGATCAACGGGTGTACTATAAAGGCCTATAATCCCTCAAATAAATTCACCCACCATTGGCGGCAAAATACCAACTTGATTAAAAAGTCACAGTGAATGGCCTGTCATTAAAAGCCATCATTGAGCCATTCAGGAGGCACGCTGTGTAATTGACGGTGCCTTTATACGTTTATTACGAAGCTCCTCAATAACAGACAATGTCATCTTCATTTCCCGCCATAAAAGGTAGTAATGACAGCGGGTTTTTTTTGTTAATGAAGAGCTGCTGTTTGTGGTGTGAAGTATAATGGATCGTTGAAAGGGTATGTTGTCTTCTACTAGTCTTGAAATCAAGGTTAAGTGTTTCCCATTAATTTAAAATGAGCCTAATGTTTTTTACAACCGCGAAACAGTAATGATGCTGTAACATGATTGATGTGTTAGTTACCTTATAACAATCATTACTGACACAGGACAATGTAGAAATATGGCTATTCCATTTTTCTTTCGGTGCCGTTTGTGACATTTTGTGTTAAGGGTTCTATAGTACTTTTTGTACGACACAAAATACAAACGTCTAAGGATTTCCAGTAAGCTTGCACAGTTTAACGATAATATGGTAAAAGCTTCCCTTAAAGTATGTCTTGCTCACGTGCTGCTGGCGGTAGTTTTTGAGAATTGAGTAAAACAATTTCACGAGAATGATTTTAGCATCTACAACGGATTTACGAGACTCTCCTAAAAACATTGCTCGGTGATTTTTACTTTTTTTTCACTAAAAAACTAGACAATTAATAAAACATCTTCATCAACAGTGAGTAAGGATTCATGCCATAGCCAAAAACGTTGTCTACAAAAGGTATCAAAACCAATTATTGTGCCAAACTGTTTTACTGACTAGTTGCGAGGAACACCATTAATTTGAAACAGTTGAGTGCTCGCACACTCCATGTAAACTACCTTAATATTCCGCACAAATTAACAAAACGAAGAATTCCAGTCTAGCCATTCGGTTAGATGAAGAACCCCACCATTTATCATTTAACTAGTATTGGAAATGACAGCGTAAAATACAGTAACCTTACACAACATTTCCACTAGGTAAAAGAGAAGGGCATAAAAGAGAAGGGCGTTGGACTCGACTAGCCTCATGTGGTCCGGGAGTTACAGAGGGGTAGTAACTCTGGGGGTCGATATCAATAAAGGGGGGCTTCGAAGGGAAAACGGTACGGGGATCAATACCCCCTCCCCCCTTGGGGGTACCCCCCCCTTGAAAATTTATGACACTGAGCTGAATGTTACGTGTAACTGCGGAGAAAATGTTCAACTTCATTCAAATCCGAGTCAAAGAATAAATCTTTTGGTTAAAGGCACTGTACACCTTTGGTAATTGTCAGGGATCAGTATTTTCACTTGGTGTATCCCAATAACAAACCTGTAAACATTTGAATTCAATCGTCATCAAAGTAGCAAGAGAATAATGAAACACCCTTTTGCACTATGTGTATGCTTTTAGCTGCCTATACAAAAGGCTTCCGGCCCGAAGTCGTTTGAGTGAGACATTACCTCTTTCTCAAAAGCTACACGTTACTACAGAGGGAGCTGTTTCTTACAGTGTTTCATACAATCACGTCATCAAAAGCTTTCCATTGGTCGTTACCAATACAGTTTTATGCTGTGTTTGGATTCTATACAGTGCCCAGTGCCTTTAACGGAAGGTCATCGTTTGATCTACCCGCACTTCTTGAAAGTGATCTAAAATGAAAAAGACTGACGCACATCAATTTAATATTCTTCATCATCGACTTATTGATCCAAACTTCAAGATGCTGAAAACAAGTTGTTTTTTTTCTTTCTAAGAATCCAGAGGTCACCCAATTAGAAAAGAATCCCCAACGGGCCGAACACGTGGGAAACATGTCCCTTAATATAGTATAGAACTATTGTATTTAGCCGGAAGGGCGTGTCCAAATAACGCACTGACCAACTCTAGTTTTATCCTCTGCATTTAAAGGGTGGGTGGGTTTCGCTTAGTTTTGGGGGCTGTTGACGATGATGGTGTGGCACCACCGGGTGGTGATGGGGAGTGTTAATGTGGTGATGCCGGCATGGGAGGTAATATTAATAACAGCAAGTTCATCATACACTTTCGGAACAGAAAACAAAAAAAAGTTCACAGATTTACAAATAGCTTACACGGTTTACAGAAGGTAATGGTGAAAGACTTCTCTTGAAATATTATTCCATGAAATATTTTACTTTTTGAGCAAACATTATAACAATTGTCAATTCTCGATAGCGAGAATTACGAATATTTTAAAAACACAATCCATGTCATGACACGGCGAAACGTGTGGAAACAAGGGTGTGTTTTCCCGTTATTTTCTCCCGACTCCGGCGACCGATTGAGCCTTACTTTTCACAGGTTTGTTATTTTATATAAGTTGTGATACATGAAGTGTGGGCCTTTGGACAATACTGTTTACCGAAAGTGTCCAATGTCAATTTATAGCGAATTTCATGGGTAACCGTAGCGCCCCAAAGGGTTTTCAATATCAACCTCTACACTCACAGGTACCCGTTTATACCCCTGGGTGAAGAGGAGCATTTTAAAGCATCTTGCTCAAGTGCCACGACCAGAATTCGAACCCACATACCGGTGACGATGGAGATGAATAATACTGTTAACAATTCTTCCTTCGGATGGGACGTACAGCCGTTAGTCCCATGTGTTGTGTAACGCATGTAAAAGAACCTGGGGTGGATTTCACAAAGAGTTAGGACTAGTCTTCTCTCGAGTTAGGACCAGTTACTCGTCCTAACTTAGGACTATCCATGTAATTTGTATATCTCCTAGGACTAGTCCTAACTAGTCCTAACTCTTTGTGAAATCGACTCCCGGTGCACATATCGAAAAGAGAAGGGGTTCGCCCCGGTAGTCCTGGCTGTGGCTGCTGTATGCGCCGTAGCACCTTGTAAACGCTTACAAGGTGCTAAATAATTGGGTCTCAGAGTTCATCACTGCAGAGTTAAACCTATCTTTCTGAAAGTTTGTATATACTCGGCGCCTTGAGTACCTTGTTTGGTAGATACGTGCGCTATATAAGACTTCGATATTATTATTATTATATTATTAAGTACAATCCGAATAATCAGCAATCAACATTTATTTTATAGCTCATCGCATATAATTTCTTTTTTATTATTTCATACATTCATTACATATACATGCCTCGTGAATACGTAGTTATTTTCAGTTAATTTTACAAATACCATGGGAAGGTTTAGAATACGCATGCCAAAGTGCTTGATCCAAAAACATTTCAATTTATGAAACCACTATAGAATGCAGTAGAATAGAAACTATACATTGATTAGGCTAGGCCTAATTAAGTTTGGAATGTTTGAAATTAACTTACGTGAAAGGAAATTTTGCACAAAATTGAAAACACTGGGTACATTCCTATTTTAATTTTGTTCCCCGAGTCTAGCCCCGGGTGCAATATTTGATGCATGAAGTTAGATCATCAGCCGAGTAAAGTCAAGCAAAACGTATGGCTTCAAAATGGCGTAAGCCGGATCCCAGCATAGCCCAATTTCATGGCGCTACTTAAACTCACTGGACACTATTGGTAACTATTCAAAATAATTGTTACAACACAAACTCTTACTTGGAAACCATGGAGAGCTGTTGATAGTATATAACATTGTGAGAAACGAATCTCTGAAGTAACGTAGTTTTTGAGAAAAGTTTTTTTTCACAAGACTTAAGGCCTGAAGCCCTTTTTAAGCATCTGAAAGCACACGAATTTGTGCAACAATGGTGTTTTATTTCATTTTACCAATGAGTCGACCAAATTTTTGATCATTACCAAAGGTGTCCAGTGCAATAGGCGCGCCATAGCAGATCCAAGGCTTAGGCTTAATGAAGCCTACGCCTAAACTGCATTTATCAAATCTTACACCAGACATTTTGAAAAAAACAAAAATGCAGACAATGGGGTATCAGTATATAGTTAGACCCATCAAAGCAAAATCATAGGGGAATAAAATGTCAATTAAAATAAACAAAACTTCAAATGCAAGATGCATAAAATAGCATCTGGCCCTTTTTCGTAAAAATTACTAACTGCAGTAATGTCATACATCAGTCATAATCACCACAAATACAAGTATCTAAACATAGAGTCATCCATAAAAATTTGCACTACAAATAAATTATCAAGATTAATTTCTGGCAACCGGCCCATTTCAATTACTATATACACAAGTTAGAGAGACAAAGAAATAAATTAAGTTTAGTGAGTAAAACAGTTTTTTAAGGTTCACAGAATATTTACATGCTACATTAAACTAAAGACAAAGTGAACTATCTAAGCAAGAGAATTTAATTTGGTAGTCAACTTTACTCTCACGAAGGAATGTGTCGTTTATAAAGTTTAGTACTGTACTAGAAATACCGTAAAATGCCCTCCTATTGTTTGTACACCAATTGTCAAGTCCGTCGACTGATAATTAACATCTACACAATTCACCTGCCTATTTTTACCGGTTTAATCTTCTAAGCAAAATAATAATAACAATAAAGCACTGTCAGTCATGAGCATTGTTGATTACACGCTTCTTTGTCAGAGCCCCAGCCACTGTAGCCCAAGCCGGAGTCAAAGCCGAAGCCTAAGCCTAAGTTCAAGCTCAAATCAAAGCCGTGGTTTCGAAATGGCCATGAATGTTTGGCCGTGTCCGAAACGGCGACTTCGGCTACAGCTACGGCCAGATCAGAGCGTCTACCGTATTGAAGATTATAACACCCCTTACAAGTATTCTGCCTGCTCATTGGTTTAGAGCGCGTCACATGACATGTCTTAGTTTTGCTAGACGACGGCCATGTGATAGTGCGTCGGTTTGCCGTGCGCTAGTCCGAAGACTAGCACACGGCGTGCAGTACCCAGACGTCCGTTGCGTGTACGAGGATGATACATTAATAGTCTGTAACCATTTCGGATTGCACGACACTACATGCAGCACAGTAAAAGTTTTTGCAATCTGTATTCGCGACGTCCGTGGATTGTAGCATTCAGGTCTGTAACTTGATAATAATAGTACAGTATTTAGAAATGTTTGGGGTGTTATAAAACAAATATTGACTGCTTTTACTCGTGCAATGGTTAAAACTACGACTCCCTCGGTGATCCCCGTAGCGTTCTATTTTCCCTCGGCTTCGCCTCGGGAAAATAGAACGCTACGGGGATCACCTCGGCAGTTTTAACCATGGCACTCGAAGCATGCAGTCACGTTTTGTATAATAGGTGACGCGCGCAATCTAGCCGTAGCTCTAGCCGAAGAAGACGTTTCGGACACAGCCTTTCGGTGAATAACAAACAGGTGCCCTTCTCCCTATGACATTTCAAACTGACTCGGTGGAGTCTGGTTACCGGGTCTGGCCGATTTCAAACCCATCAAGTCCACCACTCAGATACCGAGATACCGATACACAAAACCAAGAGATACAAACAGAAAAGAGTTTCATAGAAACAGACGATCCAGATCCAACAAACGGTCAACATGGGTTCAGGATTAAACAGCAAATCTATATTCACGTCCTGCGGGCTGTAGCCAGATCGAATAAGGAATAAGGAACAAGGAAAGGGTCTCACGAATACCAAAACAGATGGGAAAATGCTGAACTATTGCCGTGAAATGACGCGTTGTAATGATTAGAAATATTGGCAAACCCAACCCAGGAAAATTGAATGAGCAGAATGACCTGGGGGTGGGTGGGGGGGGGGGTGACTAAATACGCACGGGAAGAAGTTGACATTATAAATAAAACATGACAAGGAAAACCAGTCAAGAGCTTTACAATAAGTTTCTGGAATATCTACCATCACAAATTTGGAATACTTCTAAACAGCCCAGGTTGCAGCAAAAACAACGTGTAGATAAATGGAATGCACTTTCTTTAAAAATCGATTTAATACCGTGTGTTACGTTAAGGGAAATACGTAACGTAACGTAACGTAACGTAACGTTACGTTACGTTCAATAAATGTATGAATAAATAATATAATATAATGAATACAAACACAATCTTTTGGCTGGTGGTTTCACATAGTACTGTCTCAGTGATTCAAATTAGAATCTGACTCTTTAGAATCTGACTCTTAATATCTTTAGAATCTGATTGGCATATTGTACCCATTCATGTAGGGTCTAATTTCACACAAACTGTTAAGCACGAAATACTGCTTAGCAAATTTCTTATAACATTTCTTAGCAAAGTTCTTACAAAATGGGAAAATTAATTTCGGATAGTGTTTCAACGAAAGACTGCTTATGATATTCTCCCTACTTTTAGTCTGATTTCGGAAGAAAAAGATTTTCCTATAACAAAAATCTGAAAAATTGTGGTTGAGTAGTCTGAAAATTCCATTAGTAGTGCTTACACTATAGGTCAGGCTATGTACTTGGTGTAATGTTCCTACTTGGTTTCTAAGGACCAAATATCATGCTTAAAAATGGGAGAAAATAACGTACTCAGTAGGAGTGGTCTTGACGTCTTCCTAGACTGAATTTGGACAATCTTTTAATAAAAGACACCACAATTACAACGAGAATTCGAAGCAGAAATGGACGAGTTCCTACAGCTATTTAAAAGCATGGAATGGTTTGTTGTTGCAGTGTGTAATATTTTAGAGTGCTCTATCAGATCAGTTCATTGCGTGTAACGGAGACTGGGTGATGAGGAATACATCTCTGGTGGAATGTGTAGTTTATAGACATTGAAAGACATGGGGTTATAGGGGTATCAAACATTCACTCGTCATTTACCAATACTCTAATAGATATCATTTTTAAAGGTGCACGCTTGTGGAATCGGATATTTCTTATGTATCAACAATCTTTAAACGGGTAGCGACCAAGATGTGCTTATTTTTAGTCTAGCCTCCACGCGCTTCCCCGCTAGTTTATTCTTATTCTGTCTTTTATAATACAATGTAGTTCTGTAATTTGTGGAGATGTGATAATGGAAATAAATGTAAACTGTATTGTGCATGACGTCAAACATTAAACATTGGACTAAACCTAAGTTTTAGGGCAGCAGGTAACTCACGCTTACAAATAAAATATTTATTGGAATTTGGTTGGTATTAAGTTTTGCATTAATCTTAATACTAATTTACCCGTTTCGACAGACAAATCTCGTACAAATAAAAACGCACCTTAAAAAAAAAAGGGATTTAGGGTGCAACCGCAACAATTCCACAAACTATTTTTCACAAAATGTGAAGCGCAAAACAAAAAAAGTTAACGGCCCTCGTTTACTCTCTCACAACTTCTGCTCCATCCCACGTATTACACCCATCTTCCCACGACTTCCACATCTGGATAAACCACTTTCAGCGTAATTTCCTTAACACTAAATCAACTAGCTGCCAAAATAACTGCCTCTGAACATTCACTGCCCTACTTCGAGACAAGAAGACCCCATTTTACGTCTTTGTTCTAGATTCTTGTTTTTTTTTCTCGATCAGAGCACAGACACACACCTGCACCAGACCGGCAATCAATAAAACGCGTGGATGGCAACAGTATCTCATTTCGTAATGTTCGAGACAACAAGGCGGGGTGGGCCCGCCGTTGTTCGGGGAGGGCCGGGGTGCAAATTTGTGTTTGTGTATGATCAAAAATTCCACTGTCGTAGTGCTGTTCAATTGGGACAATTTGTGTTCTTCTTAATTGATTCAATAATGAGGGAATCCTTACAGAATTTTTTTGAGGATTGCAATTCTATATTACAGAAAAAAACTGCGACCGGGCCGCGAATCTTTCTTTTCCAAAACGACCATGCAATATTTTGTTTTCCCTTTCCGTCAAAATTGGCTCTTTCCGTCAAAATTACGTCATAATGAAATTGGCCTGCTCTTTTACCAAATCACTGCAATGTCGTTTAGGGGAAATTTTTTTTAGCGACCAGGCCACTCTCACAAGACAAAATGAAAGGACTCTTTTTCTGCAGGTTTGATTTCGTGTAATGTGACGCACGGTCATGACCGATTGTGTTTTTTCCCCCGCTTGTTTTTCCCCTGCGAGTACCGGTAAACACAAGTTGCTATCCCACGAGTGTAAATGTAACGCGAACCGCGATACGGGGCGTTTGGTTTCGATGTTTTAAAGATAGAACCGTTCAATTTGGTTGAATTCCCTGTATGCATCGGCAGCAATTAACTTCAAAGTTTGAGGATACAGAGAGGGGCCTGGCTATTTTTGAAATCCAGCCTCCGTTTTGGTCACATTGACAAAAACAAAATTTAGTCTTTCAGACATCTGTTAGCTCTATTTCAATCGAAAGTTTCGACAACAAAATGGCTTATTGACGTCACGTGTAATTTGACTAGTACAGAAATGTCTTCAAAAAGTGTTCTTTTCCTTGCGATTAAAACAATTGTATGTTTGCTTGAAAGAGTTGGCACATGTAAACATGTTGATATTCGTTTCTTGTCTAAATTTGTATGGAATCATTTTGAAATGCTCAAATTTGATAGTTTCTTGTGATTGCAAAATGTATACTTCCTTAAAAGACTTTACAGGTGGAAACATGTTGGTATTTATTCCCTATCTAAACGTACTCGATATGGAATAATTTCGAATGGCCAAATGTAAATAACTATTCAACTTTAAACCAAGTTGCCCTGAAACCTCTTTCCAACCAGGCTCCCCGAGCTGACGATGGTGTTTTCACCGACCCAAATCTTCTCCTCTCAATTTGCCCTTTTAGTATTAAAAAAACACGTAAAAAATATTCCCAAGTTTCATATAACTTGACAAGACTCTATGGCAAGGTGATATACTTTAATTGGCTTTTGCGGCCCAAAATGAAATTACCCTTTTTTTATTCCAATAGAACCCAATCTTCAACAAGTCTCTAGTGTCCTCTGACTTAAAAGGGAACTGGTCTAAAACTCATGTAAACCCTAAAATGTCACCAAGCGCATGAATACTTTAAGAATCATGATATTTCAGGGGAAAGCTGAGACGAGCGCCATGGTGCCGGCTAGATGCCAACCGGGAATACAGTCCTATTAGCAAATGAACTTGTGGTACCCTAAATCTACGCTGATGTTCCCTATACCAGAGAGGAACAGACCTAGATGTGAATATAAGCTAAGAGGTTGGACCTTTGTGTGAAACTTAGAAGTATTCCTATAAGAAATGGTTTCACCTTTCTACGCAAGACAATTTCCTGGCTATCTAATTGATTTATTGTATCACTTTTTATGATGATGAATATTTTAAAGGAAATCCTTGCAACGTTTCGGAAAATTGTCTGGCCACACCTCTCCCAAAATACAATCAGACAAAAACTATGAAAACATTCCAAGCAAACGAACAAGACAAAACAAAGTAACCCTCAGATAGTAATTACTCCATCCTCTCGCTGGTCCCGACCAGTGTCTTATTTGACACATGTTCATTCAAATATTAGGAACATTGCCTTGGTAAATGCTACAATTTTCAAAAGAATGAAAAACAGTCCAGTTGAAAAGACCCTGTAAATGTACCAATTGAGCCATGTGTGAACAGAAGCAGAAGTTTGTAAATGATGGAAACATTGGCAAACATGTGCTGTCTTTTATTTATGTTTTTTTTTTTTCAAAAGAGCAAACTGGCAGGAGCTTCCGGGGATTTGAAGATTTCGTGCACACATATCACCTTTCTCGAAGAGACCAGACAAGTCACATGGGGGTGACATTGCAAACATTAACATCTCGAGACGCAGAAACCTAATAGATGGAACATTCATGTCAAGAACTCAACTAATATTGGATGATGAATCATGAAGTAGGGATATTATAGATGGTAATTCAAGCTCCAACTTCATTACAGGAGAATTAGGAAGGTTTCACAAGCGGAAGGACTATAAAAACAATTTTAAAAAAGCTTTCAAAAGTAGAGGGAGGAAGGTTTCAGACCACAGGTAGTAAATAGTGTGAAAAGAGGGATGGAGAATCGAGTTTCAAGTTAGAGAAACATTTTCTTCTGGATACAAAGATATCACCAACGTTACACTAATTATTATTATTATTATTTAATTTTTAGTGTATAGCGTTGTGTATTGTTTCCCCACAAAAAATATCAACTCAATGTAAAATTGAGCAGAAACACATCTATAACGAGAGCCTAAGGTTAAGAAATACTCAAGACATCAAAAACACATTTGATATAACTAAAAACAAGTTCTAAGAAGTTTTGAAGAAGTACGAAACACAAAATAAGCAGATTTCGTTTCATCAAAATAGTTACGTTTTTGGAACACCAGGCATGCCATACCATTGCACAATAGCTACACGCACTCTGTTGTACAACTACACAAAGGATAGTACTACATTATATGGAGGGCCCCAACAACAATACATCTAAAACATCTAAGATGTAGTCAAAACTGACAAAATATTCTGTACACTCAAAATATACTCCCTATGTCCTTCACTTAACAAAGACTTGTCCCAGTCTTCCCTTCGTTATCCCCCAACAATACCTTTGGTATTGCGTAATGGCAACCAGATCAGCCAGGCAAAAAAACAAAGCAAAACAAAAAATGGAACACCTTGGTGGATTTCACAAAGAGTTAGGACAAGTCTTATCTCGAGTTAAGACGAGTTACTCGTCCTATCTCCCTAAAGACTAGCCTTAAGTTTTTAATAATACTTAGAAAGTCCTAAGACTAGTCCCAAGTTCAAACTATCTTTGTGAAGTCGCCCAAGGACGAATTTATCGGCATACAGCAACCGAACTCGGACAAGGTTTTTAAGAAATTTGTACAGGAGATTATTTTCAAATTGCACAAGACTACTTTGGGATGGGGGCGGGGAGAAAAACAGCTAACTTGATGAGTTATCCAACAACCCATCGTTCTTAACTCTAGAGTTAGTTCTCATCTAGTCATTACCCATCGAGGTTGTCGGGTAAATTTCTTGTTTATTGGAACAAATCGGTCCAGGTATCTTGGTTTTGTGTTCCTCTCCTGATTTTAAAACATGCAGTGCCTTGGAACTACAGAGTGCCTGAAGTGATGGTAGAATTAGCCTGCAGCTGATTTCACGAATTACTAGGATTAACGAGTAACTCATCCTAACTTAGGATGGGTTCAACGTGTCCTAACGTCTATGGTTATGGAATTTAACTCGCCCCAAGTCCTAAAATAAATCCTAAGTTAGGAAGAGTTTGGTGAAATCGCTGACAGTACTGATACACAAGACAACCCTGCTGGAAACCTGCTGATGTTAAAAGTTATAAGAAAGCTACTACCCCCTCCACCTCTCAGCAATTCCTCAATTCTTCCGACTGCTCTCCTTCCTTCTTGCCGACTTCATCGGGATTCGCCAGCGGGTCTAGATCGGCGAAGAGGTTGAACCAGGCCGACATATCCGCCTTGGCGCCCTTCTTGAAGGCTTGGGACTTGCTGGAGTCTTGCTTATTGGAGGGCTCCTGTGCGGCGGCAGGCGTGGCGTTGTCTTTAGGCGGGGCACTGGCAGGCAGACCCTGGGCAAGGGGGGCTTGGGGGGCTTGAGTGGCGGAGGGAAGTGGAGAAAGAAGTCCTGTCGTAACAAAAATGTAAAATGTTGGTATTTGAAGCATAGTCAAATATATTCTGAAATAGATTCAAAATGTGCATTTTATCTAGGAGAAACATCCCTGGTTTATTAAAAAAAATTAATTCAAAATTCAAAATTCACCTTCTGGGGCCTGCATCGTCCCCATCCCGCTTAAGAGGTCAGAGGGCAAGAAGCCACCTGCCACCAGACCCTGACCGTTCTGACCGTCGCCCCCTAGCATCAACTCCTCAAAGTCAAAGTACTCCGACTTGTAGGCTGACTGGGTGGACTCTTCAGTTGGCAGTCCACTCGGTGTGTTCATGATTTCATTGAGGAGGGCCATCTCGGCAAGTTGTTTGGCAGAGGGAGGAGGGTCCTCTGATAGAAGATCTAGATCATCTTCAAAACGGAAAAGAACACAATTTCATTATTGAAGGAATTTTGAAATACAGGTTGAATTACAGAGTCATTACAATAATTGAAAAATAGATATGACATATACAATTTTTAAAAGGCACCTAAATATCAAATATAGATGACATTTAACCCCCAAATTTTTTATTAAAGGGGCGATATACATTTCGGTAATAATTTCAAAAATAAGTTACCCTAAAAACATTCTAGGTAAGTAGCAATACAGCTTTAATAATGTATAATACGTTGTGAAATGATTTTCTTCAAACGAATGTGGTTTCAGAGAGAGAGAGGGATTCAAAAAACATTTAAAATCTGTATTAAATGTTTCTCTGACTGTGTATTCCAATTACAGATTGCTCTTTTCCTGCATGGACATAACTAGGCCTAGACAAAACCGCTGAATTTCTTTTGCAGTATCTCAAAAAACGCTATCACGTTCGAAATGACATTTTCACAGGTTATTTTTATTGTATAAATCTACATTTATACAAATAAAAACGTTACAATGGCTCCAAAATACCCTCCCTTTAAGCGATGGTTTCTTTTGGTGGAAGGACATGACATATCTGAGTTATTGAAATAAATTGTTGTTTATCACACATATTGGGGAAAAACAATATCGGTAATGAAGGCACTGATGTATCTAACATGAAATGTTAGATAACATTACATTTATAGATATTAGGCGCAATCATTCAAACACAATGTCAATATGAAAGACATTTACATACATCTATGTAACATATTAGATTATACATTACACGTTTCAGATATTAGGCAAAATCAGTCACACAATATATACTTCAAACACATCTCAAGTTGGTATCAAAAGCATAGGTAGCAAAGAGCACCAAAAACCTAAAAATCTGACAGAGATACAGTTTGCCAAACAAGTTACTCTATTTTACCTAGTATAAAAAAAGGAAGAGGTGTCAGTTACAACAGACTTTAAAAGTTTGCCAAGGAATGGGTTTTTTTTTCTTTTTCAATTTGGCTTATTCTAAAAAGAAGAAGTAGGATCGTTGACCTGGGGTAAGTCGGGGGAGGGGAATGATATCCATTACACATGAAGGAAAGTTTAATAGCAAGATTATCTTGTTGGGAATGATCACCCCTGTCCGCCCCTATTTTAGCCACGGGAAAACACACTTCAGAAACGTCGGTCTGCAAATCATTTGAAGGATAACAGGGTATCGGATTATAAGTATCACTTTTCAAATAATGCCAAGTCATACGCAAACCTTTTACCTGGAAGCGAGGAGGGGATATGCATTCATTTTCTTTAAATGAGAAAAGTTTCAACTGCCAGGAAGACACTGCCCAAAAAGTATCACAACTTGAGAGGCAGTTTGGTACGATCAGGTCCGTCTTACCATTTCTATGATTTGTGTCTAGCAGAAACAGGTTGCCAAATACTTTGTAATGTATTATGTTTGTGACAGATTCCCTGCTAACTTTTAAAGCAGTACAAGTTTGCTGAGCGCCATTTTCTGCTTAACACCTTTACAAAAAATAGGGGCAAGGTTTGAAAAGAGGCATTCATAAATTCATGAATTGTTCAAACAAAAGAGATGCATTAAAGTACCTTTTCAATTCAGTTCAATTCGAGTCGACTCAACATTGATTTCATACCACTCTTCTCAAGTTATAACATAATAAACAAAAATTACACAGACTAGCAAAATCATAAGCACAGAGAATGGAGGGAAAATAGTTAACCTATGAATGTAAAACAAAATAAAGAGAGTATGGGGCTGTCAGATTAAGCTAAGGCTTGTAGAAGACAGCCTACACAGACAAACTACATACAAGGAGACAAGACAAACGGGGAAAAAGAAAACATATTCACATTGAATATTTACAGAATTTGTAAATTCTGGTTTACCTTTTGCATTGCTATTGTTCCCCTGTTGTGTCTGATCCTTCGGTGCAGTTCCGTCTCCCAGTCCACCCATCAAGCTGATGAATGCGCTCTCTGTCTTGTCCCCTCTCCCGTACTCTCTCCTCTCCGCTGTACCCCCTTCCCCTCCCATCCCCTGCTGCTGGTGTAAGGTGCCCCCAAGGTCTCCCAAGTTGTCGGTTTTTGGGATCTCGAGGGTGCCAAAGACTCTCTCGAATTCATCTGGTTCTTGTCGCTCATCGAGGTCTAGGTTCCTGTCATCTCCAAATGAGATTAATCTGAAAGAAAACCCCACGAGATTAGGTAATAATAATAATAATAATAGTGGCTCCTTATATCGCACATATCCGTCACTCAGTGACGCTCAAGGCGCTTTAACATGCAGTATTATGAGACCTACTCCTATGCCTTTGTTCAACAAAGGGAGTAACAAATGACTAATAATATAATAACTTATTCTTATGAAATGCATTTCACAATAACATCTCAATGCACTTTACATAATTGCCCTGGGGCCGATTTTTTACAAAGATAGTCCTAACTTAGGACTAGTCCTAGGACTTTTTGGGAGTTATTAAAAACTTAAGGCTAGTCCTAAGTTAGGAGGAGTAACTTGTCCAAACTTGAAGATAAGAGTAGTTTTGACTCTGTGTGACATCCACCCCTGGTCATTTGGCGGATAACATCCCTTTAATCTTTCTTTGCTCCCTTGGGAGTATACAGACCCGAGCTGCCGTGGCGCTCCAGTTGCTTATTCATACACAATATCAACTTCTACCCCTCACAGGTACCCATTTATACCCCAGGGTGAAGAGAAGCAATTATAGCAAAGCAGCTTGCTCAAGGAAACGGGTGTCATGACCAGGATTCAATCTCCCACTCCATGACTTAACCACCAAAACTTGAATTTGATGCTTCAAACCACTCGGCCATGACACCCTGAGAGTAAACATATGAAGCCTCAGCAGTCACGTAACATTATCAATGCTGTACTTAATCTTTTGGCTCGTCACGGACGAACGGTTTAGTGCATCAGACTCAGTTTTCTCCTAAAGATGATCAGAGCATACTGATCGAGACGCTGAGTTGCCAATCACCGGTTCTTTTTTAAGGGTGTCGTGGCCAAGCGGATAAGAGCACCAAACACAAGCTCTGGTGTTTCTGTTCAGCAGAGTGTGGGTTCCAATCCCGGTTGTGACACTTGTGTCCTTGAGCAAGACACTTAACTATAATAGCTTCTCTCCACCCAGGGGTAAATGGGTACCTGTGAGGGCAGAGATGGTTCTTGTGATTGATTAGCTTAGTGCCCTGCAAATTTGGCGGCACAGGCTGTATACTCCCCAGGGAGCTGAGATGGTTTAAGGAATGATTTAAGGCCCAGTGAATAGGGTAAATAGTGTGGAAGCGCTTTGAGACATGGTGTATAAAGCGCTTTATAAAAACAGACTATCATTATTATTATTATTCAGAACCTTTATACTCAAAAGAGATTAACACAAACCTCATCTAATTTTACTCCCACCCTGCAAAGTGTCCAATCCTTCTTAGACTCAGTTTTGATGACTGAATTAGAGTGTGGGTTCGCATCCCGGTCATGACACCTTGTATCCTTCAACATGGCACTTGACCATAAATGCTTCTATTAACCCAGTTTGTGTAAGTGGGAACATGAGCGGTTTGGGGCAGTTCTATGCCCCAGTAGTATTTGAGAAAGAGGTAATTCCTCACTAAAATATTTGAATCTGAGAAAGACTTCAGGCCTGAAGCCTTTCTCAGGCATCTTAAAGCACACACATTCTTGCAACAAGTTTTTTTTATTACATTCATTATTTTTTTTGCAATTTCGATGACCAATGAAGCTGAATTTTTCACAGATTTGTTACATTATGCATATGTTGGGATACATCAAGAGAGAATACTGGTCTTTGACAGTTACTGGTCTTTTTTATTACTTTCATTATTTTCTTGCAATTTCGATGACCAATGAAGCTGAATTTTTCACAGATTTGTTACATTATGCATATGTTGGGATACATCAAGAGAGAATACTGGTTTTTGACAAATACCAAAAGTGTCCAGTGCCTAAAATCCTGAAGCATCTTTACCTTTGTCGTGAATCCTCATCCTCATCTTCTTCATCCTCATCTTCATCTTGTTTCTCGCCTCTCTCCGTCCTCCCATTCGTTGATTTATCACCTTTAGTCGTCTCTGCAAGACGTTTACTCGTCGCTGTCAAGTCCTACAACAAACACAAAAAGCAAATAAATTTGCACAGATAAATTACTTAATTATTATAAATGCAAGGACAGAATCTGCCCCACATGGTTTTCGGCTTAACAGTGGAAACAAAATTGTAAGCTTTCTAAAATTGAAAATATGCTGAATTACTGAGAGTTACGTATGTTACGATTCTTTAACAGTTATTGTAAATGGTTGAGAATGTTTATGGTTCATGTGTTAGTAAAACCTGCAAGATGAGATGAACAAAGTACCAGAACAACTTTCTAGAACAGGAAATTATTAAATAAATAAAAACATCTTATTTTTCTAAAACTGCTGAATAACATGTTTAAAAACCTTTCAAAATAACCTTCAATTGCTTAACATGGCCCTATATCTTGGCTCGGCTTACCCCAGAAGGACGGCTGTAAGGGTATAGTTCTTTGGTAAGTGCTGAGATCAGGGCTCAACTTCATAGAGCTGCTTAGTACAAAAATTTGCTTAGCATGAAATTCTTGCCTTGATAAAAAAAGGATTACCAACCAAAGTTCCACATGATTTTCAGGATGAGCAAACAACAGCTGGATACCAGTAACAAGGCAATATGCAACAAATTAAATTTGGGTTTGTTATCCTGTTTTGACCAAGGAAGAAATTTCATGCTAAGCAATTTTTTGTGCTAAGCAAAGCAGCTCTATGAAATTGGGCACTGCTTGAGAAGAAAATATTGCTGAACAATTTTTGACTTAGCAGAAATGAGCAAGACACCAGTCAAAAATTGTAAGTGTGTATTTTCTGGTAAGGGTCACTGAGCTACTTTTTTTTGCTCAGGCATCTCTATAAAAGTGGGCCCTGGTGTTGAACAAATCATGAAGGAACAGCGGATCCTAAAAGAGTAGTAAATTCTTGCTTCTTATCAATTAGAAAGACTAAGAACAATGCGTTACCATATTGACTGCTTCATTACGTCCCCATACCAGTTCCTCTCCCTCCCACTAACCCTCAAAATCCGTCCCATATTGGGATCTTTTCATGCCTTTCAAGTATTACAACAAACAACTTGGTTTCATTCAAACTGAGCAGACTACAGTTATTCCTGTCTCCTCATTTAAAATGTCACGACAAAACTGTTAAAATCCCTTTCCTTTAGGCAAAACCCTTTTTTGAGAACTACTTCCCTAGAGACAAACATGTAAAACCAAGTTTGTCATGAACTAACAACTACATCGGGATAATGTCACAGTTGTCAGAATCACCACTGGACATTTCAATCTTCCCGCTTAGCAGGTGGAAAATCTTGTAGCAGCTGATTTTTAAGGGAAGGAAGGTAGGGAATATTTTTGGGGGAATGTTTGTAAAAACAGGTAATCCATTGCTTCGTTTTTGAAAGGGCAAGGGCACCTAGGCATTTTCTCCAGGTTAAGGGCACCCTATAAGGAAACTGTAAATTTCTACTAGAGCATTTAAAGGGCATGAGGGCATTGACCAGGGGGCATGGAGGCAATTGCCTTTGTTGCCTCCGTGAAATATCAGGCCCTGCCTTTAGTGCTTATATTCTAGTCTTAGAATGTAGAGAGAAAGGCACGCTATTTAAATTTTCTAATAACAATAACAATAACAATAACAATAACAATAACAATAACAATAACAATAACAATAACAATAACAATAACAATAACAATAACAATAACAATAACAATAACAATAACAATAACAATAACAATAACAATAACAATAACAATAACAATAACAATAACAATAACAATAACAATAACAATAACAATAACAATAACAATAACAATAACAATAACAATAACAATAACAATAACAATAACAATAACAATAACAATAACAATAACAATAACAATAACAATAACAATAATAATAATAATAATAATAATAATAATAATAATAATAATAATAATAATAATAATAATAATAGTAATAATAATAATAACAGTATTTATAAAGCGCCAAATTGCCAAAGGATACAAGGCGCTGAGAAAGAAAGAAGAGGGAAAAGACAGAACAAAGATAAAGACGACCAGCTAAAGAGGCAAAAAGGTGGGTTTTGAGAGCACGTTTGAAGGCTGGGACACTGTTTGAGCTTCTGGTTAGGGTAGGTAGAGAATTCCATAGTCGGGGAGCAGCAATTGAAAATGCCCAATCACCTGCAAGTTTATGGGTTTTATAGAGTTTTCGAAGCTCAAGTCTTTACAAAAGTTAATTTACAAGGAACTTTGCTTTAACAAGATTATTGGAAAGGCAGTTTTTGAGACTACTCCGTATTCAGTTCAAAATAAAAAATGGGCACACTGAAATTAATAGCTCAACTCCTAAAAACAAGAATTACCTCACGTATACTCACTAAATATTCCAAGATTTTCAACAACTTACAGTCCCCCTTTTAAAACCTGATGAAGACATTACAGTACTAGTCAAATATAACTCTCAATGACTTCGCTCAATGACCATAAATACACTTCTCCAAAAGTGCTTATTTGAGGTTCAAGTCCTCAAACGGACTCGGCAATTATTAAAAAACAACACAAGCTAGAGTTACAGACACTAGGGAGCTGCACTTCACAGGGAAATCAAAACAATTGGGACTTCTCCCGTCGTTAATGGTAGATGACTCTTAAAATAATGCCCGACCCCCAAGCTTCCTGGATTTGTCAGACGGGCAATCCGAGAGCCTTGATCACAGTGCTTACTTGCGGACATGAAGATGAGGAAGAGGGGGGGGGGTTCTTTAAAGTCCTTTAATCTTACAAACTTCAGTAATCTGTCTCTCGGTTCACTGTCCATGAACAAGATGGATGAGATTCGACCAAACTTGAGAAAAAATCCCAGCAAAATGATGAGAGCACCCCGAGTCTCCCGTTACTCAACGAACCCGCATCATTTACATTTTAATACAAGACACCATAAACCCTGTTTCCTACCGTAATTACTGTAAGTGGTGCTTTTACCACTGTGACACATTATTCAAGCAAATTTACAGCACTCTCACTACTGCACTTTTGTGGAGGACTGACTGTAAGGAGGTACAGAATGATTTCCAGCAGTTTTTTTTATAACTCAGAAGCAGCAAATTTGTCTCAATTATTGAGAGCATGGTGTACTAAATAAACATCGTCAAATTACACCTTATCTTCATTTACAAAGGCAAAAAACAAAAATGTAGAGTTCAGAGTAGTTTTCATAAGTTCAGTACATCCTTAATTCAGTTCATTTTTGCATATATATTTTATTGCAAAGTTATTTATCTGTTTGAAATGCTTGTAAATAAATAATTTTGTTTCACAGATTTTTATGGTTGGTAGGATATTTGCCAAACTGGTAATTGACAAGATCTTGCAGGCATGCAACTGTAACTTCACCATAAGAGAGGAAATAGCAAAATTTCAATGATTTTGTGTAGCATTTTTCAATTTTGAATGGTAAAACTGAGATTAAAAAAAAGAGGAAATCAGCTGATCCCAGAAAAAGTTGCATGCCTGATCTTTTTGAAAATAAAAGCAGCTGCACCAAAAGTCTATAAATGTGTTTGCTATTACATTATTTTGGGGTGTAGTCTGAGACCAATGTTTTTAGAAGTTTTTCTAAGGGGGAGGTTTGGGGGGAGAGTGGACTTAGGGAACGGTTGTATGGAATATTGTTCTACAAAAGCAAATTGACAGAATAAACAGACTTGCCTGCAGGAAGGTACAGTGTGTAGCTCAGTTGTTACAATGTAAAACACACTTACACTAGTCTTGTGGTTACAGGTTCGAATCCCATTCGAGTGTATTTTCTAAGTTCTCCTAAACTTGAAAACGGGAAGAATACAATATATTTTCTGTGGCTGAATGTCTGCCACTAATCCCAAACCCCAACCTCCCCGGCCTCTTACCAATCCCCGAAGAAGAAAATATATTTGTGGTATTTTGGAGACAGAATACAAAACAGAAATCTAACCTGAAAGCGAGGAGTGGAAACAGGTCAGAATCCCATAACTGAAATGTTTCATGTCATCTCACAACCACACCTTAATTTAACACATCTCAGAGGAATCTTGAATTAATGCCCAAAAAGCATTTTAATATAAAAACCAGGATTCAAACTCAAATGACAACATAAAGTGAGTCGCTGTGGGTCAAATTATTCGCGGCAAGATCCGTCCTCGTGACGCTGCATTAAGGTGTATCATTTAAAGATGATCAAACACCTTACAGGGAGCTGACCTCTTTGAAAGTTTCTCATTTCAGAAAACTAAAAGGAACTTTAAGGAACGGGTAAGCAAACAAAATTGTGAAGATCACAGACTTACATCAAACTTACATGGTCTAATGATGATGATAGTAGAAAACATCCATTGAAATAATTTAACTTTGCGTTTGGAGTTTATCGCGCAGTGAGCATTTTATTCATTTTTTGGTGTGCACCAATGTCATGCAAAAAAGTGTTATCCAGTGGTCTTTCACTATTTTCTCGTGACCCAGATGGCCGATCGATCTCAAACTTCTACAGGTTTGTCAGTTTATGTATATGGTGGATTACTTAAAGTGCTTACACTGCCAGCAACTGTTTTGTGAGCAAAACCAATTCTGTAATGTTCCTTTAAAGTGCTCTTACACAGTTGCAGTGGCCTGTTGGTCTATTTTGGTATTTGCAATGTGATATCACACTTAGCTTAGCAAGTAAAATGTATGCAAATATTAGGTCCAATCTTTTTTTAGTAGCACATTGTGAAATCGTCACCAAACTTTAATTTTGCTAAACAGAAAAAAAATGTGCTTAGCACACTGAACCTGGTACATGAGTGTCTCTAAGTTTTCTGTAGCAATCAAAAAAGGGGATTGAGGAACTCAGCTAAAAATTTGCTACAATTGCCATTACTCATTACGCCCCAAAAGACACAACTATGAAAGAATTAAAAGTAGTAAAAAAAGTTGCTGTGATTTAAAAGCAAGTCATTTTTTTTTTCAACCCTTCATTTTTGTAGAACTACAGAAAGCTGTTTTAAGAGTTAAAACTTATAAGCCAAATGCAACAGTTTAATATTGATGAAAATATTATGAAAATATTACATGTTTATCAATCTGTGTTTGAATTAAAAATAAAAGGCCCTTGAAAACAAATCCAAAACCCAATAAATGTATGCATATGCACTACAAGATCCTTGACATGCTTTTGGACAACGCTACTGTTTTCCCAAACGCCAAACCAAAGTGAAAGTACATAATCCACTAATATCCCCCTCCAGATACCCCGTACAACCAGTTTTCCGTGCATACAAAACACTGCACGAAATGTATATATGGACTCGTGACGAGAGAGAAGCAAGTCTGCCAAAGACTTCATGTTTTTAAATTTCTATAAAGTTCCTTAGGGGTTAATAGCTTGGAATGCAAATCGGACCCAGAGAATGATTGTAATGGGCTAATTAATCCCTCCTAGGTCCCCCCCTCGTCAGCTCTGAGAGTCGGGGATTTGTAGTGACTATTCCCCCCCCCCCTTTGTGTCAACCCTCCAGCAAGAGGCTCATACTTGACATTTTTGTTAGTCTTCTTCTTCCCCGAGCTGAATCTGTAAAAGTTTAATTCATCATCATGCGATGAATCAAAATGACTCATTACTGCTTTGCTGGATAGCAAAGAAAGCGACTTTCTTCTGTGAAAAATGAGGATTCTAGGCACTGTTACGGATATGATCAAACAAACGAACCTTTTTGAAAATGGCCATCTTTAAGAGACTAGGTTTAGTAAAAACACAGTGAGCATTTACTTCATCATCCGATGAATCAAAATGACTCATTACTGCTTTTGCTGTCTTTCTTGTTCTGAGAAAAATGATGATTTAAGGCACTGTTACGGATTTGATCGAACAAACGAACCTTTTCAAAACGTAGATATTTAAAAGACTGGGTTAAGAAAAACACAGTGAGCATTCACTTCATCATCATGTGATGAACCAAAATGACTCATTACTGCTTTGCTGTCTTTCTTGTTCTGAGAAAAATGATGATTTAAGGCACTGTTACGGGTTTGATCGAACAAACGAACCTTTTCAAAACGTAGATATTTAAAAGACTAGGTTAAGAAAAACACAGTGAGGATTCACTTCATCATCATGTGATGAATCAAAATGACTCATTACTGCTTTGCTGTCTTTCTTGTTCTGAGAAAAATGATGATTTAAGGCACTGTTACGGGTTTGATCGAACAAACGAACGTTTTCAAAACGTAGATATTTAAAAGACTAGGTTAAGAAAAACACAGTGAGCATTCACTTCATCATCATGTGATGAATCAAAATGACTCATTACTGCTTTGCTGTCTTTCTTGTTCTGTGAAGTATGAGGATTCAAGGCATTGCTACAAATGTAGATCAACCAAACGAACCTTTTAAAAATATACCATTTACAGAAACTAGGTTTGCAAAATAACCATTTGCATTAAATTTGCCATGCGGTGAATCAAAATCACTCATTCCTGCTTTGCTGTCTTTTTGATCTGAGAAAAATGAGGATTCAAGGCATAGCTACAGATATGATCAAACAAATGAACCTTTTTGAAAAAAAAAAGAATCTTTAAGGAACAAGGTTTGCAAAACGCCATGTGAATTTATTTCATCATGCGATAAATCAAAATGACTCATTCTTGATTTGCTGTCTTTCTTGTTCTGGGAAAATGAGACTTCAATGCACTGTTAAGGACATGATCAAACAAACGAACCTTTTCAAAAATGAAAACCTTTAAGAAACTAGATTTGCAAAAGCCACCATTTGCATTAAATTCATCATTCGATGAATCAAAATGACTCATTACTACACTTCTTTCTGAATCCTGTTGATACGTATGGTATAACAAACAAGTTTTCTGCAGTCTCGTAAAACTAACCATTTTGGATAAAAATATTGCTCCTTTTCATCCAACGTAAGGAAATTCAACTACTAGTTTTTGGTTAACCAACAAACAGTTTACTATAGCAGAACTTGAGTTCGAACCTGCAACCTCTGGATTAAGGTGATGGCATTCTACCAAACTGAGCTATCTACATGTAGGTCTTTGTCTTCAGCTGCGCCACCCATCTGGAACTCTCTACCACTTAATCTTTGAATCTTGTCTTTGTACCACAAAGTTCAAATCTCTTCTCAAAACTTATCTTATGTCACAGGTTTTCAAGGACTAATTTTGTTGTGTCTGTTTTTTTAGTTTTATTTATTATCTTATTGCGCCTTGAACACCCAGCAGGGTGGATATGTGCGCATTACAAGTCTTATTCTTATTATTACTTATTTTAGGTAGACCTTATGTTGGTAGTCTCCCTATTTTGGCAATATCTTTGCTTGGGGTTGCCAGTCAGAAATTAAACTATTGATACTGTACATGTACTTCTCTACCATCTAAAGGGTAACCTTTCTCAGGAAGATGAGAACTTACACCAACATTACATTTTGATTAATTTTTTGTTTTTCAATAATGACAGGTTTTCTTTTTACTTGGCCTTGATCCAACACTGTAAAGACCCTTTCCCTTAAAATAAATCCAAAAAGTTCATCTTAAAATGTTTTTTTTTGGCAAGCACTGTTTAAAATGTAATTATTGGAATTAAAAAAAATTGAAAAAGAATCAGCTATATTTTCCACGCCATCACAAACGCCTTTTGTTGTCAACGTAATTACATTTACGGTGAATTTTTCCCGAGACCGAAAGTCCCTACATAAATGCTGCAAAATATAATTATCAACATTTCATCAAAATAATTAAATTTTGGATGATTGCATTTAACAGCTGTGAGCATAAAACATAGAAAATTGGAATGGCCACTTCCTTTCCCATCAGACAATTATCAAACTTCACAAGGAAGATAAGCAAAAACCCCAAGGAAGATAAAACTTTGGCAGTGGGGGAAAACTTTAGGGGTGGTGGGAGAAGGAAAACAATATGTGACTAATTCCCAATTAACTGCCCAAGCATTGCAGAAACCTTTAGAAGTTGGTTTCTTTGCATAGCATATTACCCCAAGGAGAGAAGGAAGATAGCAAATAGTTCGTTTATAAACAGCAAGAGTGCATTCAAATAAATCAGACGACCACCAAAGTGCACTCCTTAAACCACTTCACGCAAGATGACGTACAGTATACTATTTACCTACAATTTATTTTTGGGTACAGACTGATGGGACGTTTTTTAACGCCTGGAACTACTTTGAATTATCATACATTTTTTTGCCGACAGCCAAACGGCTGACGTTTTTCTCCACCCAGACTTTCCAGTGTGTAGGACTCGAGTTATTTCATCTTTGAACATGTTGAAATGGCTAGGCCGTTTTCATTTTGCAAAGGGCACTTCCATTGGAAAATCTTAAAGTCAATGGGAAATTTTTTGAAGGGACACCAAGGCCAAAATCAAGAAAAACTAAGGCCACGGCCTTCGTGACATGGGTATTTTCAGGTCTGTAGCACGTTAAAGCAGGCACCTGTACCATGATATACTTTGTTTCACACATACAAAGAGCAACAAAAGGTACTGGAATGTGTACCTTGTAAACTCCCTTTCTGAGGGTTAGTGTGTAACTCATGATTCCAGAACTTTGTCATATTGTACAATGTGTGGCATACAGAACTTTGTCATATTGTACAATGTGTGGCATACAGGAATGGATAGGCTATCACCATTGTTCAGCATTTTATATTTGGCTAAATAAGAAGGTAAGCATCGGCACCACCCAGTCGAAGTTCTGCAAATCACTGTTAATGCCTACTCAGTTTTAACACAAAATAACATCAAATCCCGACACTAATTATGAGAACAATTGTTGTCTCTCCACTGTCAAGTCGTGGTTTCAATGTGGTGATGATATTTTCAAAGGAAAACGATTACTGAAGAAGCTTTTAAAAAGTTTTTAAAAATTACACCGCATGGGCAAGACTATTTTTTAAAAAGAAATGTGGTTAACTGCTACCAACACTAAAGCCCCGTTCATACTTCCTGGGAATGCAAATGGGATACAAAATTTGATGTTACAAATTCGCAACGAATAACAGTTGAGTTGACTTGTGTTCAACTCCAGCGAAACACTCACTGCGAAAACAGCTATGTGACGTCAAAATTCGCTTTGCATTCGCTTTCGCAGGAAGTATGAAACGGGCTGAAGTGACAAGAAAATCCCTGTTACCGTGCAATGGAAGTTTCATAAGAAACACAACAAAGGAACACAACAATATGAAGTTTAATTTCAAGACGTATATCTGTACACCAATACGATTAAATTTAACACTGCTCCTTGAAGCTTTTTTATGTAAACCTGTTGCTTTGCCTGTCACAATGAAATCTGATAGTTGTTGTTTCACGCTATCTTTGTTCTGGTACCACTCTCACGTCCAAGTGGTGCGTAGATTTTCTATCATGCGTAGTGTTTTCAAAGGTTGTGAAAATAAGATTGCTCACAGCAAAGAAAGGGTCACTGTTCCATGGTTTTTTCGCAGAATTTTGATGCAGGATATGAAGAGATTATTTGTCACTTCAGTAGCTGAGCATGCAGATGCTTGAGCAATGACTAACGGGGCTGCTGGTTATATATAAAGAATTCTGTATTGTTGTACCAACATCTTGGAGAGGTTAATGACATTTTCATTTGCAAAGGACACTTCCAATTGAAAAACTTGATGTCAATGGGAAACTTTCTAATGGGCACCAAGGCCAAGACCACACCGACAGAGGCAGTGACCTCCATGTTGTTCCAGGATGGCTAGAGTATCAACGTTAGGATGAAACAGTCAAAAGTAACTTTTACCATAGATGGGGGAAATAAGCACAGATCATTTATCCATTTCACCAAAGAAGTTATGTGTTAGCTTTTATCATTTATATCCCATTCCCAGGGTAATAATAAGGTGTGCGTCATGAGTTAGCAGCACAGAGCAGCAGAGAAGTGGAAAGCAGAGGCGAGGCTCGTTCAGTCAAAGGTAACATCCACCCAAACGTACGGGGTTCAAGAGAAGTGGGCATCAACTTCTCTAAACATCTTGTCACATGAAAACATTTTTTCTTCTTCTTCAGGAAACTAAAAATAGGCAATCAACTCTATTGTACATACGTACATTTATGCAAAAGGAACAATTTGAATCAACAAAGTCAAAATCCGAGTATCATTTTCGTTTTAAAGATACTTTTTTCAACTGCAAAATTTCCTTCTTTTCTGGAAACTAATAAGAGACAATCAACTCCACTGTATGCAAAAGGAACAATTTGAGACAAAGTCAATATCTGAGTATCATTTCTATTTTTTTAAGATAACTCAATAGAAAAAAACACAAAGACTGCCAGACTTCTCGAGTCATGAGTTTATTGGCCCCCACACCAAAGTCATTTGCCTTGGGCCTGTTGTCCAGTGTTAATCCAGCCCTGAACCTCCTTGTGACTATTTTAACTTTAAATTGCGACTTACGGTCTTCTTTTTCTTTCATGGAGGTTGCCTGAGACTAAGTTGCCTGTAAATTGCCTCGTGTGACATGGGCCTTTAGGCTCCGTCTTTGACATGAATGGATTTTGGAAGTTGATTTTAGCCCTCAGCTCCTTCTCAGCTCCAGCAGCAAGAAGAGGGTCTCCCCTCTAAGTAAGTAAGGTCTGCGGTGACACCATGTTGAATCTCTTAAGTGAGTAGTGGTGGCTCTAAGAAGAGCCGGTTTGTACTGCTCGACGTTTCAGTCAGTGTGGTCTGAACGTTCTCCAGAAGATGGTCAGCCGTCGATTTCACAAAGAGTTAGGATTCGTCTTATCTCGAGTTAGGACGAGTAACTCGTCCTAACTTAGGATTAATCTTAATAACTGCATGCTACAGTGCAGGGTTGGGACTCGTCCTAAGTCCTAAGATTAGTCTTAAGTTGGGAAGAGTTTTGTGAAATAGACGGCAGAGCGCACTGACTGAAACGTTGAGCAGTACAAACTTGCTCTTCTCAGAGTCATCTCTACTCACTTTTGGTGTCACCGCAAACCTTACTTACTTAGTAATTTCCATTATGCATAGCCTTATCTTATCTAACTACGCTCCCCTCTACTTTGACTGAACATGCCCCAAGCCTTTTCTCTAAAAAAAAAAACACCCTTTCAGCGAGCCCACAACCATGCAGTGAACAGCCAATGATGAGGATGGAAAATGGCGAAAAATTAAAAATAGCAACGGAATGTTTTCTAGACATTACATTTTCTTCCTCCTCGTCCCAATTAGGAATAATGTCCTTTGCGCCCGTCAATTTGGCAAGTTGCTTACTCGTCTCTGAAAGCTCCTGTATAATAAAAAAAAACGCAAGACCAAACACGGACAAGACATGGGAGGTCAAGGTCAAGGTCACACAAACAAACAACCAAACAAATCGTCGGGTTAGAACTATAAGGTCATATGTTTTGGAGCTCCTGGTAAATGGAGTTTAAATGATCAAGAGTGGTCTCCAAAGTAACTTTGTAGTAAAAAGTAAGATATAATTTAAAAGATTTTGGGGGTTGAACAAAGAATTGACTAGAGTGGGATTCGAACCAACGACCTCCGGATTAACGTGCCGGCGCTCTACCAACTGAGCTATCTAGCCCTATATTGGCGGTGTCCCTATTTTGTCAATATCTTTGTTCAGGGGGTGCCAGTCAGAAGCCATACAACCGTTAACTGCCGTGTAGCCAGGGATCACACCCAAATTACGATACAACCTGGGAAGCGGCAGCCAGGGGATGTTAAGGGGATGCGACTTTTTGTTTCAGATATCAATTTAAACCACAAGGGAAACTGACTGGGTAAATTTTGAAATGATTTTGGGGTTGAACAAAGAAAAAAATTTACCCAGTCAGTTTCCCTTGTGGTTTAAATTGATAATTTTAAAGAAAAACATTCATTTGTGGATTTTGATTAATTTCTTTCACAAATTTAAGGACCATTTTTATTCAACACTTTCTTTTGTTCATTACAAATATGAAATTGCTATTAATGACCTTATAGCACTGCGCCTACGAAATCATGCCGTTATGAAATAAATATACAATTACTAATGAAGCTATATATTCAGTTGTAACCATTTGTACATCATAGAAATAGAACTTGGAGAATACTTTGTGTGTACAGTTTAAGCAACTCCATGAAATTGGACCCTGGTTTTAACAATCTCATACAGACCCATACTTAATGTTTGATTGTCCACAGCTGCCATAGAGGGCATGCACAGCAGAGAAATACAATAATCGGGCAAGGCATTCTCCATGCTTTATTTTTATGGTATAGATGTACATATAGTGCTAATACTCAAAATGGCAACAAAAAAAATGATAATAAAAAAATTGTTTTTATTTTTGAGTTCTTTTTTTTAAACAATATCTTTCAATATGGAAAGGTTTGCTGTAACACCATGACTATCTCTAATGAGTTGGGGTGGTTCTGAAAAGAACCATTGTTTTTTTCACCATGCAAAGTTATAAATCCTAAATATCTGTCAAAATGGGACAACATTTTATTTATTTTAGTAGAAGGGCCATAATCACTTTTGTTTTGAAACGTCACTAATGTTACTTTTCCATTTCCAAGATTAAGAGAACTTCGCTTTCAAAGAAATTTTGACAAAAAAGACCTCAACCCATTTATTTTTATTCAATGGCTTGCCACCTGTTCGGAGGTGTTTTAAAACTAGCATTTAGCCAGACCACCTCTGTGATCTCGCAAATGCTGTGCAAGTTGAGAAGGATGTATTTTTAAATCATAACAGGATAACACTTCACACATGTTCACGAGCGGAGGAGTTAGCACTAAGTTCTAAAACGATGCAAAAATAAGTACATCTACAAGATGGGCAAACCATGGAGCTATAACTAGACAGGAGTACAAGAAAGGTTACCCAATTGCATCCTTATTGCTAAGGTGCACAAGTTTCAATTGGAAGACTATTGGGGGGACCTTTTTTCACAGTTCTCAACAGAAGTGCGTGTGCTCAGACCTACGCGCGCAACACTGAGCATGTGCACATAAGCTCAGAGCCACGAAAAAGGACTGTTACGTCTGTTGTTTCCAACGTTTCAAAAAGGTCTCACATTTGTGATTGAAGTAAAACGTTGGCACATAATTTCGCATAAATTGGGGAGGTAGTGCTTTCTGCTCTACCGGCCAGGCTTCGGATTGATGATACACGAGCCTACATCCATATGGACTGTAAAGGGAGTAACCCTGTTTCAGCCCTTGGAGTAGGTGGCAACGTCCTCTGAAAAAAAAATAACTATAGCCCACACCTTGAAATGGCCTTCAGGCCTTGTGTGTCTGGCGACTTGCATAAAAATATAAAAATGTGTTAAAAATAGACAATGTGGATCTTTTTAAAAACTCCTACCTTTAGCATGTTGAACTCATAATGCTGGTAGCCTCGGAATCCTTCCTGAACTGCGGACATCGTACGCGACGTCTTCTCCCAATAGTGAAGCAGTGTGTTCTGGTACGTTGCTAGAGTGTGAGAGAAGAGATTGCACCGGCTGGCTCCGAGGAGGTCGATCTTTTGGCAGACATCGTTCTTGAGCTTGTCAAATTTCAGCTTGGTTGTCCGGACTTGTGCCTGGACCTGCAAGAACAAATTTGAACCAGGAGCATAAATACATCATTTGCGTTTTAAAAGCACTGTATTTATAAGCAATGCAGTATTTTCACAAGACATGTTAAGAGAAAAAAATCCAAAGGAATGTTACTTGGGTGGGATTCAAACCTACAACCTTTGTCATTCTGGGGTAGATGTCACAACTGTACCACTAAACCACGAAGCTTGCCCAGTAGCTACATGACAGGCAGTTCAAATCCTTTATTTTAGCAGAGAGGGCCATGCTAGATTTGGGTCAGGTGTAAATTTATTTTGGAGATCAGGGCCCAATTTCAAAGAGCTGCTTAAGCTCAAATAGTAGCTAAGCACAACAAATATAAGCTTAACAGAATTAGGGTACCAGTCAAAATAGCATCAAACACGCACCATTTCTGATTGGTATCCTGCTTATTTTTGCTTAGCAGAAATTGCTGCAGCTCTATGAAATAGGGCAAAAATAAAGGATGGCTTAGTGGTATCTTGCCAAGCATTTCACCTCTTTGGTCCCCAGTTCTTAACCCACCTTCCTCAGACATGTCTACCTCCAGGCTCAGACAGGAGCCTCACGTGTGGGCTTAGTTTTTAGTCCCTCCCTGGTTATGTATGTTTCCCTTCATAGGGTTTTCCTCCCACATCTAAAACTGAGCCATTTCTTCCTTATCTTTCCTTAATACACAGGCCCGATACTTCACGGAGGCAACGAAGGCGATTGCCTCCGTGTCCCATGGTCATTGCCTTGGTGCCCTTGAAATGCTCCAGTACAAGTTTGCAATTTTATCATAGGGTGCCCTTTACCAAGAAGAAAATGCCTTGGTGCCCTTGCCCTTTCAAAAACGAAGCATACAGCCCTGAATACATATATTACTACAGATGTTAATTTTGGCATCGGGGATATAGAATATAATTTGGTTTTTACCCTTAAACTGATAAGAGACAGGGGGTCTGCACAACCCATCCTCACAGCCTGATCCTATCTCATTCCTACATGGCAAATATATGACAGTTACAGATGGACAAACAAGGGGCTTTTAAGTAACAAACAATATGATAGACAACGGGACTACTTCCATTTTGTCAACGATGACACAAAGTCTTGTCTTGACAATCTGTCTCAAGAAGCAAAGCAAACTCGCCAGTTTTGCATCTACGAGAGGGCAAGGTTGTCTTGGTTTCTAGTCGAATCAGTTGTCATGGTTAATTAATATGCAGCTTGAATCTTTTTGAGGCATCTGCTCTAGAATGAATGTATTATGGTATGAATTCCCCCCGAGTACACGTACATGAACATGTAAATGTAGCCTATGGATATTGTTTCGCCACAGGCCCCAGAAAGCATTGTCAGTATCATACCACGGGAAACAATTTCAAACTCAGTTTTACTATCACCCAATGTAATTATTAAATCAGAAAATACTGATTGGAAAATGTGCTTCAATTATGGGCTGGGATCATGTGTATTACATGACATTTGACTGTTTCTGCTAAGTAAGTTTTATCCGTGCTAAGTAAAGTTGGTATGTGTTAGGAAACTGACTGACTTGAAAGGTTCATCTAAACAACGAATTGGAAATCACACATTTTCTCTACAACCAATGTGAAATATTACATCAGAAAATACCAATTGAAAATGATCTTTAGTTATGTGCAGGGTATGTGTGTTAGTTATGACATTTTATTTTGACTGCTACTGCTAAGTTAGATTTATTAGAGCTAAGCAAAGGTGGTTACCTTTATGAAACTGACGGGCTTGGGTTTTGTTTAAAGGCAAAAATGTCTTTCACACAATGGGGTATGGACAAATTCAAAATAGATTTTTTGAGCAATTTATAAACTCAGAAAATACTGATTGGAAAATATGCTTCAATTATGGGCAAGGTAGGTGTGTATAGTGACTAGTTGACCGTTAGATTTATCGGAGCTAAGCAAAGTTGTTTAGCGTTATGAAACTGAGAGGCTGAAGGTTCCATCGAAACGAACAAATGGCTTCAGCCGTATCAAGCTTCTTCAGAGGTATCTAATTGTTGATTTTCCCCCTCCAAATTGGATTTCAATTTGCGCAAATTAGAGAGGATATTAATATCATGAATGGCGTCATCAGCCGTGGGTTTTAACTACAGCGGGGGCTGATTGTAAATTAAATCACAGCAAATTGGTCAGGGCGCTTGATTAAATTGTACAGTGGGTACTGGATGAGAAGGCGAGGTCGCTGTCCACATTGATGGTTGTATGTCATGTTTGATACGCGGTACCCGATTATGTATTGTGTTGACTTAAACTGTACTGTAGGAAGTGGCTTGTTCAGAGGTTTACTGCCACAGGGGGAAACGGAGAAACGAAAATGGCAACAGGGTGGCTGTGATTGGGAAGTTACAGGTTCTGTCCGCTTGTATATGTCCATACCGTATATGAAAAATGCCACCAGGGTCAACCTTTTATGGATGTTGAATTTGCATCCAGAATAGAATATCCATTTTGTTTTACCCATGTACACTTATGTGTGTTAGCACACTCAGTACTTTACCGGGTTCTGTAAAAAAATCACAGGCATATTAATCGGGTTGGACTTGAACCCACCCACCTTTGCAATTCTAGAGCAGTGTCACTCCAGTCTAGTTGGAGTGACACTGCTCTAGAATTGCAAAAGATCGTGGGTTTGAATCCCACCCGAGTAATATGCCCACATTGATTTTTGTTCACAGAACTCAGAAAAGTATTGAGTATACAGTGCTTACACAGATAGGGTCAATCTTCATTGAATCCTGAACGCGCATGGTTGCAGATAAAGCTAGATTTGGAGGAGAAGTTTCCTAGTTTTTAAAAAACAAAATGGCAACAAGGGGTGAGGCACAGTCAAGATTTGGAAGCTCACTTATCCTGTCTGATTGAATGGGGGGGGGGGGGAGAGAGAGTACTAGTACGAGAAATGCCACAAAGGTCAAATCTTCGTTGATTCCTGAAAGCGCACATTGCATATAAAGCTAGATTTAGAAAAGAGATTTGGGGAGAAGTTCCCCTCAAGATAAAAGGCTTAGTTTACTTTTGAAAATCTGGTACGTGACAAATGTTTTGTCAGTGGAGAAGCTTTAGAATAATAATGCCAAAAGGGTAAGGATTTAACCTAGTACTGATAATATCAGACGACAGACGTACATGTAGAGAGAAGTTTAGTATTGTTTATGAAAATGGGGTAGAATTTGGTGAAATTCTGAAGCTGGAGATTACCCATGTTACAAAATGTTTCCCGAAGAATAAAGAATTAAAAGTCATGAAAATTACAGACTTGATAGACTGATCGTAAAATCATCACAGCAGGAACTACATGTACAACATTTAAACCAATTAATTTTGCTTTGTACTATGTAAAGAATTTACTGAAGCCTGTGCATCTATAATAACTTTGGAAACGTGTCTGCAATTTACTCCTGACGGCAGAAAGAGTTATAGTCTGCATCGCTGAGTCAATCAGTTTTTCCCAGAACCACCAATCACATAAAAGAGATCTATCTACATATACATTGTACATTGTGTCACCAAAAATGTCTTATGGCTTTTTATACAATTTCTAAAACAGTCAGTTACACAAGTAACCGACCATTTCGTATAATTTAGACTTAAAACAATTATTTACATGGACTTCATGTAGTCCATTACATGCACAACAGTACTTATTATAGCAGGTATACATTTAAAAAATTAACTAATACGAGGAAAATCCCACTTATTGTAACTTTAATTACATTGTGTTATCTTCATTACAGCTTTTATTTTTGACGAAGACTAAACACAAGATGATGAACGTATGTATAAACTTTCAAAACTTCCTGCTCAAAGCCTAAAATTTAGAGAAAAAGCCATGCAGCCTTTCTTGCGCAAAAGCTCTTCATTAAGAGTAAACAAATAAGCCTCTTACTCCATAAATATCCCTCAAACCATCACACCCACACGCTGTCAGTCAGGGATTCTTCGTTATTCAATTTTCTGTTTTTGTTTGTTTTTCCCTTTCTTCCCGTAGACAATTCCAAAATGAAGATCAGGGGGTTTTAAAAAACCCTCTTGACGTCCCCAGGGTCCGAGGGCTTAATTGCAAAATTTACTTCGCCTGGATCATCCAATTATATCACCTGGGCATGAGGATGAGGAGGGGCGTCCTCTTTTGAGGCTTGTTAAGAGCTTGTAGGGCTTCCTCGCCCGAACGACATGCCCAACTGACTTCTTAATATCAATTGGTTCATTTTGCCAGCATCTTAGAAAACTTTAGAGCGCTCTGATGAGTACTTGGTAACCTGAGACGGGGCAGTTGGTCTGCCTTCCCCCTCTCTTGGAGATGTTCTTGACCTTTCGTAGGACGAGGTTGAAGTGCCAGCAAGAGAAGACCAGCTGCCCACAAGGGGATTAAAAACCTCATCCCTAAAACATCTTAAAGGGAAGGTACGCTGGCAGAATCGGTTGATGACTATGGAAGGGAAAAAAACTGCCTACAGGTGGACCGGGTCTCTTCCCTAATTCACTTTAATGATCATCTTGTTAAAGAGTTTGCAAATTAGGGACGCCAGAAAAACCAAACAACAAAATGCCAACGGCACTTGGAATTATTAAGCCTCATCAGCGATAATAGATTTTATGACGGATCAATAAAAGGATTGGTTGACTCGTTTCTTAATTATTATGAACTATTACAAATCCCCCAAGAACTTTACAAATTGGTCATATATCAGATGGAGAAATTGGAACTCTTGATCATTATTCCGAACAAAGCGTTGACTTTCCTTAGAGGCTGATGCCATAAGCCTTAAACCTAGTTAGTTTGAAATTAAATTGGTACCATCTGGTTGATTATTAAACACCCCCTCCCCTAGTTTTTGTAAAAATTTCTTTAAAGACACTGGACAATATTGGTAATTGTCAAAGACCAGCTTTTTCACTTGGTGTTTCTCAACATATGCATAAAAAAACAAACCTGTGATAATTTGAACTCAATTGGTCGTCAAAGTTGCGAGATAATAATGGAAGACAAAACACCTTTGTCACACAAAGTTGTGTGCTTTCAGATACTTGATTTCAAGGCATCAAAATCTAATTCTGAGGTCTTGAAATCAAATTCATGGAAAATTACTTCTTTCTCAAAAACTACATTACTTCAGAGGGAGTTCTCCATTGCTAGTTACCAAGTAAGGTTTTATGCTAATAGTTATTTTGAGTAATTACCGATAGTGTACAGTGCCTTTAAGCTAGGGATAAGGGAAAGGGGTGGACTCTGGGAACTTCAACAAGCTCGACTCCAGTAATCAGTTACCCACTAGCAGCACCTGCTTGGATTTGATCAACTTTCATATGATTGGGTTTTCTCAATTGATTGTTGAATGAAAGGCAACGACTCGTTCCCTAAATCACAATATAATAACAGATTCATAGATGGCCCCAAAGTTGTAATTTGACTTCTGAATTTGCTTTTTAAAGGGCAGGGAATGTTTGGGTTGATTCACGGTTTGAAAGTCTTTAAATTAAATTTAATGATAATGTTGGTAAATTTGTTGTACTTTTGAGCAAGAAACAAAATTCTGGAAAAACAAAACGAGCCAATTCAGATTGTATGTTGGGTAAGTTAAAACTGCTCTACGAGTTTGACCAGCAAACAAGAAGTTTGAGCATTTTAAAGTCATTGCTCTGGTATTTAAAAACATGCAACAGTTTTCTTTATTTTCTAAAAAATATATAATCAATGTCTGGGGGCCGATGTGCATATTTCAGCAGGGCGTAACAGGGCATACATATAGCAAGGCATAGCAGGGGGGCCTAAGGCTGATTCCATGGTGCTGTTTACCAAAGAATTCTGCACGTAAAGCATGTATTTCAGCAGAGCATAGCAGGGCGCCAGGGGTAGATTTCATGTTGCTGCTTATCAAAGAATTCTGCGCTTACTGCGGTAAAGTGAGTATTTCAGCAGGGCCTAACCGGGTGAAGCAGGGCATACCATACCAGCGTATAAAAGGGCGTACCAGGGTATACAGGTGCCACGAAACCGGGCCCCAGTTCAGTGTTTAAAACCAGTCAAAAACAAACTAAGTGTTGACTAATTAAATCTTCCACAGGTATCATCATTTTATATGTTTGGTAATTACTCTGAAAATTAATGGCAGTACTAAGTAAGAAGTACAGCAGCTTTTGGACAGTGTAATGCATTAAGCGAAACCTTTCGATTCGGAGTACTGCGGTCACCCAGGGGTATACATGTAAATGGGTACCTAAGAGGGTAGAGGTTGATATTGTGAAAAAGCCTTTGGAGCACTGTAAAACAATAGCCCAGATTGTATACTCCCCATGGAGCTGAGAAAGAATAAAGGGATGTTATTGGCACAATGACCAGAGGACTAATGTAAAGTGCATTGAGACGGTTATTGTGAAATGCGCTATATATAAGAATTTGTTATTATTATTAAATGGGAAAAGATATCACTTTTTATCCCCACAAATTTGAGACCTGAAGACATTTCTCAAATTGTGTATTTTACAGATTATTCTTCCTGCATGGAAATGCCTGCTCCAATTTTTGTTATCAATATCTCAAAAGCACTACCACTTTTTGGAATGAAATTTTCACAGGATAGTTTTACTATGGTGTACTGTATCTACAAGGATGAAACAAACAATTACCAAATGTATACAATCCCTTTAAGTTAATTTCAACCACTCACTTCCGTAAAAACCATCTGCTGTTAGGGGGGTTTGTTTTATTCTCTCTTTCAAAGATGATTGCAAAGTGATTTGTTGTAAGGGGAAGAACTATCCCTTCCTCTACCAAGACAATTATTCCCCTCTTCGGGACAAGAACCCTCTTTATTGAGACCATCTGTGCCGATTGATGCTACCTATAAACCTAGATTTAAAATTAATTCCTCATTTCCCATGCTAGAAATGGCCTAAATGATCCCAAAACAGGAGATAATAATGACAGAGCCTTCTGTACAATTTACATCCATGAGGATTTGATTTTATCTGGTCCCCCTTCTTCATGTCAATTAATTTTCTGAGCGTTTACTGTTTCTCCTGTATATAATCGAAGGGTCGGTAATGACTCTAAAAATTGCAATAAAAACTTACATGGTAAGAAGATAGTGTAATGCATTTTGAGAAATATCTCACTCCGAATTACTACGGTCCCCCAAAATTTTATTATAAAAAATCATATCCAGGGTAATGCTTTTCAGAGTGTGTACTTAAGTTAATCACTGGGACCAGTGTATTTAAAAATAAATATATTTTGAGTAATTACCAATAGTGCCACTGCCTTTAATAATACCAATAATACTAATGATTTTTCTGAGGGCAAAATAATCAGACTTAAATACACCTTTTTGGAACCACTTGATTAATTAAATTCCATATAAATGAACAAAACTAACCCGTGAAAATTGTATTTCAAAATAGATATATTGCCAAAAACTGGAGCGATTGTGTTTATGCAGGAAGAATTAATTGGAATACACAATATGAGAAACATATCTGACAGTAATGTTTGTCAGATTCAAATTTTTGGGGATTAGCAGAACCAGTGATTTTATTGAACACACTGATTTCATTGGATAAACAAGCGGTGGCATAAGCTTTCTATCTGTGTTTTGATTGGTCCAGTTGATGTTTGGCTGCTGCATTTTCGGTCATCTGCATACAGCAGTGCATTTGTTTGTACGTCTGATTTGACGGCGAATCTCCATGTCAAATGAATGCAAGGTCAAAGGTGATAATGGACAGGGGGATTGAGAAATGGTCACCGTGGTCAAGTAGTTAGACTGAAGGGCTTGCAATCACAAGGTTGTGGGTTCAGAATCTCTCAGCTACATGTAACCGCTGATTTCACAATGACTAGAATAAATAACGTCTTTTAGTTACTGAAACCACAATATTTCTTGATTTGTGCAATTCATAATCAAAGACGTTAAATGAGAGAGATTGGCTGTTGCCAGCTCGGTGTTAATATCCCGTTGTGGGAGTTTGCTGAGTTCCCTTGACGGGAAGATCATCTAAACAAAGGCAGTCTAGGAAACCACTCGATATTAACTATTAACGGACAGTCAGTCAACCTGGTCGATATTTGACAACAGAGGGGGTAATTGACATTCTAAAAACAGAATTACAGTATGTATTGAGAGAGTTGCGACATAGAGGGAGCTGTTTTCTTTGGTTACATGGTTACTGGGTACCGTATTCATTTTCGAAGTACGGGATAGTGCATTTAATGTTGATTGAAGTAAAAATTTATTAATTATATGCATTGGTGAATGCATTTAACTGTCTATTAAAAAAACATTGCAATGCTTTCTTGCTGGTAGGACTCCAGCATATGGCCAGAGGAAACAGGTCTACTTTTTGAAGAAAACAAATAATTCTACATTTATACAACACGGAACTGGAAGAGGATTGTTATGATATTTCTTCCCAGCAGGGTCAAAATAAGGGGCAAGGTTTTCTTGCCATTTGTAGTTAAAGTCTTGTTCTCTTTCTGAATATTAAAGGGTGGCTGCAGTGGGTTTTTTAAAAATTTAAACGATTGAACATGACTTTTTAAACCTGAAATATTTTTTTATATATTTTTTTTAATGCGCAAGTATTTTTAAAGTGGTTTTCAAGAGATTAGGGGAACCCACCCCGCCCCTAAAAGGGAACCTTCATGTGACGTCATGTCGGGAACCCGAGCCGTCGGGCCCCCTGGCTGTGTGCATATAGAGACGTGTGCACTGTGGGCCTGGTACCTAGGCGCGTGTAGTTAGGGACCAGACTCTTTTTGCCGACGATATGTTTAAATTCCCGACGTGACGTCGATGGAAGGGGGCGGTAACAATCCACAAAAGGGGGGGCATGACTTATTCGCTAATTACGCAAGTGAGATATGTCAGGGAACAAACAAAACACATTTTATTGATGTTCAAAACATATATCAGAAATAAATGATAGCAAAATTAACTGTTTAATTAACTGTTTAATTTTAATCCACTGCAGCATCCCTTTAAATAAATTACATGAAACTTAGGTTTACTAAGGGAACAGACTAATGCTGTCTTTGTTTTGTTTGTCGCTGTATTTTTCATGTATGTACATGATGTATGTGTGCTTTTATTAACTTTTATTTTATTTTTTATTTTTTATATCTTTTTCTAAAGTATATTCTTAATCGTTTATGAATTTAGTCTTTTATCTGTAAATTTAGAGATTCATTTATTAGTTTCCCTTTCCTGTATTTGGCGATTCGTCCGCTGTTGGCTTGGATAATAAATTCAAACACATTGAGTGAGAAATTGTATTTGCTTATGTACATGATGTATGTATGCTTTTATTTATTGATTTGTTTTTTAATTTATCTTTTTCTAAAAATTCAAGAATGTGTACATGTACATATAACTACACACATTGCGCTGTCTTTAAGCTGCAAGTCAAATTTATTCTTACACCCACTCATAGAATACAGAAAAATAGAGTGCAGCCACATTCCATATCAAACTTGACCTTCGCTCTTATCGAATTTTTAATACAGAATGGCTTTATTTTTTGGTATCTACTCTGGCTTACGTAACACCTAATTATTAACAGGCTGTCTTAACAGCACTCACTATTTTTTTACAAAGGGTATTCAAAGCTGCAAGAAACACCAAGGCGAGCCCTTTCTCTAAGAGACAAGTGTACTACTAGGTTCTATACGTGCATTAAACACCACACAGGACATCTGAGTTCACATTCCGTCCAAACCCGAAGGATAAAGCAAGTTTTTGTCAAAAGTGACATGACCGAGACCAAAACCTACACAATGACCGACAGCGCCAGAACTTTGTGGCTATGACGGAACTCCATGGGAAAGTATCCATTTGGAGGGGGGATGTTAGGAAGCACCATGGCAACAAGCATGAAGGAACTTATCTTGAACCCTTTTTAACACTGTATCACTTATCCTTGTGAAATACAGCCCAGTGGAGGCCCCAGGAGTTTTGTTACCCCATGGCTACCCCTGCACACTTTCACATTGTCCCCGCCTACGTTCCTAATCCATGGGGTTCCAGCTGTACGTTTCAAGAATACCCCAAGGTTTTACCGCTTACCCCTACTCCAGAACAGGGGTGGCTGTTTCCATGGAAATATCGGAACCTCTGGCGGAGGCAGGTATTCCGATCTACTATATCAGCACATGCCCAATTGCCGGGGCAGACCCGGGAAGACTGGTGGTCAAACGATCACAGTATAAAAAGGCCCAACGTTATTCCTGAGGGTCATCCCCCCCCGGGGAGTAGTGTGAAAAGGCTTTCAGTATATAAGTTGTCTTACCTTTCTAAATTTCTCAAGCTGTTTGTAGGTGTCTGGGTCCAGCTCCTTGGAGATGTCTTTCATCCAGAGTAAGGCTGCTCTGTATTCTAATCGAGATCCTTCCATCCTATTGATCGTCATCAAGGTATCCGAGATGGCTCGGTATCGGAATGTCTCAATCTCTTGATACAGACGGACTAGGGGTCCTCGTAGGCCTAGCCTGTGTGACACACAAGAAATGGGTTGATGATAAGGAGGGATACATGTTGAGATGTCAGGAGTTGCTTGTAATGGATACTGTAATTATATTTATTACTATATTTCTTGTAATGAAACCAAGAATACCTCATAGCCGAATCTAATTACTGTAAATTTACAGATCATTGCAGATCAATGGACGATAGCTTTTCTTTAGCGCAAAAGGTGCACGTGACCTCAGCGTACAGTGGTAGTATTTCATGTTATACAAGGGAGTCTATTGATTTATATAGACCCCTTACACAACAAGGAGCGCACTCTGAACAAAGCGCACCTATCATTTCCATCATTTTGGAGTCAAAACTTTTGTGCATGTTTGTGCACGATTTGGACCCCAAAATTGGGTACAGGATAGGGGGTGCAAGGGTACCTGACAAAGGGACCTGAAGCCCGGCTCATACTTCCTACGAGTGCAGATGTGAAGGGACTTTTAACGTCTAACATCTCCCAGCGAATAATTCGCAAGAGTTGAACACAGTCAACTGTTGCGAATTCATCGCTACAAATTTTAGATGTCAAATTTTGTATTACGCTCGCAGAAACTATGATTTGGGCTTGAGAGGTCTGGAACTCACCTCTGTTCTGAAGACACAATCTGAGCTTTGCCCACAGCTGCCATCATCTTCCCTGCTCTTGTCTTATCCTGGGAACTCTGTGATTTGAGGAAGCGGCCCATGGCATTCTCTTCCTGGGAGAGTGCTGTAGTTATACAAGGAAATGGAACAGATGTGTTGCATTAAAGGCACTTGTCACTATTGGTAATTACTCAAAATAATTATTAGCATAAAAACTTACTTGGTAACGAGCAATAGAGAGCTGTTGATAGTATAAAACACTGTGAGGAAACTGCTCCCTCTGAAGTAACGTAGGTTTTAAGAAAGAAGTAATTTCTCACCAAAATCTTTGAATTGAGTTTGAAACCTCACCTGAGGTATCAAATTCAAGCATCTGAGAGCACACAACTTGTGGCACAAGAGTATTAATTCTTCAACTATTCTCTCTAAACTTTGACGCCCAATTAAGTTAAAATGTTCACAGGTTTGTTATTTTATGCATATGTTGAGATACACCAAGTGAAAGGTGTCTCCTGACGATGACTAGAGCAAGCATAGTACAGTTACTTACGATCCTATACGCTAAAGTATTGGTCCCAGCCAATTTTTTATTACCTTCCGCCTGGTTAGAAAAAGCAGGACAGTTCTTTTCAGAACTGAGAAGTCTCCCGAACATCCGATAAATCTACTCCGCGGTAGTAGAATAAAGAAAGACAGTTCTCTAAGAACAAAACCCAGCAGGCAAGTAGATACACACATGATGTTACCGCAAACCAAATATACATGGATACCTCACCATGCAATGCCTCAAATCCTATATAACTCTTTAAATAATATTTAACTCTTTCAAGCGTCTACCAGTCATAAGCGACTGATTTATTTAGGGTGACAAAGGATCCCAGTTAAAGCACTCAACTCCACAAAGGGTTTAGCACTTATATTCACACTTACCACATAGATTATCCTGGTATTTCTCAATAATTCTGAGCAGATCCATACATGTTTTCTGTATTGAACGGAACACCTGTAAAACAATTAACAAACAAAGGTCAGTGTGAATCTTTAAATAATGATAATAATGTCCTCATATATTAACAGTATCAACAAAAACACCAGTTATTCAAAGGCAAAGTATACCTTTGGTTTTGAGAACCATTTGATAGATTTATAATTCTTTTATTGTAGTTGTACAAATTATCCTATTAAAATTTAATCTTAAAAGTTGGTTGCAATTTGAGAATCTGGAGCAAATATATCCGAGCAGGAATAATAATATAGGATTAGACTATCTGAGAAACGTTACTCTGATGCCTGCCAACTGACCTCCATTTTTTTCTAAATCCTTTTTAAAGAAAGGATTCCAAAACCAGATCATGGGTGTTTACAAAAATGCTTTTTAAGTCATGTATAGTAAGTAGAAGCCTAGAAGTTGACCTCCAGATTTTAAAAATCGTTTAAAAAAAGGGCTAACAAATTTATGTATTCACAACCCCAGGTATTAAAAAAAAAAAAGAAAAAAAAGAAGCTTTTTAGGAGAGGTCTGGCAATGGTCCCAAAGGCCCACCCTTTAGTGTCTACTAAACACTTCTAACATAAAAAATGTCATTTTGGGGACGAAACCTAACAACTGACCTCCAGTTTTGCATCCAGCTCCGAATCACCGGCTACAACAAACTCATCCTCTTTTCTACCCAGCTTCTTGATGACGGCCTGCTTGGTGACCCAGTACTGCTTCTGAACTCTGTTGGCAACTGACTTGCCTCCTTGCTGTTGCTGTTGGACATGGCGGTCGTAGGCTGATGAGGAGTAACCGCCGGAGTCCCAACTGGAGAGGATTAGAGCAGACAAATCAATCAGTTAGTTTTACCATCCAGAGATTTTGTTTAAGTTCTTAAAATGGTTTGACAAGTCTTGAAATTTGCTAGATTTAATGAACAATCGGAATCGGGATCTTTCAATTCTGTGCACAAATGTTTAAACATGGCATGCACATTATTAGTCAGGCTCTCTAAGGCGAATTGAGAACAAACACAACTTGAAGTGGAAAATAAGTGATTTCGAAAAAGATGTAAACATGTATCTATCAACAACTGCTGGACTACATACATGTAGTAAGCACTGGTTTGTATCCTACAGTTGTACATTGACATTATAGACTCTTGCGATTTCTCTGAAGTTACTTTTAAAAAGTCTTTAAAGACTTTACATATGTAAGTCCTGTCTGAGTGAAGCGACGTTGGCTGTGGCTGTTTTCTATGATGACACAAAAGAAAAGAACTTTTCAGTAATACAGAACTTTTCAATGCCGAAAAAGCGGTTAGTGTTAACTTGGACAATAACCTTTTCTCAAAGATTATTTCTTTTCTTTGAAAACTTATCATGATTTTAAGACTTTCCTATCACATGCAAATTGTATTGTATGGGACAGTTGTTGCTATAAAGTAAACATATTGCTCATACATGGATCTTGGAGTGTTGCTTTATACAAAATGTACCTGTAAACAAATTTGACAGACGGAACCTTTAGTACACAAGTCAAGGAACTAAATTATGTTGCATGGTGAGGGATCTTTCTGTGGACCAAGGATGCGCTGGGAGGGCCATGTTGTGATATCACTGAACTCGAAGCAGCAGCACTGGAAAGACGGGCTGTGGTAGGAGCGATACCGGTGATTCAAGGGGGTTATAAAAATCCTTGAGGAGGAGGAGACCACAGGCAAATGCCTACTGTACATTGTAAGTCTAGTAGAGAGAGTGAGTTACACACGAACATGTACATGTACAGACATGCCTGTCAATGGATGTTTTGTAAGCACAGCCATGATGTGCATTGTCCATAATGTATTGTAGTACCGTGACCAGTGACTATAGCCATAGTGGGCGGTACCGGGCGAGCCTGCCCAGAACTTACAAATTTCACAAGCAAAATACAGTGTGCTGCCCAGCACAGATTTCCCCAAGATAGTGCACTTCAGCAATGGTGGCCTTCTACATACATGTACATCTAAAAATTGGATTTAAAGCCCACCACAAAAATTGGTCCAGCTACAACATGGACCATGACCAATGTAAGAAACCTACCTTGGCTCCGCCTGGGGTACCCTCTGGTACTCAATTTGTTTCCATTTCTTCATAATTCACAATCAAACAGGAATCCAGTTTAAACTCTAGTTTATTCCAAAAGAGAAATGCCACCATGACATTCAAAAGTCAAATTCTACACATAATAACACCCGTGAAGGCCACCATATTGCTTGAAGTTCTGCTGTATACCGCTGTAGTTTGATACAACTTGTATTAAAGTCCAGAAAGCCTTGGGTAAAACCAGCGAAGCGTAATGTAAAAAAAAAAGGACTGGCCAGCTGACTGACTTCGGACAATGAGTTTGTGTTGGAGACCCAGAAGCAGACAAATGGGGAGAACTCTTTGGAATCCGTTCCCCCCTTTTGAACGATTTTAGAACATTGTAGAATATGCACACTACATGTAGCTGGAGACAATTCCATTGCTCAGCATACAACAAGCCTGTGAATATTGCAGATGTGGAGAACTTTACATCAGCAGTGTGGTAGTGTACTAGGTTACTATCCAATAACATAATTGTACATCAATTATTTTGAGCTGATTTTACTAAGCATTGTTTTTTTTCCCTCTGCTTCAGAAGCCTTAAATTGCAGACCAGATGGTTCAATCAAAATGAAAATAAGCTACAAAAACAGAGTACTTATCGGCTTCCGTGTACATGCTCTGCAATGGTCTGTTGGCATACCCTCATGTAAATTGTGTTTCAGAGCATTAATTTATGTAAATTAAACAACGTACATGTTCATGAAGTAAAATTTTCAATTAAAAAGCAAAGTACAACAGATAGGGGTGCTTTACCCAATCAAATCAGTCCATTACAAAGTTACATTACTTATTAAGCCCTTTTCACACGGCCAAAATGTAGCCAGGGTCCCTTGCTACAAATGTTACGAGCGTGGATTGTTTATTTTTTATCACCATGCATGACTGATTTTGTGAGCTTTCACACTGCAAAGTTAAAAAACTAACAACCCTTGTGCGACATCAGAGTGGTATGACGAATTAGTAATCCTGATCACCTTAGTTGGACCATGGAAGTTGGACAAGATAGCACCCACAATAGCATGCGCTGTATGGGGATTTTCACTGAGGATGTCGTTCAATAAACAAGGGTTCCTTTCACGTGATGATGTAGCCCACGTCCATGGTCAAAACTTCCGCTAGTGTAAGATTTTGTCGTAGGTCCGGACCTCCGACAAAATGTAGGAATGTTGGACAAGATTTGACAAGGGACCCTTGACACTCAAGGTGCATTTTGTAAAATCTTACAACCATGCTACAATTTAGCAAGGGACCCTTGCTATATTGCTCTCGTGTGAAAGGGACTATAGGGCTACAATGCATGTGCCGCTATGACAATGGAATTTACAGTTAACCAGTTCCAGGCAATCTTCAGACAAGGAAAGTATTCTCAGTCAAAATTTCACATTGAGTTATAGTTTCACACTCAACAGGCTTAATAACTCTTAATATGGAACTTCGTTTTGACACTTTCCTAGTACTTTCCTATAAGTGCATGTAACGACTACCGCTAATTGACATACATGTGTAACAGATGTTGACAGAACAGAACTGATTGTTTCATTGCATACTTTTCGTCACAGCACTTTTTAGGACTAGTTTCACACACTGTGCCTCCAAAAATCAACCGATAGACCTTAAAGCCACAGTCCTCGAACTCCAAGCTCACATCAGAGATCCTCCTTCCATACAGACTTTCAAAAAACTTCTAAAAACCTTCCTCTTTTAAATTCCTGTTAAGCTTCTGTTTCTTGTTAAAGGTGCTACTCATTTTTATTTATTTTTATCAATCCTCAAAAATCATGCGTGTTTTATGTGAAAGAAGGATCACTACTGCCTCAAACGAATCCTCCAAAACCAATCCATCGAGTGGTAGGCTACAGCAAGTAAACGAAATGAATGATCCTAAATCCTCCAAAATAATATATTGTTTTATAGCATCTCCTTCAGCTAAGTGAGCCTGGGCGACCTACAATGTATGCGACTAGTGTCTTAGTTGCGACTATTGATTGCTTAGTCGAGTCGCGACTACCGTTTTACAACTGCATACATACTCGGTTAATTGTGCCGTCACGACTACTACAAAAACAGTCACGACTACTACAAAAAATAGTTGCCACTCAGGTTTGGCGAACCAATTGCTTCGCTTACGACCATTCCTGACAATATAATTTACTTACGAAACACAATCAGACATCAGTGACACATCCTTCAATCCTTTCAGCCTGAATTTTTCTATTGTGTCAGTGACAAACATGCCGCAATGCATCATGGTAATTATAAATTAGTCGCGACTTGTGTCGAAGTTGCGACTATTTGAGGCGACTAGTCGAGAAGTAAATTTCAATAGTCACCCAGGCCTACAGCTATGTCAGTCAGCAGCTTTTCATCATATTACATATCCACACATTATTGATGCCGTTTGCACTCAATTCTCAATTAACCATCCAAAGGTATACTTTCAACTGTACAAAAAATTTGAACCTTTTTAAAATCCTCCAAAACCTCCAATTGATTGGAGGACTGAGGAGGGTGAGGGTTTTAATATACAAGAATGCCTCTTTTTATGAGCTCAAGAGCCATAAATGTAAGAAAATTTGGGGGGGAAAATTGTTGCATCTGATGCTTGACAGTAGTGACCGAGACATCTTTTTAAATCTCTTTTTTAAACATAAGAGGGTACCATTTCTGTGTGGAACAGCTGAACACAATATACAAATTAATTGTGTTCAGCTGATGCATGCTTTCCACATTGACAGGCCTATCTGTCGAAAGCAAACAGAATTTAATTACTGTTGGATTAGCTCATGTAATAAACGGATGTAAAGATAGATACTGATGCGTAGTACTGTACATAATGTGTACGTGTACCGATTAAATAAAATGTACAATCTAAAGACCTTGCATCACACTGCTGTCATAAGGGTAAATGTAACATCGCAAATACAATACAGTATAAAATTACAAATTGTATCATAACATAGATGTAACAAAACAAAATAAAGGCACTATTCCCTCACGATTCATATCGCACTGTTGAATTACAGAAACTAACAGCCCAGTGACAGGAGAAGAAAATTTCATTGTCCAGCTACTCAGAAAGCTCTTTGGCCCAGAACTTTGTTTGAACAGGAAACATTTAAAGTGAGCAATGTCAAGTGTGGACCGTGTCAAGTGTCAAATGTCAAGTGTGAAAAATGTGGAGGAGTATAAAATGACATTGGGTGTTATTACTAAAAAAAACACAAGACCACCGCAGGGGTCAAATTATTTGTAGCCCACACGATTGACTAGAGCGCCAACTCGCTCTGCGTTTTGAAGCCACCCTGAGCGCAGACATGTTTGATGTGTTGCGTGAGTTCGGAACGTTTTTAATTTTAAGAGAACATACATTGCCGCGTTTTTTTTACATTCGGCGTGTGCGCTTACGTACGTGACTGTCCACTCGTGTACGTCCGCGCTACGAAAACCGTAACTTCCACTTGATTGACGTACTAAAAAAAGTATACACGCCTTTTAAACATGACGCAAATGACGCTCGCAGTTTGTACGCTGATCAGCAGATTGTGCGTTCACATTTGCTGCATTTTTTTGGTTCGATGACACATAGAAAAGAACAAACACACTATCATGCAAATAGCCGTACAATTGCAATACAAAAACTAATGCTATTGTATTGGTTTGTACATAAACATGGATGCGCCCACACGGCTTCAAAACCTTAGTGCATTTATAACGGGGTGTTAGCGCCCTAGTCAATATATAATAGCTCTATGAGCCCACAGGACTAGTAGTGTCAATATTTTACTAGTTTGTAACTGCTGTTTCAGACATCATCATCATTGACTGGCTGACAGTAGACACCTCGGCCCAATTTCATAGAGCTGCTAAGCACAACAATTTGCTAAGCATGAAATTTCTTCCTTGATAAAAACAGAATTACTAACTAAATTTCCATTTGTTGCATATTGCTTGTTACTGGTATTCAGCTGTTGTTTGCTTATCCTGAAAATTAAGTGGAAATTTGGTTGGTAATCCTGTTTTTATCAAGGCAAAAATTTCATGCTCGGCAAATTTTTGTGCTTAGCAGCTCTATGAAATTGGGACCAGAATATTGGTGGGGTTGACGATGAATCAATACACGGTACTCAAATTTGACAATTTTTGTTGAACCTTTTTTTTTAAGTATTTAAAATGTATCCAATTGGGAAAATACAAGTAAAAAAAAAATTGCAAAAATTCAAAATAAACTCTGTTGGATTTCTCTTACACGTATCTGGTTACTGACTGTTGGAAGGTTCTAGCGTAATATGACTACATGAATTATTTATAACCAGTGCCATTAAAATGGAGTCTGTATTTACTGCAGAGCACAATACACAATGAACATAGAGGCCTGTATGCTTCGTTCTTAAAAGGCCAAGGAATCTAGATATTTTCTCCTTGGAAAGGGCATAACAGGAGAATGTAAATTTCTATTTCTTTCTAAAGCGGACTTGTCCTGTCTTGAACTGACTGCCCCGACACTGAAACCACTGGCCAAATGTTAAATTTGAGCCCCGAATGTTGAAAGAAGAAAAGGTTAAAGACCCTGGACACTATTGGTAATTGTCAAAGACCAGTCTTCTCACTTGGTGTACCTCAATATATGCATAAATTAACAAACCTGTGAAAATTTGAGCTCAATCAGTCGTCGAAGATGCAAGATAATAATGAAAGAAAAAACACCCTTGTCCCACAAAGTTGTGTGCTTTCAGATGCTTGATTTCGAGACCTCAAAATTTGATTATGAAGTCTTGAAAACGAATTCGTGGAAAATTACTTCTTTCTCAAAAACTACGTTACTTCAGAGTGAGCCGTTTCTCACAATGTTTCATCAACAGCTCCCCATTACTCGTCACCTAGTACAACTTTACGCTAATAATTATTGTAGGTAATTATCAATTGTGTCCAGTGCCTTTAATTTCTCAAATTTTCACAGGTTTGTTATTTTATGCATATGTTGAGATACACCAAGTGAGAAGACTGATCTTTGACAATTACCAAAAGTGTCCACTGTCTTTAAGGAAAAGGTAGAATACAAACAAGTAACATCTTAGCTTAGTGAGACTGTATCTTATTCTTACCCACTACTTCTTTCCATTCTATCCATTGCAAATTACACGTGTACATGTACCTCCTTGTACAATATTAATGGTTGTGGTTGTCAAGTCCTTCCTGTGAAAGAAAACGCAACAGTAACTTAGACTGGGTTTTATGCTCATCTGACAAAAACAAAAAATGGGAAAAAAGGAGTTATGAACCTGAACACCAAGGTTTTGCGGGAGGGCAAAAATCTTTTACAAATCTTAATATTGAAAGGACATATGACATTTCATGATAGTGACATTACAATATCGGCAAGAGGAGAAGGAGAACAAACACTGCAAACCACTTTCACAAACCAAAGTTAAGTTTACTTTATGCAGGTACTTTATTGAAATGAATGATGTTCATTTTCTACTAAAAATTGAAAATAATTTACAACATTCATGCAACCACAGGCCAACATCAAACCAAACTTTATCCTAATCTTGTAATACAACTATTACTTATAGTATTAGTAAAAAATCATGGTGGTTTTTAAATTAAGGTAATTGTTTTGGTAAAACCACCTTCATATTTTATTTATTCATTCATGTGATCATTTTGTATACTAATTACTATACTGTATTAGTATATAATTTTATGTTTCATGCCAACAATTTAAAACAAGCTGTGCTTCCTTGTATGTGTTCCTCTACAGTTTCATACATTATTTTAAACATTACGTGTACATGAACTTTTGATAAATTGGTGAACACTGTGGACATAATTTCCTTCCTCTTAAAATGGTGGAAATAAATGAACTGAATTGAAAACCATTTCATAAATATTGAACTGTTTCCATCCATCCACATACCACACGTCACACGGAACACCAGTACCAGGGGAAAACCAAATACAAAAGGGTATAAATATTACGTAAACAAGGTTGTTACTTGCTTTGAATATTACTTATTAAAAATGGGACACTGGGCAAACCAGTATGGCCGTGTTACATAGCAAAATCTGGTAGAACACAGTGAATTATCTTACCAGATTCTGTTTTATTTGCTGTTATCAGTCGCCATATTACTTTCCTCTCGTCAGATGTTGCTTACGTTTTTCGTGGTTGGGGCTAACTATTATGAAAGAGGGGGGAACAAATTGAACCAAAATCTTATTTTATTTATTAATCAATGTGTGCATAAATTTTGCCATACATTCTTGCATTTTTTAACACGTAAAAACAAATAAGTATGTAAATCATTACGCTTATAATCATTTAAATAATATTTTGGTTGAAACTTTAAGAATATTAGCCCTTTATAAATCGAACTTTCCAGACTTAAAGGGGAATGGAGACGTGACCTTCCAACAGAGGGCGCTATATTAGAATGAGACTACCGAAAGTGTAGATTGAGCGCTCAATCTGCGGATTTGTTGGTCAATATTTTGCGCAATACGCAGACTGAGCAATTAATCCATAGTATGCGCCTTTTAACATAATTTCTGATCATTTCCATGATGATAGATAACAATAACATCTTGAACCTGAAGTTTGTTGTCCACTCTCCTCTACTACAGTCCTCTCGATCCTCACACATTACTAGTCTTCACAGAACTGACATTAAAATGTGTGTAGAATGTACAAGTTGACTGCCGACTGGGGACTGTTTGATTGTGTAATAATTGTAAGTTAGTAAGTAATTAACCACCATCATGTTTATCAAATATGTAGTAAGATATATATGGATAACTTTCCGCACCTCGCCACCACGTTTTCACTAATTTTTACAAAAAGGGATATCTCGTTAAGGTAAATTAGATACTATATTAGTTCATATCGAATGAAAAAGTGGTGGCGCCATACGGAAACTTGTCCAAATTAGATACTATATTATTTCATATCAAATGAATTAGTGGTAGCACCATACGGGAACTTTTCCTAGTCTGGTAGTGCGTGAAACTGTGATTTAAACAAGAGCCATTTTTGTAACACTCGGACTCATCTCAGCCGAACAAGGTGGGCTAGCGCAAAATATCAAAAGAGGACGCTGTTGTACCCACACGGCGGCGTCGAATGCCCCCTCTGCCTAAAGGACTATTTACACTCAGTAGTTTTTCATTTTGACAGAAAAGATAAAGACAACAAAGATGGCGTACTTTGTAGACAACTGGGATGAAGAGGACATTCAAGAAATAAGGTAGATCATATAAACATCAACTGGGCTCGAACTAGTTGCAATAGTGTAACCCTCCTCCCGCCGGCGAAGAGGAGGGTAACGTTATTGCAACTAGGCTCAAACTTCACCTGGGGAAACCAATCCACTAGATTGCAGGGCTTGGATGGCAGCTCCAAACTTTTACAGGACCAGATAATTTGTTACAAGAACGGAATCAAAATGAAAAGAACACTATTTACACAGTTTTATATTTTGAGCTGATTTTCGTTTTTTTGAACAGGCATCGAGAGAACATTTATCAAATTTTTCCTCTTGGTAAATACTTTTAAAAATTACGAAATTGAAATAACTGTATTTATCAGTTTTAAAGGGTCTTTGTAACTTTTGTAGGACAAAAAACACAATGCCCACAGATTTACACTAAACTTACACAGTTTGAAGACAATGATAGTAGAAAGCTTCCCTGAAAATATTACGTGCTGAGGTGCTTTTTGTTTTTGGGAAATGAGTAAAACAATGTCATGAAAATAATTTTCGTCTCATGAGACGAAAATTATTTTAATCATTTTCAAACGTATTTTCATTACATTTTTTTACTCATTTCTCAAAAACTACAGCACCTCAGTAAGTAATATTTGAAGGGAAGCTTTCCACTATCATTATCTTCAAACCCTGTAAGTTTAATGCAAATCTATGGACATATTGAAAAAGTACCCAACTCCTTTAAATGAAAATCGCAGTGAGGTGTTCATATTCAAAAACACGGGACTGGTAGACTTAGTACGTTTCCTGGCCTGAGGCTAAATTCACTGCCCTTGGGCTTGCAGTACAGTGTTAAATCTGAGCCCTGATCACTTAAGGTGGTTCACTGGACCATTTGTGTCCAATGATACATTTTTTAAATAATTGATCCAATTATTTTACAATCTGCAGGAAGCATCTCAACAAACCCACATCACAAACAGAATGCGGCCAACTCCGGGGTATTCTCAAGAAGATACTAAGTCAGGTTACCAGAGGGCTTGACATGTCACCCCTGTTTGCTGATATTGTAAAGGTAGGCTGGTGCTTGTGTATTATAAGCCGTTTCAAAAAACAAGGGTGCATTTTTATCATTCTTGGCCTAAAGCTGTATTATTATCGTCTGTCATGAGTTGAGCATTTCCAAAGGGCTTTGAGTAAGTTGCACTGTGAAAATCAAACCAAATATGCTGTAGTCCTGTTACAAAATGTGTTTTTAATGAGCCCTTAACCTTTCGATTGATATTCTTCCTACTGTAGTCTGATTTTTGATTTTGATTTTGTGATTTTTGACCAAAGGTCATGCCTGCCCTCTACACAAAATTGAAAACAATTGATCCTAGAAGCTGAGTCTATCTTAAAGACTTAATGAAAACACATAAGTGCTATAACTTCAAGACTTTAACTTTAAGACACATTTGACATCAAGAAGTTTATAGAAAGGTTTGCAGTAACACCATGTAATGACTATCTCTAATGAGTTGGGGTGGTTCTGAAAAGAACCGTTGAAGAAGTTTGACAATTCATTCTTATATTTTAACATTTTTCTTCAAGCTGTGTGCCACAGTAGACATACCAGAGAAGAAGTTGGCCTACTTGTACATGACGACATATGCACACAGAAAGCCAGATCTGGCCTTGCTAGCCGTCAACACGATGCAGAAAGATTGCAAGGATGCTAATCCTATGATCCGTGGGTTAGCTCTGAAGACTTTATGCTCACTGAGGTAAGGGGAATTAGGAAACACATTGGTCAAACTTGTATCACTTTGTTTTGTGGAAAACATGACAAGAAATTTCATTCAGGGCTATGGCCTTCAAATAGCTGTGAATTCCGAGAATCTATTCCGTGGTAGAAGAGAAGTCTCCCAAATTCTGAAAAATCTACTCTTCTGTTGCAGAATATAAAACAAGACAAGTTCTTAAAAGAACATAATCTACCTCGTAAGTATAGATACACACATGGTGTTATCGCAAACCAAATCTACATTGATACCTCACAATGCAATTAAAATCCTATACAATAATTATCCTTTTTTTACTTGAATGTATTTCCTCAGACTTCCAGAACTTATTGAGTACACCAAGCAGCCTCTTCTGGCTGGACTGAAGGATAAGAGTGCGTATGTAAGAAGAGCTGCCGTCCTTGGATGCCTGAAGATAAACAACATTAGTCCGCAGTTCATAGCTGGTAAGATCTGAAAAATCAGCAGGCCTGATACTTGTGAGAGCAAGGCAGGTTTTTTAATTTATTAAAATGCACCATTTAGAGGACAAATTTGTACTTGATCTTTTTATGGGACACCAAGGCAATGACAGCTCTGTTGCCAATGTGTCGTGTTGTGGTCGAGCAGATAAGAACACCTAACTCGAGCTCTGGTGTTTCTTATCAGCAGAGTGTGGGTTCAAGTCCCACTCATCATAAAGAGATGAGTTTCGCCACTGTGTTCCTGGTTTAAATGGCAGCATATACTGCAGCAGCACCTCTGAAGGTGGCATGGTTGGCGTGTGCTCAAAAGCGCTCGCCTCTCACCAAGGTGACGCCGGTTCGATTCCCGCACGGGGCCATATGTGAGTTGAGTTGTGCGTTGGTTCTCTGCTGTGCCACAAGGGTTTTCCAGAACATCCGGTTTTCCTCCCTTGGGAAAAATCAAACACTTTTGATCTTGGCTGTGCTCCGTGGTCATAATTGGTTGATGTGGCTGGCAGCCAAAGGCGCCCTTGCATGCCTGCTTCTCAAACACGTTGTTGCCGCGTCCTTCGCAATTCAGCTCTTAGCTGCGAGTAAGGATGATTACCCCCCCAAATTATTAAACCATTACACAGTGCTATGTACAGGAATAAGTCTCATACCTCAAAACATTGCGCTGCATTTTAAATACTCACAACTGGGCAAACATTTTTTTATCTGTATTGTGTCAATGCACAAAATTGATCTGAGACTTGCCTCCTTTCCCTTGTTCTGGGTTCTTGAGAGTTTTTTTGTACTTGTAGATCATGGTATTGTCAACATGCTGTATGAGATGTTGAGAGACGGGGATGTGATTGTCGTCATCAACTGTTTGTTGGCTTTGGAGGAATTACTGGACCACGAGGGCGGTATTGCTATCAATCGGAGGATCGCGCATTACCTGGTCAATAGGTGAGTTAAAGAGGTTCCAGAGAAATATTGCCAAGAACACTTACTAATGTTGTAATGATGTATGTTGTAATACTTTCTATTACAAAGAAATGCAATACTTCAAAGGATGCTATTTGACAGTTAGACTAAATTCAGTGTACTCAGAAATGCGCATTTGCTCCGAACTACATAAAAATTGAATAATTACCAGGTATGTCTGCTGCCACCTAGAGTCACACAGTCGCCACTTAAGGTGTCTAGTCAACTTTGGTGGTTTTGAGGGTTATTTCTTCTCCTAGAACTTAATTGTGTTGTCTTCATTTTCAGATTATCAGAGTTTACTGAATGGGGACAGTGCTGTGTCTTGCAGTTGTTATTGAAGTACACACCGCAAAGTGAAGATGAAATGTTTGATATGATGGTAAGGCGACAAATGGATTGGTGTATTGATTGATTGATTAATGGATGATTTGTTTAATGATGGATTGGTTTCATTATGGATTGATTCATTGATTATTTTTTTGTTTGATTGGCTTCTGTTGAGGAAAGCAGGGGAAGTTTGTTTGTGCATAATCATCTGTTAAAACTCGCTTGTTTCCAGTAGTTATATAAATATCATTTTCTTCTTTGTTGCTACAGCGCAGTGATCTAGCTTTATAAATCCTGTTATTATAATTTTTATAATTATGTAATTTCCACTCTACTTCAAGGAATACATTTTAATTGTCTTGAACCTTTCTCATTAGATTATGTTTAACCTGACACATCCAAAACATTTCTCCCCCCTCCCCAACATTCCGATCAAGTTTTAAACACAACTTTTTACTTTTTTCCCTTTGTAGAATGTAGTGGATGCATTCTTAAAGCATACAAACTCTGGAGTATGTATGGCTGCTGTTCGCTTGATGCTGCATCTCACAACAGATCTGCCCGATATCAGCAAAGATGTCTACAATCGTCTTAAAGGTCAACACTCCTCTTTTAATTGTAGAATATAACTTTTGTTTATGCAAAACAAAACATTTAGATGTCAAAGTAATTTTTTTTTGTAGGAGTTTCCAGGCTCAAAATTGTTTTGGTTTTCCAACTGATTACTTATTTTCCCCAAAGAATGTCAAAATTCTACAAAAGGCACATTGCATTATTAATTTCTCAAAAACTACAGCACCTCAGCTAGTAATATTTTATAAGAAGCTTGTTACACTCATTATCTTTACACCATTCAAGTTTAATGTCAGTCTGTGGACGTTTGTGTTTTGTGTCGTACAAAAAGTACCCAAACCCTTTAGAGGCAGTGGACACTATTGGTAGTTACTCAAAATAATTATTAGCATAAAACCCTTCTTGGTGACGAGTAATGGAGAGAGGTTGACGTTATAAAACATTGTGAGAAACGGCTCCCTCTGAAGTGACATAGTTTTCGAGAAAGAAGTAATTTTCCACGAATTTGATTTCGAGACCTCAGATTTAGAACTCGAGGTCTCGAAATCAACCATCTAAACGCACACAACTTCGTCGACAAGGGTGTTTTTTTCTTTCACTATTATCTCGCAAATTCGATGACCGATTGAGCTCAAATTTTCACAGGTTTGTTATTCTATGCATATGTTGAGATACACCAACTGTGAAGGCTAGTCTTTGACAATTACCAAAAGTGTCCACTGCCTTTAAGAACAAAAGTACCATGAATGGGACTCAAACCTACACTGATCAGAAACACCACAGTTTCGGTGCTCTCCATCGCTTTACCATTACTCACCATTACGTACTGCAAACCATTTACTAGATAACTTTATTCTCATTTCCTGACAGGTCCGCTTTTGAATCTACTGAGTAGTGATCGTCCTGAGTTGGTACACACAGCATTATGTCACCTAGAATGGTTCAATACAAGACTGCCCGGTAGACTGGCTAAATACTACAAGAAATTCTACTGCAGGTAAAAGTCAATGTTCCAGTAAATGCTGCATCTTCTCTCTTGTGACTTATAAGCATTGACAAGGAAAAGCAGCTGTGAACAAAATTATGTTCAAGAATATTGATGCCTGAGATTTGTGAATACTTTACTTCGATGAAAGCTTCCCTTTTCTCAAGTCAAAAGTAACTGTAAAGATCAAGTTTGAGCATAAAGATGAAAGAATGAAAGAAAGACTGTTTTTAAACCAAAGCTTTGGCTCTGTCTGCCTGTTTGAAGCCCCATACCAAAAGTGCACACTCTAATCAAAATATGTTACTGAGCATAAGCCAGAGCTGAAATAGAAGCCTTTGTTGTGAGAAGCACTGTACTGATCATACCTTTTCTTTTCCTTTGGTATAGGGGTGGGGGGGGGGCAAAGAATATTAGCAATATGTGTGCTTCATTCTTAAAAGTGCAAGGGCACCAAGGCATTTTCTCCCTGGTAAAGGGCAACCGATGAGGAAATTGTAAAGTTCTAGTGGAGCATTTTAAGGGAACCAAGACAATGACCCGGGGGCTTGGAGGCAATCGCCTTCGTTGCCTCCGTTAAGTATCAGGCCTATAGTAGTAACGCAGCTATGATGGTACAATGATCTTTGATTGTCTTCCAGATACAATGATCCAGGTTATGTCAAGTATAAGAAGATTGAGCTGTTGTCTTCGCTGTGCTCTGAGGATTCGCTCAAGGACATCGTTGAAGAGCTAAGGTGAGCCATCGGAACTCAAAAAGTCCACCCTTGAAGGCACAGAATACCTTTAGTATACCTTTGGTTTTTAGAACCATTTGATTGTTTTACTCCAATATAAATGTAAATAATGTATACAATAAAACTGAACTTTTATTTCAAAAGGTGATAGTGTTTTTGAGATATTGCCGACAAATCTGGAGCTGTTATGTCCACACAGGAAAAAAAAAACGTAATTGGAATGCACAATTTGAAAAAACGTTTCATGCAGAAACATTTCCGAGGCTAGAAAGTAAACTAGTCTGGGCCCCTATTGGATACTAGCATTGATTCTTGTTATAGGATACAGGGGGTATGACAAAATGGAGCTTTAAAATTATATCTCTAAGGTGGCTATGATTTTATGTAAATGGATTAAATTGGGCTATGGCTGATAAGATCATTGCAGCCTCTAGCCACAGCAAGTGACTCATACACACGCTTACTCTAACTAGTTACTCTCACTCTCTAGTGTCTATGCAACAGATATTTCTGTTCGTCTATCCCATCTCGCTGTGGCTGCCTTGGGGAAACTCGCCAAGACATCTATAGCTTACTCAGGACCCTGCGTGGAGGCTCTCCTCACCTTACTCTCACTACAGCTCGACTCTGTCTCGTCTCAAGTCTTGGTTGTGTTTCAGGGTAAGGAACAACTTTCTTAAAAGATATTTCCCTAACTGTTGGATTTCCTGCAGAACATGCAACTTATTAAATATTTTTGGTAATGAAACCAAGGATGCCTCATAAGTGATACTAATCGATGTAGCTCGTAAGCCTGAGGAAACCTGTTAAACAAGTGGGCTTGCTATGTGAACTAGAAACACTGGGGTTAACCCCTACTCTTCAAAGATAAGTGTTCTGGGTTCATTTACGTGCACTACCAATCCTGGTACAGGGGACCTACGACTTTAATGTTCCATCCGAATGACAAAGCAATTAAGTTATGGTAAAGTATCTTGCTCAAGGGCACAACAAGTGTCATGGGATTCAAACCCACACTCTGCTGATGAGAAACACCACAGCTTGAGTCCGGTGCTCTTTTAATATTTGAGTGAGAAATCACCTCTTTCTCAAAAACTACGCTACTTCAGAGGGAGCCGTTTCTCACAATGATTTATACTGCCAACAGCTCTCCATTGCTCGTTACCAAGTCATTTTTATGCTTTAACAATTATTTTGAGTAATTAACGATAATGTCCAGTGCCTTTAAACAGTGATGGGAGATGACGGTCAGCCTTTGCTTTTCTTCTCCTCATCAGACATCCTTCGTTATGAGCATCTTAAAGAGTTCATCCCTGCGGTGGTGGAGAGACTTCCGTCCTGTGAGCAGCTCATCCAGGAGCCTTGTGGTAAAGGTGCTCTTGTTGGGTTGATTGCTCAGTATGGCCAGGTAATATTCAGAATGTATTTCTTTTCTTAAATATTTTAAACAGGCATACAATCCTGGCAACAGCAATTGTTATCTTGGAAACACCTACATTAGGGAGTAGCTAAAATGTCTGGTACCAAGGATGCCTCATAAGTGACCTTAATGACTGTAGCTTGCAAACCTCAGGAATCCAATGTGAACGAGAAACACAGGGGTTAACCCCTACTCTTCGACGATAAGTGTTCTAGATTCTTTTAGGTGCTCTACCAATCCTGGTACTCGGGACCTACTGCTTAATGTCCCCTCTGAAGGACAAAACAATGGTACAATATCTTGCTCAAGGATACAAGTGTCGTGACCGGGAAAGGATACAAGGTCATGGCTGGGAGCCAAACCCACAAAGTTCGCAAGTTCTAGTGGGCACAAATAGTCGACCCGTGGTTGACTACAGACCAGCAACGTACATGCGCAGTGACACACTCACTCGAACGATTCATTTGGAAGTCTAGTCAACCTTCCGCCTTTTAGTGTCACCGGTTCCACTCTGCACTTTACACATGTTAAAATGGAACATGCTGTTGAGACCAGTGAAGAAAGCATGGGCTTGAGGCTGGTTCCAAATGGTCAACCACAGTAGTCAACCAATGGTCGACCAGCCTGGGTTCGAGTGCAAATGGTCAACCTTTAGTTAACCATTGTGCACACTCGATTGTCTTTACCGCTCAGCCACAACTCGTAACAAGATTGAGATTAATTTAATTCACAATGATTTGTTGTAGGATCTTCCTGATGCTCCATACATTCTTGAAAGTATGATTGACACATTGGAGGAGGAGCGTAACACGATGGTCAAGTTGAGTTTGCTTACAGCTACTATCAAACTGTTCTTTATCAGGCCTGCTGAGTGCCAAGACATGCTAGGCAAGATTCTGGAGTATGCTATAGGTAATGACTAAAGATATGTCTGCAGTAAGAGCTGTGGCTACAGCCGGCCACAGTAGATACCCATATCACATGATCACTTAAATATGGCCGGTATAGCCATAGCCATCGGACACAGCCACAGTAAAATATACACAGGGTCCAATAAGGCCAAAGCCTGGTGGTCTTTGGCTAAATTCTTTCTGCTGCCGTAGTCATCCGCCACAGCCACAGTAAAAGACACCCAAGATCCAATATGGTCAAAGCCTGTTGGCCAGTTTACTTCAATGTGTGTGCTGCTGTAGCCATCAGCCACAGCCACAGTAAAAGACACCCGAGATCCAATATGGCCAAAGCCTGTTGGCTAGATCACTTCAATATGGCTGCCATCAACCAAAGCCACAGTAAAATACAACCAAGATCCAATATGGCCAAAGCTTGTTGGCTATGTAACTTCAACACGGCTGTTGTAGCCAACAGCCACAGTAAAAGATGACCAAATTCCAACATGGTCAAAGCCTGGTGGCTAGATCACTTCAACAAGTCTGCTGTAGCCATAAGCCACAGGGAAAGATCACCAAATTCCCAACATGATAAAGTCTCCTGGTTTTCACAAAATTGTTGATGAACGTTTTGAGCAAAATGCGAATAAAACTTTCCTCTGACTTTTATTCAACTTTCCTTCTTGATAACTGTCTATTTTCAAAGAGTGCGAGAGTAACGCTGATCTCCAGGAAAAGGCAAAGATGTACTATAGACTCCTGAGCAAAGACGTCCAAAAGGTAAACACTTCGTTTGACATTTGATCTCTGAGCTCAATACTTACCTATTCCATTACATTTATGGATACTGCTAAAATCCACTTTAACACCATGATCCAACAATCTTTACAAAAAAAATAATAAAAAATAAAAAAACATGCTTATTTTGGAATTATCAGGACCCAATTTCAAAAAGCATGTGAGCACAAAAACTTGCTAAACACATAATAGTATTGCTAAGCAAAAAAAGGTTACCAGCCCAAATTGAAATTTACATTGTTTTGGCTGGTGCCTGACTCAATTTTTGCTTAGCAAAGATATTTGTCAAGCAGTGTTTTTCTGCTTAACAGCTTTATGAAATTGGACCCAGCCCGTTGTACTTATTGAGGCATCTTGTCTTTGGCAGGCAAAGGATATCATAAGCGCACCTCCGTCTCGCCTATCAGTACCGTGTCCCAGTGACACATCAGCGGATGTTCACCATTTCAACTCCATAGCTTTATTGTTTGGTAAGTCTTGGTATCACAAGGGCAAACTGCTTAGGCCACATAAAATAAAAAAATGTTGATCGTCCCCGCCCGACCGTTCAAAACCCACCGACCCCATTTTTTTTTCTTTTTGTTTTTTTCTTCTCTTCCCATGTCTGGAAATCTCTTTATACTTTTACTACCCAGATTTTTCAGCTGATATTTTTTTCAAAATGTACAGGTTTGAAAAGATGTTTAAAGTAGGTTTTTATTCATGTTGGCAAAGCAAGAACAATTCTTCAAATATTTACTTGGGCTACACTGTGCTTAGTTGTTTGAAAAAGTTTACAGAAAATGTCATCTAGGAGTTAAATTTGTTTGACAAAACTATTGAAAACATCAAAAACACACAAACCCTCTGTTTTATAGTGATTGTAATGATTTATTTATTCTTGATTTCATATTTGGCATGTCAAAAAAAAACAAAAACAAAAAAAAAAAACCTCCCTCCCTCCCCCATCCACAAAAAAAAGGACGATCAACAATTTCTTTTTTTATGTGGCCTTACCTCTGACACTACCAGTATGATCATCTCATTGGCTATTAAAAGCTATCGCAAAAAAATAATAGTAATAACAATAATAGTGGCTTTTATATAGCTCTCAGATCTGTCACTCAGTGATGCCAAAAGCACCTCAACATTCAGTCTTTTGGTATTGGTGGAGCTACGTTAAACAAGAGTTATTCATTACCTAGACAAAATCATAAGTGTAATCATTACGATCATTTGCATTTACTTCAAGCAGGACTTTAAAACTTAAAGTTATTGTGTTATTCTTCTTTTTGTTTGTTTTCAGGGCCAGATAGATGGAGAGAAATCCAAAAATCTAATTATGGAGAGGAAAATGAAGGACATGGTCCTCTATCATTTGTTGAACTTAAACCAAACGATGGTGAGCTAGAACTTGACATCACAGCCACAGGCCAGCTGCTGGACTTAGACGGGGTCACATCTGAGTTCAAATCTGAGGTCACACCGGAAGTCATGTTGGAGAATGATGCAGAGGCCATTCCCATGGCATCCACACTGGTCAGTTTAGGTGGTGTTGAACCAGAGGTCATGTCAGCAGTCTGTTCTGATGGGGTCACTACAGAGACAATCACTCGGGTCACAACTGAGGTCAAATTCCTCACCAATGTCAGTTTAGCACCGGAGGAGTTTGAAGGGAAATGGACCACGTGGAAGAGCTGGTACGTAATAAAGGGAACGTAAACCTTTGGTGTTTGGAGCTGTTCGATTGTTTTATATAATGTAAATATATACAACAAAACTAACTTGGTGGTTAGGGTCGTTAAAGGCAGTGGACACTATTGGTAATTACTCAAAATAATTATCATCATAAAACCTCACTTGGTAATGAGTAATGGGAAGAGGTTGATGGTATAAAACAACGTGAGAAACGGCTCCCTCTGAAGTGACATAGTTTTCGAGAAAGAAGTAACTTTCCACGAATTTGATTTCGAGGCCTCAAGTTTCGAATTTGAGGTCTCGAAATCAAGCATCATAAAGCACACAACTTCGTGTGACAAGGGTGTTTTTTTCTTTCATTAATATCTCGCAACTTCGACGGCCGATTGAGCTCAAATTTTCACAGGTTTGTTATTTTATGCATATGTTGAGATACACCAACTGTGAAGACTAGTCTTTGACATTTACCAATAGTGTCCGCTGGCTTTAACCACCGGTTCTTTTCAGAACCCACGCCTTAAAAACCAGAGCGGTTTAGTCCATGCAGGAAGAATAATTTGTAATTGGAATACACAATCTGAGACAATGTTTTTGACAGTAATTTTCTAAGATTCAAATTTTTAGGGATAAAAAGTGATATCTTTTTTTCCATAACCTTGTTACTTCAAAGTGAAATGATTCCCAAAATGCTTAATATTATTGAAAGCTGTTGTACTTCAAGCCAAGCAGGTTTTTATTTGCATTAATTTGAGGAGTGGCTACCAAACATAAACATTCCCTTTAGGGTTTTCATAAAACTATTTCTTTTTTTGAAAGGAAAACTTGTAAGATTGTTTTCTTAACTCTGATCGTTTCGTTGCCCTTGAAGTTTCTCACCACTACTAGAGGGAGCAAGCTCATAAAAGAAACCTTTCGATTTTAACTTTCTGATCCACTAAAAAAAAAGTTGATTAAATTGTCTTAATTGGGCCTCTGGCTGCGATGACTTTTTCAGCAATAAATCATTTCAATTCAATTCCTTTTCAGTGAATTGCAAGAGCTCAAAATAATGAAGTCTCTACAGCCCAAAGACATCCAGAGACAACTGGAAAAACTAGGATGTAAAACCATGGCAACCACACCGGAGGATTCTGCTCCATGGAGAGCTTTTCTTTATGCAAAGGTAAAGAGTCACAGCAGATCCTTGGAGTTATTGACATAAAGTCGGATTTTAGAATCATTTTAGGGCGCTGGACATGTTTGGTAATTACAAAGGCCAATATTCTCACATGGTTTATCCCAGCCTGAATTGAAAAAATCTGTGAACATTTTGACTCAATTGGTCATTTAAGTTGCAAGAAAATATGAAAGAAAAACACCCTTGTTCAAATTTGTGTGCTTTCAGATGCCTGAGAAAGTCTTTCTCAGTTTCAAATATTTAAGTGAGAAGTTTAAGTTCTTTCTCCGTTGCTTGTTACCAAGTAAGATTTTATGCTAATGTATATTTTGAGTAATTACTCCAGCCTTTTTTTCCGGTTTCTGCTTCTTGTTTCTGAAAGTAGTGACCTCCAGTGCCATGTCTTTGTACAACTGTTTCAGTGATTTCATATTCACTAGCCTATGTAGACCAAGAACAAAACAGAAAAGGGAAAACTAAGGTCTTGCCATAAAGACTTGGGTTTCCACAAAGAATTTTGTGTACAAAGTCTATGCGAGGTTCTTAACTACAGGGACAACATAAAAGAACAAAAGATGCCTCCACACGGATGCACAAAATAGAATGTGTGCCCTAAAGCATGCGTATGACTAGGGCGCTTACTTAAAGCCATTTGACCCTTTCGGTTTAGAAAAAATTGAGGTTCACAGATTTACAAGTAACGCGGTTTACAGAAGGTAATGGTGAAAGACTTCTCTTGATATATTATTCCATGAAATGCTTTACTTTTTGAGAAAACAGTAAAACAATATCAATTCTCGATATCGAGAATTACAGATTTATTTTAAGAGTCCCTGCTTGTAAGAATGTACCAAATTAGGGGGGGGGGGTGTGATTCATGGGTTCGCAGATCTTCTTCCAAAAAATTAGAGTGATACACCATCATACCAAACGAATAAATCAAAAATTTTAGTTTGCTGACGCTTTCGGTTTTGGAGTTACCAGTTATCAAAGTTTGGGACAAAAAGCCCTCAAGAAACGAATAGTACATTCCCTGTAAACACAAAAACGTGCGCCAAGGTCATCCCAGAAAAAGTAAAACATTTTTTGAAACCTCCAGTTGGGCTTATAACAAAAGTAAAAAAAAAAAATTGGGATCTCGTTGGCGCGTCATGTTACGCGCACCTGAACCTTTGACGAACAGTGCCCTCGTGCCATTTTCAACGCCTCATAACTCAACGCGCCTATAGGATCCCATGAATTGAACCAGTTCAAATGAAAGAGCTTGCATCCCTAAGTGCAAAGTGAGTGGGATCTCGTTGGCGCAGAGAGATAATAGAGGTCAAAGTTCAAATTTTACCAATATATTGCGTTTTCGCACCTCCGTAACTTCGCGCGCCAACAACAAAAAATTGTTTTTATGGCAACTGGGTATTGGAACAGTTTTCATCTAATGACAAATGAAAAAAGAATCTTGGGATCTCTGCAACTTGCATGTCAAAAGATTTTTTGAAAATTTTCTAAAGTATTGTCATTCCACACATTTTGGCCTAAATTGGCACAACATTCACTTTTTTCATCACTGTAAGTATCTGTGCCAACAAGATCCCATCAATGTTTTCTTGTATTTGGTTAAGTTGAGTGTTCCTAAACAGATTCCAATTGAAAAATAATTGGGATCATGTTGGCCCACCAATATAACAAAGGTCAAAGGTCATATGAAACTACACTACGAGATCCCAATTTTTTTTTTTTACTTTTGTTATCAGCCCAACTGGAGGTTTCAAAAAATGTTTTACTTTTGTTTGGATGACCTTGGCGCACATTTTTGTGTTTACAGGGAATGTACTATTCGTTTCTCGAGGGCTTTTAGGCCGAAACTTTGATAACTGGTAACTCCAAAACCGAAAGCGTCAGCAAACTAAAATTTTGGATTTATTCGTTTGGTATGATGAATCTGATGATGTATCACTCTAAATTTTTAGAAGAAGATCTGAGAACCCATGAATCACCACTTGGTACACTCTTACAGGCAGGGATTCTTAAACACATGTCATGACACGGCGAAACGTGCGGATACAGGAGTGGGTTTTCCGGTTATTTTCTCCCGAGTCCAATGACCGATTGAGCTTAAATTTCCACAGGTTTGTTATTTTATATAGAAGTTGTGATACACGAAGTGTGGGCCTTGGACAATACTGTTTACCGAAAGGGTCCAATGGCTTTAATGTTGAGGTTATTATGATAACATTTTGTTTTCATTGTAGGAGGATCACACAGAGCAATTGTTCTTAATAGAAGTCGCCCTTGACCTGGTGAATGACCTTCTGACCTTTGACATACGATGTGATGGAGGTCAAACATCTATCGATCAGGCAGCGTCGGTCGTCAAGAAATTACTTTTGGATGCAGTGTCCTAAAGGTACCGTGAGAATAGTTTTGATGAACAGATGTCTTACATCATGATCAAGTTGAGTTTTTTTTCTAAAGCACATGACCAACAATGGCAACTGTCAAAATCCACAGTATCGGCCCCTTCTGTGAACCATCAACATGTAGATTGCATAACCAACATCAGCTCAATCGGTCATCAACAAAGGTCTCACAAAATGGTATAAAACTCTATTTTCGGAGTCACGACTTCTAAACTAATTGTTTTACTCATTTCTCAAAAAACAATAGCAGTTCTGGCAAATTAGCTATGTGTATGTTTCTGAATAATTTTATTTTCAATTTTACTGTTGTTATGCTCATAGATTGATAGAGTCATAGATTGATAGAGTCATAGATTGATAGAGTCATAGATTGGTAAACACTCGAAAAAATTAAAGGCCATAAAAACTTAGTTGGTGAGAAGCTACTGGAAAAAGGATTCATGCATGAATTGTTGCTCAGATTTCTGAAGGTTGGTGTCGGTTTGCGAATGATGCCCCAAAGATGCAGTCCCAATAAAGGCATAATAATAATAAAGACTTGTAAACTGCACATTTTCATCCCGCTGGGTGTTCAAGGCGAAGTAAAAACAAACAAAAATAGGAAAATAGACACAACAAAATTAGTCCTTGAAAACCTGTGGCATAAGATAAGTTTTGAGAAGAGATTTGAAATTTGTGGTACAAAGACAAGATCTAAGATTAAACGGTAGAGATTTCCAGATGCGTGGCACAGCAGAAGAAAAAGACCTGTCACCCCCAGGATTGTCGAGACTTGACGCACGTTTGTGCATCTCCCTAGTGCACAACTCTATGGCATTTTGCACACCAATAGTGCCTGTTAGTATGCTACGTGAATGCATGCACATGTTTCATGGGAAGGGCTAATTGAAAAAGGCACAGTGAAAACAGAGAAACCTCAAAAGAATTCTTCCGAAACTTCTTCAATTTGTTTTCCAGTAGGATATTTATTTTTTCATAAATATCAAATGATATTAATATCAATGATATCAGATTATAAAACATTTAGTATTAAATACTATACATTCAATTGACTTTATTGAGAACAGTAAATAAATATTATTTCTTTACAAATCCTTAAAAAACAACAACACAAGCAGCAAGTTGTCGAGATCTGTTCATTTGACTGAAAACTTTTGTTGTTAATATTTAGCACAGTTATTGTAACATATATTTATCGTGGGGTTTTTCATCTATCTATCCGATAATTCTTTCCTTTCCTAATTTTTTTTTTTTTTAAACCAAATTACCTTTTACCAGTATCACAGCTTCCCCAAATCACAAAAAACACTGGCCTTAAAATTTCAAATGATTTCATCCCATTTTGATTTACTTTGAACAAAGTGTCCGATACACTACTCTGTGAAACTGTGAAAAAAACTTTCACACAGTTTTGTTGTGTGAAAGATTATGTTAAATTTTGTTGAACTTTCTTTTCTATGCATGACCCTTGTTTCAAATCTTTAACTAAAATGTGAAAATTTTCACTGAACAACTTCTGTGATTCAAATGAGTGAATCAGTTTAAAGCCACTGCTACTTCTCTGTTGCAAAAGCTGTGGTTTGTTTTTTTGTCAAGGTTACGTCCTTTACGCAAAAGGGAAAGTTGAATTACAAAACTTGAAATATGACAGTCTGCTGATTACTGATTTCACATTGGTAATATTACATGTACATATATATATAATGTGAATATATCAAATACTTTAAAAAGTGGTTTTCACAACATCAATTTGTCATAAGTACAATTACATACATGTTATTGCCATATTGTTATTGGTTTTTTTTAACAAGCACATTTTATTTACAATTTTCAAATCGATGTGAACATGAGTCCAAAGATGTCTTGCCGCCGCCTTTACGAAATAAGCTATTTGTGAGTAAGTTTTGAATAACGTCTGGTGCAATGACTTCCTATGTCACAATTACCTTTTAAATTTGACTTCCTCAGACTATAGAAACAGTTGCTGTGTCAAATAAGCCAGAGCAAGCTTTTGTGTAGCAACCTCGAATGAGCAAACCCTCGTACTATTGTGCAATACACATTCATTCAGAATTTTGTATGGTTGTTCACCAATCAAAGCACTACAACTTTTATTTCCAACATTTTCTGTAGAATGACAACATTAAATCAAATGGGGGCGCATGGTAAAAATACCCTCCCTGTCAACTTTCCGCGACCGTGATGTAAAACTAACGGACCAAAAGAGGTCGCGGAACACTTCCGCACAGCCATAGTAACCTACTGCGACCATGCTGTAAAATGCTATGCAAACTTCGCAGAATATAAGTCCAGGTGGAACTACACCAAAACCAGTCACTGAAACTTTCTACATGGCAGAAAAAGTCCAATGGGCCAGGGAACTTAAAAGAGTCTTTCCAAAAAATTCAAACATCAGCTGAAACTTTTCTGTTTGCCTTCAGAGTGGCAACATTTTTATAATATTCACTGTTCAATATTGTTATTATTGTTAATATATTTATCACATTCACACTGTACAAGCTTACTTTGTATATAAATGTACAAATATAGGTACGTAAAATGTCATAGCGTTGTGATCAATAAAATTACCATTAAACTGTAAATGTACAAATAATTCTATTGATTGCAGAGAAAGTCAGAAATTTAATGGCCAAATATCTAATTGACTCGTGTTTAAGTTGATGTTGAAAAAAACAAATTCTAAAGTAAGCACGATCTAAGTAGTGGGAAAAACTGTTAATTTAGAATAGTCAGTACTTCAAACACAATTCAATGTAGAATTCATATTCATATTTTGATAACTATATCGGAATGTTTTTTTAACATTAACATTACTTGAGCTACTGTCTGGAAAGAAAATTCTCATCGTTTGTTTAGTGTGCAAAGCTTCAAGTGTAACACCGACCATCTTAACGAGCAATTATAATTTTGTCTTGTTTAAACCATGCTATCGTTTTACGTAAATACCATATGCGACACACAGGCATGAGTTTTAATAAATTTCTTGCATGGTTGGTTGCCGAACCACTTGGAGCAAGTTCGATTGCGAACATTTAGACGACCCGTGATTGACTGGCTACACACATGCGCAGTGATGCCCTCACTCGAGCAACCTGTTTGGAAGTCTAATCAACCAACACTTCAGTCGCCATCCAACTTTTCTGGTTCCCTTCTGCACTTTTCTAGTTCCCTTCTCTGGTTCCCATGTTAGCATGGAACAGGCTATCAGGACCACGGAAGAAACCATGGGCTCGAGGCTGGTTCCAAATGGTCGACCACAGTAGCCAACCAATGGTCGACCAGCCTGGGATTGAGTCAAACTTATCAACCTATATTTAACCATGGTGCACTCCAACTCGCTCTTGGTTTTTGCACATTAGACTAAAATTCAAAGACTTGTAAACAATCGAGCGCTTGATACAGTTAAAAGAAAAACACTTGCAAATACCAGTATTCAATGTTTGAAAGATCAAGTATATAATGTTATAACTGAGGTATATAAACACAGATAACAAATATCTTTTTTTTATATAGCTAAATGAAAAAGCCAAATGTTGTGGTATGAAATGAAATACCGGGGGTAACACCCAGCTGTCATCTATTTCTATTTTTCCTTTTAATATATGTTGAATTGAGGAATACTCCTTTGTTTTAGACATTTTGATTGTGAATAAGACTTTACCTGTACCCGATTCACAAATTCCTTGTAATAACTTTTTAATATACAAATACAATCCAAATATTGTATTTACAGTTTTCCTTTGTTCAGTTATTAATTTAAAAAAGCACCATCTGTAACACAAATACATATATCACTTTTTACAAGATATTCTAACTATACATAGTTGAATATTGTGGATTGTCACAAGATCTCTAACGAGGCCCACACAACAAAATTAATACTGTTAAATAGGAGTAAACAATTAAATAACATAAATAAAACATTCACTGTCCAAATAGAAGTATTTTTACTTATGTAGGCTCAGGCCCGATACTTCGCTGAGGCAACGAAGACGATTGCCTCCATGCCCCCCGGTCATTGCCTTGGTGCCCTTGAAATGCTCTAGTAGAACTTTACAATTTCCTTATAGGGTGCCCTAACCATGAAGAAAATGCCTTAGTGCCCTTGCCCTTTCAACAACGAAGCATACAGTTTGCCTGAAACCTTTGATGCAGTGGTTTTAAAGCAGGCCTTAATATCTGATGTTGCCAGCAATTGAGTGATTGGGGCCCAGTTTCATGGATCTGCTTACCGCCAAATTCTGGGCTTACTATCACTCTTCTCCGCTTGCAGGTAACGTGCAAAATTTCTGCGCTAGCTGTGTAAAGGGAAGATTCCTAGAATGCCTAGTAACGTGGAGCACCGATGCGCCCAAGCCCAAATTCTAGCTAGAATGAAATTGGAGTGAAATTATCCACATATTTTTTATAGCAGCTATAGATTTCTCTTTACGGTTGAATATTTATAAATGAGGTACATATGTGAAGATAATGGATTTATTCAGGAAAAAAGATACATCCAGAAATATTTGATTAAAATATTAAGAGAGATCGTGTCACTCTTTCAATGTGATGCGATCAAGCTAAATGAGTCGTTTGTCGGAAAGACAACGACCCTTTGAGTGTAAAAGAGCCATCATAGCCTAATCCTCGTCTTTAAAATATCTCCTAATCGGTGCACTTTAGTATCCTCTTCAGCTCAGGTGAATGGCTAATGATGCGTATATCCCTCCTTCGGTACAGTGGAGTCCCAATCAGGGTAGATTTATCCGCTCTCGCCAAAAGACTTCAGGTTCTCTCAACTCCCCCGACTGAGCTCAAAGGCTGAACACGATTTCAATCCAGATCTCAAAATTTGAGTAGAATCGTTATTAAACCATCATTCACAGTCGTCGTAGGCTCAGCTCTCAACACTCCCAATCAAGTCGGGATGTTCTATCTCCCAATTTCAGAAGTAGAGTTGACAAAACTTGGCGAACATTCTAGTCTTGAAATCAAGGCGGTAACTGTTGTGCAATCTTATTCGCTGCCTGTCGCTTCTATGTACCATTCCCACTGTAGTTGTGGGGACGGTACACACATCCTCGATCCCAATAATAATGTGTGTAAATCACTTGGCCTGCGCTACCTACAACCATTGCATGAATGACTGTATAATCACACTGTGACTGTTGCATGAACGGCAGGATGTGTGTTTTGGACTGCATGGCGCTTGTGTCATCAAAACTTAAGCCATTCCTGCAACCCTCTGTTGGTCGCTGTCCCCATGATCGCTGTGAGGGTTTACTTTTCTGGCGGAGGGATTTGATAGGGTGATAGCTGTCGCCTTCTCCGTCGGACTACTTTACAGTTACCAGTATCAATCCTGCAGCGGTCTGTACACCTCAAGACGCCCATTGTCTCGTATCTGTCGAGAGATAATCTTGAGAGTTAAAGGTTAACTATCTTATTCTTTTCTTATTCTTGATCACAAATGTCAAAATGTATGAAAGAAAGGTTTGTCTTCACTAATTCAAGCTTATCCCTGCCTTGCATCATTTTCATCATTACAGGTAGAACATTAAAATATTAATAATAATAATATTTAATGATTAAAAGCATCCAAAAGTCAGCAATACAAATAACATTAAGCCTATGAGCCCTGATAGAATAGTTTCATATTTCAAAATAGTCTGAAAAATACAAATTAAAGTAAACAAAGTTAAATAAACAAACTTCAAAACTTAAACTTATAAATAATTGTTCAGCAACCCTGCAGGTTTATAAAAGCGTCAGTTTGTAATATACAATGAACATCCACAAACAACTAAGGGAGGTACATTATAATAATAACAATGAACCATTCTTGTACAGCGCATATCACAATCATAGAAAAATCTCTATGCGCTTTGAGATGAAAAAAAAGAGAAGTTAAAGTTAGACAGTAGAGACAAGAAAGAAAAATGTAGTCGATACAGAAAGAAATACTGTAGGCTATTGCAAAACATATGTTAAATATGAACAAACACTCACAAAAGGGAAAAACAAGGCCTAGCTCTATACACAAAACCTGTCAACTCAAATTCAGGCCATCTGAGCGAGGAAGGGAAACAATTTTTTGCTCTTTTCTTAAAATCACAGCTTCAGCTTGGGGTTCGGTTTAGGCTCTGTCTGTCTGTCTGTTTGAAGCCCTGGACCTAAAGCATACACTTTAAAAATAATTGACAGAACCTAAGCCAACATCAGAGCTTAAGCCAGAGCCTAAGCCAGTGCCAAAGCTGTGGTTCGACAAAGGGCCTTTGCCAACAATTATATACATTATTCAATCACACAAGGAAGATGGCATAATGGCAATCAAATCCTCTGGCACAAGTTTAATACAACAACATAAAGATAATGTGTATCTTACCATGATATAAAACAAAACCACATATTTATGTTCTTTAATAATTTGAAGTGAATACTTTGGAGTCAGTAATTATCAACCTCAATGTATGCAAGTGCTCCAGCTTGGCTATTTCAGCTTGGGTTGGGTTTTTGTTTTGAGGTATTGATACTCACTCTGTAAAATAGGAATCGCATGTTTTGCCGTTAAAGTCCAGCGTATCGCACTCCTCTACCCCTTGTTGTCTGTAGGTGTCTCCACAGAATGATCTCATACAGTCTAAAAAGAATATAATAATTACCATGATAATACTCATTTATTGACTTTATACTGCGCTCTCTCCAGGACCAGCCTGTTCAAGGGCGCGTAACAGTAAAAATGTCATAATAAAATAACACAGCAAAAGTTTAAGAAAAAGTACACCAGTAAACAAGCAAAATAGAAATCAAAGCCTTATTGACAAAAAAGGTGAAAGAACACCCTAAAGCCCGGTTCATACTTCCTGCGAATGTGAATGCGAAACAAATTTGACGTGAATTTGACTTCACAACTATCCTTTCGCAGCAATATTCGCAAGTGAGTTGAACGGAGCTGAACTGCTGCGAATATTCCTTGCGATTTTTGTGACGTCAACATTCGCTTCGCATTCGCATTCGCATTCGCAGGAAGTATGAACCGGGCTTTATACAGTAAGAAGCAATGCAACTACAATGTATAATAGATGTTAACTACAATGAAGTGGTTGGAAGATGTCTGTCGCGATGACAATGTACAGGTACAATACAGCATTTACAAAGTTCACAATAAAATATGAACCATAAACAAAAATATATATGAGGACAAATTATAATGATCAGATATCCAACGGAGGATGCAGATGGTGAAGTGACTTGACCTGTATAATGAAGGAAGGAAACAACAAAGAAAAACTGTATACCAGAAGATACTGTTTAATTAAAAGAAGCTGAAGGGAAAAGTCACTTACTGATGCAACTGTCTGTGTGTATAAAGTTTCCATCGTCACATTCTTCCTTCCCCTCTAAGATAGCATTTCCACAAATCTGAAAAAATCAAAACAAATAGAAATGCATGGGTCTGATGGTTAGTTTAAAACTCGCTGTGTGGAATGCAGCATGTTCTTTTGAAGTCAATGCCAATGGGGGCCAATGAAGCTATTGGACTTAATCACCGTGCCACCAGAAAATAAGTTGCCTTGCATGGTATGAATATTAAGAATAAACTAGAAATAACAGTAAACTTGCGGGTACAACCATGTATTGAATCTCCTTTGAGGAAGTGTTGGCTCTGAAAAGAGCTGGTTTGGTCTCGACGTTTCAAACATACTCTACTCATCTTTAGGAGAAGACGACGAGCAGAGGGTTTGTTTTAAATGTTGAGAACAAACCTGACCTGCTCTTTTCAGGGATTAGAACCCTCACCCCGATGACTAAACCACCAGCAGGCTTGATACTTTACTAAGGCATTGAAGGTGATTTCCTCCATGCCCCCTGGTTATTGCCTTGGTGTCCTTAAAATGCTCCAGTAGAAATATTCAACGTCCTCACAGGGGCCCTTTACCAAGGAGAAAATGCCTTGGTGCCCTCGCCCTTTCAAAAACGAAGCATACAGGCCTGCACCAGAACTTGAATTTGATGCGCTAAATCAATCGGCCATGACACCGTATATAAAGTATATCAGTACCGAGAACCTAACCCTTACACTATTGTCATCCTTATCATCCGGCTTCGTCATGTCCCCCGTCTCCCCTTTTGGTCCCTGTGGACCAGTGGGTCCCATTTCTCCAGGAGGTCCTGGGGGTCCAGGGGGACCTGTGATGACCTTTGTGCTATCCTCGACCATTAAACAATTCCACTCGTCCGTGTCTCTGAAATAGAGTTTTTTCACGTCTGTCCGATAGACGATTGCTGCTTCTGCACGGATTGTCTGCATAGCGATCTCATTGGGCACGATGACTATTTGCTGGGGGGATGGAGGGAAAAAGGGAAAGAGGGTCAAAAATCTTTTACTGGAATAAATGAACTGTTAACAAAGAAACTTTTTAAGTGTCTTGCAACTCGCATAGATTCATTACGTTTTTGCTTAGATTCAATAAATTATTTTTTAAATAAAGTTTTTCTTTAGTAGGCCCTAATGAACAAAAATGCAAGAAATACAAAATAATATACACAAATGCAAAACTATTCATAGTATACAAAAATACAAAATATGCAAAATGAATTCCAAAAAGTATGCAAAATAATTTACAAAATACTCAAGATAAACAGAACATGCAAAACAAGGAAAAATATGCAGAATATACAAAAGAATTCAATATGTACCAAATAATAAACAAAAACAACTGGTATGAAACATCACTTGATCTACTACAATATACTTTGACAACATTAATGTTAAATGTCTAAATATGACTTACCCCTTCCATGACCTTGTTACCAGGGTCTCCCTTTTCACCTTTGACCCCTTGTGGACCTACATTACCAGAAGGACCCTGCAACCCAGGCAGACCCGGAGGCCCAACGGGTCCCCTTGGCCCTTCAACTCCTCCAGCATCTGGATAATCATCAAGAAAGTTTTTTTCAAGCAATAAGATTAAATTTGAACTGAAATCAAGTATTTGTTAAAGGCACTGGACACTATTGGTAATTACTCAAAATAATTGTTAGCTTTAAAACTTAATTTGTATTAACAAGCAACGGAGAGCTGTTGGTAGTATAAAACAGTCTTTCTCAGATTCAAATATTTTAAAAGTATTTGAATCTGAGAAAGAAGGAAGGCCTGAACCTTTTTTTTTAGGAACCTGAAGCACAATTTGTGCAACAAGGGTGTTTTTTCTTTCGTTATTCCCTTGCAACTTCAATGAACAATTGAGCAAAAATTTTCACAGATTTTGTTAATTTTATGCATAGGCTATGTTAAGATCGGCCTACACCATGTGAGAATACTGTTCTTGGACAATTACTAAAGGTGTCCAGTTCATGTAAAGAGGACACTGCTCTTATTAAAGATGCTATGTCAGATTTTTGGCCCCAAACATTAAAAACTATATTTTTTTGAGTGAATGGTATTTCAAAGATTATCACGCGCTCTAACGAAAAAAAGTTTAACTTTTACTTTTAATGGTCAGGAACCATGACAAAAATTTAAAACGTTTCTTATAAAACACATAAGAATTGGTCACGTGATATATATTGTCGGGATCCCGACAAAAACTAATTTTGAGCACTTTATTTCACTGCTACTAATAATTGGCGGACTTTTTCGAGCAATGGCTCAAATGTAAGCTTGTAACTTTCTCGACCCCCATCAAAATAACTGTTGAATTTTAAATCAAAATTTTTGGGTGAAATCGGCCAAAAATCTGACAAAGCATCTTTAAAGCCATTATACACTTTCGGTAAGCAGTATTGTCCAAGTCCCACACTTCGTGTATCACAACTTATATATAAAATAACAATCCTGTGGAAATTTAGGCTCAATCGGACATCGGAGTCGGGAGAAAATAACGGGAAAACCCACTCCTGTTTTCGCGCGTTTCGCCGTGTCATGACATGTGTTTATAACAAATCCGTAATTCTCGTTAACGAGAATTTATATTGTTTTACCGTTTTCCCAAAAAGTAAAGCATTTCATGGACTAATATTTCAAGAGAAGTCTTTCACCATTACCTTCTGTAAACCCTGTAAATTATTTGTAAATCTGTGAACATTTTTTTTTTTTTTCTGTACCGAAAGGAACTAGGGGAAAGTACTGTGCTTAAATTGGCTTTAATTGAGTAACTAACTGCTTACTGTTTCCTGGTGGTCCCATTGGTCCTGGCAAACCAACATGGCCGGGCAGTCCTTGGATTCCCTCTGGACCTACTGGACCTCTCTCCCCTGGATCACCCTGAATCAAAATGGGAACAAAATTTTGTATTTTTGAGTTGCTATGCAAAGGTCCCGGGTTTGAATCCCACCGGATAGGATTGCCTGTGGATTTCTTTCACAGAACTTGGGGAAAGTACTGTGCTTAATACAAAAATTATTGACTTTGTTCAAAGGATAAACAAATTGCAGCATCATCTTGAAGTGAATGTAGGAGGAGAAAGAACATCAGAGTTAAAGAAAATATAATAATTGTAACAAAATTAATCCTGGATAAGTATTTTAACTCGCTGTGCAAAGGTCCTGTGTTTGAATCCCACCCAAGTGGATTTGCCAGTGGATTTGTTTCAAAGAACTCGGGAAGGTACAGAGAATAGTGTATAAATATTAAGTTTTTACTCGGTTCTGAAAATTCATACTGGTAGCATAATCTTGGTGAGTAGCAGGTGAAAGAAAATATATGTTGACACCTTGCATTGGTCATCATCGCTGAGTTCAAACAATGGAAACTTGCAGACATGTATGCGCTGCGCACTACTCTCGGCCAATGATAATTCTTCATTGACCTCAGTGAGGGCGCGGTTTGGGGCTCGTGTACAAGGGGTCTATACTTCCATCTCAAGAGTGGATTAAAATTGTTATGTTCTTTTCCTAACTGTAACAAATGTTGGTTGATTTTAGAACTGCATGGTTTTTTCAGGTTTTAAAAACAAAAACTGTAAAATAAATTTTACCTTTCTTCCTTTCCTTCCAGTATTTCCTTTGGGGCCTTTCTTTCCAGAATGTCCTCTGGGTCCAGGCATACCAAACGATCCCTACAGATAGAGCATTAATACAAAAGATAAATGTTGAATAATGAAGGGAAAATTAGCTGTTGCAAACTGCTCACTTTTACTAAAACCACAGAGAGAGGACCACAGTCCTTTTTCTATGCTAAAACTACCTACAGCAAAATGCATAAAGTGACGTAACTTTTTGACCCAAGCAAAGTCTTTCCCAAAGGCTCAGCTGTAAGTTAAAATAACAATAACTACCAGGGCCTAATTTCATAGAGCTGCCTATAACACAAAATGCAGCTAAGTACAACAAAATTATACCTTCCACAATAAGGTTACCAGCAAAACTTCCATGACACATGAACAATCTGTAACAGATATCCTGTTTACTTTTGCTAAGTAGAAAATGGTTCAGGCAAAATTTTCTGGTTTAGTAGCTCTATGAAATTGAGCCCAGGTGTCGATCTCATCACTAACTTTGTATTTCGGGACAGTAAATAACACTTGTGTGGAACTGGATGTTTATTCTGATTTAAATACAGGTAGAAAACATGCACCATTATTGCTTCCCCTCACCTAGAAGTAGAAAATGGTGTTTAGGCTAATATCATATGGCTCCGTAACACTAAGGCTGACATTCCTTTTCATTTTTTGAGTTTCTATCATTGGGGATGCTAGGTGTTTTGTGCTGTTGTTTTTTTGGTTGTTTCCCTCGCCCCCACCTATCCTTTTGGGGATATGGATGGGAGAGAACTCATATTTGAAAGACTCACTTTTGGTCCAGTTGGCCCTCTTGGGCCTGGCAGACCCCGTTCACCCTTAGGTCCTGTGTCACCTTTTGGACCCTGATGATGATAAAAACAAGAAAGACAAACAAAGTTTAGAATCAACCTACAAACAACATACAGGCCTGATACTTCTAAGAGACAATGAGGGCAATTGCCTTCATGGCCCTGGCCGCCTTGGTGCCCTTTAAATGTTACAAAATTAATTTGCATTTCCTTCATAAAGGTGCCCTTAAAGAATTTGAGTACTTTTTCAAAATGTTGATAGATTTACATTAAACTTGCAGGGTTTGAAGATAATGATAGTGGAAACCCTCTTGCAAATATTACTTACTGAGGTGCTACAGTTTTTGAGAAATGAGTAAAACAAAGTCATGAATATACGTTTGGAAATGCTTAAAATAATGTTGGTCTCATGAGACCAAAATTATTTTCATGACACTGTTTTTCTCATTTCCCAAAAACTACAGCACCTCAGCACGTAATATTTCCAGGGAAGCTTTCTACTATCATTATCTTCAAACTGTGTAAGTTTAGTGTAAATCTATGGACATTGTGTTTTTTGTCCTACAAAAAGTACAAACACCCTTTAATTAGTATCAGTCCTATAATTGTTAATGAATAAGTAATAAGTTACAAATAGATGTGACATTCTGAGGAGTTATAACGCTCCTGTAGTGGAGTTAATATCCAGACAGTGATTGCTTCAAAACTTATACTAATTGCTTGCAAACCTGCATGATAATGCGCAAATGCATGATACAGTGAAAATGCATGATAAAGATAGTATGATCCCTAGGTCAATTAATACTAGACTTGAAACAATTATAAAGAACAAAATGAAGTATATGAATGCTCTGCTGATTTAGAATATGAAGGTCATGCTAAGTTAGTGCAAAAAAAAACTTTTATACTTGTCAAAATAAAGCTCTTAGGAAAAGCTTTCTAGATGTATACCGGGAAATTCATTCCGGAGTCGAACAGTGTGATCATCGTTCTACAAATCTGACACCTAGTGAACTTCCAGCTACATTATTTCATCACCACTACTCAAATCTCTATATCCCAGTTGTTTTCAATTATAGTCCAACCATTTCTATTCCCCCTCTGTCTGGCATTAAGGACAGAGATGATCTTGTGCAGGTTTTTAATTGTCTCTTGAGACTAGAGATGAGACTGAGTTGTCAAGGGACGCTACATGATGCTGATGATGTTATCTGTTGAGTCATGGACTCGTCTGGCCCTCTGACGCATTGTCCCCTTTCAGAAAGGTTACTCCAGTTTATAGCCGGGAAGGTAAAAATGAACCCATTTTTAACTGGAATATTTATGTAGGCCTAGACTCTTAAAACAGCAACTTAAACCAACACTTTTAAAGAGTTTTCAAGTGACTTTGATTAACCAAATTAAAGTGTTAAAGGGAAGGTAGATGTTTGGTAATTACTCAAAACAAATATCAACTTAAAAACTTACTTGGTAATGAGCATTGGAGAGCTGTTGATAGTATAAAACATTGTGGGAAACGACTCCCTATGAAGTTTTTGCAAAAAAGGTAATTGCTCACTAAAATAATAACGGACTTCAAGCTAGACTGTCTTTTATTCCTATCTGAAAGCACACAAATTCGTCCAACAAGGGTGTTTTTTCTTTCATCATTTTCTCGCAACTTCGATGACCGATTGAGCCCAAATTTTCACAGGCTTGTTATTTTATGCTTATGATGGGATACACCAAGTGAGAACACTGGTCTTTGACAATTACCAAACGTGTACAGTGCCTTTAAGTTAACAGTTAACTCATACAGTCTGACTTAAGACTCACAAAGTCTGTCTTAATTAAGACTAACAAGGTCTGACGTAAGACTCAGGAAAATCTTTTGAGAAAATTGTAAATTCATGAGAATATAATGTCACTTAGTATCTTTGTACTTGACAAAAACTTGATTTACCTGGGGCCCTGGTTCCCCTGTGTCTCCTTTCAACCCTGTTGGCCCTGTAGGTCCCGGGGTACCATCCGGTCCCTGAAATTAAAACACAACCAGCCATCCTATTATACAACTTTATTAACAATTCATTAAAACCTTGCATCAGTTTTGTTTTGTTTTTTGATAGAGCTCCAAACATACATCCACAATTTCACAGAGCAACTTTAGTACAAAATATTGCTTACAAATTTCTGCTAAGCTAAAATGAGCAGGGTATCAGTCACTGATGACATGTATGACATGGTCCTTTAGCTAGTATCTTTGTTCTAGTAAGCATAATTATTTTGGGCTTACCTACATTTTGTTTCCTTAAGCCCAAAAAATATTAGTTGTGTGGGGATTTTATGTTATGCTGTTTGAATGGGCTGGATTCAGGGACAGTGGGGATCATGAAAAAGCAAACAATTTAGTTTGAGGTTTAATGCAATCAAAATAATAATTTGTTAAATATGATAGCAATGGTAATATAGGAAGGGTAGAAATAAAGAGTTAGGAACAGTTAAAAGGCAACTCTTTAAAATTAAAGCAAATCTTGTAAATACATTGTAAATTCTGGGGGGGAACAATCACTATACAGACTTATATTGAATTTAAATTCAGAGAAATTTTGCTCTTTTTTTTCTGTTTTTAAAATAGTTTCATTGATTCTTTTTGCAGTGACTTAATCCCAGTTGTCTTCAAGAACTGAACCAAAGATTAATTTTCCAAAATTATTCAGGCACTAATTTCATTCATTCCCCATCATAGTCGTAGGTCGTATAATAATAATAATTGTGTTATCAACATGCCAAGAGGGGAAGGGATTGACTGTAGACAATTTTTATTAATTCAATCAAGCGAGGGTCAAATGTCAGAAGTTTGATCGGCATCCATCTGTATCCGTGGATAACCTGCGTGTTTCAGCTGAACAGATTGCGACTGCACTCCAGTGCTAATTGAATTTCAAAATACATAAGCCTCCAAAATATTTCCAAGGATAGTTTTTTATGTGGTGCTTATTATAATTTCTGATTCGGGTGGTGGCCACGTTAAGGGTTTTACAAATAGTGTTGGCATGGCTGGCAAGTGGCTTTAGTTTGCGAGAGTAGGATTAAAATAAAAATCAGGGGTTTATTTTAAAATGATTGTACATATTGGAATATTTCTGTTCGGTAAATAAAATTTGTTTTTACAAATGTTACTGGGAGAAAATTTAACCTGTCATTTTATTGGTTAATTTTTTAATGTTTTTTTTTGTTATTTTGTTTGTATTGTAATGTTTTTACTTTGTTTTTTTTTGTATTTCTTTATTAATTTACTTAGGTTGTTTTATTTTGTATAATTATTTTTTACTTTTTCTTAATTAAATTATTTAGTTTTTCTTCTTCTGGGGTATTGTTTTAGTTGGAATGAGATGTGTTTTTTTTTAAATACCACATGTCCATATAAATTCTGCTTTGAAGTGCTGTTAGTGAGTCAAACAACAAACTTCTTCTTAAGTGAACAATGTGAAACATTCTACGGGTTAGCAAAGTTTGTGTGATGTTGCTTTTTATCAGTTCAAGTAATTCTTCAAATCCTCTATAACTTGCCTCTTCTTGTCCCTTTTTGGTATATTTTCTTAATGTCAGTATTGTGAGATAATCTACTGGCTATTCCCCATTTACTGCCTCACTTTGGACCTCCATACCTGTTTTCCAGCATCTTACAATCTATTACAGGCAGTGGACTATTGGTAATTACTCAAAATAATTATTAGCATAAAACCTTACTTGGTAACGAGTAATGGGGAGAGGTTGATAGTATAAAACATTGTGAAAAACGGCTCCCTCTGAAGCAACGTAGTTTTCGAGAAAGAAATAATTTAGATTTAGAATTTGAGGTCTCGTAATCAAGCATCTGAAAGCACACAACAACGTGTTACAAGGTGAGGTTTTTTTTCCATTATTTTCTTGCAACTTTGACGACCAATTGAGCTCATATTTTCACAGGTTTGTTATTTTATGCTTATATGTTGAGATACACCAAGTGAGAAGACTGGTCTTTGACAATTACCAATAGTGTCCAGGGTCTTTAATATATGTACAGGCATCTTCTCTCTGTTTTTATATTGGAATGTAGCCCTCACCTGGCAAGTGGCGTTAGCTCGTTTAGTGGGATTTAAAAACAAAACAAGAGAATTTCTTTTGTAATTGTACATATAATTTGAATATTTCTGAGCTATTAGGTAAGTGGACCTCTTGCCTTGTGTCTGGAAAAAAAGTTTGGTTTAAAAAAAATTAACAAATAAAAGAAATCTTAACCAAATCTTAACTATAATCTTAGGTATAAAAAGCTAGGAATTGAGGCAGACTTGATGTAGATTATGATAAGGAGGAGGAAGATGCACGAGAAGAGCAAATAAATTTACATTACCGCCTTAGAGAAAAATGTACCTGCATGCCTGGGAATCCAGGGGCACCTGTTTCACCTTTGACCCCACTCGTTCCTGGTTCACCTTTCATGCACGGTTCTGTGGGTTTTTGGGGTCGCCTGGTGGGTCTGGGCTTTGGGGTGGGTTTAATCTTTAAAATAAGACAGCATGCAAACATAATCAAAAACAAAAGCACAGATTGGGGTTTTGATACATTGGCAAAGCAAAGCAAATAAACAGGTTGACATGAAACATGCAAAATAAATTATTTATCTTAATTTTTTTATGAAGATTTCAAACACACAAACATTATGACAAATCAGGTTTCCTGGTTGGGAAACAGCTACCCTCATTGGGCAACGAGGGCTCCAACCTCCAATCAAAGTAAAGGGTTATCCTAACCAAGGTTTATTTGACAAAGATACTTAAAACCATGAGGGCCTTGTCACACAAGGTAACTTTTACAGGCAACTTGAAGGCAACCAACTGAAGTGCATGCTACTGGACCCCTTAGATAGGACACGTCATTTTTCGAATATTGTCCTCTGAAGGTGAAAATGTTTTTCTTCTTAGAGGTTGGCTGGAACTGGTTGCTAATAAATTGCCTTATGTGACAATGACTTTAGATTTCCTGCTTCGGAACCAGCTACCCTCATTGGGAGATGAGGGTTCCATCTGAGTTAAGGTAGGCCCTATACCCCAAATCGATAGCATGTTTTTTATAGTAAAGTGTCTTGCTCAAGGATAAAAGTGTCACAATTGGGTCTCAAGCCAACACTCAATCAGTAAAAATCAAATTTCTTGTGACTGTCTGAGATACTGTTTGTTTGTTGAGATGATCTTGACATGACAAAAAGACAAACATACAAACAAACACAGTAACTAAGTCAGAACAATACTAACCTTTGTTGTTCTTGTGACCGGTGATGGGGGCGGTGGTGTGGGTGGGGGCGTCGGTGGTGCCCGGGTCATCCTTGTTCTTGGCGGTATAATCGTGGCTGGTTCTTCAGTAGGTAAATCCACCGTAGTCGTCGTCGTCGTCGTCGTCGTGGTAAACATCGGCAATAAGTCGGTATTATTTGCAATCATTGCTGCGAGCATGGATGGGGGAGGAGGGGGTATCATGGGGGGTGGTGGGAGTCGAACTGTGACGACCGTCAGACCATCAGTTACGATATCAAGGCCCATCGTCATTGCGACATCTTTGAATTTATTGCTGGCTTTATGTCTGTTTGTGCGCGATGCTGGAATAAATACAGGAGAAAGTGTGTTGAAAAACTCTAAAACTAGTTTTGTATAATGTTTTATTGTAAACTATCCTATTTTAAAACATGATTAATCTGAAAAAGGTTTACTTTCAACTGCTTTCTTTGGTACCTGTTCTTAGGCAATGAGGACACAAATAATTGAAATACTTGCTTCTACAATTGCCTCAACTCATGTAGGAATCTATTTGTGTAAATGTTTGGAAACAAAAGTTTTTGAAGATCAAGTGTTGAGATCATGCTTATATGTGACTTTGCAAATATTGTACAGCTAAATCCCATGGGTATGTAATACTTACATATGCATTTAGGGCAGCATGTGCCTGGTTTGTGTATAAGTTCCTTACATTCTTGTTGTGGACAAGTCATGGTTCGACATTTCAGCTCCCCATCCTGTAGAAATAAATAGTTACAAAAATAAGCCACAATAAAAAACCAGCTACAAATCTGGGACTTTAGTCTGGGGGTTTTTGTGGTAGGAAAGATTGCAGATTTTTAGTTGTGTGTTTTGTGTTACAAAGTGCTTCTAATCGCTTAAAATAATACGCAATACGTATAAGAATGCATTCGACAGACCATACTTCTGCAATGTCACAGCCACAAGTTTTCATCACTGATTCTTTTAAAGCCATTAAACATTTTCGGTAATTAGTGTTGTCCAAGGCCCACACTTCGTGTACCACAACTTAAATATAAAACAACAAACCTGTGAAAATTTAGGCTCAATCAGTCATCGGAGTCGGGAGAAAATAATAGGAAAACCCACCCTTGTTTCCGCACGTTTCGCCATGTCATGACATGTGTTTAAAATAAATCCGTAATTCTCGCTATCGAGAATTGATATTGTTTTAATGTTTTCTCAAAAAGTAAAGCATTTCATGGAATAATATTTCCAGAGAAGTCTTTCACCATTACTTTCTGTGAACCCTGTAAATTATTTGTAAATCTGTGAACTTTAAAAAAAAATTCTGTACCGAAAGTGTATAATGGCTTTAAGGTAATAAGGTATTGAAAATACACACATTGTGCTAATATCAGCTTAGATATGTTCTCATTAGATTGGGAGATAAAACGTATTAAGCTGACCCATGTTAAGCGCTATAATAACACTTAATAAAACACTACCCAGGTCAAAATTCCAGTTGAACCTAGTTAACTGGGGTCAACTGGTTCAACTCACTGGATAGTGACCAAACTCGTCCATTTTCCATATTAACCAACTGGTTTGGACTAGGTTTAACTGTGTTCAACTAGGTTGAAATTATAAACCAGTTGGTCTCTGTCCATTTTCCATATTAAACCAACTGGTTTTAACTGTGTTTAACTAGTCTATCAACTGGTTTCAACTAGTTCCAGTTAAACCCAGTTTAACTAGGTTCAACTGGAATTTCGACCTGGGTATTTTTATAAGAAAAATATAACCACAAGGGTAGTTAAGTGGTCAATGGATGGGTGTGCATGTGTGTGCTGGTCATGGTTTTACCAGAATATCTCAGAGACTAATGCTGAGATTTTCAAAAACAAAGTGAAAGAGAATCATGTAAGTATCCTAGGCGCTACCGCACAAGGAAGTGTAAGTTTACACCTCTTTGAATCTTAAATGGTCTTACCCTACATCGGCATCTCACGCACGGGTCTTTCTCCAGCACTATCTTCTCTCTATTCGGTATAATTTGGCCTTCATATTCGCAATAATCTGACGGGAAGGAAAAAACACCAAGATTATCTCAGAGAGGATTATTGGATTAGGCAGTGGATAATCCACTGATTGGATAAAACTGTGGGAATTATGATAAGCAATGACTGGGGCAATTCTCCAATCCTCAATAGTGAAACTCTTATTCAGCTGTATACAGCTATCATGGTGCAGAAGTGAAGTCACAGGCAAAGTGCATTAAGTAAACAAAATCAGTTGGTTTTTTTAAGACTGAATATAAACATTTTTAAATTAGTTGTCAATCAATAAATAACTAAGGAAGGCAGGTTGGAATAAAGGAGGCAGTTTCAGCTAAATCTATAAACAAATTGTCAATCAAGCAGCACAAATAGTTGAGAAGAGCACAAGATGATAGTTCCAAGGTAAATTTATTGTGCAATAGAACCAACAGTGAAAGCGAGAGTGATTTCTACTTTGTTTCCCCTACATGACTGAAGGCCTACTCAAGCTAAAGGTGGACTGAAAACCCTCTCCACATAGCGCCCTCAGGAGCACTTGAACCGGGGTCCCAGAAGTTGAAGTGAGGCAAGACACCACTAAACCAAACTGATTCCCTGTTTGTTATTTGCAAGTTAGCGTAGATGTATCCGGCAGGATATTTTGCTGCTGACTGAACCAATGGAGATGGAGATGGGCGGTGGTTTAGTTGGTGCACCCGTGTCTTTCCTGAGGTTTTACCACTGACTATTGATAATAACATCAGCTGTTTTTACTGAAGAAAAAGAAACAAATTCACTACGTTCGCCATTTTGAGATATGGTGGATACAATAAAAGTAAGGTTTGGGTATTTCCGTCTGTATACACCAAAACCAAACAGTTTACTCCTATGGTGTCCACCATTTCTAAAAAAAAAAAAATTGCCAATACAATTTGCCAGCTAATTATATTTTGAAGAATATTCCTACAAACGTACCTTTGGACGGTGTGGTTGCTTGACCGTGCGACCAGCGCAGGCAAGTGGTTAAAATCAACACTCCAATGAGGCGCGTGTGTCCTCCATGCATTTTGGAAGCACCGTCAGATTTTACATTTCAATGTTGGGTACGGCAACTGAAAAAAAAAAAAAAGAAGTAAAACAACTGCTTGAAAACCTCATTCCACTGGTGAAAGAGTGACGAGATTTGTGTTAGAAAAAAAGTATACGTTTGATAGTTTTCTGCATGTCTTTAGTCCCAGTCTAGATCACATCGTTGTGAAACAATGATCACATGGGTGCGTGCTTTTGTACGGAAGTGTACTGCCGCCACATGAACAAAACGACAAGTCAAAAACTTTGGCGGCAATACGCTCAGTTTCTGTAACTGAAGTAATGCTCATCAAAAAAAAAAAATGTTATAACTTGGATGAGCATTAGTCAACTTCTATTCTTTGGAATGATTGAAGCAGTCCGTTAGAACCATGCCTGTCAGGAAACAACTCAGAATGTGTCAGAGATTAAGTCCGATTGTCGAGAAAATACAGATTAAGATCAATATTACGTATACGAGCACGACAGCTTCGGCAATTGTCAAAAAACAGTAGGCCTATTCTCACTTGGTGTATCGCAAATACATATATGCATAAACTAACAAACCTGTGAAAATGTTTACTCATTATTGGTCATCGAAGTTGCAAGAGAATAATGAAAGAATAAACACCCTGGTCTCACAAATTTGTGTGCTTTCAGATGCCTAAAACGAGCTTCCGGTCTGTGGTATTTGAGTGAGAAATAACCTCTTTATCAAAAACTACGTTCAGAGGGAGCTAGTGTCCAAATTTGTAAGAGTAAATTTCAGCTACTTTTATGATTGAAACAAAACAAGCTAATTCTCCTTTCAAAATAATATAGGCCTAGTATATGAGACGTTCAGTCCCGGTGGTGCCTGAACGCACGACCCTTAAAAGCCTCCATCCAGCCAGTCCCCGGGAAAATGATAATGTTGAGTAATCCCACTGCACAGGAAAAAAGATGATTTATGATATATTCTTTCGGGGAAAGAAAACCTCGGTTCTAATCAGCCAAATGTGTTATGTGATCTTGTAAGCCATCCCGGCCACTCATTCTCCGAAATCAGCTCGGGTTGCGAGCGACGGCGGGAGTGCACTGCGGTTGACGAAAGAAACTTTCCCCACGACGGGCTCTTCAACGGCTCCTGTGCCCGGGCGGAATCATAAATTACCGGACGAGACCCGACACGAACCTGTGTTGTGTATATTACATTTTTTTTTTTTTTTTTTGCAGGCTACTCAACATAATTGTTTGCATCCCCTGTCAAATTGGATATTGTACAAAAATTAATGAGCACGTTATCAGCAACTTAAAGCTTTGAGACAATGGGTGCGTTCGTTTAGCTTCCCTGGGTCGACCCCCCGGTGTGCTTCGTTTTTTTTTCTAGGACAAACGTGGGTTATTATCTGCACACGTTCGTCCTGGGGGAAAAAAACCGCTACACACCGAGGTCGACCTGGGAAAGCTAAACGAACGCACCCTATGTGCATTTCAATGACGTCACTAAACGCCATTTTGTTTTTCTGGACGCAATGCCTTTGCAATCCTCCTCGCCGATTTCTTCTCAATTTGAACTGACCATCCACTTTAAGATTGCGCAAACTACGCATGCATTTCCACATTACAAGTGATCGGTGTAAAACACCATTTTGTTCCCATCCTCGCCGAGTTCTTCACAATTTGAATTAAAATCCACTCCAAGATTGCGCAAGCTGCGTATGGCAATTTCCACATTTAAAGTGATTGTGTCAAACGCCATTTTCTTTTTAGACGAAATGCATTTTGCCATCCTCCTCGCCGATTTCCTCTCAATTTGAATTTGACAATCCACTCCAAGATGGCGCAAACTGCGCGCATGCATTTTTCCACATTACAAGTGATCGGTGTCAACGTAGCCTTTCGGACCGGATGCACCAAGTGGCAACCGGAACCAGGCCGTTCGATATGGATTTCACCCCCGTATGACCGCGACCATCATGCCCGCTAGATCCACCCCCCCCCCCCCCCCCGCAATTCCATCAAACCTAACGGTGTCTCTCACTCCTCCTTTTTTCACTTAACGAGTCTCTGTGTCTACCCTACGGCTGTTTCACACACGACTTCTCTGAAATTGAAAGTTCAATGCCGTGAGCGGTCGATACTGAAATGAATATAGGAAAAATCTGCTGCTTTAAATTATAGCAGCTTTCAGTCAATTTCCACGAATTTTTGAATGTTGATGAAGTGAACGAACACTTCTCACAAAGTGCTTAATATGTCAATGTGCTACTGTGGATAACTCAAAGGGATACACTCTTCTTGATTCTGTTAAACAACTTATGTCATTGATTAGTTCATCTACCAACAATATATATTTTTTTTTCAGATAGTTTATTTTTGTCATCGGCTTATGGTTTCGGTTGACGTTGTAACACTGTAATATCTACTTTTGCTGACTATAAACTGGCAAGAAATTGCCTTGCATTTAGTGCTGCTGCCACAGATTTTTTAAACTACACACTACATTTACTAAAATGTATAACTTTAACACCCTCAAAGCAAATAATCAACATTCTCAAAGCAAATAATAAGCAACCAGCAAAACAAACAATGTAAAAAGTCATCCATTTCATTTACAAACTAAAACAACCATGGATGACACAACAAAGCCAAACAGGCAAAATAGCCGCTGAATATCAAGCACGCTGTCGTCTCTTGCTAGTTTTCTAACGGGTATTGACTTAGTAATTAAGGACATGGAATTGATCGTACAGCATTGCCTTTAGGTACTTCACTCTCTGGCGCTATTTACTGCGACTTTACAGTTAAGGTCCATACCTCTACTTCTCGTATTCATGCTATACATTTACCTCTCAAAATAGATGAACAGCCATAAATTTGCCGTCACATCGAGGTATGTAATTACTAAAATAAATTAATACAATCGGAGTCGACGGTGTAGACAGGGTCCTTTGTATAGGTTGGGGTAGAATAGAGGCATGCCGTGGGTAGCTTTTTTAAAGCAATGTTAATTATGGCGCGTTTTTATTTGCACTGCCTTAAGGTAGAACATTCTGTAATTTCATTTGTGACTATTGTTGTTTAGTTGTAACTTAATTTGTCTGGCGGGGTACACGCATCCTTAACTAATGGTACCATTATCTGAATAAACAAATGTTATGTTTTGAACTCACATAAATTATAATTGGATTGATTCGTTGAATAGAATATATCAGTGGACTGTGATCTTCAATTGTCATCCATCTTTTCATACACTGATGGATTGTTGTATAATGTACCGTGCCGTTCTTTTGTGCTGTTTATTTTAATTGGCAAATGCAGTGCAGCTTAGTACGAGATGAACTATTCTATAAAACAAAATATAACAAAATAAGCATACTAAAAGATGGCAAATGACCTTAAAGGAGTCTCATAACATGTAATGAGATATATTAAGCCAACCACAACTAAAAGACACTGAACACTATTGGTAATTGTCAAAGACTAGTCTTCTCACTTGGTGTATCTCAACATATGCATAAAATAACAAGCCTGCGAAAATTTGAGCTAAATTGGTCGTCGAAGTTGCGAGATCACAATGAAAGAAAAAACACCCTTGTCACACGAAGTTGTGTGCTTTCAGATGCTTGATTTCGAGACCTCAAAATCTAATTCTGAGGTCTCGAAATGAAATTCTTGGGAAATTAATTCTTTCTCGAAAACTACATTAATTCAGAGAGAGCCGTTTCTCACAACGTTTTATACTATCAACCTCCCCCATTACTCATTACCAAGTAAGGTTTTATGCTAATAATTAGTTTGAGTAGGCCTAATTACCAATAGTGTCCACTGCCTTTAACACACTGGACGGATACAACAATATTTGACCTGCGTTATGTGAGTGCAAACGAGATAACAGATATTACCTTTTGAACGTGACCTTCATTTAACACTACCACTGTTATGATGTTGACAAACCCTTAATGTAGCCCCAATTAAACCCTAGCTCTGACCTAGATTGCAAATAAAACAATTACATTTTGGATCAGGTGTCTCGCTAAAATACGAATACGGCTACATCGTGAGAAGGATTTTTGATTTCATTTAAGACAAAATAAATAAACAAACAAACAATCATAAGTGACTAAAGGCAAATAAATATGAGATTTTTTTGTTAGTAATTCGACTGGCTATTCGATCAGAGTTATATTCCGTCTTAAACATATATTTTAAAATAAATAAAAAGCATCTTCATCTGGCATTGCCGCCAAATTCTACACTTTCTTATTATTTTGTGATGTTAATGGGTGGGAAGAAGTGGGAAGAAGTTTTGGCTCTGAGAAACCCGACTTGAGATACCATAAACAGAGTCTCGACTGCCCTTTGCTTCATTTTATGCAGTGTTTGTTTTTTCCGGAAAACAGGTCGTTACATCCTACACCATGCAGTGGACACTATTGGTAATTACTCAAAATATTTATCAGCATAAATCCTTACTTAGTAACGAGTAATGGGGAGAGGTTGATGTATAAAACATTGTGAGAAACGGCTCCCTCTGAAGTAGAGTAGTTTTAGAGAAAGAAGTATTTTTCCACGATTTTGATTTCGAGACCTCAGATTTAGAATTTGAAGGTCTCAAAATCAACCATTTGAACGCACACAACTTCGCCTGACAAGGGTGTTTTTTCTTTTATTATTATCTCGCAGTCGATGACCGATTGGGCTCAAATTTCCACAGGTTTGTTAGTTTATGCATATGTTGAGATACACCAAGTGAGAAGACTGGTCTTCGACAATTACCAACAGTGTCCAATGTCTTAAATGTGGTCCTTTAAATCCATACCGTGCACATTAGACCTACAAGAAACACAACCTCAAATCGCAAATTTTATATATCCAGCCTAAAATTAAAAAACCACTGACGAATAATAATATCATCATGCACTTCCTACTCGTGTATTTAGTTACATATAGGCATGGCTGAACTGGATGCTATTATAAACTGTGCATAACGCACAAGTCAGCATCGATTACATCGCCTGAAAATATTGTGATAAATACCAAGCCGATTAGTTTAGGCGCCTCTGGGCGTTCGTCCGTATAAATAGTGCACAGTGCCATGAACTGACTTTGTGAACGATACCATGATTTTGACACTTGGGTTTGCCATTCAAATGTTTGAGTGAACGCGGCGGGGCGGTGGAAATTGTACTTGGGTTTTTATTTTCTCTCGATCTTTCTTACTCTGAATTTAATCTCGGTTTAGAGGTTTGTGTGTTGTTTTTTGTCGTCGATTTGTATGGGTACATGCTAGTTCTTTGTGTCATGGACTCAAAAGTCTTTCTGACGCTGAAAAACGTGGAGCAGAGAAATGCCAGCGTTTTACAATGTTACATTTTGGCCATTGCTCTTAAAACGCGATTATTCTTGGTGGTTGTTGGCAAATAAACATTTGAGTAGGTTTGATTGAAGGGCGACCGAAACAAGCTCTTGAACATCATTGACGAAAGGTGGCTACGTACAAGAACCGTCATAAAACATTGTCGAATTCAGGCCTGTGTGCTTCGAAGGGCATGGACACCAAGGCATTTTCTAGGGCACCCTATTATATGAGGAACTTGTAAATTTCTACTTGAGCATTATTCAAGGGCACCAAGGCAACGACCAGGGGGCATGAAGGCAGTCGCCCTCACTGCCTCCTCCGTGAAGTATAAAGCCTTGAAACTTACCTAAAATCTGTTATACTCAACGGAAAGGGATTTTGTTGTTTTTAGTTGTTTTTGTAGTTTCATAACATGCAATTAGCAGCGTGATCTCCCTTTAACACATTCCCTGGTGAGTTAGCGTTCATGACACTCTTGAGGAGAGTTTTGGCGCTTTGCCCATGAACTCTTCAGCGTCAAAAACCGGGGGCTTACATTAACAGCCCTCCCGCTCATTTGCAAATGCGAACTGGAGCACGGGCTGCGGCACACGTGTATTCTGGTCCATAACTCAGCGATGTAATTAGCTCATATAACCCAACATCGATAAGTCGGCCTTCCGTTTCTCTGCGAGGGCAACCCGACCCGGGGAGGTACGGAGCGAAGGACGGTCGGATATTTCTACCTTCATGGTCGGACTTCATGCACCATTAACGAGATAGCTTGCTGTGATGGTTGGAGGGAACCACTTTATAAGGTTAAGCATTCAAAATAAAACCAATTCTCTCATAGATTACGTGGCCTCATTCCTATTTCCCTTTTCCACGTCTTTTTCCGTGAGCTCATTAGTTTCACCCCATGCAATGACCGAAGCAAAATATAATTTAGCCAGTGGTTGCAATCACGCTGTATTATGTCTGATTTGTGTACGTAGACCTACGGGTAAAACCGAAAATTGCAAAATTGATTCACCCTTTTTGCCAAGATTTAATTTGGGAACAGTTGAAGTTTACCCGATTCAACGTGGCCTCTTACACGTGCTACTTATGACATGACTCGTGGCGTCAGTGTGTATTAAAGGGCACGCGGTCTCCATTGGGTTCACGGCTATGACGTGTACTTTTTTGGTATCTACGGCGCAGGTTCATTATAAAACAGCGGCGGCCATTTTGTTTATATTGTTTCGCAAAGTCGCCAATGGCAATAATCTGGTTCCTAGGTTTGAATCAATAATCATGTACCTCAAAAAGGCACGTGAAGGCGGGGACCCGACCGCAACCACCAACAGGAATAGCCAATTTAGTTGTTAATAAACTGACAGTTTGTGGTTCCCCTTTTATTCCACTGTCAAAAGTCAAGTCAGCCTTCGGCTTTCTCCCAGGCAGAAAATAAATCCAACAACCTGGTTCTTTGTGCGGCTTGTTACAATCACAATATCCTGGCATTCAGCAACTGTGGTCATTATTTCTGCACCCGGAGACGTCTATTACTAAGCCCTTAATGGTAACTCAGCCAAACTTTATAGTAAAAGTTAAACAGCTTTGAAATTCAAATAATAAGGAACCTTTTCGTTTCTCGTTCAATTACGTCTATCCAGCTGTGGTTATAATTTCGAAAAATCTGGTTAGAATGTGTGCAGGAGGCTTTTAAAGCAGATTGATTGCTCAACCATTTTTTTCTGCCGAGCGAAAACCAGCAGTATTTGTGAAATTGTACTTTATTTTGCTGGTAACCTTCTTAACTTAACTTAACTTAACTTAACAATGCATTTATAAGCGCTTTAACACTGTTTCAAAGCGCTGTGCAGTCAAGAAAACATTAAAATGAAGGATTAAAAAACATGGGCAAAATCAGCATTATGGTTTAAAAAAAATACACAACAGTTAAAAAGTAGCAAATATTTAGTGAAAACATTGCATTACAAACAATCATATTACACGGAATGAAACATAAGATAAAAAGATAAGCGTCAGGCGGACCCAGAGTAAATCAACCCCATTTCTTTAAGTTGTGCTAATATGTATACCTTTTGTTCTTATACTGCGCAATGAAACGGTTCCAGACGGAAGTAAATGAAAGTTTGCACCGTACAAACATTAGAACAAGAAAAAAGTTAGATAACAAAATGGTAAAGATATCCCTCATATTTGCCGTGGCAAATAATGGAGTACTGATACTAATTATGCCAACAAGGGGCCAGACTATTTATACCTCACTCATTTTGGTTGAATTGAAGGTGAAATAAACGTTGATTCACCAATCACCTTGATAAAAGTCTATAGTATAAAAGTTGATATCGTCGATTATTCTGAGAGCAATTTACCGAAAAACCGACGTTGGAATATTGACGCTCGCCAGACGTTGTAACACACAGTATACGCCAGCGTAATTACCCCCAATTGGTACAGCCGTATAAGACGGAATACATTCTAAGAAATTCATTATCATAATGAACACGCACATTTTATTGGCCCCTAGATATTATGCCATAAATCAATAATAATAATTCTTGCATGTGGCTGTGTGAGGATTAGTTCTGGTGAAGGATGAGGTCAGAGTTTCACGGGTCTCCATTTTGGGAGGATTTTCGAGGCATTAAAAAATACGCCGTGAAACTCAACTCGCCTATGCCTAATATTGCTCTTTTTCAACGGACGTGTAAAGAGATGGTTCTAATTTAGCTTTGGGAATATTGTGGATTTGATTTGATGCTGCTTTCCTTAATTTCATCTGTACTTTAATATGAGCAATTCATTACTCTCAAACATTTGCATTTTGAAATAGACCATGGCTGCATTTCACATGGCTGCTTATAATTTTGCTTTAAAATTCCTCTGCTTAAAAGCATATAAGCAGAATACCCATCCCAAATAGCACAATGTAACATGATATTTTTGCTTGTCCTGTTCTCGTAAGCAGAATTGTTGTTATTCTCAGCTATTTGTTGTGCCTAATCAGCTCAGTGAAAATTGGGTCTGTGTCATCGCTCTGCCGTCTTAATGTCAGATATCCTAACTCCACAATGATAACGATTCTCGTTTCAGAAAAAAAAAGGACCAGACCATTTTCCTCCAAGCCTTGTTATCTTGCTTGATCAGAAAGAAAACAAAATGGTGGTCTTCCAGTTCCACTATTAAAACAAGATCGTGTTCTAGTATCGCATCAACAATGTCATTACACATCGGTGACATTTGAGTTAGAGTTCAAAACATACACCGATAGGTCTTGGTTCAGTGCCGGAAACACGGTTGTAATTTTTATGGCTTGGTGCATAAATCTGTCAGTTCTTGACATCAAATCGCGCGCTCGTGAACGGTTTTTTATTATGACCCAAGGGAGCAGAGACATCTGGTTTGAATGACAAGAGTTCTTGTCACTAACAAAGTGAAGATATTCATGTTTCAATGCTGTGGCAGCGTCATTAAAGGTATACCTTTGGCAATTACTCCAAATATGATACCATGAAATCTGTTAATTATTACAACAATTAGTGTAAAGCTGGCGGACAAGTGAGAAGGCAAGCTCACTGGTCCTGCTGGCCAGCCACTGAAATATTAAAGTTAACGATATACATTTTGGTTTTGGGAACCGTTTCATTGTTGTAATCCTACATGCAAATGTAGGCATAGACCGGCATAAAGGTCTTTACTAAAAAAAAATAACCTGTGAAAATTTCATTTCAAAAGGTGGTATCTTTTTTTAGATATCGCCGAAAATCTGGAGCGGTTATGTCCACGCAGGAGATAATCCGCAATTGGAAGACATGAGTCTGAGAAATGCTCCGACAGGTTTCTCAAATTAAAATTTCGGTACATTAAAGGCAGTGGACACTATTGATTATTACTCAAAAGAATTATCAGCATAAAACCTCACTTGGTAACGAGTAATGGGGAGAGGTTGATAGTATAAAACATTGTGAGAAACGGCTCCCTCTGAAGTAACGCAGTTTTCAAGAAAGAAGTAATTTTCCACGAATTTGATTTTGAGACCTCACGTTTAGAACTTGAGGTCTCGAAATCAACCATCCAAACGCACACAACTTCGTGTGACAAGGGTGTTTTTTCTTTCATTATTATCTCGCAACTTCGACGACCATTTGAGCTCAAATTTTCACAGGTTTGTTATTTCATGCATATGTTGAGATACTCCCAGTGAGAAGACTGGTCTTTGACAATTACCAATAGTGTCCACTGTCTTTAACACTGATAAATGTTTCCACAACCACATTACCTGACAGTGGAATGATTCTCAAATTGCTTTACACTATCGATTCGGAAGCTACTGTTTTACTTCTATCATGGTAAGTTTTTATTGACGTTTATTTTAGGAGTGATTATCAAACGTAAACCTCCCCTTTAAGAGCAAACCATGATATTGTTTTAAATGTCACTTTGCTTCATCAAAGTATGAAGGGAATTCCTCGTCAATGCATATACAAGCCTCAAGCCTAAACCATCCCAGTTGATTGCTGGAACCATGGAGCATTGCAGCTATAAATACACACATCAAGTATTTATATGATTTAATTAGCAGATTTAATTCGGTGCAAGGACCACATCATGACGGCAGACTGGTGTTTTGTATTTTGAAAGAAGTTATTTCGTCTTCCGATGGCGAGACATGTGTCTTTGATTTGAGAAACAATCCAAATTGTGAAGAATTGAGGCAACATTGGTTCTTCGTGGCATGAGGTTTTCAAAGCTTCAAAAATGATTTATGTAATTTTATTACATCCTTATTATAAATCAACGATATTTTGGTTTTGTTTACAATATTATGTACCGCCAAGGAAATGCTATCAATCAGTTCGCTTAAAGGAACGTTACAGAATTGGTAATAAACAAATAAAACTAACACAGTCTAATGATGATGATAGTAGAAAGCATCCCTTGAAATATTTCTGTTTTAAATTTCATATTTGATGAGAAATAAATAATATATTTTCGCGTTTTATTCATTTTTGTTTTGGCATTGATGCAATTCAAAATTTGTAATCGGTTTTTCACTACTCTCTCGTGACCCAGATGGCCGATCGATCTCAAACTTCTACAGGTTTGTCAGTTTTTGTATATGGTGGATTACATAAAGTGCTAATACTGCCAGCAACTGTTTGCTAGCAAAACAAATTCTGTCATGTTCCTTTAAAGGTACTATGCACTATTATTGGTAATTACTATAAATAATGTTCGCATAAAAACTTACCTCGGGCTACCAGCAGTGGAAAACTCTTGATAGTATAAAACATTGTGAGAAACGGCTCCTTCTGAAGTAACGTAGTTTTTGAGAAAGAAGTAATTTCTCACTCAATTAATATTAAAAGACATCGGGCCACGCAACTTCGATAACCAATTGAGCCAAAATATTCACAGTTAGGATACACCAAGTGCTGATCTTTGACAGTTACTAAACGTGTCCAGGCAATTGGTCACCCTTGTTACGTTCTGTGCCTTTTTTTGTATTTGATTGTGTGTTTTTAATGGATGTGTATTTTTCCCCCTTTAAATTTCTTCGTCCTATTTAAAAACGTTTTTTGTAGTTTTCAAAATGTATGTGTGCTTGGGTCTAGTGCTTTTTTTAAATGAATGTGCAATGTTTTTCTGTGTAAATTTGTAATATTTTATCTTTAGTTCACTTCTGTAGATTGTTATTAGCTGCGATCCATGGGAGATCAGTGAGTTTTTCTTACTGAATGGATCTCTCAGGATAAACAAGAAATAAATAAATAAAATAAATAAATAAAATAAAAGGCTTCATTATTTGAATGAGAATTTACCTCTTTCTCAAAAACTACAGAGGGAGCCGCTTCTCACAATGTTCTATACTACAGCTCTCCCTTGCTCGTTATACCAAGGAAATTTGTATGCTAGTAATTGTTTTGAGTAAACATCAATAGTGTCCAGTGCCTTTAAGGGTCCCATAAATACCCCAGGTGCCTCACGGATAAAAAAAAAGATTAATTTGCCTGGAACCCGACACTCCCCACACATCGCGACCTTGCACCTGCAAGAAACAACCCACTAATTCGCCAATTTGGCTTTGCCCACAAGGGGAATTCAAAACAGATAATTTCAAGTCACCTTCCACCCATGTCTAAGGGCAATCGGTAACACTGGATGACATTTTTTAACTCACTGAAATTGTCCTGTAATTTGATTTGTTCTCCACCATTTGATGAACAACAGGGAAAAAAAACTCTACATCTAGTACCTTTAAGATACAATGTATTTTTCTTGGTGCCGTTGTTTGACTTCTGTTGTCAACCTTTGTTAGCTTGAATTGATTTTTAAAAAGACTTGACATTTGTTGTATATTGACTTGAAGAAGTTGTAAGAAACCAAACTTGAGTGGATTAAATTAAATTCTGTGGTTTTACTCAAGGTAATGTTATGCGTTGCAATATTTTCCCAGAAGTTGTCTGCAAACAATTTTAAGAAGCAATGGGCGTAAATTGACCGGGCAGACTGCATGTCTGTTCGTCGTTATGCAGCCGTAATGGGGCTGGTGTGTTTTGTTCTATTTCTGTTCTGTCCCCCAAACAAACCTAAAATTAACAATTTGACTTATATTTTCAGTGCCTGATACTGCCTCTTTCTCAAAAAACTACGTTACTTCAGAGGGAGCCGTTTCTCACAATGTTTTATACCGCCAACAGCTCTCCATTGCTCGTTTACCAAAGCAAGTTTTTATGCTAACAACTATTTTGAGTAACTATCAATAGTGTCAAGTGACTTTTACGGTGTATTTGGCGATCGCCATCCCATCCACACTTGACCCTAAACTTGACACCAGCGCACGGCGGCTCCTAAACTTAAAACTGGTGTTATCCCCTCGCCCGGAGGCAATTTGTTTCCCTGCACTATGAAATTGCCGGCCACTGTCGTATAGTGCTTTACAATGGGGATTTTGTTGTTTCTTGATCAATTCAAAAGAGGGAATCCTAAAAATAAAAAAAAATCATTATTTTTTTTTCAGGATGGCAATTCTAAAGTGCAGTAGAAAAATACTGTGAAGAAAAAGAGAGTCCTAGTTTGCAAAATATTCCCCAGGTTCCTTTACTTTCACAGCGGAGACGGGAAGCCGCACGGATCGAGCATCGAGCAATAATGAAAGGGAAAACTCAATATTATTACATCGATTGGCGGCAGTTCGCAGGTGACATTAGTATTATTGTCGGAGGATATTTGTCTATGAATACATTTTTCTTCACTGTACTGGGCTTCTCTTTTATGCTAATATATAACCTTTTCTTAATTGATCCATGGGATTTTTTTTCGTTCGCTGTGTCTGTGAGTATTGACCAGTGGTGTGCGCAGGCGCAGTCTTTCAAAGTCACGTCCGGAATAAATAAATATTTAAAAAAAAACGATAGACATCGCAGGGAAGGAAAAGGTCAATGATGGTCGCCAACCAAGGTTTGATTAAATTCAATTCAATGATGAGACTGACAGTACTGTGTGGACATGGCCGTAATTCATGAATGGCTAAACTGAACAGTGGCCACCTGCCTAAATTGACTGGTCAAGTGATGTGCATTGAAGAGTCAACGCGTACCATTCTGCTTTCAACGCGACACTCTTCGATTGCAACAAAACATAAAGGTGGCAAAAATGTTAGTACTCTGAGGCTTGAATGGCTAAACTGGACACAGTGGCCACCTGCAAAAAGTGGCCAGTCCAAAAGAGTTACAAGAAAGGGCCTATATCTAGTTCGTAACGTAGTATTACGGTAAGGCTTTCAACAACCCAAGTCTTTTCGATTGCAACACACCATTGCGTTTAACAATAAGGTTAAAGTAATGTAGTTTCTATATTTCAATATTCCCTCACTGCTACAAAGATGGAACCTAGATTTATTTTTAGGGATAATGTATCATTCAAGTCTATTGATGTCTCTACATTGATTGTAAATATTATTCGACCGATCACAATATCAAGTAAATTTCTCCGGAGAATTTAACCCCTATCCTATAGACGCTTGCTCGTAATGTAATTTTACACGATGGCTAAACACAATAAAAATCGCCGGATCACAAATAATATTTTGGAAAAACAGTATAGTGTTGCAATAATGTAGTTCTGCAATAATGTTTATAGATATAAACTTTATACCAATATTATACCAATTTTATACCAATATATCAATGTTATGTGTGATATCAATTACATTATATCAATGTTATTTATTATTTGTATCGTGAGAGAAAAAAAAAAGCACAAACTCACCTTGTTTCTCATTGACTGATCATCGTCACCATGTTAGGAACCGTTTTCAGGGACTCGTTGGCCGGGGTGCACAATAGCTGCTATTCACGCTCCGGATCTTCTCCTCAATCTGTAGCCAAGTACGAGATCGAAAACATTGTTTAAAATTCCCAGGCGGTGGTGAAACAGTGTTGTTTTCTAAAAGTGTGCAGTTAGAGTTTGTAGATGAGAGCCAAAGCTTGGTTGCATTTACCATAGAACAAGTACCGTCAACCATAGAGCAGTCCGGTGTTGCGCGAGATGTATTAAGAGATATCAGATGCCCGGTTTGAAATCGATGTGAAAATGAGCTTGGGACCCGGTGAGTGACGTCGGCGACTTCTCTCTGTCATGTGCGCTCTTGGCAGAAGATCAATAGCTAATACATTACAACTGCGTAATGGTATGAAGGGATTAGACTGGTTTACAAGTCCTTTTCTTGTTACACGTTCTATTTTAGACCAGTATCGTACCAATGTTCAAATCCCATCCGATATGCCTGTGATTTTTTTTCACAGAACTCGGGGAAGTACTGGGTGTACTGTGCTATACACATCGGTGTATATAATATGGGTAAAACCAGCAATGTATATTCTGCACGATGCAAATTTAACATATACGACATTACACTTTAGAAAATTGAATTAGCTGTTCACAAACTTACCAACCAAAATGACCTATTAAATGCACAAATAATAGTTAATGTCCTCACGTTTCGACCCTAGCAGAGTCTTTCTCGAGGGCTAAATGACTATACACAAAACACATGAACAGGCTCAGACCATCGAGGAAGAAAATCTCAGGCCATGCTCAGACCAACTCTCACAGATGCGTAATCTTGGTCGTGACCCCTTGCTCACGTGAAGGTGTATTTAGAATGAGTGACGTCATAGTCGGGGGGGGGGGGGGGGCTCCTGCGATTGGAACAATTCAAAGCATGAGTTGTGAAGGCTTTTGTCTTCGGCCATGAGGTCGACTGAGATCCACACAGCAACATTGTCCCTCAGAATGTTTCATCCATTACGGCTCGTTGGTCATTGATAATGTTCAGGCGTAGATCATAGAACATCACACGATTGCATTTGTACACGAAACCATTGACAAGTTCTTATTCGAGACTTATACTATTAATTGTTAGTGCTACCAACGAACTAGTTTTATAGGGGTCACAGTGGGAGAACAGTGACTGCAGGGTCCACCAAGAGTAGATTTTCTGATTGCAATCGTGTCCATTCACAAATATCTTTGACAAGTTCTCCTATATTAATGCGTTTTGAGACTTATTTTGGTTCATCAAGATCGTACAGATCGAACACTGATATGCAATCGTGTCAATTTACTCGCATAACTACATGTGGTTAAATCCATAAGTCGGACTGCTGTGATGGCTTATAATAACTTGTGTATACCCCGCGGTTCTTGTATGATTTGATCGAATAATGAATCAATACTTCCCAACAAGGAAAGTCACTCTGGTTCGTTTAACCCATTGTGTCTTAAAGGCACTGGACCCGTTTCGTAAATGTCAAAAACAAGTATTTTCACTTAGTGTAATGAATGCATAAAATAACACATTTGGAATCAATTTGGTAATCGTCGCAATTGTAAGAGAATAATATAAGAAAAAAATACCCTTGTTGCACAAATATGTGAGCTTTCAGATGCCTAAAGGGGGCTTCAGGAGGCCTGACATCTTTTTAAAATGTGAGGGGAAACAACCTCTTTTTTGCTTAAAGACAATGGACACTATTGGTAATTGTCAAAGACTAGTATTCACAGTTACTGCATCTACATATGCATACAATAACTAACCTGTGAAAATTTGAGCTCAATCGGTCATCGAACTTGCGAGATAATAATGAAAGAAAAATAACCCTTGTCACACGAAGTTGTGGGGTTTCAGATGATTGATTTCGAGACCTCAAATTTTAAATCTGAGGTCTCGAAATCAAATTCGTGGAAAATTACTTCTTTCTCGAAAACTACATGACTTCTGAGGGAGCCGTTTCTCACAATGTTTTATACTACCAACCTCTCCCCATTACTCATAACCAAGTAAGGTTTTATGCTAATAATTATTTTGAGTAATTACCAATAGTGTCCACTGCCTTTAAAGTTACTTTGACTAATTACCAATAGTGTCCAGTATCTTTAACGGTACTACACCATGCACGCTCACCTAGCAATTGATTTCCCCCCATAAACAGGAAATATCATTTGTAGAAAACAACATTGTGCAGCGGAAATGTCAAACCCCTTGGCTGAGTTATGTATATAGCCTGCGTGCATTATGTTTGATGTCAACACATGTTTTTGATTTGATGTGAAACTCAAGGAATTTACAGTCTTACTGGTGTTGAATGTTTGTAAAGACTTTTCTGTAAAAGTAAAGTTGCTTCTAGCAAAATTGTGTGAATGATCACATCAGTGGACAAAAACAGGAAGTTAGTACGTACGAAGCAGTGAACTACGAACTAGGCCTACGAACTATTCTATACTTTGAAGTTAGCGTTCTGCCAAATGCCTGTTAAAATACCCGAGGACCAGTCAGAATTCTAGCCAAGTGGTACGGTTGGCTACTTCAAGTGGTCCGGTTGGCTATCCAAGTGGTCCGGTTGGCTGCTCCAGTGTTAAAAAAGCATGACTTTTTAATATTAGTTATGGACAAGTGCAAAAGCTGACGGACCAGTGAAACGACTAGTGGCTAGTCACCAAGAAAGCCATAAGAGCAGACCCTGCAAATGGCAGCTTCGTAAACGTGCTCTGAGCGTAGATCAAGGCGCCAAAAGTTTGAATGAGGTCATTGATCTTTTCACTGCGAGACTTTTATCCTACTGTGACAATCTCAAGTTTCCTAAAGTGATGTCATACCTGAACGTCTAACTGCTTGGTAAAGGACCACGCGTGGCGAGTTGGTGTCCTATGGGTAGCTAATCAGTGCTGAATGGTAATCTGATGCTACCATAGGGGGCGCTGCATACAATGATTGTCAATTACAACACTGGGGTACGTGGGTAGCAAACCGAACATCTAATACGTCAAAAATGTTCACTATTCCAAATAGTATCCATGAATCTACTCCTTACGACACTACGATGCCTCGCAAAATTGGTGTAGTCTCTTCGTGGTTTTTGCAGCCGGAAAAAACCTCGCAGTGCTTTTGACGTTACCTTGTCTTAATGTCAACATCTATACCTTGTTGCATGTTGTCAAAATATATGATTAAAATATCATACTAGGCTCAGCTACAAAGCTAAAAATAGAACAAGGGATCTTATACGAAATCAGACTTGCATCTGTATCTGTATACTTTCAGGCCTGATTCTTCACGGTGGCAACGAAGGCCTCTATGTCCCATTGTCATTGCATTGGTGCCCTTGAAATGCTCCACCATAGGGTGCCCTTTACCAAGGAGAAAATGCCTTGGTGCACTTGCCCTTTTAGAAACGAAACACACAGATGCCTGCACTTTATCAGCTCAGTTGTTGCACATCTGTTCTTGCTGTCTTCTTGTGATGCCCTTGAAATGCTCCACTATAGGGTGCCCTTTACCAAGGAGCAAAATGCCTTGGTGCCCTTGCCCTTTTAAAAAGGGAACACATAGATGCCTGCACTTTATCAGCTCAGTTGTTGCACATCTCTCCCTGCTGTCTTCTTGTGATGCAGAAAATCTTGTGAAGAAAACAAAAATGTCCAGGAGACTCCTAAACCTCTCTACAATTAAATCTCCACCTGCCGCGATGTGTCAGTGTAAGGTCTCACTAATGACGTCCTCTGGTCAGACACATGATAATTGGCCCCAACCTGATAAGGTCAACCAAGTTATTGATGTCACTGTTTGGCACTGGTGACATCATGAGGTATTAATGGGTGCCCATAACATTCAGGGGTTGCACTGGGTTCTAAGGGGTGCTGCACTGGGGGTCCCACTGTATGAGGGCCTCACTGGGTAAAACGTGACAAGGCTATCCCCGGAGCCATTACAGTTGCGTGAAATAAACTACCTCGATCAATTTTAAGATATTGTGACAACGATATCCCCTGAGCAGGTAACAGTTGAGAAATAAACTACCTCGATCGGTTGTAATTGTGACAACGCTATTCAAGAGCAGGTGAAATCTAAGTGCAATAACCTACCTCGATCGGTTGTATCATAGAGCAAGATCAGATGTGCTCTATGTTGTTGTAACATCAACCATTATCCGAGTCCACAAGGTTTTTATATAGGACTTTCATTGATCGGGGATCATTCTTAGTGTCCATTGTGGAAGTTATCGATCAAATAATGGAGGGAATTTGTTTTGAAGGAGAGTATTAAGGAGTAACAATCCAGCCTGAGTTTGGGCACCAACAAGTGACGCTGCACTCTAAAAACTCCCGGGTCAGAATCGACCCGGATTTGGGTCCCAGGGGGCCAGACCCATTTCTGGGTCTGTTTGACCCGGAATCTGTTTTTGTCAATGTGACCCGGAATCTGTGTTATTGTGTCCAGAAATTTGGTTATAAGCGGGGATTTCGACTCGGATTCCGGGACACATTGACATGGATTCCGGGTCAAACTGACCCAGAAATGTGACTACCCCCCCCCCCCCCCCGGGACCCAAATCCGGGTCAATTCTGACCGGGAGTTTTTAGAGTGTGGGTGCGTCTTTAGAACGCACGCGTTGAGAGTTTTCTGACTCCAATTCTTTTTATAAAATTTGTACTGAATGTTTAGTTCACTTCCCATCTATTATCCGAAGTGGTCTGCTGAGTATCAAATTTCAACTTAGATATGTTAAAATCTCGTTTGCATTGTCTCTCTACTACAGTGTACTTCAGTGCCAATTATAAATCTTTGATTTAGTTGAGTTGAAGACGATTACATCTGGAGCTGACAGCATTTTATGCTCTTCTACTCTTCTCATGTAGCAATGTGCCCTTCATTGGCAGCGCTTGTCTCAAATCATTCCTGCACAAGAAGCGACAGCGGCAAGCGCGTGTTTGAGTTAAGTTTCGTTTTTGTCATAATTGTGTCGCCTGCCACTTGGTAACAATTTGTTTGACGTACAGTAGAGAGAAGCAACATTTGAAAATAGCAGTTGACAAATTAATGAGTCTACTTCTGTCCGTTTACATAAACATGTAATTATGACTTATGGCCAAACGCAAAAATAATTTGTTTTTCTTTGTACGAGTACAATGCGGACTCACCTGGCGTTGTGCTATTAATTAGGATGAGACCGAGGTCCCTGGCAGCTGTCAATCAATTCAGATTAAAGGGAGGGTACAATATTTAAAGTTCTTTGGGAATATTTAAAGGAATTACTCTTAAAGTATTACTGTTAGATGAGATTCGAATTCTAAATTTGTTAAAGCAACGTCTGAAGAAAAAAAAAAAAACAGCACTAAAGCTTCAATCAATACAAACTTGCAGTTGATTTATTCGTTGATGATTTTAAAGTGCGAGCCTTTTGATGTTGGCTGACAGTTAACATACGGGATGAACAGAACCTTCTTGGGTAAAACCTCCCCTTTAAGCCCGTCTTGACACTTTCCAAGGCAATGCCTCTGGTGTGGATGAATCCAGGAATTCCAACAAACGGGAAGGAAAAACAGAGTTCCACAGGGTTGGCCTCGGTGAGAATCTTACCCAACCAATGTCCCTCAATCTACCTTCAAAATCGAGAAGGAGTGGTAACAAAAAGTATCGGATGGTTTGATTATCACCGGAATAGAAATAGAAGTTTAACTGTTGTCATATTAAGTTCAAACCATATGTTGAAATCACAGAGCAGTGCCCTCTCAGTAATAGATAAACGAACACTCTTTAAGTGACATCCATGGCCTCGGTGAAAATCTTACCCAACCAAAGTCCCCCAATAATCTACCTTCAAAATCGAAGAGGAGTGTCAACAAAAACTATCGAATGGTTTGACTATAACCAGAACAGAAATCGAAGTTAAACCATTGTCATACTTGTTCAAACCATGTTCAAACTATAGGTTGAAATCATAGAGTAAGCTCCTCTGTTGTGTTGTTGACTCGAGCCGGTGACTTGGACTCGGCTTGACTTGAGGAAAAAAAATGACTTGAGACTTGACTTGGCTTGGACAAATTAGTTGCCACTTGACTTGAGAAGAAGTTGCTTTGTTACAACACTGCACTGCTCCTCTGTGCTAAATAGAATCGTCAAAAGAATATTTAATGGTTTATAGTGAAGAACTGTACTTACTACTATTATTATAGCCTATGTGACCCCATATTCTGTCCTCCTTCCAGTTGAGAATCCAGTATTTTCTTAAATGTTGCTACAATTTTTGCATCTAGACTGCTGCTTGTGGAAGGGAATTCCAGATGTTAATCACTCTTTGAGTGAAGAAGTTCTTTTTTTTGCATACAATGTTCTTCTTCAGGTATTGCTTGAAGAGTTTCAGAGAGTGAGCTCTTGTCGTGGTTCTGCTCTTGAAGATAATAAGCCTAACTGGTTTTGAAGAGTGGTTCTTCCACATTTTGTTTAGAGTAACAACAGTTGAAGTATAACTCTAATGGACGCGAACGTCTGGAGTTAGCTAATAAGTGAACTTCACGGTAAAAACAACAATTAGACCACTACAATCCCAGGTGGTCTCCCCGGGACATTTCGGTGTAGTCAACGGTTCAACCCCAGAGCCCCGTGAAGGGGGTTCATTTTGAGCTGATGAGACAACAAGGGTTCAGGCTCTCAAGAGTATAGGTCCATGGCCGAAGGCATTTCTGACGACCTTATTAACAGGGGTCTATAAGTTCCCGCCAAGTAGGCCCCAATATCTGAGGCCATTAGCAGAGCAGTCCTTGGTCCTCAAGATTATACCCTCCCGTCTTCAAGTAAAAACGACCACCAATCAAAAACAATTAAAATAGATTTATATTCTCCAAGTAAAACTTCATTTTATATTTTTCTCCATAGCCAAATGCATTTCTGACGACCTTACGGGGGTCTAAATTCCCGCCATGTAGCTGAGGATAGAAGCAGAGCACGGTCCTTGGTCCTCACGAATACGGTGTGCCTATACCGTTTTCCAAGTGAAAACGAAAAACACCAAAACCATCTGCCTGTTTGGCAGAGCAAAATACGTAGATAGGAACCAATTTACATACTAGGATCATGGCATCGGTATTATATGTAGATAGGCAACACAACCACCAGTGGGTTTCACAAAGAGTTAGGACTAGTCATTATTATATTTTTATCTTTAGCAGGGGTCTGGTTTTACACATCTTTTGATGACAGTCCTTTAACCCCAGTCCACACACCCTCTCGGAAGGTCCGTGCAACAGTGGGCCGTTTTCACAAAGCACCATCCCATCCTCACCATAACAAGTTGTGCCAACATCACTATTTACTACATAGTAAAAACTTGTAATGTGTCTTTATACAAACTCCAACATATAAATAAAACGAGTTTTGCCGAACAAAAGCAATTTGATGCTATTTAGATGTTTAGTTTAACAGTTTTAAATCGGGGATACAGACTATAATTTGTCTTTTAGCCTTTACACCAATCAACTAATCACTCAAAACTTTCCTGGGTTATGTGAAAAACAAATCCACGAGCAAATCACTCGGGTGGAATTTGAACCTACGACCTTTGCTTTGCATGATAGTCTTACCACTAGACCACCGAGCTAGCCCAGTGTCTAGAGGCAGTTTGAATCAGATGTGTTAGTAGACGGTAAGTGATTTTGCATCGGGGATCTAGAATATAATTGGTTTTTACCCTAATACACCGATGTGTATACTTAAAAATAAAAGCACTGTACTGTATGCTCAGTCGGCCCCATTTTTACATTGCATTACAACATCCCATAACCAGTGTTTCTTTTAACAAGTTGTGCAAACATACCTCCATTTACTACAAACATACCTACATGTAAGTATAAAAGCTTGTTAAGTGCTTTCATACAAACTCAAACTTGTTAATTAAAACGACAAATGCCGAACAAATATCTTTAGATGCCAGTTCAAACATACCAAACTATTTTCCACTTAGTGAAGCCGTGTCAATCGTGTTTATCAAACCACAAAGTCTACTTCACTTGGCACGTTAAAAGCGATTATATCCAATTTTGTATTCAAAATGGCTTGCGCTGTTATTTTGTTACAGTTAGAGTAGGCGGAAAAAACTTTTGGAAGTTCATTAGTATTGCGCAGTTTTCCCTTTTAAAAGGAGAATAATGTAAACTTGAATCAAGAAAATATAATTAGCTGTTGCAAACATCTTACCAACCGAAAGGACCGAAGGTGTTAATGCAAAATAATAGTTAATGGTCTGATGTAATGCCTAACTGATTGAATAGTGATTAGTGCAATATGCATACAGTACTTTATATTTTATAAAAAGACATTAAATGTCTTCTTTTCTTTTTTTTAAAGGATTTGGGTACTTTTTCAAAATGTCCATTGATTTACTTAGGGTTTTAAGATAATGATAGTGGAAAGCTTTCCTTCAAATATTACTTACTGAGGTGCTGTAGTTTTTGAGAAGTGAGTAAAACAATGTCATGAAAATACGTTTGTAAATGCTTAAAATAATTTTGGTCTCATGACATTGTATTACCCATTTCCCAAAAACTACAGCACCTCAGCACGTAACATTTTCAGGGAAGCTTCCTATACTATCATTATCTTTAAACTGTGAAAGTTTAGTGTAAATCTGTGGACATTGTGTTTTTTGTCCTACAAAAAGTACATACACCCTTTAAGGGGCGAGAGCCGCATTTATGAAGACGTTTTTTTTCTCGCAAGCTTAGTTTGTTTTTTGTTTGGGGTGGGGTCGGGGTGACCTATATTTTATCACAGCCGAGGATATGTTGCACCTTGTCTTCTTTCAATAAATTAAGGTAGACCTAGACCGTAACAGCTATAATAAAAGCAGTGGTAATTTTATCCCCGTAATATGTTCATCAGGTCTTCAAACTCAACAGTTTGAAGGTAATATCATGAGTGTTGAGTAACTTTCATTTCATATTTTTCATATTTCAATTTTTATTTCATAAAAACAGTGATGGGGGTTTTCACTATTTTCTCGTGTTCTAACGGCCGATTGAGATTGTTGGTTCTATGTTCGGATTAGACAACGTACACATACTGATCTTTGACACTTAAAAATGTTACCAAAAAGCTGTCAACTTACCAACCAATCAACACAGCATGGTCTCCGTGTAAGGTAACTCTGTATAATACAATCACGCACACCAACCTGGAAACCGCGAACACCACAACCACACACAACCTCTTCCAGTCAGTGTCACTTCAAAAATGAAATTCCGGACCTCCTGTTAATTGAATTGATGAAACTTAAATCAGTGAGTTACTCCATCTCCTGAGCCAGGCATGCAAACTCAACTTCTCAACTTCTCAATCCCACAGCAAACTATTGGTTACAACTAATGATTTAGCTCGAGAAGTGATGATGTTACGTTGTCACCAACAGCAATGTTCGGACACACAACGTGAAGTGAGTGTATTTTGAGTACGTGAAACTTGAGTCACTGTGTTACTCCATCTCCTGAGCCAGGCATACAAACTCAACTTCTCAATCCCATAGCAAACTGTTGGTTATATTTTAGCTCGAGCAGTGATGATGTTACGTTGTCACCAGCAGCAATGTTCTAACACACAACGTGAAGTGAGTGTATTTTGAGTACGTGAAACTTGACTCGCTGTGTTACTCCATCTCCTGAGCCAGGCATACAAACTCAACTTCTCAATCCCATAGCAAACTGTTGGTTATATGTTAGCTCGAACAGTGATGATGTTTATGTTGTCACCACAGCTAGCAGCACCGCTATGTTAACACACGACGTGAAGTGAGATTTGAGTACGTGAAAAAACCATCACAGAGGATTAAGCGCAGTCTCTTTTGTGGGAGGACCGTCATAGGCCACGCAGAAAGGGACCTCTACCAACAATAATCGACGAGACCCTACGGAAACCAGTAAGTCACCTGTGCCATGCAGTCGCCATTGTGTGTGGCTCTTCGACTCCGTAATGGTGTTATTGCTGCATGGTTTAACCAAGTATTAATGCCGTACAATGAGGAATGGTAGAAATATTAGAATTGAAAGAATGTGCGAAATGTTACTAGACACAACCATGACACAGCTAATGTAGTACAGTGGATAAGTTTTTCATAATGACAAATTTCCCCTTTTAAAAAAAGCATAACATTTCTACAGGCATGTATTATTCGTTTTTAAAGGGCAAGGGCACCAAGGCATTTTCTCCTTGGTAAAGGGCACCCTTAGATGAAATTGATAATTTCTACTGGAGCAATTCAAGGGCACCAATGCAATGAACAAGGGGGCATGGAGGCAATCGCATCTGTTGTCTCCGTGAAGTATCAGTTATGTCTCTTAGTTTTCTACAATCACATTTATTTTCAGATGTGGAGGGATTTCAGATTTGACCTCGGTGAGAGGTCAAATCGGTGAGAGGTCAAAGGACGGTGAGAGGTCAAATCCAAGATGGCCGCCAGTCTAGGGTCTAATGTTCAAAGGCTCTTAATACTTTTAAGAACTTTACATAGTAAACATACATTGAATGTGCAATTTACAACTAATTTACGGGATGCCAGTTATTCACTTGGTGATAATTTTGCGTGATGTATTTCCAAGCCCAGAAATGCGAGCAAGAATCCTATCACATCAAGGAATAACGTGAAGTGACGCAAACGTTTTCCAGGTTCCACAAGTCTTCCATCAATACTCGCGCCAAAATCAAAAGCCTATACATGTACTTATCAATTAACTCATATACTGTTCCCCAGTCATTGCATATCAACGTGTGTGTTCAAAATGGACATGGTCCCGCAATTGGCCTAAAGTTTCACCACGCAATAGAGCAAGGACTTGCTCTATATGGCTCATATATGTTGACTGTATATATATAAAACAGTCATTGCTATGATGTCAACATTCATATAGTGTTTTTAATATATGAAGGGCCCCACATTGGCCCAAAAGTTTTACCACGCCGTATGTGCTTCCCGCCCACGAATCTGTTCGGGTACGTTTTGCGTAATAATAGTAATCCCTACTTCGATAGACCATAGAAAACAGGGGCTCCTTAATCCACAGGCTTAAGGGGATCAACATCAGTCAATCCATCCACTTCAGATATTTTATGCTCGAAAGGTACAATCAAATGGAAGAAATATCTCTTCGATTTGCAGAGCTGCTTGTTAGAATGTGTGCAAACGGTTGATTAGACCAGTTAGACCATAGAGTATTAATGGTTAGACGAAGCACATACGGCATGGCCAATGCTATGCAGTGTGTCTTCTCAATGGAGTAAATCCTGTGTATCCTTAGTGGATTTAATACTTTCTTAAAGGATTTGGGTACCTTTTCAAAATGTCCATAGATTTACATTAAACTTACAGGGTTTGAAGATAATGATAGTGGAAAGCTTCCCTTCAAATAGTACTTTAGGTGCTGTAGTTTTTGAGGAGTAAAACAATGTCATGAAAATACGTTTGTAAATGATTAAAATAATTTTCGTCTCATGAGACAAAAATTCTTTTCATGACATTGTTTTACTCATTTGCCAAAAACTATGTAAGTTTAGTGTAATTCTGTGGACATTGTGTTTTTGTCCTACAAAAGTTACATAGACCCTTTAAAGCCATTGGACCCTTTCGGTACAGAAAAAAAAAGTTCACAGATTTACAAATAACTTACAGGGTTTACAGAAGGTAGCGGTGAAAGACTTCTCTTGAAGTATTATTCCATGAAATGCTTTACTTTTTGAGAAAGCAGTAAAACAATATCTATTCTCGATATCGAGAATTACGGATTTATTTTAAACACAAGTCATGTCATGACACGGCGAAACGTGCGGATACAAGGGTGGGTTTTCCCGTTATTTTCTCCCGACTCCGATGACCGATTGAGCCTAAATTTTCAAAGGTTTGTTATTTTATATATAAGTTGTGATACACGAAGTGTGGGCCTTGGGAAAATACTGTTTACCGAAAGGGTCCAATGGCTTTAACTCAATTGGCATACTTTTCATTCCAAAACGTCAAGACATTGTCTTTATTGGTATTTAATTCCGTCATCACAACTCGCCTTGTTACTCCATCGAGCTGTCTATGAGTTTTACTGGTCCACTATCCCCAATTGTCAATTTGTTAAACCAGTGCAACATTATAATATACAGCAGTTTGGGTGCTCCAACACAGGGAGGGGGGGGGGTACTCCTCTGGTTGCAACCCCATGTACTGAAGTTAACTTTTAAAAGTTTATTTATTTACTTGTAATCAATATTCTTGTACTTTTTGTGTTAAACGAATGGAAACAAACCAGCAAACAAACAAACAAACAAACAAACAAACACCCCAACACCCCACAAACAAACGAACTCGGGTATGGTAAAGGCTTCATAGGTTGTACGATAATCCCTTCCCAATCCGCCTTGATTATTATGGCTTCAACAGTTATAGTCAGGAATTGCTTGGCCATTCCAAAGCAGGGTACTACAAGTAACGGGGATAAAGCCACAAATCTTCCTTGGAGCAAGCGGAATTTTTTTTAAAGAAGGTTTAAACCCCAACAGTGTAATTCTACACGACTCCGATCGTCCTATCACCAACAAAATCCTTCCCAAGGTCCAAGCATTACAAAACACCGAGCCCGTATAGTTTGCACACTGGATGATTATTGTTTTGATCGTGTGGGATCGAGTCTTTAGAAATGAAAGATCATACATTCCATAAACAACGCTAGGATTGTCCAGGAAAATATAAGGAATCCGTTCTTCTAAAGAACGGAGTGAATAAGTCGAGAGCATGAATCGAAAAACATTTTTCATTGGTCATGTTTTCTTGGGTGCAGATGCGTCATTGATTCACCACAATTTGAGTTGATGGCGGCTCAACTATAACGCTTTGCCAACCATATCGTTTTTAAGGCTTCATTTTACACTTTTGCCGCCCTTTTTCGTGAAGCACTGCTCACCATTGCCAAAAGGAGCTGAGTGTCCGGCACCAAATCACTTTAGAAGTAAATTTTTATCACACAGATTGTTGTTTTTCTTTCAACTGTTCGAATTTGAAGTTGGAATGAAAATGCTAACATCAACAAAGATTTACGATTTTTGATAACATAACTATCAGGGCCCAAACATAATCGTGTAGACTCATAGTATTGCTTATAGCAGAATAAGGTTACCAGCCCAAATTACATTAAGTTTAAATAGTTGTGGCTGGTACCCGGCAAAGTTTGTTCTATGAAGCAAAGAAATTTGCCAAGCAGTATTTATTGCTTTATAGCTTTATGAAATTGGGCCCGGGGAGAAAGTGGTGTGAGGAGATGGTATCCACACAAAGAACAAGTTAAGCTCATACTAAAAACCAAACACATCCGCAGGACATGTTCTTATGATTACACAACTTAAAAACAGCTAATTACCAACTCAGGAAAGTGGCATAAAAGTCGAATAAACATCAGTTATTGAATTATTATCCGAAGGTGTCTAAACAAACCACAAATCAATGACTTCATAGAGACGCCATAGGCGACTCTGCTTCGTTAGCCATTGCAACCTGCAGACCAGGCATGCCGTTACAGCCCGCGCAACAGTATCAAAACATGGCAGCATCCACTCGAGAAAAAAATGTGATAAAGCCCTAAAATAGAGGTCCCCCTGTACCCCCTTGGGGCTAGGCTTCTTTTACCATCGAAAGCAAGAAAAGGGGTGAAGGGGGATCAGTTGTAAGCCTCTTAGAATCCAGTAGGGCTCAAATAGCCCAGTTTTATGAAGTAGGCCTACCGTTATACAGCGGGACTTATGGTATCTCTTTTCTTTATGGCGCAATACGTATGTAAAGGCTCCGGGGCACGATTTAATTCCTTTCTTTCTTTTCACTTTTACTTCCCCTGATGAAAAGTAGGTCTTGAACTAAAGCTGTCAACAAACAGAGGCTATAATACCATCTCATAGCAAGGATTGTGTGCGATTTAACACTGGTTGGGCTGTTTTGGGGTGTTTTTTTTTACTTCATGGGTAGCTTGTTGGAAATTCCTCGATAGGTCACTCCTGCTAGATGACTTTGATCAACACTCCAAGCCAAATTAGGCAGATATGGAAATGTATAATATATACATTCTTACATAATTTCATGTTAATTGTTGCTCATGCAGTAATTGTTAACGACATTTCTTGTGGCGTTTAAAATGGACAACTCCGCAGGATTTGGCGCCAAGTTTTTCGCAGTGTGTTCAGTCGGGCCAAATTTTTGAGTGGAAAAAAGCTTGAGCGGAGGTCGAGGTTGAATAATCGAGCGACGAAGATGGCCACTTGTTGGTCAAGCATCACAGATCGATTGGATCAATAAGTTGTCACCTCACGAGCATTGTGATCAAGAAACGGGTAGCTTCCCCACCTCTTGCCGAATATTGATTAATTGAGTTGGCTTTTAACGGTCATTTTGTCACTTTAGAATACCTTAAAATGGGCGAGACAACCTTCGAAAAATGTCCTGTTTCGTTATGAAATTGCATACATTCAGTACCATAGTTCTATAGAGGCATACTATAATAGTGCAAACAATTCTTAAAGGCATGGACACCTTTTGGTAATTGTCAAAGACCAGTTTTCTCACTTGGTGTATCTCAACATATTCATAAAACAACAAACCTGTGACAATTTAAACCCAATTGGTCGTCAAGGTTGAAAGAAAAAAACACCTTGGTTGCACAAGTTCTTTGCTTTCAGATGCTTGAATTCGAGACCTCAGTTGTGAGGTCTCGCATTCATTCGATATTTTCAGTGAGAAATCCTTTCTAAACAACTTTTTACTCAGAGGGAGCCGTTTTTTTCTCACAATGTTTTACACTATCAACAGCTCACCATTGCTCGTTATATGCATACAATTATTTTGAGTAATTACCAATATAGTGTCCAGTGCCTTTAAAATGTACTTCTGCCATTTTGTCATCACTTATGAATGAATAAATTCATGAAGCAAACGAGAAGACATCCAAACAGTTACAAATGTAATCCTCAAGTAGTACAGGCCAACTAGACCACTGACAATCTATCATGTGACACTGAGGATTAACAATGTTTTATCCAACAAAATCGAAAATATATAGCTCAGATCGTTAAGGAACAATTAAGTCCAAACAATGGTTTAAGTTTGTTTGTTTACAGTGAACTGTGGGTCCTGCATCAACTGCATTAAACACAACTGAATTTGTTCATCTCAAACGTACAACCGAATTGCTAAGCGATGTTTGAAGCATTGGTTTTGCATGATGTGGATATTAGCAGAAGACCAGCAGAGTTTACTCATCGAAACGTCGAGACCAACGGCTCCTCTCGGAGCCATTAACACTCTTTCCAAAACTGAGATATTTACACAGTGTTTTTTTTACTCGCAAGATGTTCAAATAATATATATTTCTTATAAGAAATACTGTTAAAAAAATGAACACCTGAACTAATTTATGCGTTTACATTTAGGCATTACCAACAATATATATTGCCTCTCACTGCAAGTTTAGCTGTACACACGAAACAAGATTACAAAAAGAGATTCACTTAATTGATTAATCTCTACACACATCACCCATAACACAAAAATGCACTCGCCGTCTGCAAAAACCCGCTGGCCCCCTTTAGCGATGTGAACTAATTCGATAAGGCAGTCCCATTGACCGCTACGTGTCTCCTTGAGTTGTATAGAACCTACCCACGGTGCCCACTGATCTAATTTGCGTTCAGAACAAATAGAGTTACATTAGCGTATAAACAGTCGAGAGATTTCTCTTAGCTCAGTACACCTGAGAGCTTTTTCTCTCAGCCGCCCAACCTGGAGTATATTATAGTAAACATCTTTAAAAATGCAGACGTCTATAGCCCCTTTCACACGATAGCAATTTAGCAAGGGTCCCTTGTTAAATTTTTAGCATGGTTGAGAAATTTTACAAGTTGCACTTCGTGTGAAAGGACAGAATGTTTGAATTATCCAAGGTCCCACGTGAAATCTCAAATTTGCCGTCCTTTTATGGACAGTATTCATACAAGATGCATTTGGTCAAATTTCGCAACCATGGTTGAGCAGTGGGCCCTTGTTAAATTACTGTGCGATGTAAAAATGGCTTTTTCCCGTTTATGACGTTCTTTTCAAATGTCGACTTACAGAAAATTCTACCTATTTTCTCATCATTCTTTATACACTCATAAATAAACGGGTCAGAAAGACTGACGTATTTGGGGTCAGTGACCCGGAATCTGGGTCGAAATGACCCACAAATGTGTCAAACCTACGCAGAACCTGTGCTAAAAGCCCACTAGTTGGTCAGTCTGACCCGTAAACGAGTCAGACAGGGCCTCACCTCCCGGGATCCGAGTCAATTCTGACACGGGAATGTTTAGAGTGTAGGACTCACAGGTTTTTACCGCCATACTTTCGTAGTAATTGCATTCTCACGTTAACTCATTCTATCAGTTGTTTTTGGGGTGGGTTTGTTTTTCAATAAGTTAATCCACAATGCAAAAAAAAAGGTACAGTTCCTATATACCTGAAATAAAACACAACAGCCTCTCTACGGTTAGCCCATCCTCTCTAACCATCTTACAACACATGAAAACAACACATACCTTTAGTAGACAACGTTAACAACACACGGACATCTTCCCGACATGTTAATACCTACCATAGGCCTACCTGTGTTTATACCTGTATTTATGCAGACAACTCACTCACCTTATACTGGTGTCAAATCAATTACCGCGGGAAGTCCCTCCGTATGTTTTCAATTTTCCCGAAAGGTTTTACTGACGTCTGTTTTGTACGCTCTTCTGCCCACACCTTTGGTGGATCTTCATGTAAGGCTGATGGACATTTCCTACTTTCACATTATGAACTCAACACACGTGAGTAAATAAAACTCGTTCTTTCCCGGCGAGTCAAAAGAGCTTGTTATACAAAAACATCAGTATATTGTGGAAGCTGCCAATCGCGCCCTCTGTTGAAGAAACATTGACAGTTTGGTCGGTTTTTTTTGTATTAAATGATTCGGGTACTTTTTGCGAAATGTCCACAGATTTACATTAAACTTACAGGGTTTGAAGAGAATGATAGTGGAAAGCTTCCCTTCAAATATTTCTAACTAAGGTCGTGTAGTTTTTGAGAAATGAGTAAAACAAGTCACAACATCATTTTCGTCTCATGAGACCAAAATGATTTTGGCATGTAAAATCCCCTTTACCAGTTATGATATTATACCAAAACCATAGCATAACTGGTTAATATGTGTTTAAATGCTTAAACTAAGACGAAAATTATTACTTTTACTCATTTCTCAAAAACTACAGCACCTCGGTAAGTAAAATTTCAAACGGGGAAGCTTTCTCCTATCATAATCTTCAAACTGTGTAAGTTTAATGTAAATCTGTGGACATTGTGTTTTTGTTAGGAAAAAGTGCATAATATGTACCATTTAATACCCTTTAATACCTCCCGTAGCTCATTGTATCTGTTATATGACAGCAGTATTTATTGGAGCTCTTATAAATGTTTTTTTATTTGATGATATGTTGTTGCTGATGTTGTTGTTGCATAAACGGAGTAGTTTAACTCCACATCAAGAAAAAAACATAACTTGTATAAGGCCTGAACGGTTTTTGATTTTAATTACCAGGTCTCAGAGGTTAGTATATTTATGTACTAACCCCCGAGACCTGTTTCTTGCCATGAGGATGGAAATAGGAATATTAAAACAGAACCTTAGTTTCGAAAAGGGCCAATCTAGCTGCCATCATTATAAAGCCACGAAGTCAGATGTTCAAAAAGCTCTCTCCACGCACAAGGGACATTATAGAGCTATGCTGTATGGTTGCACTGTATGTTTATTAACAATATGATGGAAATTAATTTCTGTATTATTTTGGTTGAACCATTTCATTGTAGGCATTTGATATTATATACCGTACTCCATATTGTCGGGAGGGAACCTGACAAAAATTATGACAGAGAAAATGAAAATTAATCTCTGGGCTTTTAAGTGTATGCAAATCATTATGAAATTCACGATCAAAGTCCAGATTCGGGTAGTTTAAAGGAACACGTTGTCTTGGATCGGACGAGTTGGTCTATAAAAAAAAGCGTTTGTAACCATTTGTTATAAAATGCATATGGTTGGAAAGATAATTTAAAAGTAGAATACAATGATCCACACAAGTTTGCCTCGAAATTGCGTGGTTTCCATTTATGGGAGTCAAAAATTTGACTCCCATAAATGGCCGACCGTGTTAGTCGACGAGGTAAAATGAAAACCGTGCATTTTCAAGGCATGTTTGTGTGGATCATTGTATTCTACTTTTACAACATCTTTCTACCCATATTATAACAAACGCTTTTCAAAGACCAACTCGACCGTTCCAAGGCAACGTGTTCCTTTAAAATTACTCCATTCACTGCAGAATTGACAGGTTACAATTCAAAGAACTGATATTAAAGCCGCTTATGTAATCAGAAAAAGCAAACACTTTTGTTTAATTTCATTTTCGATAAGGGGTGGTGTTTAGATAAGTAGAGAGATTGTGTTTTTAATTTAACTGTCACTTAGTAAACTACAAAGGGAAACTGACAAAATAACATTTTAATTAATTTGGGCTTAAATAAAGACAAGTTGATTAGAATGGGATTAAACCACTCCTGTCAATTGTTCTTAGAATTGTTAAAAGGATACACGTTTGATTATCAATTTTAGGATACAGCAGCTTTCGATAATATAGGGTTTCTCGGTCAATTTCGGCAAATTAACAGCCAATTTTAAGCACCAAGCTATTCTCTTTCGCGCGAAATCAAATGCTAGTGAAAAGCATTCGATTTCGTTTTATGATTAATCAAATGTAGTGTTGCGTCATTCGATTTAAGTTCAAAATAATCATTCAATGCAACAATTCATCAAAGCAGCATTCAATCTCGCAGACGCTTCTTGAGGCGTGTGTGACACGAAAAAGAACGACGATATGCTTAATTGAACAGAGTGTTGAAGGAATTTGACTCGACTCAAAATGAAATTGAATGGCCGAATTCTGAATTTGAAACGCAGTAACAACTGGAGAGGCAAAACTGCTTTAACTCGAACGCATGAAAATGAAATTGGCTGCTCATTTTCTTAATTTGACCGAGAAAACCTACATAAAGCATTTTAAATTTTGAGAAGCATTTTACTTTGGAAAAAGATAACGTTGTCAGTAACGTTTCTCAGGATGTGTTTTCCCCATTGGAGTTTATTCTTCCTGCATGGATGTACTTTGATGAACTTTGCCTTCAAATGTGTGTGTGTTTGTTACATCATTAATAAATAACAACAAGTCTGAGTGAACTTTCTTGTTTAGGTGAAATTTTATTCTCGTTTTGAATATTGTGATAGATTGGTACGATTTGTACTGCAAAAACTTGGGTGTTAAAACTGGCATCATGGGTTTTGTCACAGGTACCGAAGACAGAATCAAACGTTATAGACACGTGATGAAATAACATTTATTTCTGTCAACAAAATTACATCTTTGTTATTTTAACACCATTAGTATGAAGTTAATTTGGGTTCATTATTAGGCAATTATACAGTGTTTTGCACAAGGGCAAAAGTGCAATGACCGGAACCCGAACACACCCTCTGACAACGCCAAAACACCAGCCCAGCGCTCGGCCAAGAAACCTCATAAAAACAAGAATTCCAAAAGATGGCCACGGCTAATACCAAAACCGATTCTAAAGTGTGTAATTTGTAAACATGGACTAGTGGATGTGATCACACAAGAGCAAAATATCCACTCTTGTAAACCGATGATTCTATGCAGTCAAATGTCATTCCCAGCTCTCTTCAACTTGCTCGATGTCGACACTTTGGAGGTCTGCTCTACCGTCTGGCGGCGCGTCTTGCCCCGTCTACACTTTGCCAAGAGGCGCTCACCAACCTGCTTTGCGGCTCTCCGAAATTGTTTGTTCAAACAACTGTAGATGAGAAAGTTCCACCAACTATTGGACAGCGACAACCAGGTGACGGCAAACTCGACCGCAGGAGCCGCATTCTCTTTCCTGATGAACTTGTAAAAGTCCAGGCACAGAGTGGGGATCCATGCACAGTTGAAGGCGAGGGTAACAGCAAGGCACATCCGTAAAGCTTTCATGTCCGTCCGTGCAACGCGGCTCCACCGTTGCTGCCTCTGTCGCTTGTTGGACTCCACCACTGCTGCAAGGCCCTGAGACGCGATAATCTTTGAGTGGCGATGAGCCACTCGGAAAAGATGCCCGTTTATCATCATCATGATCAGACTCCCGTTCATTATCCACCACATGATCACTATAAACAAAGACAGGGGAAAACTTGGATCTTCAAAAGAAGGCTCACAGAAGAATGTAGCACGGTTGTACTTCATGACGTCCGTAAGTAAAGTAGTTACCAAGCTAATACCAGAAATGGCGACCCATGCGACACACACTGTTATGAATGCTCGTTTGCGCGTAATGAGAGCCTCGTACCTTAATGGTATGGTTATAGCAACGAAGCGATCCACACTTATATTGACCAAGAAGAAGACGCTAAGCAGCAGCCCAACTGCGAATACCGACCCTGTTATTCGGCACAAGGCATCGCTAAACGGGAACCCGTCATAACCAGAAGGCAGAGTGCTGGTGAACGCCAAAGCACCCACGAGGATATCAGCCAAGGCGAGGGATACGATGAAAACTCGTGCGGGCTCTGAGCCGATCCGTGCCCGTCCAACTACGACTATATTCAGGGTGTTGGCGATGACGATTGCTAAACCATTCGACGCGATGAATATCGTCCGCAAAACAACCACTGCTGTATTTGAAGGTGGAGTTTCACTTGTAGAATTCATTCCTTTGGGGAGTCCAACTTCACTAAATTTTTCTAAAAAGCAGATCACACTGCACTCAGTGGTAAAACTATACAAACTGTTAGAAATCGTGCAGGCTGCTCAACACGTGCAAAATGCATTTTTTTTGCTCTCGCGCAAAGAATGTGTGTAGATTTGAACAATCGTCGTCATGCTCGACTGACAAGACAACTAATGTACATTATTTGACTCGTCATTGTCAAACACTTAACATGTTTGGATAACAATTTGTTCAATATTTGCCTCAATCAGTGGTGTTGGGATGACGTATTTGCTTTCTGTCCAATCTGTAAATCAATGCCATATAATATTGGCGATTTTCAAGCGATTTCAGAGCGACGTTGTTGCAGTTTCTCCCGCCTTTTTTTTTTTGTAATTGATGAAGTCTCTGCACTCCGGCGTCGCTCCGTCAACGAAAAACACTCCACATGAATGGTGCAGATTGCTGTGCCTTGGATGGGGGAAAAGTCACGCGAGTAGACAGGGCAGGTTACCAGCGCAAAACCTAGCTGGTTGTCAGGCTAAACATTAAACATTGCTCTGCTTGGAATGTACACCCTATGCCCTAGTGTATGGTGGCCCTGAAGGGACATTGAACATATATATTAACGTAAGTATTGACGTCAATATTCATGGATTTTGCCCTAAATTGCAAGTATTCACGTCAGTATTTGCGATTTGTAACCAAACGCAAATATTTACGTGAATAATGACGTGAATATTTGTGATTTAGGGCAAAATCCAAGAATATTGACGTCAATATTCACGTAAATATATATGTTCAGTGTCCCTTAAGGGCCACCTTACTAGAGCGAGGAACATATGTTGAGAAAGAGCTTACTATAGTTTCAAATGTGCCGATTATTGACTACCGGCAACATGACGACAACGACCGAACACAAACACGTTCACACAAACACATCTGAGTTGCATTCACTCTGGACAATCCTTATAGTTCTGTAGGTACACTTCAACAAAATCATATTCTTGAACGTAAAAACAATGCCACTTAGGCCGGTGTTTCAAGTCTTTACGACATGTGGACCTCTTTTGATCTCACGATTTGTAATCAATTTATTAACTTATAATCAATTGTGGGGATCTGTTAATTAGTTAGAACCGATTTATTTATTCTAACGTGTGTTTGTCACACTCATTGTTTGCGTGGTGTGTTTGAGCTGATAATTATCTATCTGTAAACAAAACACGTGTGGTGATTCCCACTAGAACAAAAATGGCGTGAAGCCCCCCCCCCCCATCCTCCACGTTGCGATAACCACCCTGAAGAACAAAACGATACAATGGAGTTTCTGCAACCAACCGAATATTTTAGTTTTATCAATTTAAACTATTGTGAAGTTTGAAAGAATGCAGTTTTTATGTCATATTAGGCTATAATGACAAGACTAAGACTCTATGCCCCCTTTCGAAACCAAGAAATGGGACTTGAATGAATGAATGAATGAACTTTTGGCTTAGCCGACGTCAGTTATTTTGTTAGTGCGTGATTTTGGTTATGGGACTCCAAACAGGCTGACAACAACTCGGGGTACAGTGAAATAATTATTGATGTTCATGGGTCACAACAAAACATTGAACCACACTGTTGGGACCTTCCGAACTGTACACTCCCCAGGAAATAAATTGCAGAGTTGAAATACCGAAACATCGCTCCAAGTACTTGAGTTCGGGGATGCAATAACATCAACTCCCCCAGACAGATTAGTCATTATAAAGATGCCAATAAACCCAAATGCCACAAAGCAAAGAAATTATTGTTGAAAACAAATAAATTATTAATTTGGCGATTTTTAATAAAAAAAAAAATTGGAATTGACGCTCGTGTAATTGCATTTCATATACACGGAGACATACGAGCCGACCACTTCAGACGAGTGATGGTACTGTCATGTGGGGGAAATGCCGCGCTGTGTCTATCCGCAGTCAAAGTCCGCAATTACTTTCTAAATTGTGGAGTTACCTAAATGCAAAGTATACCTTTTGGTTTTTGGAACCGTTTGGTTGTTTCTGTCCTATATAGATATAGAGATACTCAATCAAACTAACACGGGAAAATTTCATTCCAAAATGCGGTCGCGTTTTCGAGATATTGCCGAAAATCCACAACGAATTATGTTGAGCAGGAAGATTAATCCATGAAAGGAATGCACAATCGGCGAAGGTGTTACTGACATGGAGTTGGACAATGGGACAATATAATAGGTTTAGGTTTAAGAAGAAAAACACATTACATTCTTAATTAAATTCAATCATTTTATTAATTATAAACTACTATGACATATAACATATACATACAAAATAAATAAAAATTCACATTGGATTTGATGTTAATATATTTATGTGAAGAATAAAAACTCTTATAATAACTTAGCTACCCTTTCAAAGATCAAAAAAAAGAAAGCGATGACAAATTGTGAGTTCAAAGTATAAGCAAAACAGAGATAAATACATTAACTTTGATAAACAAACCCATCATATTTAAAAAAATCTGTGATAAAATATATTAACAATGCAATTCACTCTTTTAATAAACATGTCATACACTGCCGGAAAACTACCTTCTCTGAAAACACAACAGACTTCCCCTACGTCATCAAGCCGACAGCCAATCACAACTCTGCTCCAGATTATGTAAATGAATCAAAACTGGTACATACGTCATGTGCTCCTTTCCAAGCACCCCCTCTATCGCCCTCAGCACACCTTCATCAGGCACCGGGCAAACTTTATGGCCAGACGCCATTTTGACAAGATTTAAACACAGCGAGGTTGACTCCGCGCCTATGCTGTCTTCGAGATAGACGAGAAGTGTCTCCATTTTCCCGCGGATGGTTTGTGGGGAGTCTCCGGCCTGGAGTCGACATCGAAACAGACACTCATTCATGTCCTTACTTCTCATAACTTGTTCATCTTTTAGTCCTCTTGAAGAAGCATGATCAGCTAAGTTGTTGTCTGGTGAGTTGCTACCTTGCCGTCTCCCCACTACGGTGTTCCAAAGACAATTTGTGTTGGTGCCCATCCACGAATTAAGCTTGTCCTGTTGGATCAGACCGTCACGCAGAGTGCATTCCTTAGTTTTCTCCCGAAAGCTGTCACCATATTGAACGCCATTTTGGTTTTCTCTCAAACCCGCCACCTCAGTCTTTCCGTGGATCTCTTTCGCGAAGGCCTGTCTTTGATGTTGAGCTTTGCCGGTTGATGACGGTGTTCCAAGGACACATTTGGACTTTTGATGCTGAGCTTTACTGGTTGTTGACGGTGTTTCCAGGACATACGTGGACCTCTTCAGGGATCGGTTGTTGTTTGCTCTGTCTTTGCTTTCAAGAGTGAACAGGTCGAGAATGGATGTATTCGATTCGCCACCACTGGCTTGCTTCGTCTAAGGGTGATAAAGAAAATTGTTTTGTAGGTTTTTTTTATAGGAATGGCATAGTGAGGTATCAATGTATGTTTGGTTTACGGTATAATGCCATGTGTATAATTATCTACTTTGCTGTGAAGACTTTTACTCTTTTGAAACAAGGTCTTGCTTTTTAAGTCTGCTGCCACCTAGTGTCTCACATTTTCTGTACTCGTGATAAACTTACCATTTTGGCGTGCATCCCCTCTTTCCATTCTGATTTCACACATTGACGTGGTGCTTTGCTCAGGTTTGAAGCATTAACCCTCAAAGACGCACTACGTTCTGATCTCACTTTGTCAACAATGTCTAACGATGAGCACCTCTTCTTCACAGGCTCATGACGAACTGACTCACCGGTGGAGCCTGTAGATTGCAACCTCTCATGTGTGATGATGGAAGCCCGGTGACCCGTCTTCAAGCACGGTGCAACAGGTCGAGCTCTCGTTGAAATATCAACGGTACACTTGCTTGTATGTTCACCCCTATCTTTCATGTCATTTGTGGCATTGGTGGCAATATTTCCACAAGAATTTCGTCTGAATTTGTTGTCTGACTGTGGACATTGAGCGCCAAGACTTGTTCGGTCACAACCCCTTTCCGATGCTACAGAATGCCTCCTAGACGTCACGGCAGAGTCCTCTAAGATCTGATGTACCCTTGAGCTCTTTCTTGAAAGGCCATTCTGAGTCCTCCCACCACCCTCTTCCACGTATTGGGAGCTAGAACTTCTACTATCAGCAGCCACTGTGACCGGCAACCAGTGGGTCTTGCATCGGTTGGTGTAGGCCAGCACATGGACGTTAATGCCAGGTATTGCCAGGAGCTGGTCGGCAGAGGGCCGGCGGCCTGGATCAACTCGCAAGAGCACAGCGATTAAATCTTCCAAAAGAGGTCCATAGTGTCTGATGGATGAGAAATAAAATCAGTCGGTTATCATTCAAAGTGGTTTTTATTTAGTCCATGTCACTTCAAGATGTGTATAGGTTGAGAACCAACATTTGTTGTCCCGAAGTTTTCATTCACTTTCACTTTCCTGACCCATTGACATGTTTTTGATTATCAGAGTGTGGGTTCGAGTCCCGGTCTTTATACATTTAATCAAGACACATTTAATGAAGAACTTAACCGTTATTGCTTTGACCTTCGGATGGGACGTAAGGCCATTGGTCCCGTGTGTTGTGCAATGCTCGTGAAAGAACCCAGTTACACTAATAGCTAAAAGAGAAGAGTTTGCCCTGGTGTTTTTGGAAGTGACTGCTGAGTACACATATCACAAATGGTGTTAAACAGTAGTCTCATAGCTCAAAAACGTCTGGAAATAACTAATGACAGTTGCTTGGAGACCTCCATACAGATAAAGTGCTTTATAAAAACTAAGTTAATATTTTATTTTTGCTTAAAAGCCTACCTTGGTATCGATTTGTATCTGCCTCTTAGTATCCTCACGACCAAAGTTGAAAAGTCGGTAGCTTCAAAGGGATGCACCAATGACGTCATCTCATACAGGACACACCCAGCTGCCCACATATCGCTCTTCTGGTTGTAGCTGATCATGGAATAAGATAAGGAGACTTAGAGACTTAGAGACTTTCTTTTGGAGGTGTTAGGCGCTATAGAAATGCGGTTGTTATTATTATTATTATTATTATTATTATTATTATTAATGTATAGTCTGTAGATAACAAGAAGAAGAAGAATAACACTAAAAGAGATACCCATTGGCGTAGTACCTGTTATGACGTCATAGCTTACAAAATTAATAATGAAGCTTTGCCTGGTGTTGACAATTAGGAAACTATAGCATTTTGCACTCCAATGAACTGGGTTCAAATCATGTGTGGGTTTGAAACACTGTGTGGACTTTAAACACGTCCATACAGTGTGGATAACGAGATGGGTACATGAGCAAAAATAGCATTGATTAAAATATGAATTGAAATTATAAGGATACGGTTTTCTGCGGCATATCTCCGGTGACATATAGTAAGGTGTCCCTATTGCGGTATTGGCGTGGTCATTGGTGTCTCGAAGCATTCTGGCGATCCCGAAATCTCCTACTTTGATGATTCCCTGGCTCGTCATGAAAATATTCTGTGGCTTCAGATCTAAGGGAAAAACATGGATGAGGGTAAGAACAGAATGGGAAGCTTTGGAACGCTAGGTGCCAGCAGACTCACAATTTTCATTGGTTACGTAGTTCTGAGCGTACGCACATCACTGGGAATGTAATTTTCCCTTCTGAGTCTTTTGGGACACTTGGTGGCAGCAGGCTTAGTATATGAAAAAAAACATCGTTATCGGTAATTGGCGCATGCTCAAAACTAGATAAACCTGGAAAATCTGCTGCCACCTAGCGTGGCAGCAGAGTCTCCCATTGAGTCACTGTATTGGTAAAAATTCATTACTAACCTCTGTGGAGTATCTTTTTAGCGTGTATATAACGCAATGCAAAGCATATCTGCACAAACCAATCCATTATTTGACTCTCTGGGAAGTGCTCATTGGCCTGCTTGTTTGTTTTGATGATTTCGCCCAAATCACCTGAAACAGAAATATAATATGTATGATAGTGCGTTAGGGAACGAGTGGATGTGGCTATGGACGGTGTCTGTGGATGTGGCTATGGATGTGCCTATATTGATACATTTACAATAGCATATTGTTTACTGGATAACTTTCCGTATGGCGCCACCACTTTTTCACTCATTTTTACAAAAAGGGATATCTCATTGAGGTAAATTAGAAAGTATATTATTTCATATCGAATGAAACAGTGGTGGCGCCATACGGAAACTTTTCCGTGGCACTGACTGACGTCCTACCAGGGCTATAGAAATTACAATATTAAAATACAGAGCAATAAGAAAATCCATGACAATTTAAAAACGGCAAGATTATAGGCGGAAAAACATACACATTAGACTCTAAAAATGTGTAAATCGGCAACAAGCTACTAACCTTTATCGGCATATTCCATGGCAATATTCAGCATTCCACCATCAACAAACGCCTCCCGGTAACGCACCACGTTGGCGTGCCTCAAGCCGGCCAGGATAGCGACTTCATTCACGGCCTGGTGCCGGTCTTTCTCGGTCATTCCGCTCAAGACAACCTCCTTCAAAACGTACAGTCTCTGACTCGATTTGGACCTCGTCAACCAGGCAAGCCCAAACGTGCCCCTCCCTATAACCCTCATTCGCTCGTACTTGGTTGTCATTCTTTAATTCTCACAATTTGGCGATTTGCAAAGGAAAATCTGTTTCACAAAGTCAGTTTGGTTGAAATGTTAACACAGTTAGCAAGCGTTATTACATCCAAACCAACAAGAACACAATGTTTCATGCCATTGCTCGTTCTTGCGCACATGGCTATACGACAAAAGCCATTCATATACAACCACATAGTTTCCTTTCGCAAACATCAAGTTTGCATTCAGTTCAACCTCTTACCAATTCACTGAAAAGCAGATGTTTAATTGTTGGGAATTCCTTGGCATCCCAGAAGTAAAGAGTTTGTTCACCCTGTTCAGTTGATTGAATTTTGGACAATGACTGGAATTTCTTGACGTGGCTTTAGTGTCAGAGAATCTAAAGTTTGTATACGTCCTATATGAACAGGATGACGGATCCTTCTTTTCTATTTTACTACTTCAATGGATTGTCATACGGAAAAACATTGTTACAGCACAACATACACTGCTTTCCAACAAGCTCAGTAGTCTTGGTACAAGACGTTTCTCGCTTCCCTTTCACGCACACCGCGGCCAATTCACCAACAGCGTCCGCTCTCCGGGGCGGTGAGTGGAGTTGATGCGGGCGCTGTCGGTGAATTGGCCGCGGTATGCGTGAAAGGGAAACGAGAAACGTCTTGCACCAAGACTACAAGCTCAGAGGTGAAGACGATTATTTGTTGGAAACAACAATAGGCACAGAACCTGCAAAATCTCCCCATCGCTCACCTCCGGCCCAACAAGATAAAAACTCTCTTATTCTTGTTCTTTATTTGGCCATTAAACAATTACAAATACAAGCAGACAGTATGTAAAATAAATAATATAAATACAAAAGTAAATACAACGCAACACAAACAGTAAGGGCACAGGAAATTACAAAACAACCCTAATTTGATGGCCAGGATCAACAAAAGTATTTCTGATAAATACCGCCCAAAATAAAAGGATGAAAGTATTTTTTGAGCTTTGCGTGGTGTGGAGAAATAAGAAGAAACTATAAATAACTACTTGCGGGTACAACCTCCTGAAGATGAGCAGAGTATACTGTTCGAAACGTCGAGACCACCGGGTCTTTCTCTTTTCAGAGCCACCACTCACCCTAAGAGATTTACACTTGGTTATACCCGCAAGTTTACTAGTTATTTATAGTTTCTTCTTAAAGGCAGGCCATCGCAAAATCTAATCAAAGAAGCATAGTTCCGTTTCTCGGCTCACGTTTTGGATTAAAGATGCAAACAGCAAACCTATACGTGCTGAGAGCAAACAGAAACGGACTGAGTCAACTAACTTAATTTGATTTACAAATCTAAAAATGTAGTTCGTTACGGACTTTGACTTCGACGGTCGAGCGAATCGTCAGGGTTGTTTTCCCCCTTCCGCGGTAACTCCACAGTCGGTCCATCACTTGGTAACAATGTTTGGCTTTTAAACTCTTTGTGTATGTGCAATGCAATTAAGCTAGCGTCTTGGCGCCCATTTATTAGCGAACTATCACCTTAAAGACTCGACGGTGTTTCTATGATTTTGAAGCATTTTTTTTGTCTTGCTCGCGACTTTTGGCTTTAATGACATATTTATCACGTTTAATCCGAGAAGTTTTAGGAAGAATTTGTGTCATCTTAGGTGGGGCTTCTTTGGTGTGTCCCAAAATAAACATAACGTCACAAATCTATGCATATTTTGAGTCAATTATAAGGCATCGATGTTGAAAGAAAATACTGAAAGATAAAGAAAAAACTCTTGTTGAACAATGTGTGTGCTTTCAGATGCCTAAAATAGGCTTCAGGAGAAACTACCTATCTCCCGAAAACTGCGTTATTTCAGAGGAAGCCGTTATTCACAATGTTTTATTCTATAATCAGCTTTTCATTGCTAGTGATAAAGTAAGTTTTTATGCTGACAATTAAGAAACCAACAGTGTCCAGTGACTTGAAGATGCTATGTCAATTATTAGTAGCAGTGAAATAAAGTGCTCAAAATTAGTTTTTGTCGGAATACCGACAATACATCACGTGACCAATTCTTTTGTGTTTTAAAAGAAAAGTTTTAAATTTTTTGTCATGGTTCCTGACCATTTAAAGTTAAAGTTAAACTTTTTTCGTTTGAGCGGGTGATAAGGCCCGGTAAAACAGGCTCCGATAACGAGAACGAAAACGAGAATGATAAAAATGCACGCTCGCGATTGGTTGAATTGATCCACGCAGAATACGCCCACGCTCATTCAACCAATCGAGGGCGTGCATTTGTATCGTAATCGTTTTCGTTCTCGTTATCGGGGCCTGTGTGACTGGGCCTATACTCTTTGAAATACCATTCACTAAAAAAAAAAAATCAATTTTTTAATGTTTGGGGCAAAGAAATCTGAAAACGCATCTGGATTTGGGTACTTTTTTGAAAATGTTGATAGATTTACATTAAACTTACAGGGTTTGAAGATAATGATAGTGGAAAGCTTCCCTTCAAATACTACTTACTGAGGTGCTGCAGTTTTTGAGAAATGAGTAAAACAATGTCATGAAAATACGTTTGTAAATGCTTAAAATTATTTTGGTCTCATGAGACCAAAATTATTTTCATGACATTGTTTTACTCATTTACCAAAAACTACAGCACCTCAGCACGTAATATTTTCAGGGAAGCTTTCCACTATCGTTATCTTCAAACTGTGTAAGTTTAGTGTAAATCTGTGGACATTGTGTTTTTTGTCCTACAAAAAGTACAAACACCCTTTAAAGCCGTTCCTCACTGAAAATTCAAGGCGAGGAAGACGGATGATAAAACTCACTCTTTTGACCATATTTTGTATTATTGATGTAATGTTTCAAGAAAAACATTGAAGCTGCGTTCATTAAAAACTACAACATCTCTTACACTTCTGAAGTCAAACTAATCAGTCGTATAAACTAATCCATTTTAATCTTGTTATTGTTTTGGGTGGTATATCGGAACTTGGACTTGGGGACTTTAAAACCACTCCACCTGGTGAACATGACCACACATTTTGTTAGTTTATAAAGATAATTTATCAGCACAAAGAAACTTCGCAAACAAAGAGAGTAAATAAATCAGTTCCAATTAAGATCCCCATAATTGATTCTAAATTCATAAATCGATTACAATACGCACGTGTGCGTGCGTGTGTACACATTCATTAGTTACTGTTTTGCCATCATCAGTTGCCGACATTCGGCGCTCTGTGTTACGGCGTGAATTCCAAACAGAGCGAAAAGTAAATGTTTAGCTCGACATACCAGCTATGGTTTTACACTGGTTAACTTATCATGTCTCCTCTGTGTTTCGGCGTGAATTCCAAACAGAGCGAAAAGTAAATGTTTAGCTCGACATACCAGCTATGGTTTTACACTGGTTAACTTACCATGTCTCCTCACGTGGCGAGATCGCTTCCGAACCCAGTATAAACACAATGTGCATTCAATTTATGTGGAGTGTTTTTCGTTGACGGAGCGACGCCGGATTGCACACGACTTTATCAATTACACACGAGGGGAAAAAAGGCGGGAGAAACTGCAACAACGTCGCTCTGAAATCGCACTGCTTATTTACTGATTCGAAAGTGTCGGGAGTGAATGTGTATTCGTCTCTCTAGAATACCGTTGATTGATGCGAACTGATTTTGAACAAATTAATCCGTGTATGCATAAGTGGTTTGCTGTTGACTTACTATAAAGCATGTAAGGCAAGTCAGTCGGTCAAATGTGTTAAGATTGTGATGATTTGTATAGACCTACACATTATTGGTTACTACACGGATTAGAGACTCGTTTAGGAAGTTCTTTTCGGCGAATGACAAAGCCGTGATTTGACTTTTGAAAATACTTCCAAGGTTAAGTAATTCTCCCAGTGATGAATTCTTCAAGTGAAGCTCAACCTCCAAACACAGCAGTGGTTGTTTTCCGGACGATATTCATCGCTTCTAATGGTTTAGCAATCGTCATCGCCAACACCCTGAATATAGTCGTAGTTGGACGGGCACGGATCGGCTCAGAGCCCGCACGAGTTTTCATTGTGTCCCTCGCCTTGGCTGATATCCTCGTGGGTGCTTTGGCGTTCACCAGCACCCTGCCTTCTGGTTATGACGGGTTCCCGTTTAGCGATGCCTTGTGCCGAACAACAGGGTCAGTATTCGCAGTTGGGTTGCTGCTTAGCGTCTTCTTCTTGGTCAATATAAGTGTGGATCGCTTCGTTGCCATAACCATACCACTAAGGTACGAGGCTCTCATTACACGCAAACGAGCAATCATAACAGTGTGTGTCGCATGGGTCGCCATTTCTGGTATTATCTTGGTAACTACTTTACTTACGGACGTTATGAAGTACAACCATGCTACATTTTTCTGTGAGCCTTCTTTTGAAGATCCAAGTTTTCCCCTGTCCTTGTTTATATTGATCATGTGGTGGATAATAAACGGGGATCTGATCATGGTGCTGATATACGGGCAACTTTTCCGAGTGGCTCATCGCCACTCCAAGCGCATCGCAGCTCAGGGACGTGCCGCAGTAGAGTCCGCCAATCGACAGAGACCGCAAAGGTGGAGCTTCGTTGCACGGGCGGACATGAAGGCCGTACGGATGTGCCTTGCTGTTACCCTCGCCTTCAACTGTGCATGGATTCCCACTCTGTGCCTGGACTTTTACAAGTTCATCAAGAAAGAGAATGCGGCTCCTGAGGTTGAGTTTGCCGTCACCTGGTTATCGCTGTCCAATAGTTGGTGGAACTTTCTCATATACAGCTGTATGAACAAACAGTTTCGGGATGCCGCAAAGCAGATTGGCGAGCGCCTCTTGGCAAAGTGTAGACGGGATAAGACGCGCCGCCAAACGGTAGAGCTGAGACCTCAAAATGTGGACAACGGGCAAGTTGAAGAAAACAACCGTCCTGGGGATGATATTCCGTATTGACTGCAACAGAATAACCATCTAATAATGTTGGATATTACTATTTATTCGCCGTTCCATTGACAAGGATCTTTGTGTGTGGTACATAAAAATGTTGATATTTGCAAAAAGTATTGTAACATAAATAAACGTATGGGCCTATGAGATATGATATTCAAACAAGTTTTATGTCATTTAACCGCTTAGTAACCGTTTTGAGATCAATGTTTCATATTTTCTTCGTCTATATTTAACTGGTGCAATAGAAAGAGGTGAATCTTTCACGAGGTGTTGCCATAAATGGTATTATTGTATCTATAAACTTTTGGGTTTGCCATCAAGGCACTGGACACGTTTGGTAATAACTCAAAATACATATGGGCCCTGTTAGCATGAAAACTTTCTTGGTATAAGCAATGGAGAGCTAGCTGTTGAAAATGTATAGAATTGTGAGATTACTACTTTCTCTACTAAAGTAGTTTTGAGAAGGAGGTTATTGACTCTGAGAAAGTCCTAAGGCCTAATCTCTCAGGCATCTGAAAGCACAAACATTTGTGTAACAAGATTTGTTGTTACTGACATTTTGCGCTATTCAATCCCAATCTGTCAGATTTTTCCAAGGGCAACGATATCAGAAATCATACTAAAGTATGAAGAATATCATGCATGTTACAAAAACAATAAAATAAACCTTTGAGGGAACTTTGATCGGTTTGTAAAGTAATACAACAGTGTTTATACACTAATGGTGTAGGCTTTAATCGTGTAAAAAGTCATTAATTTAAGGCTATTTTAACGAAACAAATTCAGATTTTTTCCAACAGGGCAAATCGGAAGTCAGACTTAAGTAGCAAGCATTTGCATGTCTGCTTTAAAGAAACTTCAGTTGATAGATTATTGATAGGAAACACGATTTCCTTTATTTTATGCGAAGATAATGAGAAGTATGCCAGAAATAAATTCGGAGCAGTAGTTATTCTAAAGCCGAGGCGGCGAGCGTTTTCCCCCGCAGTTAATCAGTGCAATTTGAAGAGTGCACAGGCCCTACTACATTAATCAAACCACGCACTCTTCGTTCTTTGTGAATTTAACCGAAACACACGTTTACTATCTGTAATTTATTCAATATCGTTGTATGTGAACATTTATGCCCTCTCAGTACCGGTGTACTGCGGTGTCGCATGCAATTATGTCCTCTATGCAATACTATGCGGAGGACATTATTGCATATGCAATAATGTTCGCCGGACGGTTTTGCATATGCAATCGTGTCCGCCCGGACGCTGCTGCATAATGCAATTGTGTCCGCCCGGACACATTTGCATATGCAGCTGTGTCCGCCCCGTGCAAAACCGTCCTTGCAGTAAATTAAACGCCCTTGGTCAACGGAACACCCATAGAGTTATATATAAGAACTAGAGCGCGCACTGGCCTATATACGCGCCCCGGTATGCGAGCAGGCGGCCATTTTCTATTTGTAAGTTGAACAAACAGCATCGCGCTTGTCATCTTGCGGTCCCGTCGTGTTTGTGCAAGAAGCATCACCAGTGCGCCCTCTAGTTCTTATATATAACTCTATGGGAACACCGTGTTCGCCATTTTCATTTTTTTACAAGCTAAGTGCAAGTCATGAATAACATGAAAAATGTTCGGCCGTTGGGTATTCACTGCAATCAAAATATAAGTGAATATTCATGCTGCATATACGTAGGTTCAGTGCACGCACTCTCGCTTCTCGCACGCACAGGCATGTACATGTCCGCCGGACGGTTTTTGCATAGCCCCGGACACGATTGCATATGCAAAAGGGTCCGGAGCGGACAGTATTGCATGGCGGACACAATTGCATCTGACACCGGTCCGCGAATGCGAATGATACAAATTTTGACGTCACAAATTCGCATCAGTTGACTTGAGCACTCCTGCGAAACGTTCGCTGCAAGGGCGGTCACGTGACGACAGAGAGAGCCGATTTACTTTGACTTAAAAACTACAAGACAAATTCATTCATTGTTTTCCCCGTAAACTCTGCACTGAAAATCGAGCTGAAATTTCACAAAAGCCAACTGGTTTGCTTTCCATCCCAGGCATGATAATTGGTCCTTAGAGAAAAGTTGCAACATGTTTAAAGTATAAAAGCCTTTTCAGGCTTTTCAAATTTGTCCAAGGGCCAAAAAAACGGACACCAGACTAAAGTAGGAATAATATCATGCCGGATTCATTCCCACATCTTGTCGAATTATTGAGAAGCAGATGTTTAGGAATATCAGAAACTTCTGAGCATCAAAGATGATACTTCGAGTTCAAATCCTGGGGTCGATTTCACAAAGAGTTAGGACAACTTAGGACTAGTCCTAGGAGATATACAAATTGCATGGATAGTCCTAAGTTAGGACGAGTAACCGGTCCTAACTCGAGAGAAGACTAGTCTTTTCACAAAGAGTTAAAACTCTTTGTGAAATCCACCCCTGGTTCTTTAACTAACTTGAGACTGTCTGGTATTTAATGATGTATACAGCTTCACATAGTAAAACAATGCTGCTATAGATGTTGCTGAGCAGAACTGGATAACCAACCAACATTCCATTACAACTATAGTGCCCCAATCATTATCTGCTGAGGAAAGCAATTTATAGGCAGTGAACACTATTGGTAAATACTCAAAATAATTATTAGCATAAAACCTTACTTGGTAACGAGTAATGGGGTGAGGTTGATAGTATAAAACATTGTGAGAAACGGCTCCCTCTGAAATAACGTAATTTTCCACGATTTTGGTTTCGAGACCTCAGATTTAGAATTTGAGTTCTCGAAATCAAACATCTGAAAGCACACAACTTTGTGTGACAAGGGTGTTTTTTTTCTTCATTATTATCTCACAACTTCGACGACCGATTGCGCTCAAATTTTCACAGGTTTGTTATTTTATGTATATGTTGAGATACAACAAGTGAGAAGACTAGTGTTTGACAATTGCCATTAGTGTCCAGTGTCTTTAAGCTGTGTTTTCTAATGAACAGCTTTATGAAATTGCCCCGGATAATTTACGAATCCATCCAAATAAAGAAATAACTGTTGATTTCCAGTCCACAATCTTAACCAACATAAACTGATAAATAACCACACTTTTAACAATTAAATTATTTAATATAAAAAACATCCTTTATTGTCTCCCTCAATGTTTACAAAAACAATTACACTAGATGATATTACACAAAATATGTATAAATATACATTCCAAATACAACCCAACACTCCAGAATATTTCAATTACACCATTAATGGGTGTTCAAATTCACTACAGTGATAGTAAGAAAATTGCGATTTTGTGTTTACTTGCAAAATATACATAAATACAAACTATTGATTTTCATTTGTATTTTATCACTTGATATTTCCATATCAGTAATAATAGCATAAATCCAGTTGTTAATCAATTTACACAAAATGAAAAAAAAACAAAAAAAAAAAAAAACAATTAGCCTCGAACATTTTATACATAATTATTTTTTCCAAAATATACACAGAAAAGACAAAACCCATGAATATTCATGAGGCATGTTGCTGTTTTTGAACAAAGCAACAATTCCATTTAAAACAACAGAATGTTAACTTAAGTAATACTTAATATATACTGATATATTTCAATACACACAAAGAGACACCCTTTCTTCAATTTTCCGGGTTATTCCAGAAGAAAAACATAAAATAATATCCGATTAAAATATTAACATGTTGCAGGAACTTTTAAATCAAGGTACTGTAATGGTTGGTTCATCATTATCACAAACAATCAGAGAGAACTACTTTCCATAACCCCCGAGGTAAATAAATAAATAAACAAATAATAATAATAACAATCAATAGTTAAATAGAAATAAATATATACTGTACCCCAGCCCACCTTGTAAGCGTATGGTTTGAAAGCTTGTGAAAATATTGAGGGGAAAAGAACACCGAGGAAAAACACTACAGAGCGAACTTTGGTGTGCATACAACTTAAGGCGAACGACGACGACACTGAAGGAAGCAAGCATAAAGACTGAATTTGGGTGAGTATAGGCAAACCGCCAAATTGAAAGAAACTTAGAGATTTAATTTGGGTGTGCATGTAAGGCAAAAACCACCACACCCAAAGAAACTTTAGAGATTGAATTTGGATGTGCATTTAAAGGATTTGTGTACTTTTTGTAACACAAAACACAATGTCCACAGATTTACATTAAACTTGCACCGTTTGATCTAGAAATCATACCTTAAAATATTAGTTGCTGAGGTGCTGTAGTTTTTGAGAAATGAGTAAAACAATGTCATGAAAATACGTTTTTACATGTTAAAATAATTGTTGTCTCATGATCACTCAGACGAAAATTATTTCCATGACATTGTTATACTCATTTCTCAAAAACTACAGCACCTCGGCAAGTAATATTTTCAGAGAAGCTTTCTACTATCATGATCTTCAAACTGTGCAAGTGTTGTGTAATTCTGTGGACATTGTGTTTTTTTGTCCTACAAAAAGTACATAGACCCTATTAGGTGCACCAAAACACCAAGATAAACTTAAGAGATTGAATTTGGGTGAACCACCACACCAAATGAAACTAAGAGATTGAACTATGGTGTGCATATAAGGTGAACCAAACAGAACGAGATTTAGAGATTGAATTTGGGCATGTATACGCCTCTCTTAATATTTATGCACGAGATACGTCACAATGCTAACTCAAAACGAGGCGATGGGCGCAGCCACTGCAAGTGATGGGGGAAGTGCGCCCATAGCCTCATTTTGGATAAGAATTATGACGTCATGCATAAGTATTAAGAGAGGCGTATACTAGAGGACTGCAGTGCAGATATCATATAAACAACAACTGGTAGCATTCAATCAAAATAACTTTTGGACAACTCTAAATATATGTTTGTTAATTGCATAAACTTATTTTGAATTTAAGTAAAAATATTTACTTCATAATATAAGTTTGAAAAGTTTCAGCCAAACTTTCTTAGCCTTTATTAGAAATGTTTTGAAATATTCAGAGAGATAAAATTGAATTCATTGTTGAAGATATCCACCAAAGCTAAGTCTCTTTCATAAAAGTATGACTTTTTTTTGCATAGCTGATAAAATCTGACAACATTATAATTTATACACCAAACCTGAGATTTGTTTTGAAACATTCTATAAAACAGTAAACATAGAAAACAAATAAACAACAACATTGTGCTGACAGAACATCCTTCAAGGAAAATGTCATAATAAGTGTCCGGCAACAATGACAACAGTAAAATAAATGTACAACTCTTTTCGTCGCAAATATACAGATAAGATAATTGCAGTAGGTAGCTTTACTCCATACTAAGTCAAAGACAGGCAGTCCCAAGGTATGCTTCTTTTTTTCTTATAATTTTTAAATCAATAACTGTTGATGTTAATGGAGAGTTGTGGGCGCTTAGTACAGTACACCGGACTCAAGATACTGTGTTGTCCAAGTGTAAGGGTTTTTAAACCTTAATAGGTCCCAGCCATAGCACCTGTGTCGTTTGTAGGGAAGGTATACATTTAGTAATGATAATCACCAAAGATATGTAACCATAAAGCCTGGTTCATACTTCCTGCGAATGCGAGTGCGATGAGAATTTGACGTGAATTTGACGTCACAACTCTGTATTCATTGCGAATATTCGTAAAAGTTGAGCACAGCTCAGCTCAACTGCTGCGAATTATTTGTTGTGAATTTGTGAAGACAACATTTGTATCGCATTCGCAGAACTTAACTGTTGCATCCCTCATTAAACGATGACAATCTGTAGGTCCATGTGTTGTACAATGTACACAAAATAACCCTGTTCACTTTTAAAGCCAGTGGACACTGTTGGTAATTACTCAAAATAGTTATTGGCATAAAACCTTTCTTGGTGACGAGTAATGGGGAGAGGTTGATGGTATAAAACATTGTGAGAAACGGCTCCCTCTGAAGTGCCATAGTTTTTGAGAAAGAAGTAATTTTCCACGAATTTGATTTCGAGACCTCAGATTTAGAACTTGAGGTCTCGAAATCAACCATCTAAACCCACACAACTTCGTGTGACAAGGGTTATTTTTCTTTCATTATTATCTTGCAACTTCGATGAACGATTGAGCTCAAATTTTCACAGGTTGTTATTTTATGCATATGTTGAGATACACCAACTGTGAAGGCTAGTCTTTGACAATTACCAATAGTGTCCACTGCCTTTAATAATAAGAGGTTTTTGCCTCCACTTTTTTTCTGGCATGGTTTGCTGCAGATTGCACCGAACAACTTGTCAAACCACACAAGATGCTATCACATCAATGGGTCTCAAAACTTAAAAATAGCTCTCTGCATAATGGTTATTGAAAAAATTCCCACTTTGGAAAGCAAGTAAAAGGCTCAGGGTTGAGTACTATTATTATTATCGCCAGAGTTCAATTTCATGAAGCTGTTAAACAGTTAATTCTGCTTAGCAAACATTTTTGCTGAATATGAATTGAGTGGGGTATCAGTCACAGCAATGTAAAATGTATGGGTTTTTTTACTGGTAAACTGTTTATGCTAAGCAATATATTTCTGTGCTGAACAAGTTATATGCTTACATGCTTTATGAAATTGGGCCCAATTGTGAAGATGAATAAAAAATACTTAACAAAACAAGCATACCTTAAGACCAACCAGGTGAAAACGTGCAGCGTTTGTGATCATTAGATTGCAGATCACCAGTCAAAAAAAAGAGAGAATATGATGTGCATGCAAAGGTGATAAAACTAAATTTAAGCTAAGATCCTAGATCAGTATGAAGGGTTCAGAACACAGGTCTGTAAGTCTATCATAAAAAAAAATACTATTGAACACTGAAGACAACTTAACAATAAGCCCCAAAGCCCAGTTTCCAAAAACTGCAAAAAGTTGCATTCCATACTTTTTTGTTCATGTGTTACATCAAAGCTAACCCCCTCCCTTACTGCCACGGTTTGTACACTTGTGGAAATGTCGATAACTGTGAATGGGCACTAACTGATTTGGGCCTTCGACCAAACGAAGATAGTAACGCTTCTCACTTCAGTGGTGAACCATTCTTACCTATCTATTAAATTCTTCCCAAGTTATCCAAGTATTGCCACGTCAAGCAGGACAGGTGGAGTTTGTAACACAAGTAAAGATCGATACAGAATTGATGAAACTTGAGGCCTCAGAGGCTTGATGCAGCTGAACATCTTGGAGTTGTTGCAAAAGAATCATCAATAAGGATCATGTAATGGAAGGAGCTGGTAGACTACTGTAAAGCCAAAAATATTTATTTTATGTATATTAATAATGAATAAATAAATAAATAAAAAGGTATTCATATATTCATATAGCACCTTGTGCTAGGCCTCAACACGATACAGTTAGGTTTAAGGGAACACGTTGCCTTGGATCAGGCGAGTTGGTCTTTGAAAAGCGTTTGAAACCGTTTGTTATGAAATGCATATGGTTAGAAAGATGTTTTAAAAGTAGAATACAATAATCCACACAAATATGCCTCGAAGTTGCATGGTTTTCCTTATACGTTGTGAACTAACACGGCACGCCATTTTGCGGAGTCAAGTTTTTGACTCCATAAAATTGCCGACTGCGTTAGTTTCCCAAAGTAAAAGCACACAATTTCAAAGCATATTTTTGTGGATCATTGTATTCTACTTTTAAAACATCTTTCAAACCTTATGCAATTTATGACAAACGATTTCAAGCTCGACCAATCCAAGGCAACGTGTCCCTTTTAAAAGCAACACATAATACAGAAAATACAACTGTAAAACCACCACGAAAAACAAATTATAAGAGGAGCCAGTAAAGACCTCAAGCTATCCCTTATTCCTACACACCTATCCGGATGCGCACCAGGCTGCAAGTGTTGAGCACCACGCGCCATTTGCTGCAGTGTCTTTAATGCATAGATTATGCACAAAGATACCGCAGTTGTTGTTGTTTTTTCAATAGAGGGCGCTACCAATTTCGTTTCGTCCGATTGGTCTATACACGTAGATTCCATCTCTCTTCTTACCTGCTCTGTTTTAGACTGGTACTGTCTGCTGATATGAGTTTCTTTCCCGATGAAGTCCGGGTCCCTGATTTATGTTTGAGATCTACTGGGCGACCGCCTTGTTGATGTTTACTGTGACCACGAGGCTCTCGTTGACGACTTACATCCACTGTGTTCGGTCTCTTGGTAGCCTGAAATTTCAAAATATGCAAAAAGGGTAAGAAATCAAATATGACACTAGCACATTTTAGTTTCTTTATCAACACTACTTTATACTTCATATTTTAATGACATGTGGTGTATTTAACCAACCTAAACAGTCATGCTAAATCTGTTACATAGATGGCACTTATTTAATTCACCTAACTTATTTTGTTGCTACTTCAAACGGTAACGGTAAAAGGTAAACGGTAAAAGAAAATACAGACAATATCGCAAAATATTAAACAAATAACTCTTGTCGTTATTTTAATATTCATTTAAGAGGTATGGGGTTTGTTCTAGTTTTGCAACAACAATACAATCTATAAAATAGAGAAGACAAAGTAAAAGTTCCTACAAAAAAAAAAAAAAAAAAAAAAAAACACAGCACAAAGATACACGTAAATTCTTGCACCAGGGCAAAATTTCATAAGGACACAAACATTGTTAGCACAGAAAAAATATTGCTCAGCGGGAAAAAGGTAAACAGCCAGACACAACATTAAATTTTGCTATGAAGAATAGACTGATTCAGTAAGCCCCGCCCCATTAGGTATTGACCAATATCAACCCATTACGGAACCAAAAGTCCAACAAATTAAGGTCCGACATGCGTACATGTACGTGTATGGTTGGCTCGCGCGTCAGAGTTGTGCAGAATGGCATTGGAGAAAGCTCCTGTGTTCTTGCTCACACGCGTGCCATGGGCGGAGCCTAATGGATCGGTCTATTGTCTACTTTACAACTTTATGCACGGCTTGTTTGTTCTGTGCACAGCTGTGACACCGTAAACAACCCATGCAGATGACCAATTTTAAAGACAGGCTCCAAGGTGAAATTCACAGGTGAATCACTTAGGTGGTATTTGAACTCACAACCCTTGCCATGCTAGAGCAGATATCAAATGACTAGACCACCGAGCTAGCCCAGTGGCTAGAGACAGCTTGAATCCTACATTTACCTTCTTATTAACGATGGCAACGATATCTTGCAAAGGCACAAAAAGACCATGGTTTCGATGACACCAAAAATAGCGTTTGCCATTGATGAAACCATCATGACGACCAGCTGGAAATAACAAAAGAAATTATATATTAATGAGGATGTGCAGAATCTTAAAACCAAGTGATTTTCTAACGATATATTGTTTTATAAAACCAGTTTAGTATTTTATAAAAAAGCTTTTTATAAAACCAGTTGTATAGCTTCTTATAACACCAATTTTAGCTTCTTGTTTGAAATTAGTTTTTTCTAGACCAGTTTTATAGCTTTTTCTTCAATCAAATTTAGAGCTATTTATAAAACCATTTTAAGAAAATTATTCTAAAATCAGTTTTAGAGCATTTTATAAAACCAGTATTAGAGCTTTTTATAAAACCAGTATTAGAGCTTTTTATAAAACCAGTTTCAGTTATTTTTACCAAACCAGTTAAGAATTTTTTTTTTTAAAGACATTATTACAAGTTTTACAAGACAAGTAAACTGCAAGGGAGTTCAACAATATTTACAATATCCGACGCAAGATTCTCTAGTAGATTAATAAGACTTTATTTTAGGGTGAAATTTGAGTTTATCTCAGAATCAGAGAACAAGAGAGAGGAATGAAATCAACAAACCTGGTGCTTCAAGCTCTAAGCCTGCGTACACCGTATGAGATGAGTTTGTGCTTTCTAGATGCCCTATGTAACGGATCAGACCAACTCTGTCACCCTTTGTTGCTACTCGATCGTCGATGTGGACTGTGAATCTACGGAAGACACAAGAAAATAACCTGTCATTCAAAAACCAATTCAGATATTTTGCCTCACTGTGGTGCAGTGGTTAGACTTCAGGACTTGCAACCATCAGGTTGTGGGTTTGAATCCTACCAAGCTAACCGCTGATTTTCACAATGACTAGAATAAGTATTGTCGTCTAGTTACTGAACAGTCAATTCTTGATATGTGCAATTCATTAATCCAACGTTTGTATGAGAGAGATTAGGTGCTGCAAGCTTGGTGTTTATATCCCCATGTGGGAGTTTGGATGCATTGGAGGGAAATGGAAATCTAACAAGCACCCGGTAACTTATTACACTCAGGTTAACCATAATAAAGAGAAGCGATTAGCCTTCTTTCTTTCCCCTCCACCAAACAAACCACAACAATCTGTTTCTCACCTGTGATTTCCACCACGGATTACAGTCTGTCCCTGAGATGGTGCATTCTGCCTGGCGCCCTCTTGCATCTGCTTTTGGCAAGGTATACACAGACACCCTGATACAAAGTGCTGTTGAACTGGTGGATGTGGAGGTGAAGGGTAGGGATTTGAATGATTCTCAGAGACGAGCCTTTACCACAGATGGAAAACAAAAAGACACATAATTATAAAATGTTCTTAAATGGCACTGTAGTTAATCACAATAAATCTTAGCATAAATCTTTCTTGGTAACGAGCAATAGAGAGATTTTGTTATCATAAAACTTTGTGAGAAAGGCTTCTTGTGAAGTAATATAGTTTTTAAGAAAGAGGTAATTACTCACTCAAATATTAAAAGAATCCAGGACTGAAGTCTTTTCTTTAGGCATCTAAAAGCACACACATTTGTGCAACAAGGGTGATTTTTCTTTCATTATTTTCTTGCAACTTTAATGACTACTTGAGTCAAAATTTTCACAGGTTTATTATTTGATGCATATGTTGAAATACACCAAGTGGGAAGACTGGTCTTTGACAATTACCAAAGGTGACCGGTGCCTTTAACAGACAATGACATCATGAGGACAAGAATGAAAGTTACTACTCACCCGTTGCCCTGCCAACACTGGTTGCCATGATCACGTGGACTCAGTAAGGGTAGATTAATGGATGTTTCTGATCGGCTGTCGGTGTCCGTTCTCGATGTTTCCGTCCAGCCTCCCTTGACCTCATTCTCGATACTCAGATCACAAGTCATGCTTTGATGCTGACGGCAAAAAGTCAAAGAAGAAAGTGTCAGTAAAGTTTTATTCTCATTTATCATGATTTGAGGGTTGAACAAAGGAAAAATTGCTACAGCTGATAGATTGGGCAGCTCCTTAATGTATATATATGGATATATTCTGCATGGTGACCTACCTCTTCTCTAATATCTTCTGAGATGTAGAGTCGGGTTTTCAGATCTTCGATCTCCTTCCTGGCTTTCTGGAGACTGTCTTCAAGTCTTTCTCTGGCATCACATACTGCAAATAGAAGAGTCATTATAATACCGTTATTAAAAGAAATGCAAGACATCATATTCTCAAAAAGCTTATTCTAAAAACCTTTTCAAATCCATCTCAAGACTTTTATATTTGTGTACAACAAATTTTCCATACAAGGAAAAAACAAACCAGAATAAAAAGTGCCCGGGCCAAGTTCCCCTTTTTTATTTCAGATTATTTATTATGGTTGTGAAGCCAAGGGCTCTAAGAAAAGCAAAGGTAATCATATACTAGCCAAGAACCCAATAAAGAGCAGACAATAAAGAGCAGACAATGAAGGCAATTTCAGCTATAGGTGTGGGAGTAAAAACCAAGACAAATAATCCAGGGAAACCCAACACAGTTGGGTAGGGACTGAAAACCTAATCAACATAGTGCCCCTGGTGGGATTCGAACCTATGTCCTAGAGGCGGAAGGCAAAGAAAGATACCACTACGCCATCCCAAGGTTATCCCCTTACAATAAATGCCACTTCATAGGTTGTATTTCAAACTGGCCATTATACCTGACATGTTGGCAAAATAGTGAGAACGCCAACCAAGGGCTAAATAGTTCACTTGTTAGAACACTGTCAAACAAACCTGGAGGTCACATGTTCAAATCCACTTATAGTAATTTTGTCTTTGTTCACCCCCAAAATTGAAATAATAAAGCAATGCTAGTTGAAGAAGATTCTTTTCAATTCCAACTTACCGTCTTGATGTTTTTTCTCTAATTCTCGGTTTTCATCGGAGAGACTCGAACACTGCACCTCCTTGGAAAATGTCTCCACCGTCTTCCTTTTCGTTTCTGGTGACTTCTGATAACTTTGAGCATCCTTAAAACGAAACAGACCAAGCAAAGGTGGTTTTAATTGAACAATGAGTGAAATAGAGTGTTCACAATGAACTGTCACAAAATGTTTTGAAATGCTTAAACTTGTACTGTCTTTTCACTTTGTGAACATTCCTTCGTCCTATACACAAAACAAGCAAAGTAAAATTGTAAAATTGTCCTTTCACTGTGTGACTAACTGTAAGTCCACACAGTGTTTCAAGTCCTTTTATTATGTGGACCTCTTGTTCTCATGTCCACACTTTGTAGTGTCAAAACAGTGTTTTTAACACTGTTTTTTTAACACTGTTGAAGAGCTGATTTTCCTAAGGTATACAGAGCAAAGGAATGTCCACAGAGTGATGACTTGAACAAAAAGCTGTGTGTTGTTTAACTGTTGTCACTGTTTCCTTAAGTTCACAGAAAAAAGGAATGTCCACAGAGTGTATGCAACATAGAACTAAGTGTGTGAGTATAAACACAAAAGAGATTCGGTAAAATTACATATTTGGGACAGTCCTCAGTTTGTTTTACATGTAGGTACAAAACCAATCGGGGCGTCGCTAAAAAACATCTGAACCAGGGAATGGAATTTACAAACATGCCGGCGTGTGAGTGTGTGTGTGTGTTTTGGGTGTGGGGAGACACCTTCCTAATAAACTTCCTGAATCCACGTCTGAATATATTCATTGTTTTGTTTGCTTTGTTTGTGCATGAACTTTGTGAAAACAATAAAGTCATAATTGCAATCCCATACTCAACACCTACGTACCTCACTACTGCACGCTGATGACGTCCGATGAACCTCAGCCGTCACAACGTACTGATTGGGCAGAAGCTCTAAATGGTGATGTGTTCCAGAGTCATGTGACTCTGTGGACACTTTGGATTGGTTGAGGGCGGCTCGTTCCAATCGCGGTGAGGAGGAAAGGGAGGAACACTGGCTGCATATTGACGTTGAACGAGACAGCGCCTGTGGGATAAGAGATCAAATTACATTTTCAAACTTGGCCTCTAAAACTGACACTGAAACTTCCTTGGTCATCTTCTCTCCATTGGGTCCCTGGCTAGTACAGTGATTATGATTATAACCAAAATTGATATTCTTTATCCCCGATGCAAATTTAACATCTATTAAATTGTTGCTGAAACATAGGATTAGAACTGCCTCTAGCTACCTGGCAATCTTGGTGGTCTAGTTAGTGTAACACTGCTCTAAAATTGCAAACGTAGTGGGTTTAAATCCAACCTGAGTAATATGCCTTTGGTTTTTTTCACAGAACTCAGGAAAGTACTGAGTATACAGTGCTAACACACAACGGTGTATAAGGTTAAACCAAAAATTAACATTCTTTATCCCTGATGCAAATGTAACATCTATTGAAATATTAATTTCATTTTCTGAGAGTCATTCTCTTCACAACCAGAATAAATGAAATGAAATGAAATGAATCTAAAATATTCTTACAAGGTGACTGGAATGACGTCGTTGCATCAGTGATGACTCAAAGGACCTCGGGGATGGGGGTGTGGGACTCGTTGATCGACTCGTCCTGTTGCTATCACCACCGACAGTGAGTTGTCCATTCCGCCTGAGTCTCAGTAACTCTTTATGCTGTAACTCAATAGTGTGCTCCAATCTGTAGGAGAGTAATAGAGAGAAACGCTCAGTGAGTTAGATCACAAAGTCTAAAAGTGCTTGAGTTTTTCAAATACAAGATCTGCAAAGAGTTACTCAACATTTACCTGTTGAGTCATGTTGTGTCCTTGTATAAAAAAGAGGTTACCCATGATTATGGCAATTACTATTAATATTTGACCAAAACAACGCAACTTGTACAATAAATAAATAACTGCACACAACAATAATTAAGCAAGAAAACAACAAATTTAAACAAAAGAAACAACAAAATTAATTGAAACACCAAAATTCTAAACATCTAAACATCTTTGCAACGGGGATAAAGAATATTAATTTTGGTTTTTACCCATACACCGATGTGTGTTAGCACTGTATACTCAGTACTTTCCCGAGTCCTGTGAAATCCCACCCGAGTAACGTGCCTGTGACATTTTTTTCACAGGACTCGGGACAAGTACTGAGTATACAGTGCTAACACACATCGGTGTATGGGTAAAAACCAAAAATTAATATGTAAACATCTTTATCTAGAAAAGAGAAAAATGGCAGTCCGAAGCTAGGGACCAAACAATTGAAAACAGTGGCTCCATTAGGAGACATACTGGTGCCTTTCACATGTAGAGAGTATTTTTAATAATGTAAACGTTGAAATGATTCAATGTACTCTTCTGAACACCAAGAGTTTAATTTAATTCTTCTTCAAAACAACCAGTTGATTACTTCCTGATTGAATAACTTCCTGGTTTGTCATCACTTCAGGTTCTTATCTCAGTAGGGATGTCCACCATCATTACAATGGGATTTAACATGGTTTAGGATGTGTTTATTGATAATCATCTTATTAAGACGTTGGTGCATCTCCGGAATGGATCATCGTGGAGGTAAACAATAATTTACATCCATGAAGCTCACTTTAACCATGCTTTAATTCTAGAGGAGGGATCATGGCGTGCCCTGGCCAAACGATTAAGAGCACTGGGCCCAAATTCATGGCTCTGCTTACCGTAAGCACAGAATCGGTGCTTACGGAAGCAGGGAATTCTGTGCTTACGGCAAGCCTATTTCACGGGTCAGCGGCGAATTTTGGCTTCTGCGCATGTGTACTCCACGTTACTAGGCATTCCACGCTTACAAGGCTAGCGCAAAAATTAGGCGCTTGCATGTAAGCGGGGAATCGTGTTCGTAAGCGCAGAATTCGGCGGTAAGCAGAGCCATGAAATTGGGCCCAGCACTCGAGCGCTAGTGTTTCTGATCGGCAGAGTGTGGGTTCGACTCCTGGTCATGGCACTAGTGTCTGTGAGCAAGATAGATCTGTGTATACCAGATGGGACATTAAGCCGTAGGTCTCATGTAGAAGAATTGGCAGTGCATGTAAAAGAACTCGCAGGACACTACTGGAAAGTGTAAGAGTAGGGGTTTTAACCACGTGTTTCTGGTTCATATACCTTTAGCAAGCACCCCTGTTAACAGGTTTTCTCAGATTGTTAGCTACAGTGAATATAAAATCACCTATGAGGTATCCTTGGTTCCAATTCCTTACCAATATATCATAATAATGGTTCACGCTTATTTGTATTGTTTTTCATGAAGAAAAATTGTTGTCAGAGACACAAAAAACCCATTTTGGATTGTGTTTTTATTCATGTCAACAATTTCCCCAAAGTAATAGGCTGCTTAGCCCTGATTTCTCTCTGAGACTCTTCAGTGTTACTTTAGAGACAGACAAACAAAGAGGACAAAAGAAAAACACCTACGTCATTCTTTCTTAATATCAAGAAGCCCCGGAGCATAACTGGTGTCCACCCACTGCGCAATTGTGTTGGCATAGCGGGCAGTCATAATTAACAATCCCTCCCCAAAATGATCTTTATTATGACCATCTCAACACCTCCGGCCTTCACCCATCACCTCCTTCACAAAAAAAACAGACTCCCTTCTTCCCCTAGTCTTCCCTCTGTTCCGACCCCCTGAAATCTCGAGGTCTTGGGGCGATAGAAGAGGAGAGCAAATAAGACACTAGTATGATTGTGTTCTAGTGGGCTAACCAAACAACCTGGTAAACCAACTGAGTAAATTGAGATTTTGCTGTCTCTGAGTGTCTTCACCAGGGAGCAATGCTCAATGTTTGTAACCATCTTGCCCCAGTTTTTAAGACGGTTTTCAGTTGAACTTGAGAGCAGCAGCAGCACTACATGCCTGCATGCTTCGTTTTTTTGTTTTTGAAAAAGGAAAGGACAGTAAGGCATTTTCTCCTTGGAAAAGGACTCCCTACACCAATATGAGGAAATTGTCAACTTCTACTGGAGCGTTTTAAGGGCACCAAGGCATTGACCAGGGGGCATGGAGGCAATCGCCTTCGTTGCCTCTGTGAAGGCACTTTTGCCTCCGTGAAGGCACTTTATTAAAGACTGCAGAGGAAACTCAAAATTTAAAAGTTGTTGATAAATACACACATGTACAAATTCAAGGCAGTGGTCAAACTGTGTACATGTATGTATTCAAATGTTCAAAAACACAAGGCATAACTAAAAGAGGTTTCCAATAACACACCATGTGAAAATCTCTTATTTACTAACACTTTGTCTTTTATAAATAGAATGTATTTTGATCCCAGACCTTCTTGTTGTGGCTGTTTACGTGTAGCCATCAAGTCATTACCTACCCCTAAAGAGTTCCCATGAGAGAAGAGTAAAGACCGTCCCTGATTGAAAAGATTAAACCATTTAATCCTATCTGAATCAATCTAATGATCCTTCTACCTCGCATAAGAGATCATTGCAAACCAATAAAACCCTGATTTCCATGGCTGAATCACATCTCCCAATGTTCAATCAACCGGAGGTAAGTAGTTTCTTTCCTCTGTGTGTACCGTAAAAAAAAAGTTTATCCTAGCTTGGTTGATACCAAACTCCTAAGACTTTACTTTCCCGGATGCACACAAGTACACAACCAAAGGCTAGATGCAGAGTCCAACTAGAGTTCAGTGACCGTTCACTAGCTAATATCTGATGACCGTACTAGCCAGTCCACTCTGATCTTCTGTTCAACTGAAGAGCCAAGGCCCTTTTGTTTGCCGGACAGATTCTATCCCCCTAGCAAACTTCGAGGAATGTAGCCTGTCCTTTTGTGCGCGAGGACAATACGTAGAAACCAGCAGAGCCCCCTGCTTACACATTTCATCAGTAATTGCTAGAGTTGGAAGCTGAATGGTCTTCCAATTTGAATAGGTGTGGACCCTTTTTTTGTGGTGGTGGTATTAGAAAATGGAAAGGGTTTAAAAGACACCGAGACCAAAGAAGAGTCGGGAGACGGACGGGGGGAAAAGTTGGGGCTGTGATTCAAAGAGTATACAATTGTGAGGAGATCCGTGATTGTCCTTCGAATGATTCAATCGCCGAGTTGGAGGATTTTCTGTTTGTTTGCAAGCTACGGGCTGGATATTTGGTTGCTTTCATCCCCACCCCCCCCCCCCCCCCCCCCACGAAACAAAATCTTAGTTTGACCATCGGCAATACGTCTAATGCCCTACTCTGCCCATATCCCTCCTGGCGGACCTTTTTGTGTTTTTCAGGGATGATTACGGCCATGTCACCATTGACTAAGAAAACAGGATGAGCAATGATTCAAAAGCCAAGGCAAATAAAAATATCCATCCATGCATCTAAAAACTGCATGCCGGATCGACTTTTCCAGAAAAAGAAGAAGATTATCTGAGGTGATGAACTCAGTTGGGAAAGAGTTTTCCCACAGAAGTATTGACTATTTTTTATACAACACTTTATGTATATCTACAAATGTACAAGAGTCTCAAAGCACTAAGTACTAATAATTTTTTACAAGGTGCTGTCTTATTTTAAACAGCCACTGCAAGAAAAACCATGGCAAACCCCTTCTCTTAGGGATAAATGTAACTGGGTTTTTAGAACGGACGTTAAACAACACACAGTTAATGGTTGCTTGACACAAGTGTCAAGACCGGGACTCGAACCCACCACCAGAAACCACACTAGAACCAACAGCAAAATAAATCATACAAAAGTTCAGGCATTAAAACTCGCCCTACACTGTCCATCACAATAATAAGGAATCAAGGCTTCTAAGTTATCTTCATGTTGTGAAATGTTAAGGTTTTTCTCAGCAAATCCTAACGTGTCAAGTCACAAAAGAATCTTTCCTGAAACCAGTTTTGTGATTCCCATGGCGAATGTAGTGAGTAATCTTGGAAGTGTCTGTAAGACCATGCAAGACATAATGTTATTTGAAGACGTTGACAAAAGGAAAAATCTTCTTGCAATGCTGTTCCGTATTCGGCCAACAAGGAAGCGCAGAAGAAAAAAAGTGCACATGTACATCGGGTACCAAATGCAAACAAAAGCCACTGAATGTTAATAGGACACTATTTGCAATTAGGCTCAGCGTCTCTTGTGTGTAGCAAGCCAACTCAAACAACCAGGGGAAAGAGCTTCCCTCCGGATTTTAACACCTCCTGATGACAAGCCACCTAGCCCCTGCCAACAGTTTACCAAGCAGACTCTCTGGGGGTTTGACCTATAGTCCCGCTACCTGTCTAGGGTGAGGGTAGGGCTGGGTGCTTTTTCCCCCCTCTGGCTCAAGGCTATTCGAGAGGAGCCTCTTGTCTAGTTAATGGTACACAGTTCTACCTTTTTCCCTCTCTTTTTTTGTGTCCTGTGACAAACTTTTGAATGCAGTAGAGGGTGCCAGACTGGTTATAGTACAAGCCTGATCAGACCATGGAGGTCTGTTTTGTTCAGACTTCTGAACGATCTTCTACATCAGGGTCATCTGTCAGCTTAACTGAGAAGCATTTTTTTCCTCCTCTTTTTCTTCTTCGGTCTCTAGAATGACGATCTTATACTCCTTGGTCTGGTGTCTCCCGGCCTACTAACGATGTACAGTAATTGGGTAATAATGAGCTCATCTGGTTTATATCAGTAGAACTTGTAAACATGTATCCCCAAACAACGTTTTTTTCACCATTGGTTACTTTAACTTTCTGAAAAACAAGTCTGCAGCGCAGAGTTGATGATGTGACTTAAAACCTTCACGTCTGATCTCTAATAAGGCAGAAAATTGTCTTGTAAATCAGAGATGAAAGCAGTTATTAAAATGGAGACAAGTTAAAGAACAATTTTTAAAACATTGTATGGGGAAAGTCTTTTGTTGTTGATTTGAATTCCATGTACAGTTATATAATACATGGTCTAGAGTAGAGATGGGGTCGTTATTCGTCTTAATAAGGATGGCAGCTTGTGTATGTACCACTTTAATCTTATTAAAGGCACTAGACACTATTGGTAATTACTTTAAAAAAATTGTAAGCAAAATAAACTTTCAGGCATCTGAAAGTGTGTGCAACAAGGGTGTTTTTTTTTCTTCTCCTGCACCTTCGATGACCAATTGAGTTCAAATTTTCACAAATCTGTTTTTGTATGCAAATGTTAGGATACACCACGTGAGAATACTGGTCTTTGACAACTACCAAACATGTCCAGTTTCTTTAGGTTACACCGCTAGCACGGACATTTGGTAGTAAATACTGTAAGCAGAGAATGGCGACCGTAGGCACAGCATTCTGCGGCAAGCAGAGCCATGGAATAGGAAACCAAGTCTGGTTTACAGGCCGGGAATTTCAAGGAGTCCATGGCCTCCGTTGCCCCAGTCTTGGCCTTGTGCCCCTTCAAAAGTTTACCATAAACTTTAAGATTAACCAATGACGTGGCCTTTTTTAAATCAAAATGGCCTTGCCCTCTCAAAGATGACATTGCAGGGCCTGGGTTATCAAATTGGGAAACGGTATCGACAACAAAAGAAGACAACCAATCCTACATCAGCCCTCAAGCTGGATCTGCCCTACCGAGAATATGTTTTAAAGTTCTTCCGTGAGTCAGATTGTCCAGAATAAAACGTGCAGTTACATACACAACAGAGATAAGCCATTCCTCCACACACACAGGAGCGCTGTTTGCAGACTTGTGGGAAATATCCCTTGCAGGAAAAACAAGGGTATTACTCCTTTGAATGGATCGTCCTCTCCTTTTATCATTCCTTGTTGACTATTTACTCTCTTGCCCCCGTAGAGATGAAGAAGATGGGGATGCTGTTTCCCAACGACATCGCAGACCCCTAGAGGTAAGCTCCTGATCTTGAATAGGGGGGAGCATCTTATTAGCAAACTTGCCAACCCTTGCTGCATCTTTTGTCCCTGATAAAAGGGTGCCGAGACCCCACCTTATTGCCCAACAACAGCTCGCCATTAAGAGCTCATTAAGGAGCTAAGCGGCATGGCTGGAACAATTTCAGGGCTATTAGCACCAGTTGGGCTCACCCAAGTTCTTGCAAGATTTGGCTTATTTCGTTAAAGGATCTTAACCCGCCTCTCGATGGTCTCCAAGGAGGGTCACGATCGTCACAACGGTGGTCGAGTCTGAACTTTTGCATTAATAAAGTGTATCCAAGTAATAGGCCAAATTACTTTTAAATATGTTTAGCGTCCCCACCTGCTTCCTTTTAAGAGGCTGCCTCCTTTTTCTTTCTTGTTTTACAAAACCAAATAAGGATACAATTTAAGGATCTGACAAAAAAAATATATCTTTTTGAAAAATGTCCAGCCGGTTGTCTTTAAAAATGTGTTGGGCTCTTTTTAAAAAGAAAATAGCATTCCTCCTTCCTTTTCCAAAAAACAGGACGCTAAACATGTTTTTGGTTCTTTTTTTTTTGCCATATACAACCTACACACAATGAACCACATCTCACACACAAATGTATAACACACAATCATGAACTCCCTTTTTCGTATTGTTCATGTAACCTGGCAGAGTTCGGTCTATCCAGATTTCAAGACATATCTCCCATGACATCTGATTCAGCGCCACACAGCGCCAGTCCGCACAGATTTAAAATCAACATCAATTGTTAAGCAACAAGAGGCCTTACCAAAATCTCACTCAATCCCTCCAAGAATTTCACCCTCAATACCGCCGAGCCCAAGAAATATTGGCCGAATCAGTTTTTGCTTTTGAAACTGTGTGAGATGACAACAATCCTAAATCTACTCTGCTGTTTTGTTTCCTGCAGTTGGAATGGCAAGGGGGGGGGGTCAAAACAAAAAGAGAAATCCGCCCAGCAAGGACATTCTTTTACTATGCGGCACTTCCTAAAAAGTAACATTTAAGCTGTTTTCAGAATGCGGGATTACAGATAACGAAAGGGAAGCAGTAAAGATATTTGGTCACATTCTTGTCTGTGGTTACTCCGTCCTTGCATATAAATCCACAATGAATGCCCATGTTAAAGGAACAAGTTGCCTTGGATAGGACGAGTTGGTCTTTGAAAAGCGATTGTAACCGTTTGTTATAAAACTAACACGGTCGGCCATTCCATAAATGGCCCACCATGTTAGTCGACGAGCTAAAAGGAAAACCATGCAATTTCAAGTAATACCTGTGTGGATCATTGGTTTCTACTTTCAAAACATCTTTCTAACCATGCATTTCATAACAAAGGGTTAAAAACGCTTTTCATCGACCAATTCGACCAATTCGACCGATCCAGGGCAACGTGTTCCTTTAAAAAAAACACAGCTTCAGTTTTAGCTTCGGCTAAGGCATCGTGTATTGTCTAGTGGCTAAAATAATTTCTTAGAAGATTACTGAAGAAAAAAAAAAATTCAGCAGAACTAAAAAAAACATTATGATTATATGCTGTTATGCAGTGTATAACTGAAAAGACAGAAAGTTGTCAATCACAAAGTCTTCTCAGAACCAACAACACCACTCAAAAGAGATTAATTCTGTGTAAACTTTAAACATGGTGCTACCGCAAACCCACAGAGTCATATAAGAACTGGAGGGTGCACTGGTGATGCTTGTTGCACAAACGCAACGGGACCGCAAGGAGACACGCGCCCGCCATTCTGTGCGCGCGTTGAATATGAAACACACATTGGAGTTTGTGTTTACTGAACGCTACGCGATGCTGTTTTTTTTTAACTTACAAAATGGCCGCACAAACACACGCTGTGAGATGCCAGTTTTGTCAACTTAGAAAATGGCCACCTGCGTGCATGGCAGGTCGCGTATAGTGCACCCTCTAGTTCTTATATATATCTCTATGCGCAAACCTCACTTGATTGTACTCCAACCATTCAAAGTTTCAAATCCTACATTACGTTAATTGTTACATAGATGAACACAAAATAATTTCTGCTCCATTTCGAAGACTCCCTTGATTTTAATTTAATACAAGATAAATAGAATTGAGACTCATGTCTTTCAACCGGTTTATACATCAGGCAATTTTTCTTTAAAATTCATTTGGAAAATTCACAATGTTATTCGATAAGCTCTCTCCAAACTGTTTCGAGATCAAATAGCAAAAGGTATACAGCTCAAATAAGCTGTGGTCTCCTTTTCCCAAACAGACTACTCCTTAATCGGACTCCAAAGTAAAACCTTACGACGGCTAAATCTAAATCGTTTCTGCCTCGCTGCGCATCGAGGTGTAACAATCACAACAATATAATTTTTTCGCCCGCCCCGCAAACCTGCCGCGTCTTTCGATAATCTTCAAAGAACACTTCCTTTTGTTAATCGCAGTTTCGCCGACGATCCACACTCAAAATCTCGAATGCACTTTATCTGCTGACTATTTTTGTTTCGAGACATTAACAACCTAAAAATAGCTGAAAGCGCATTTCCCAAGGGAGACCAGATTTCATGGGATACCAGTCGCTGTTCTGTCATAACACAAGGACAAAATTTGATGTCCTGGCAAGGAAGCCTTTCACTCTACTTGGAGCTTAGCATCCTTGCTCTACTCGACTTCTTCCACTCACTGAGTCTGTTGTTGCAGTCCCGGATTTTATTTTAAGGTCTTTTTTTTCTTCTTATTTCTTCATTTCAAAAGATAGAAGTCTTTGAAGAATTCTTACAATATGGGAGAATTCAGGACACTAGGTGGCAGCAAACCAAAATTTACCTTGTACACGCAGTTCTGAGCATGCGCATATTTTTCAGAACAATGCATTTTAATGCTGGTTCTAATTCCGTCGTGTGTCCCCAAACAGTCCCCCATTATAATTTACAACATTTCTGAAGTCCTATTGCTCAACAACCAAAATTTAGCCCCACAAACACAATGTGTGACTGACAACCACTGTATACTCAGGGGCTTTTTTTTTTTAATTTTCCAATTTTCGATTTGAATAATTATGTCTGGTTCAATGACTTGCTTAGTCACAAGTTCCAGGTTAAATTTGAATTCCTCAGACCCCCCGACTATAGAGACCGTTTCTATGTCCCATGGTTCGGGCAAGCTGTGCGTAGTCATGAGGGAAAACGGTAACACCTTTGTCTCACAGGATTTTGAAATCTTGTCCCCAGAGTGGTAAACTGGTCAGTTGTGGTGTTATCAGTTACTGGCCCAATGCTGAAAACTACTCAACTCTGGCCAGTGGTCCAGTGGGGGGTTCAATCCCAAGCTGGACAGAGTCAGTTGTGGGGTTCTGGCCCAGGGTCAGTTCTGGTGTTACTGGCCCAATGCTAAAACTACTGGACTCTGGCCAGTGGTCCAGTGGGTGGTTCAATCCCAAGCTGGACAGAGTCAGTTGTGGGGTTCTGGCCCAGGGTCAGTTGTGGTGTTACTGGCCCAATGCTAAAACTACTGGACTCTGGCCAGTGGTCCAGTGGGTGGTTCAATCCCAAGCTGGACAGGGCCAGTTGTGGTGTTACTGGCCCAATGCTAAAAACTACTGGACTCTGGCCAGTGGTCCAGTGGGTGGTTCAATCCCAAGCTGGACAGGGCCAGTTGTGGTGTTACTGGCCCAATGCTAAAACTACTGGACTCTGGCCAGTGGTCCAGTGGGTGGTTCAATCCCAAGCTGGACAGAGTCAGTTGTGGTGTTACTGGCTCAATGCTAAAAACTACTGGACTCTTGCCAGTGGTCCAGTGGTCCAGTGAGGGGTTCAATCCCAAGCTGGACAGGCATGGTCAGTTGTGGAGTTCTGGCCCAATGCCACAAAATGTTTGTTTTGACTGGTGTAGCGACTGTCCCTCTCAAACCCTTACATGTACATCTTTTAATTCCTTTCCACCCAGAGAGAAAGAGTTGATGATCGCGCTGCCGAGACCATCCACTTTTGTTTAGAAGATTTACTCCAACGCCTGAACACCTCAAACCATGGAGGAAACAAAGTACCCAACATTATCTTAAATCCAATCCCAGTGGGTATGGAACTTCCACCTGGACGACCTCACATCCTTTCTTCTCTGTCTTGATAGACAGTGACAGTTCCTTTTAGAACATCTTCATGTTTCTTAATTAAAATGTCTTTGGAATAACAGTCCCAGTGAAGATTAAGACCGAAGCCTTATTTTCAATCTTCATGTTTTGAGGTTTTAAGATCCCATCCCTGGTGGGTCTATCCCTACAGATTTGACACAAGAGCGTCTCTTAGGAACGCCTTCAATCTTCGATAAATATAATGTGAAATTTCTGCGACTGTAAGATGAAATCCTCGCCCCCCGAAAAACAAAATATTTGTTAGGTTTCAAAATCCCATCCCTCGAGTTATACGGAAGAGTTTGTTCTCTGAGGAATAACAACTAAAAGCTGATGGGCAGATTTGACGAAGTCATGACAAATTTGACAATATCGAGGCAGGGATTTTCAATTTGATTGACTGTTCAAGATTAAGAAAACCTGACAATATCTAAATGCATACTGACCTTTTTTAGATTCGTTGTTGTGAATATTTTTCTCAAGTAAACTAGTGCAAACTACTTGAGAGTAAAACTTGAAGCTCAAAACTTTTAACTGGACCATAATTTATTTTACAAGACCAGCCGTCGATTTCACCAAACTCTTCCTAGGAACTTAGGAATCATCTTAGGACTTAGGACGGGTTCAGTTCCGTATCCAAGTACAAAGGACGCATTGAACCCATCCTAAGTTAGGATGGGTTGCTCGTCCTTACCCGAGTTAGGATTAATCCTAGCGTTTCGTGAAATCGGCTGCTGAATCTTAAGGAGGAAGAACTTCTACAATGTTTATAACGTAATTTGACCAAGCACTGGAGAAGAATTTGTTATACTCAACAGAACTTTTACCAGTGATAATTACCGGTATCAGAATCAAAGTCCACATGTTGAACGTCATTCGTTTTAAGTGAGGAATTATTTTGCTATCAACACTGTATAGGGCCTACTCAGTACTTTCCTGAGTCATGTGAAAAAATATCACACCCGAGTAACATGCCTGTGATATTTGTTCACACGACTCGGGAAAGTACTGAGTATACAGTGCTAACACACATCGGTGAATAGGTAAAAACCAAAATTAATATTCTTTATCCCGATGCAAATGTAACATCTATTATATGAGGTGTTAGTTATGGTTTTTAATTGAAAAAAAAAAAAGCCACAAGACCACCGGACTTCTCTAGTCTTGAGTTTACTCGCTCAGCGCTAAAATCACTTGCCTCAGGCTTGCAGTCCAGGGTGAAACTGTATTCTTGAATATGTGCAGTGCATTTGTATGGTAATGTATGTACTTCTTCCACAATAGTATGTAGTAGCACTCAATGTTGGGATGGCTCTAACTTTGTTTCTTATTTTTAACTCTGAAGTCATTTACTTTGTATTGAAGAATTTTAAAAGTGGTATGATTATAATCTCAACCTCGGACAACATTCTCATTAAGGTTACCAACCAAGAACTCAAAACAAATAAACCTTGGCGACATTCTACTTAGGGTTACCAACCAAGAACTCAAAACAAATAAACCTTGGCGACATTCTACTACAAGTTACCAACCAAGAACTCAAAACAAATAAACCTTGGCGACATTCTACTTAGGGTTACCAACCAAGAACTCAAAACAAATAAACCTTGAACAACAATCTACTTAGGGGTACCAACCAAGAACTCAAAACAAATAAACCTTGGCGACATTCTACTACGGGTTACCAACCAAGAGCTCAAAACAAATAAGCCTTGGCGACATTCTACTACGGGTTACCAACCAAGAACTCAGAACAAATAAACCCTGAACAACATTCTTACTAGGGTTACCAACCAAGATCTCAGAACACACATTAACGGGAAAAAAGCGAATCTCCTCTGAATGTTTGAGAGACAGGCATCAAGGCTAATCTTCTTTTGGGGCTGTCAAACTTTCCTCTCTTCAACATCTTAAATGAATCCTTACACAAAACCATCAAACCCAGTGTCTCTACAGCCGTCAAGAAACGCTAAAATGACGCCAATGTCTAAGTAATGAGCCTTTCCCTCTCACCTCGTCAACTTCTGAGGTTTCCGGGTGCCATTTTTCACACATCTGACATTAAGCCTGGCTTTCAGAACATTCAGTAGGCTTAGGGGTTTTTTTTTCAGACGGGCGTAGAACAGGTTGATGCTACGTATTTCTTTTAATTGCCACGATCTGGGCACCTGGAAGAGGCGTGCTGGATTAAACATGATAGAGTAGCTACAGGGCACGAGACCTAACAGCAGGCCTTAAAAATACCCCCACGGAGCCACGGCACCCACACCAACTACTGTGCGATGTCCTGCCCTTTGCAAAGTTCCCATACAAATATAAATTTTCCTCATAGAAGTGTCCGATACCACAGAAAATTGATAGAGTAGCTACTACAGCAGGCCTCCAAATACCCCTACGGCAGTGCTCTGGGTTTTGCTGTGCTGCCCTTTGCAAAATTCCAATACATTTTTAAATTTTCCAGGACAATGTGCCCCTTACCAGAGGCAAATTGCTGTGCCCTTTCAAGAGCAAAGTTTAATGCCCGTTACTACGAATACTACATGATTACAGATGAGGAAACATCAAGAAGATGTTCCCTTTTGTGGATATTTCCAATACGTATAGGTTTGTTGGATGCAATGGTTCATCCCTTCATTCAATGGCAAGCTCTATCACTTGGTACAAAGAAAATGTCCCAACTGATGGATTGGCTGTCATTTTCCCCCCTAAAAAGTCAGACTAAAACGCTGTTCATTGTGTACTGCTGTACATGTGCATATGGGATTTGTTAACCAGCTTTCACTTTTTAACTAAAGCTGCCCATACATGTACACATTTTTATGTGTGTATAGTTTTTGAGTTGGGCTGTTCTTGGTTATGATTAAATTACATCTACATGTAGTTCATTTGAGGTTGTACTTTGTCTTTCAGTGTTAAGATTATATTATGAAGCCATTCAACATCTAAAAATTGTCATTGGAGTGGGTGGGTGATTTTTTTTTTTGAGCCTTCATGCGCAATCACAACCCTGCCCAGTTAACTCCCAACTGCAAATGCATCAAGAAGTGTTTTACAGTATTTCAGCAGATGCACACCCCTTTAGCGAAGCACTCCACATTTAAGTGGGTTTTTTTTTCAGAACTCATTTTAAGTGTGAGAAAATATCCTCTCTATTATGCGACTGAACAGTGAGAGTCTGCTTAGAAAAAAAAATGAAACAGTTGGTTATAGAATTAAAACAAATTGTACCTACTTTTTCTTTGCCCTGAGAATGTTGGCAACATCGGCACATAGAGAGACGACGCCCTTTCGGCTACTGTTGACGACCAACGTCACCGCTTTAGCGGCCACATCCTTGTCTTCTACAAGATTGTGAATCTCAAGACCACTCCCTGTTCAGAGAAGAAAAATATTCTTAATTTTGGTTCTTTGCCCGTACACCGATGTGTGTTAGCACTGTATACTCAGTACTTTCCCCAAGTCCTGTGAAAAAATATCACAGGCATGTTACTCGCGTGGGATTCAAACCCATGACCCTTGCAATTCTAGAGCAGTGTCTTACCAACTAGACTACCGAGGTTGCCCGGTAGCTAAAATATTCTTATTTTATTTGATTACACATCTAACACAGCACAATTAGCGCCAATAACAGGAAGAATAGGAAACAAGAAGAAATATTCAACTATGTGTGTCAGCACTGTATACTCGGTTTACCAAGTTCTGTGAAAAAAAACACAGGCAAATATCACAGAACTCAGAAAATTACTGTGCATACTGAGTAATACCATAGAGTAAAGACAGCCTCTGTCCTTACTCTATGGTAATACACATCAGTGTAAAAATAATTTAAAAGCAAAATCAAAATCCTGGTCCCCGATGCAAGAAGTGTGAAAGGAAAACCCCCAAAGGGGAAAAACCCCACGCAAGGACTAAAAACCAAAACCACAAGGATTGGGTCTGAGGTGGGATTCGAACCGAGATCCAAAGAGGTAAAAGGCAGGGGGAAAAAACACTCAGCCAACCTGATACCCATCCTCTACTTTCCAATAATCACACCATACGTCCCATTTATGTAGCATCTTCTAATGGTTTACAAGGTGCTGCGGCACAATCAGAAGACACTGCCAGAAACACCGGGGCAAACCTCTTCTCTTTCGCATTAAGTGTAACTGATGGGCCCTTTTACATGCCTTACTCGATAAACAGGACCAATGGCTTCGAGTCCCAACCAAAAGACAACGCAAAAGGCTCTAATGGTTAAGTTTCTTGCTTTTAAAAGGACAAAAGTGGGACTCGAACCCACATTCTGCTGATCATTAATAAGATTAACACCAGACCTTGAGTCCAGTGCTCGAAGTTGCAAGATAATAATGGAAGAAAAAACACCCCACCGTTGTCACACAAAGTTGTGTGCTTTCAGATGCTTGATTTTGAGACCTCAAAATCTAATTCTGAAGTCTCAAAATCAAATTCGTGGAAAATTACATCTTTCTCGAAAACTACGTCACTTCAGAGGAACTGTTTCTCACAATGTTTTATTCTATCAACCTCTCCCCATTTACTCGTTACAGAGTAAGGTTTTATGCTTATAATTATTTTGAGTAATTACCAATAGTGTCCACTGCCTTTAATATGAGAGTTGTAAACATTACTACACCCTGCGTTTGAATATTAGTGCACCATAAAACTGATTTTAGTATAAAACATCCCTCTTTGTTTTTGTCAGGTACGTGGGTATGCTTTCCTATTTCATATGTGCACACTCATCAATAATGAATTGTCACGAATGCTCTGGTACATGTAGTTCACACATTATATGTGACTTCTAGTTATCTGAGTTTTCAATCAAACAAATAAATAAATAAATAAACTTAAAAGTTAAAGAAATTGCAACGGATTGGTTCAAGGATTAAAAACATATTTATTTAATTTTAGCCTGAAAAATAACTGATTATGAAGTTCATCTGACAGCATATCTTTTCTGTGAAATATTTCCCTCTGAAATGAAGTCACTTTCGGGAAAACTGTATCTGAGAGCCTGAACTAAACGCATCAGCTGATTTCTGTTGTTAAAACCAAGTGGCCAATTTCCCTCTTTACACGGAAAACAAATCCATTTTCATCCCCAATAACGATTTTCTCAGCGTTTAAAACAAGTTAACACTCACCCTCGTCACTGTGTAAATGCAAAGGTAGCTTCAATAAATCCAATGTTAAATCCGATGGCAAGGACTCTGAAAACTCAGACGACATCATTCTCTTATTAAACACGTACCTCAAGACATTCTAAAGGTAAAAAAAGTACTTCAACGTTCCGTTGGCTTTCTGCTGAATGTCCAACTCAGTGCTAACGACCCTGGTGGGTATGCAAACTACAGTTCCATCTCTAAACTATAAAGCAACACAACTCAAAATAATTTGGTTGTGGTTTTTTTTCCAGTACTCAGAAGTAAAACTGACAATATAAACTGATCAAGCAGAAGAACACACAAGTCTTATTTTCTCTGAAGAAAACTCAAAAGACAACAGTCCACGGGTTCAATACATGTATCAGCCACACAGTTTAACAGTTGTTTTGGAAGTTCAGTTTGGTAGAGACGCAAGCACACAGTCTATTCCGACAGCCTTTTTACCACTGTTACGGTTGGCTGCTAATTTTCAGCTCCGCGATCCAACACAAACATCGTATATGTACAGTCTTCATTCCAACGATGCATATAAAACCAGCAATGGGTGTAAAGTCTTCATAGAATTTCCAAACACCAATGAATTTTATAATCTATACAATCCAGCGCCGCATACTCTGTGTTACTCGCTTACAGTCTAAACCTGGTAAAAACAGTCGTTCTTATGGCACACCAATGCTACAGAAGCAACACTTTGTTCCCCTTAAAAAGCAACACATTGAAGATAAAAACTACTAAAGCGTAGCGAGTCGCTCCAATCCACTTTCACTGTATACTTGTAAATCCAGTGAACAACATGCCGGAGAATTACCATTACAACCATCCGATAGATGACATGCAAATCCCTCTCATCGCCGTGTCGGGGTTCGTTCAGTCCGTCCGCTACTTTGCCAATTGGAGGAGGACCACGAGCGGTGAACACCTATCCATTAATCCCACCACCACACACAAAGTTTTTTTTCTCTCTCGTTTTTTTTTTTTTTTTTTTTCACGACTACTTAGCAATACCCTACAACTGCCAGGGCCAGTCAGTAGCTTGGCAACTCAGGTGGACGAGCAGAGAATAGATCAATACAGTTTGCAATCAAAGCAGAGGTCTCTGCCTGTTCCTGTATGAATAGGGGAGTTAGACAATCAAGCTGTGCTTAAGCCAGCTTAACGTCCAGTCCCCATGATGGGAAAGTAAACCTTAAGAAGTAGGCCTAGGACATATTAGTACTGTGTCTAAACTGAGTATTAACACCTACCTCTATATAGCACTTTGGAAATTGATACCGTGCCGGTTTTTAAACTGTCATGCGAAAGAAATATAGGTTCATCAAAACATCTACTGTGCAATATACTGAGAAAAATAGAATTAACTGTTGCAAACTGCTCAACCAAAAGGACCTAACAGATGGTTAATGGCCTGTCGTTTCGACCCTAGCAGAGTCTTTCTCAAAGGCTTATGACTCAAGTTGGGGTCGAAACTTCAGGCCATGAACCAGGCTTGATACTACACAGAGGCAACGAAGGCATTTGCCTCCATGCCCTCTGGTCATTGCCTTTGTGCCCTTGACAGGAGAAAATGCCTTGGTGCCCTTGCCCTTTCAATGTATTATCAGGACCTACGTATTCATCCTAGGTCTTGTAGGTTCCACAACTTAAAAGCTGGATGAGCTTCCAATTTGACATAATGTCAAAATGTGTAGAATACTTTTGGAAAACATGAAGACAAAACAACAAATAGAAAAAGACCTTCCAAACACATTTTGGGGGATACAACTCAACTGAAGTAAAATATAGGAGTACTTAATTTACATTATGTCGAGTTAAGAGTTTCCGTTTTCCTTGTTAGCCAACCCTCTCGGAGTTTTAAGTCGGCTTAGGCTACGGGCTGGTCAGGTCAATTACATTTCATGATTTTTTTTCCTTTTCAAAAGCTACTTTCCTTTTTGCTTTGTTTGACAGTTCCATCTAAAGGCGTCTACAATGTTAACACCATAACTACAATGCGTATTTGAATACTTGTGATTTCAATGTTGATCGAGTACGCCTAGGACGTACAATTAAACATCCGTGCCCCCCAGCCAAGATCAAAATATAAATCCTGCAATAACCCGAGAAAGCATGAATGAAATATTTCCTCTCTCCTCGACTAATACTGGGTTTATTACAAAGTCAGATGCAATTTTTTTTTTTCAGGATACATTAGACAAAAACATACCATGATTTGTAAATGCTTTTATTATTTGCACACAAATATACCGCCGAGAGAAAAGTCACACAATTTGGACAATTTTAACCGTTTAATTCGCCCAAAAAGGTATTTATTAATGGGAATAACAGTGTTCGTACCCCGTCTTCACTGCGTGGTAATGACCTTGGTTGGTGGCTGGCGCTGTTAACGGACCGAGCCGGAGGCTCGGTCCGTTAACAGCGCCAGCCACCAACCCGGTCATTACCACGCAGTGAAGACCGGGTACGAACACTGTTATTCCCTAACTGTAGCATTTCAAAATCGAGGGCACCAATGCAATGATCAGGGAGCATAGAGGCAATCGCCTTCCTTACCTCTATACATTAAGTATCAGGCCTGGAATTTGGAAATGAGTGAAATTATTAATTTTGCTCTTTTTCTCACTATTATTGCCTCGTGACGCCAACGACCGATTGAGCTTAAACTTTCACAGTATTGTTACTTCATGTACATCTTGGGTCACACAAAGTGTGGATACTTGTCTTCAACAATCACCAACATTGGCCACCGCGCTTTAACACAAGTGTAACTGCACTTTAGTCTGAAGTTCTACAATACAACATTAGACCCAAAGTCAACACTGCCTTTAAAAATAAGTGTAAACAAAATATTACACATTCTTAAAATGACAGGGGACGCACAAACACATACGTTTCAGGATCATAGGTCAAAGTGAACACAGAGCACAATCACAACACCATTTTTAATACAAAACTTTCTCTAATTGTGAACGCTTTTTAAGGTGGTATTTTTCTGTCAATCTTACAGGGTAGGGATTTATTGTGATAAGGGACCTTTTTCATTGGTTTGTAAGGGACCTTTTTCATTGGTTTGTACACAGTTCAGTGTCAGTCCGACTATTGGGTATGGTGTACTTTTTTGGGGTGGCTTGGAATTTACTTTCTGACCATTGTTGTCAAGTCGTTAACACTACAAATTTCTTTATCCTTTATCTTTCTTTGTGTTTCTCTTTCTATTTTTTTGATCCAGAGATGAAACATGACCTGTTACTGAACTCAGCCTCATTATTGTCACTATACATGACAAGCACAGTTGCAAGGCCAATTTCATTTTAAAAAGGGCAATTCCATTGGAAAATATTTAAGTCTATGGGAACTTCTTATGGGGCACCAAGGCCAAGACCAGGGGAAACAGAGGCCATGGGCAACGTAAGCCATTGCCTCCCCGCAGCCTACTACATAATTCCAGGCCTGCCATTTTACGAAGGCCACAAAGTGCCCTTTGCAAAATGGAAATGGCCTTGCCCTCTCAAAGATGAAATCACAGGCATGGTACGTGGATCATGGTTTTATCTACAAAATTAACATAATGTCACATTCATAAAGTACTTCTGTTTCTTTTCTTTTTTTAAATTGTAGTATGAGAACAAGTTGAAAAAAAATAGCGATATGTTGCTAAATCAGTTTTTTTCGTCTCCTGAGTTGGAAATTATTTTTGTGAAATTGTTTTACTCATTTCTAAAAAAAATGCAGCACTTCAGAAAGTAACATTTAATGAAAGCTTTCTACCACCATTATCTTTAAACCATGTAAGTTTGATGTAAACCTGTGGACATTGTGTTGTGTTACAAAAAGTACCCAAACTCTTTAAAAACTCTGTTATCATACACCAGGAAGTGCACTTCAATGCAAATGCCCATGTGTACTGTACCATAGCAAATTCTACACACAAACAGATCTATTTTTAAAACATCTCCAAGAAGGGGTTAGGACACCTCAAATAAAAAGTCTCTCCCGACAGACCCATAAGAAAACTTTCTAAATCGGACATCCACTTGGGACAATACAAAAAAATCTACATGTTGCACGATCAGCGTTATAGGCATATCAGCACGTATAGATGCTAGAAAATTTTTTGAAAACTTTCCAAATCGGACATCCAACTTGGGACAATACAATGAAAATGTTGCATGATCAGCTCATCGAGGCAGTTCAGCATGCATAGATTTTAGAAAACTTTTTGAAAACTTTCCAATTTGGACATCAAACCAACTTGGGACAATACAGTGAAAATGTTGCATGATTAAGCAGTTAGGCACACATAGAAAACTTTTGGCAAACTTTCCAAATCGAGTGTCCAACTTGGGACAATACAGTGAAAACTACATGTTGCACGATCAGCGAATTAAGGCATTTCGGCACTTATAGATATTATAATGTTAACGTCCAGCCCATTCAGGTCCAATCACCCGTCACACCATAGGGCAATAATCTCCACCACTGCCTTCCTCAACAGAAAGACCCGACTATTCTCTCATTTTTTTTCAGAGTGAAAAAAATTCTTTCCAAAAGCTTTTTTTCTACCAGTGCTTAAAAAGGATTAGTGCCAACAAGCCTTGCCGAGATATACATACAGCATCAATGGGAGGCTTCTAAGAGTTTAAAAGAGGAGAGAGGGGATGGTACCCCTGACAAAAGACTGCAGTTCTATGGCTCCAGCTACACCAACTACTCTACCACCATGGGCTATTTTAGTCTCTCTCATAAAAAAACCAGATCCAAAGCAACCTCAGCGATGAATCAAAAAGCTGGATTTTGTGAGAGAAGGAGAGAGGAAAAGTGTTTTACGAGTAGAAGCTCGAGGATTAACTCCTCCCTTAGGAGTGAGACTCTGAGAGGAGATTGGGAACTTGAAAAAGGAGTTAAGACTTTATATTAAGAATCCCGCGAGGGCATTTGCAAGTTTGGCAAAGAAGCAAAAAGTGAAACGCATCAATTTGCCAAAATAAATAATACAGCATGTTGTGGCCGATTGGTTAAGAAGAGCACCAGACTCAGCCTCTTCTGATCAGCAGAGTGTGGGTTCAAGTCTCGGTCATGGCACTTGTGTCCCTGAGCAAGATACCTTTACCTAGTTGCCCTGTTATTTGGACATTTGGATGGGACATTAAGCCATAAGTCATGTCCTGTGTCCTAGGATGGGTAGAGCACTCTAAAGAACCCAGAACACTTATTAGGGTAGAGAAGGGGTTAACCACAGTGCTTCTGGTTCTCACAACAAGCTCCCTTGCTTACTATACTCTAAAAACTCAAGACTTGAATCCAACACTTGCATGAGTTTGGTGAGTGACTACACTTTGAAAGTGTTAAATCAAGCGTTTTGTTTGTTAATTCTAGCATTTTTGATCCAACACAAAACGGGTTATTTCAACATTTCTCTAAAAAATTCCTTTGAATTGTTGGATCAGCTTTTAACGTTAACCTGGCACTTAAATTGTTGACAGAATACTTTAAAAGGCTGGATTTAACATATAAAATGCTGGATTCAACACTTTCAAAGTGTTGTCACTCACCGAACTCATGCAAGTGTTGGATTCAACTCTTTAGTTTTAGAGTGTAGTTTTCTCAGGTGTGCGAGCTACAACGATTACGTTCACTTATGAGGCATCCTTGGTTTCATTTCCAGAAACATATTAGCGGTGAAAATAACGACAATAATATTCGCATTTCAAATTCTTACCCTACTTCTTAAAGGAAAACAAGAACATTCGACGAGGTATCACTTGATCGATTTTACCCTGCTGCCAATACTGTAGAAACTACATTTAAACCACGACCAAAAGGTACAACAAACTACAAAACCCAACTGAAAAAAAAAGTCACCCAGATTTTGCAGAAAGGAGATTTTCTTACCAGTGAACATTGTATGTAACACCATTCCAAGCGATCTCTAGAAGTTGAGCGACAAGCCTTGCCTTGATTGGAAGTCTGTTCTATCCTAACCGAAACACGCTGCTCTCGAACTCGGGTAAAAATGGCCGACTTTGGCTGTGACAAGCTTCTAATAATAATGTTGTAGGTTCACTGGGATACTCAGTATGTCACATACATGATTGGCTGGATGGGTGAGGAACATACTATGTACAGAAACCCCCTGTGGCTAGGTCCATACTAAGTGGGCTTGCCTGCTACTTCATGTACTACTGCTGTTACAGCAACCAATATATGATTATATATTATTGCCAAGGCATTGACTGCCTGGGGCTTGTCACAGAAGGGTTGGGCCCTGTGTAAATATGATGATGAAAACGAGTACATTTCAGTTTCTTTTTAAAGGTAGGTACGACATCGAGTGAGTTTCGACTGATTTTCGGCAGAAACTTCATCATTGCAAACCCACTGTGAGATTTCCCTTTATCTATACACAGAACAAACAAGAACATTTGTTGCTCACTAATTAAAACTCCATTTGAGTAGGGTACCCTCTGCTGGGGGCCGAAAGATACGGTAGGTAATTGGCCAATCCTGGGTGCCGCACATTTACGTGCATTTTTCATCATTATGTAATAGTTTTACCTGCCACTATTTTTACTGTTCTCAATCAATTTTGAGTAATAAAAAAAAATTGAATTTCTTTTTTTTTTCAGGAAAAAACAAAAATGGAGTTCCGGATCAAAACGGAGAAATCTCAACCCTGAAATAGAGTTGTAACCTTTGACCTATGTGTTGCTGAAGCAGCAGCTGCTGCATGAATAAAGGCCCATTTCATGCATGTGACTCCTTTGTACAGCTCCATTGAGCATGTCTAAAAGTAGAACATATAAATATCAAATTGTTCACAGAATAAGTGATATTATATCCCACTGAAATGTTGTGTGTTCTCTACAATTATGCACTCCTGATACTTATGTAAAGGTGGGAAAGTTATTCCACACTAAGGCCACATAATTTAAAAAAATGGTTGATCATCCCCGCCCCCGACCGTTCAAAAAAACCCGACCCCATTTTATTTTTATTTTTTCATAAAAAACAACCTTTTCAGCTGATATTTTTTTTCAAAATGTACAGGTTTGAAAAGATGTTTAAAGAAGGTTTTTATTTATGTTGGCAAAGCAAGAACAATTCTTCAAATATTTACTTGGGCTACACTGTACTTAGTTGTTTGAAAAAGTTTACAGAAAATGTCATCTAGGAGTTAAATTTGTTTGACAAAACTATTGAAAACATCAAAAAGACACAAACCCTCTGTTTTATAGTGATTGTGATGATTTCTTTAAAAACCTCCCTCCCTCCCCCATTCGAAAAAAAAGGACGATCAACAATTCTTTTTTTATGTGGCCTAAAGAAATCCTCTATGAGAGACACTTCAATCTGTACTTGAACAGGGCACCAAGACAATGACAAAGATCAAATTTTATAAATTACTGATTACAGCTAATTTCTTCGCTAGGCAAAAAAAGTGTGGGCACCAGTTGCAATTATTAAACATTGTGGAATTTTGGCTGGTAACCAGCTAGCATTTTCTATGCTTAATTTGTCCAACTTAATTGCATCACGTACTATGACCTACTGGCAGCCTGAAGCTCATTATGGAAAGTTCCTTAATATTCAAGACAAATTTGTCTAACCCTTTCCTTGAGAGAAATTTAAGACCTTCAAATAAAGTTGTTGTCTTTGCAAACATGTAGGTTCCACCTTTCTCTATTGGCTCCGCACACCCATGCCATTGGGGTAGTGTTACTGTTAGGGCATTGACCAGGAGGCATACAGTTCACTGGCTGCAAGGTATGCTGTGCCCATCCATACTCCCCATCTTCGCACTTGTCATGATCTACGTGATCTATGACCCACTTTACCAAGTCGTTGGAATTTTGTTTTTGCTGGGGAGAAGCAAATTACAACGCTGTGTATATATCTTTTGTGTACAGGTTTGTCTGATTTCCAGTCATTACATTCCTGATATTTGTTGAGAAAAGAAAATATATATAAAAAACTTAACCATATTCAAAAGAATTGTTGACCTCACCACGTTTTAACAGTACTGGCTTTTTGGAATTTTTAAAACTAAATAAAAAATAATGATCATAAAAACTTACTTGGGGGAGAAGCACCAATAGCACAAACTCTTTTGAGAAAAGATTCCCTTAGTAAGAAAAGTGTTATGGTTTGGAAAACTTGAAAAACATTTGACTCTGAAAAACAATTCATGCGTGAATCATTTCTCAGATTTCTGAGGGTTGGTGTCAATTTACATTCTGCTTCAGCCAGAGATGCAGTTGATACCATACAGTTATACATAAGAACTAAAGGGCGCACTGGTGATGCTGCGTGCACAAACGCAATGGGACCGCAAGGAGACTCGCACGCTATTCTGTAAGATGGAATTTGTACGCATGTTGAATGTGAAATACACGACTGTGTTGATGTAAATGCGCCCTATGTGATGCTATTTTGTCATTATAGAGAATGGCAGCACATCGGCCCAGGTATCTAGGCTTGTGCGCCCTCTAGTTCATGTATCAATTTTTCTCAGCAAGTAAACACTGTAATCAGCTGATACATTTACGTGTGACTTTCATTGTATCTCTCTTTACAATTTTGCCTCAAAACAAGGTACAACTTTCCTTTGACCCTCCCTTTAAAGGCGCTAGACATACTCAGTAATCAAAATAATTGTCAGCATAAAAACTTACTTGGTAACAAGCAATGGAGAGCTGTTGATAGAATAAAACATTGTGAAAACTGGCTCCCTCTGAAGTAACGTAGTTTTCGAGAAAGAAGTAATTTTTCACTAAAATAATTTAATTTGATTTCAAGACCTCAGAACTAGATTTTGAGGTCCCAAAATCAAGCATCTTAAGGCACACAACTTTGTAAGACAAGGATGTTTTTCCTTCCATTATTATCTCGCAACTTTGACAAACAATTGAGCTCAAATTTTCACAGGTTTGTTATTTTATGCATATGTTGAGATACACTAAGTGAGAAGACTGGTCTTTGACAATTACCAAAGGTGTCCAGTGTCTTTAACTTAACCCAGGATGCAAACATGAAAACAAAAACGCATGACAGCTCTGCCTATGTGTCCCGTGGATAATTCTGATAATTGCTCACTGAAATTCCAAACCTCCATCCCAACAGAAAATACAAAGGGAAACCTCGTTGGTTAAAAATAAACGAAGCAATCAGGCGATTTCATGCCTGTCTGACTACTTCATTCATTTGATGGATGAGTCTCTTATTTGCATCCATCTCTTTTATTTTCGTCTTGAAGACGCCTTTTTCTCCTCTATTATTCTTTTGAGTTGTGGGTCTCGGGAGTTGAGTGAAGCCTTAATACAGCCACCAGTCAGTTGGTAGTCAGTTGTTTATATCAAAAATTGTGTATGGGCTCTCAATTCTAGTGTATCATGCCTGTATGCTTTCGTTTTTGAAAGGGCAAGGGCACCAAGGCATTTTCTCCTTGGTAAAGGGCACCCTATCAGGAAATTGTAAATTTCTACTGTAGCATTTCAAAAGCGAGGGCACCATTCGAATGACCAGGGGGCATGGAGGCAATCGCCTTCGTTGCCTCCATGAAGTATCAGGCCTGTGTATGCAGAATCTCAACAAAGACCCTTACAAGATTGATAATTCGTTCAGGAACGAGTACATCTGATGACATTGTATTTCACGGATCCACACCCTACACATACTGTAAACACAAATAAAATATGTCTTTATTGTCCCACTTGGCCCCCATACAACAAAACTATCTGGTTAGACCAACTGATGTTGTTGTTACATGTCCTTCCAACAGGTAATGCAAAAAGGTTCAAAATATCATGATACGGAGTTTGTGAAGACTTCCTTATTGATAAGTACAGTACACTTTGAGACACCTGCAGACACCGGATGTCCTTATAGTATCAAGTAGTAAGATACCTAAGGGAAGTCATTAACCTGTTGGCCCCCACACCCCTCTACAAGGTATGTCACTGTTTAGTTGAAATGTCAAGTCTGACCTACAATGTACAGGTACCATTCTAGGGCTCTGAAAATGGGTAGAAGTCGTACTATTTCGTGCTCAATCCAGTCTCATTGTGAGGTGCAAAAATATTCCAGGAGCAAGGGTGTGTTCAACTTTGTGACTTTCAACCCCAGTGTACGTACTGTACATATGATATGAATCCCTTGGGCCAATTTCAATTGAAGCAAAGCAAAAAAGTGTGCTTAGCACTTAACAATTTTGATTACTGGGAACGGTTACCAATTCAAAGCACCATGTCATGTGTGCACAGATTGTGACTGGTTCCCTGCTCATCTTTTCCCCAGTAGCAACTTATCACGCAATATGTTCTGCTTTAAGCATCTGTTTTAAGCAGGATGAAATTGGGTGCTTGTCATTACTCCACAACCCTCCTCTAAAGCATCACTGACACAGCTTTATAAAACTCGTACCTCCTACCATGCTCCTACACCACGGAGGCATAACCTCAGAGAGTGCGTTCTTACCCTCACTACTTCCACGATAGTCATATTTCTTTCCTCCGTGATCGAACACACCCAAGATTTACACCTACCACTGGCAACCCATCCCCAAAATGAGACTCAAGACGAGAAAATAAACAAACTAAGTGGCGCTGGGATTAGTTTTGGACACCTATCATAATTTATTAGCGCATTGGTTTTGAGGTTGAAATTTACTAAGAATTGCGCATACCTCTAAATTTGTTGGGTTTGAACAGGAGTGCCTTGTGGTCTTGAGTAAATTAAGTTCATAAATTAAATTATAAGTTGGCAATAGGATCATTGTTGTGAGTAACAGATTGGAACAGGCATTGAAGTGTACCAATAACCTTGAGAAAAAATCATGGTTGTAGTTTTGATGATCCTGTTTAAAGCCATTGGACATTTTCGGTAAACAGTGTTATCCAAGGCCCACACTTCGTGCACCACAACTTATATTTGAAATAACAGACCTGTGAAAATTTAGGCTCAATCGGTCGACGGAGTCAGGAGAAAATAACGGGAAAACCCACCCTTGTTTCCCCACGTTTCGCCGTGTCATGACAAGTGTTTAAAATAAATCCGTAATTCTCACTATCGAGAATTGATATATTGTTTTAATGTTTTCTCAAAAAGTAAAGCATTTCATGGAATAATATTTCAAGATAAGTCTTTCACCATTACCTTCTGTAAACCCTGTAAATTATTTGTAAATCTGTGAACTTAAAAAAAAACAATTCCGTACCGAAAGAGTATAATGGCTTTAAAGGGAAAGCATAGTAGTATTGGTTTCCTGAACCGTTTAATTGTTAAAACCCTATATAAAGGAAATAACCTGTGAAAATTTTGCTTACAAAATCTGTAGCCCAAAATCTGGAGTGGTTATGTCCGAGTAGGAAGATTAATTGAAAATTAGAATACACATTCTGGAAAATGTATCTTACATCAGGAACATTTCTCTGATTCAACTTTTGAGGGATAAAAACTGATATTATATTTTTCCATAGCCACATGATTATTTCCAAGTGAAAAGATTCTCCAAAAGCTATCGAACGCACTGCACTTTTGACAAAGTAACTTTGAAGTGCCAGCCATTAATTTAATGAGTGATTACCAAATGTATTAATACATTCCCTTTAAAGAAGGATTCAGACTTGCACAAAATAAAATAAATCAGAGCTAGAATTATGGGCCATCAACTGGGGACTTCAGCTGGGTCTTTCATCAACCTACATTGAAAAAAAAAATCAGACAATCTTTCCTTTATCCATCATTTTCCATCACTTACCCCTTAGATCAATCCCAAGTCTGTATTTATTTACCAGACAATTAAGTCAACAAACTCACTCCCCACCACAAGATACCAGATCTATAAAACCCCTCAAATTAGTCCTGCCCTAAAAAATATCAAAATCCATTAAAAGAAAACCACAAAACGTCCTCGTGGACCCTGGGGGTACAGCCTAGCGTGGTAGCCTGTGACTGTGAGAAACGACTTAAAGGGAAGGTATCTCTCTTAAAGCCATTATACACTTTCAGAACAGAACTCTTTTTTTAAGTTAACAGATTTACAAATGACTTACAGGGTTTACAGAAGGTAATGGTGAAATACTTCTCTTGAAATATTATTCCATGAAATGCTTTACTTTTTGAGAAAACATTGAAACAATTATCAATTCTCGTTATCGAGAAGTACGGATCTATTTTAAACACATGTCATGACACGGCGAAACGTGCAGAAACAAGGGTGGGTTTTCCCGTTATTTTCCCCCGACTCCGATGACCGATTGAGTCTAAATTTTCACAGGTTTGTTATTTTATTTATAAGTTGTGCTTCACAAAGTTTGGGCCTTTGGACAACACTGTTTACCGAAAGTGTCCAATGGCTTTAATGTAAAAAGAGTGAAAAAACACTCATTTTGTCCACCATACCACTCTTGCAAAGAGCCATCATGGCGGACAACCCTTTTTAGAGTGAAAGACAGGTACTTTCAACTCGATTTAGAGTGAAGTTTGTTCCAATTTCACTCAAAAAGAGTGACACAGATTGACTTTCACTCTCAAAAGAGTGGGACTGACACCACTCGGACAAGAGAGTGAAATTTTTACTCTTTCACAAAAGAGGTATATAGCTTTGGTGATCACTCTTTTGGTAATACAATTTTTTTATGGAGCCTACAGTGGCTTTCAATAGTAAAAAGCATTGAGAACCATTTCACTTCACTTTGAAGTATCATGGTTTTGTGAAAAGATAGGCCTATCAGTTTTACGCTTTAGTTATACTTTGCCTTTAAATGGTATGTAAATGAACAACTGTAGAATCAAACACAATGTAAAGATCCATGTCATGTTCTCTGTGTCCCTCCAATCATGAATTCCAAATGTTATCATATCTGAAAGGGACCCGGCTATTTTGTTCATTCTACCCTCAGTCTGTGGCTGCACCCATTTTAATTGCAGAAATTCAACCTACCCCAATGAATGTCTTTAAAAATCCTCCGATTTTAAAACCAGGTATAACAAAGACATCTCTTGTACTAAACTTCAATAGAAGTAAGTTACTCCTTACTAAAGACAGTGGACACTAGTGGTAATTGTCAAAGACCAGTCTGCTCACTTGGTGTATCTCAACATATACATAAAATAACAAACCTGTGAAAATTTGAGCTCAATCGGTCGTCGAAGTTGCGAGATAATAATGAAAGGAAAAAACACCCTTGTCACAATAAGTTGTGTGCTTTTAGATGGTCGATTTCGAGACCTCAAATTCTAAACTTGAGGTCACGAAATCAAATTCGTGGAAAAATACTTCTTTCTCGAAAACTATGTCACTTCAGAGGGAGCCGTTTCTCACAATGTTTTGTACCATCAACCTCTCCCCATTTCTCATTACCAAGTAAAGTTTTATGCTAATAATTATTTTGAGTAATTACCAATAGTGTCCACTGCCTTTAATAAACTTAGCCATTTCATGAAACTTGAGAATTCTTCAAGTTTACACAGAGTAGATTTGAAAACATATTCCATTTTGATTTGTTTCACTCAATAGAGTTAGCATGAACAAAAATTGTGAACATGTCATCAACAAAACGAGTTGAAACTCAATGGACTCGATGCAAAGTATTACTAAAAAACTAACAAAAAATTTCTTTCACGTTCCTTAAAAAGTTTTGTCAAGTTTTCCTTTAACAGCACACAAATCTTTCAGTAGGGTCTGCCACTTCTCTCCTATAGTGGGCCGCACCTTGCGAAACCACCTCAAGCTGTAATGTATCAGCATTACACTGCACAGAGGGGAACCCTAACTTGTCAAGAATCCCTCAACCATTTTTTTACCTGCTAAAAAAATTATCAATAAAATTCCCACTTTGTGACTCAAAAGAACTAACTACATGTATGTGGTTTCACACCGAGCGGGGGCAGGAACACATAGAGCCCTTTTTTATCAATCTTGTTTTTTTTCTGGCAATGAATTGGTTCTTTTGATGCAGAAAATGATTCATTTCCCGCAAAGTTATTGCTGATTAAAACCTGAAGAATCTATTGAAATGTAAACGGTACGCTTCATTGCAAGGCTGAGTGGGAGTTTGGCTTTCAGTTATATTCATTCATATTTTGTAAGAAATCTTTTGAAAGAGGAATCACCTGAGTGTGACGTGTACAAATAATTGTGTAGGGTTTGTGTGCACTAATGCAAGTGTCAGGTGCAAGTCTATACTGACGACAAAACACCGTTCTCAGTCATACATGACAAGGGCAACAAGGTACTGTCATTAAAAACACTGGACACTACAAAGTCCAGTTTTCTCACTTGCTGTATCTCAGCATATGCATAAAATAACAAACCTGTGAAAATTTGAACTCAATCGGTAATCCAAGTTGCGAGATAATAACGAAAGAAAAAACACCCTTGTCACACGAAGTTGTGTGCTTTCAGATGATTGATTTGGAGACCTCAAATTCAGAATCTGAGGTCTCAAAATCAAATTTTGTGGAAAATTACTTCTTTCTCGAAAAATACGTTAGTAATGTAATGTATATCTCAAGGCACCCCAAAATGCTAAGGCAGGTATTACTGAATTACAAAACCTTAGAAATATATAAACCTTCGTTTTAAGGACACAAGTGTCATGACCGGGAGTCGAACCCACACTTTGTTCCTGACTTAATTAAACATGCAACGAGATGAAATGCAATACATGAGTGCTCATTGACAAACAGGCCCTACCACTCTAAAATTTGTTCAATATCCAATCTGCAATTACCCATACCTTTGCCTTGCCCTTCGAATTCAACCCATGACAATTAGAAGTTGCAGTATGCTGAACCCCAAACAAAACGTTAAAAAGTACAAACTGTGAAATCCAAGCATCCAACTCTCCAGTGTATTTTTTCCCCTCCCTTTTATTCTCATTGAACTCCAGAAATTTTTCCCCAGTACAAAAACATCAACAGTGGTTGTGGTTATTTTTGTATGGGTGTAGAGTGGTGCAGGAGTGCCATTGTCCCCCTACCAGTTTCAGCTGAGGGGATCAATAGGGGTACAAAACCCGGTGAAGCGACAAATTACCTGCTGCAGTAACACAGTAGCTGTGGTACTCCTAGAATCAATATTTGCTCACATCTTGGTGTGGTTTGGGGTTCTTTATGGCCATCCTTGTTGCTCACTCTGCCTTTATTCAAATCAGTGCTCCTTTACATTGTACATGTACATTTAGCTTTGATTTCAAAGTGGCTGTGACATGAATTCCAACTTGGGACTGGTGTGGGTAAATTGCAAAATCACACGGGTTGATTTTCAAAGATGCTTGACCATTTTCAGCTACGAGCAAAATTTGCAGGAACCCTCTTCAGAATGGTTTTGTGGGTGTTTTAGCTGGTAATTTAGTGGTGAGAAAAATGTGTATTGCGTGTTTTAAAGACACTGGACACTATTGGTATTTGTCAAAGACAAGTCTTCTCACTTGGTGTATCTCAACATATGCATAAAATAACAAACCTGTGAAGATTTGAGCTCAATTGGTCATCGAAGTTGCGAGATAACAATGAAAGAAAAACTACCCTGGTCACACGAAGTTGTGTGCTTTCAGATGCTTGATTTTGAGACCTCAAATTCTATACTTGAGGTCTCGAAATCAAATTTGTGGAAAATTGATTCTTTCTCGAAAACTATGTCACTTCAGAGGGAGCCGTTTCTCACAATGTTTTATACTACCAACTGCTCTCCATTACTCATTACCAAGTAACTTTTTATGCTAATAATTATTTTGAGTAATTACCAATAGTGTCCACTGCCTTTAAAGAAGATGAAATTTGGCCCAGGACAGGTCAACGTTAAGGACGGCTCTGTGCTTTGTTTCCCCAAAAGACTTTTAACTGCTATGATATAATATTGAGAAGATAAACAGGTGCACCTATGATGAAAGAATAAGAATGAGATTATGCAGCTCTATGAAATAGGGGTCAGGGTTCAATTTTAAAGTTACAAAATTACTGCCAGGGGTCTCCACATGCTTTTTCAGAATTGCGTCATTCTGGACCCAATTTTTTGTTAGACATTGGCCGAAGCACGCTGGATTGAAACAAGGATTTCAAAATGTTTTCTACTTGGTGTCTATCTTGGTTTTAAACACCCTCCTGTGCAATCTTTTTTGTAAAAAGTTATTTATTTTTATTTTAATCAAAAAAAGTGCTTTGAGGTAGTTATTTTGCATACTGGCTGAAATGTGTGCGTATTGGCAATTCAGAGTCTGAGTTAATTCATTTCCATCCTGTAGTTTTCAATTTAAAACACCATCAAACATGATCAAACCAACCTATGAAAATTTCATCAAATAAGGTGATCTCTTTTGAGCTAAAGACACTATTGGTTATTACTCAAATAAACTGTTAGCATAAAAACTTGCTTGGTAACAAGCAATGGAGTATGTTCTGGAAGTTGGGAAAAATTAATGAGCTTCTGACTTTTTGGGAGGTTTACTGGCCACTAGTCCAGTGGTTTCCTTTTAGCCTTGTGTATCCAAAAGGTCTAAATTAAATCTGAATTGTAAAAAATCTAGTCTTTTGTGGGACAATTTTGTGTTAGAAATACCTATCTATGAAGCATTCTATAAAAAATAACTGCAATGTACAAATTTAAGTCAGTCACTGTCAAATATTCACAAACTTTAGTGAGTTAGCACGCCATGACACAAAATAACATTTTCATAAAACAGCAGAATGTAGGCTACTTCTGTATGACAATATTCTGACATTTATATTATTAGGGAACAAATTATTCCAGCAACTTCACATCCTAGCAAAATATTTGGACTGAATGTTTTGTACTATAATGATACAATTGCTTTTACAGCAACTGAGACAATTAAGCAAAACTTAAACACGAACATAGGCCTATCCATGGATTGAGTGCCCAAAGCACCTTTAAGAATACAATACAATTAATAACTGACAAAAAACATCAAAAAATATATAATATGTATGCATGGAAAATGTTGATGATGTAATTATATTTATATTTATATTTTTAATGAGTGAGAAAAGGCTTGAGACATCTGGATATTGATTGCGTTTTAAGCTGAGGTTCAAAAGTATTCAACATTTCCACAAACGAGGTGCAGCAGCAGCATTGTGACCATAGAGTAGTAAAGTTCGTACATCATCGCCTTCCGTCTTTCGTGGAGATGATGATGATACTTTTTAATAGTGGAACATAACAAACCTCTACACAAAAAAGTTTCCTTATGGCGCCACCACTTTTTCATTCGATATGAAATAATATAGTATCTAATTTACCTCAATGAGATATCCCGTTTTCTTTTTTTGTAAAAATGAGTGAAAAAGTGGTGGCGCCATACGGAAAGTTATCCCTCTACAACAGTAACACAGTAATAACAGGCACTGACAGCAGGAGTGTGTAGGAGAGAAGCCAAATTCTGCACAGTGAATGTGATCGTGGCTGGTTTAATTGGACGTAATAACTGACTTTCGTCCGACTTCTACTTCTAAGTTCTAGTTCTACTTCGGTACTTGACTGATGCTCAGTCTACTGAAAGTTTTAGCTCTGGTATGTAAGTAATAGGACGTAATTCGGTGCCTCTGCACTGACGCTGCATGCAACGCAACGGAGGAGTGCAACCTAGGCTACTGAAGTTTGTACACACACACAGTTCTATTGAGTATGGGGCGCCGTTTGTCCATTAATTGTTTGACACTTTTAAGGCATGTTTTTACCATGGTTTACAGCAATTGGATGTAAACCATAGAAACTGTTGCCAAATCCTGTTATGGTTTACAAACCATGAACATACAAAAAACATTTACAAATCATGGTTCATAAACCAAGAAAATTTACGCATCTTAAAAACATGGTTTATAAAACCATAAAAAATGAAGCATCAAATTCATGGTTTACAAATCATGGTTTACAAACCATGAAAATTGAGACATCTAAAAAACATGGTTTATAAACCATGAAAATTGAAGAATAAAAATCGTGGTTTACAAATCATGGTTTATAAACCATAACAAATGAACCATAAAATCATGGTTTGTGACAATGGTTTATAAACCATGAACATCGAGACTTCTTAAAAAACATGGTTTATAAACCATGAAAATCGAGACTTCTTAATAAACATGGTTTATAAACCATGAAAATTTACACAACTCAAAAACGTTGTTTGTAAACCATTAAAAAAAAGTGCACTTACAAATCATGGTTTACAAACCATAAAAATGTGCACTCAGAAATCATGGTTTACAAACCATAAAAAATGTGCAGTCAGAAATCATGGTTTATAAACCATAAAAAATGTGCACTCACAAATCATGGTTTACAAACCATAAAAAATGTGCACTCAGAAATCATGGTTTATAAACCATGAAAACGTGCACTCAGAAATCATGGTTTACAAACCATAAAAAATGTGCACTCAGAAATCATGGTTTACAAACCATAAAAAATGTGCACTCAGAAATCATGGTTTACAAACCATAAAAATGTGCACTCAGAAATCATGGTTTACAAACCATAAAAACGTGCAGTCAGAAATCATGGTTTACAAACCATAAAAAATGTGCACTCAGAAATCATGGTTTACAAACCATAAAAATGTGCACTCAGAAATCATGGTTTATAAACCATAAAAACGTGCACTCAGAAATCATGGTTTACAAACCATAAAAAATGTGCACTCAGAAATCATGGTTTACAAACCATAAAAAATGTGCACTCAGAAATCATGGTTTATAAACCATAAAAACCTATATGATCGTCACAATTAAACCTCCTTCCCAATTCTGATCGGTTCCCATTTCCCCCATGCCACGTGCGAGCCAGCAATGATGCAATGCACCATCACGCTGTGATCAATGCACCTCGTGTGTTATGCTGCCAGCCATAGCAAGCATTCATAGAGCTATTATTGCAACAGCATTACACAACAGGTGCATTGATCACAGCTGACACACATGGTGCATTGCATCATTGCTGGCTCGCACGTGGCATGGGGGAAATGGGAACTGATCAGAATTGGGAAGGAGGTTTAATTGAGACGATCATATAGGTTTTTATGGTTTGTAAACCATGATTTCTGAGTGCACATTTTTTATGGTTTGTAAACCATGATTTCTGAATGCTCATTTTTTACGGTTTGTAAACCATGATTTCTGAATGCACATTTTTTATGGTTTGTAAACCATGATTTCTGAGTGCACATTTTTTATGGTTTGTAAACCATGATTTGTGAGTGCACGTTTTTATGGTTTATAAACCATGATTTCGGAGTGCACATTTTTTATGGTTTGTAAACCATGATTTCTGAATGCTCATTTTTTATGGTTTGTAAACCATGATTTCTGAATGCACATTTTTTATGGTTTGTAAACCATGATTTCTGAGTGCACATTTTTTATGGTTTGTAAACCATGATTTGTGAGTGCACGTTTTTATGGTTTATAAACCATGATTTCGGAGTGCACACTTTTATGGTTTGTAAACCATGCTTTCTGAGTGCACATTTTTTTATGGTTTGTAAACCATGATTTCTGAGTGCACGTTTTCATGGTTTATAAACCATGATTTCTGAGTGCACACTTTTATGGTTTGTAAACCATGATTTCTGAGTGCACATTTTTTATGGTTTGTAAACCATGATTTGCCTGCACGTTTTTATGGTTTATAAACCATGATTTCTGACTGCACATTTTTTATGGTTTGTAAACCATGATTTCTGAGTGCACATTTTTATGGTTTGTAAACCATGATTAGTAAGTGCACTTTTTTTATGGTTTACAAACAACGTTTTTGAGATGTGTAAATTTTCATGGTTTATAAACCATGTTTATTAAGAAGTCTCGATTTTCATGGTTTATAAACCATGTTTTTTAAGAAGTCTCGATTTTCATGGTTTATAAACCATTGTCACAAACCATGATTTTATGGTTCATTTGTTATGGTTTATAAACCATGATTTGTAAACCACGATTTTTATTCTTCAATTTTCATGGTTTATAAACCATGTTTTTTAGATGTCTCAATTTTCATGGTTTGTAAACCATGATTTGTAAACCATGAATTTGATGCTTCTTTTTTGATGGTTTATAAACCATGTTTTTAAGATGCGTAAATTTTCTTGGTTTATGAACCATGATTTGTAAATGTTTTTTGTATGTTCATGGTTTGTAAACCATAAACTTATACACAACAAATACTTTACTGGTATGTAAACCATAACAGGATTTGGCAACAGTTTCTATGGTTTACATCCAATTGCTGTAAACCATGGTAAAAACATGCCTTAAAAGTGTCAAACAATTAATGGACAAACGGCGCCCCATAATTGAGTGTGGATACTGACAAGCCATTTCCAAAGTCAAAAACTACACACAACTTACGTTTGAATTCGTCTTTGTCCCACAGCTTCAAGATAAGCGATCCTGTTGCACTGTCACTTGACGGCAAACTCCTATTAGAACCTGCATTGCTCATCTTGAATTACCTCTCTGCCTTGAAAAGTAAACTCTGCTAATGTTTTCCTTAATCATCGTTAATGAACAACATCATAGTGAGAATCGGTCGCTGTGTTCAAGAGTTGTTGTAACCCGGAAGCCATCTTGGATCGTCTGTGAAAATTGTACCCGACCCAAAAAATAAAGTAAACTTTCTTTTGTGGGAGGGTAGGGGGCGCCCTCACACTTTCTTTGAAATAAAAGTTATGTAGGGGAACTTTCTTTTGCGGGAGGGGAGCTGGCGCTCTCACACTTTCCTTGGTAAAAAGTTATGTACGAAAACGCGTGCACCCCATCCCCACTAAATAGCTAATGAGAAAACAGAGTGAGATCTCATTATAAATTTGTAGACAGTTTTGAGAGTCCCCCAAAAGGTTTTAGTGTAATGAAAATGTGCCCAACAGAGCGTCGGCTTCACTTATACTTATAAGCCGCAAAATATTCTATAATAAACAATAGCATTGAAAGCCCCAAAAGGGAAAACTGTAAACAGTTTGGTTTGCGGGAAAATAATAATCACACACATTAGGCCTACCATAATTTCTATTATTTCAACTTTCTTTTAATAGTTTGCTCTAAAAATGCCAGCTTACTTGATATCAACAGATGAAAAAGAAGACAAATTCACATTTGGCCATGCTGGCAAGATTGTCATCATTCCGGACTAATTAATTACAAAGTTGATTGTTTTAAGCCAGAAGAAGCGAAAACAACAGCTTAAAGTTGGAGACATTTTGATCTAAACTGTTTTATTTTTAAGTCATTAATTTGCTCTTAGATCTTCAGTGTATAATTATCACTACGAAGCCATTGCATTATTTAAAAATCGAAATTTGGGATGGGTGGATCGATGGGTCAAAACATTTTCGAAAACAAGTTCGAATGGTATCTTTTAGAGGGTTTGTTCTTCTCCATTCCTGGAAGACCTTTGTCTTCCAGTCATAAATTTTAGGCCCTTTTTCGAAACCACGACTTCGGCTTTGGGTTCGGCTTGAGGCTCCGTTCTCTTGTCTGAAACCCTGTGGGCGTGTAAACGCAATTAAAGCACGCGCTTTTGTCAAAACAACCGGCGGGGCCAAGCTAGCCTGAGCCGAATCCAAAGCCAAATCCAGTCGTTTCGCAAAGGGCCTTAGTCTATTAATTTGTAGCCCCCAAATAATAGACTAAAGAAGCCGATGTGCCACTTTAATTCAAAAGAGGGCGCTATGGCGAAATGTCTTAGTCGTACACGGGCGGGGAGGGTGGGGGGGGGGTCTTCGTCAAAGACTTCTACTATTAGCTTTGTCTATCAAGGCTCTTTACGCAAGCACCGGCCCGCTCCGACTTCACGAAATGCATAGATAACGTAAAGAGCCTTGGACAAGGATAATGTTGCCTAGGCCTACTGGATGGGACGAACGAGGCACTTGCGAAGATTTCGTGACGCAAAGTGCTGTTGAACCTAATTTGATGTGCAGTTGTTTGCTTGAGTTGTTGATTTGACCATTGTGAGTCGGAAATTGCAACGGGATCAATCGCACTTCTTATCCTTCAAAATAAAATGGTTTTTTTTTTACAATAAAATTCCAATTTATGGAATAATTATTTTTGAAGCCCGTGTGGTATTTTGGACAGTTTTATTTTTTTGCCCGGGCTGCCGGGCGACACATCGCTGACAGTGAGCTCAAATACCATTGATATCTCAATGGTAGAAGAACAGCCACGCCCGACAAGCTTTTCGAAATTCAATATTCTTCGTCTTCCTACTACATACACAAGTTATTCTTCTATCTAACGACTCAAACACAAATTTGCGGTACATTGTGTGAGGATTAAACTAATCTCAGCTCAGATAATTGTATACTTTTGTTATGGCCAGACTTACTCAATAAATCAATTGGATTTCGGATTATCTCATTAGTTCACACACACAGGTGACAGACTTTACCTCCCGCCCCCTGCCCGCGGCCCCTCGGAAACCCAGAACGCGCGGCAAGGCGTGCATGAATGCAGCAGACGAGCAGGTGATCGATCGAGAGAGATTATGGTCTAGCGCCCTCCTTTGGTTGTCAAACTTTTTCCAAGCCCTTTTTATTGTGCTGTGTTTTTGTGTGTGAATTTTTCATACGTGCTGCTGGGTGGGTTATGCGAAAATCTGTCACCTTTTCAGTCGTAGGTATTTAACTGCATGAACGGAGTAGGTTGGAGCCACCAAAGTAACCAACACATGTTTCGGGAAAAACTCAAACCCGGTAAGCCGGTTTCTTATCAATCATGTACATTCTCTCCGTCCGTGGTTGACCACTGACTTGACTGGCACTGCGCCATTTTTGATGCCGTTTTACTTGTATTTATTAACATTAGTATAATATTAGAGGCCTAGTTTGAACACGTTTGCCAAACTCCTGTAGTGGAATTTTCGTTTTCCCCTTCAAAATGCCTTTTCCTTCCTCCATCCATGCTGCAGATGGACTGAAAAATAGGACTGAAGTTTTGGAATGGAGGGCAGCCAATGAGCCTTTAGTTTCTAGAGTAGAAGTACCAATAGTAATACTAAATAACTAATACCAATGAATTGAATGATCCAACAAGAACAAATTATTTTGTAAGTTTATGAACACGTTTACGTTTATGTTTACGTTTACGTTTACTTATACACTCGGCATACTCGGCATGCTCGACAGAATCCTTTTAGGGGTTATAAATGAGGACGTTAGGCCAAGGTTGCTTGATTGTTGATGCAGTGCAGATCGGAAACACAAAAATGCTATATAGAAAAACAAAACTGACTAGATGTTTATGACTATGACTATGTTTAATATTACTTTGAGATCTCTACTCAGTGCTGGTTTGTATATAATATAGGCTTGTTGGTCCTACTATTGTTACTACTACGCACAGAGGTCTTGCAGCTCAGATTAGAATGGTCATTGTAGTGTAAGTGTAACATTCTATTTAACTAGACCCACAGTAACTGCGGCTCTGTACTCTTACTTAATTTTGTTTTTACATACTGCATTAGTAACTATCGTAGTGTACACCTAGTAAGTACAAAAATGCAAATGTAGTTTTTGTTAAATGAGTACAGAGCCCCAGTTACTGGATCTTGCAGTTGTTTGAAAGGTTTTTGACTTGGTTGGAGAGAAAGCTTAAAAAAGTAAAGTATTTAAGTAGCCCCATTAATAAACACAGCTTTTTTTTGTCAGAGCACTATTTTATCTATGGATATAAAAGGAAAGTAAGCTTAAAAAGTGTGTTTAAGAAAAAACACTTGACACTATAAAACTTGTTTTTCTTTTAAAGTTAGCCCATCTTGTTCAGCTGAGTGTATGGCTCTCTTTCAACATCGGTCTTTATCATCATTTCAGCCCTTCATATGCCTACTTGTCTAAAACTAGGCCACCTGGTCTGGCTGTTACAGAGCCTCTCACTTTTAACATCGAGTCTACAGGTCAACCCTTATTTTAATGTTCCTACTTTTTTTTCCATGGACCGTCATGCCTGATTAGAGCGCCACCTATTGGCAGGAGTAGGAGAGGCAAAGTACAATTTGAATGGGCACAATCATCATCATGTGACAAGCGGGAATAGTTTGACAATTTTGTTCATTTAGAAAGCCCTATGATCTATCTATTCAAAGGTTGATCTCTCTTGAAAATCACATCATTTCACGACAAATCCATGGGGCACTTTGTAATTTCGAAAGTGATCCACATTTTCCCACCCTTTACCAACTACCTTGAAAGAGCCTGACAACACATTGAACCAGTCCTGTGTGGCCACTGGCCAAACAATTAGTTTGTGGACAACTTGTTCCCTTGATAAATGAATATCAATTTATTATTTTTCATATTCAATGATAAGTTTGAACGAATTATTTAAATTTGTTGTAGGCATCTTATGCCTCTGAAATTGTCATGTTCATGAGAATCTTAGCGCGCAGTCACTTTGCATGATCTGATTTGCTATTGTGTGAAATTAATGGTGCTCTCTGTTGGCAAGTCCTGTTTGGGTTATGAAACATTCACTTTCATATCATCCTCTTCATTTAGAATAATTTGGAAAGAGAAGTAAGGAACCCGAAAAAAGAAAATCCTTGTCCCACATTGAGAGGATGAATACTGCAGCATCTTTTGTCTTCTAATCCTTATTGGATTTATTTACTGGATATTCCACAGGTTTTGTGGCAGACATCCGTTTTCCAGCAAATCTCAAACATCACACAATCATTGTCATACAATCAAAGGAGACTATTGGGGCCAGGCCATTGTTATACCACAACTCAGCATGACCCTATGGCTTAGCAACCCCAATCAATTGTAGGTATCTATCCTTAATACCATCCCCAAGACGGACTATCTTTGTCACCTCCCAATGCCCTTAACAAAATAATCCCCCCCCCCCCCGACAAAGTGCTCCTCTGAGATTTACAGTTCATCCCACTACTCCTCTTCTGAATCTGATGACGTACATCGTGTGTAACTCAGTAACCATCCCCCCTTTCATCTTTGACACAAACGGGCAATGTCCCTGGACACAGAAAGTGTTGCCGTACATCCTCAGTCATAGTGCCTAGCTCTGTGTGTGTGTGTGTATACATGTGTGTGTACCCATTGAAGCATTACAGATGTACGCTGGAAAGTCTTTCTTACCGGTGGTATTACTGTAAGTCACTCAGTCACTCCGTAGCGAGGGTTAAGTAAGGAGTGCTCTGTCTCATCGATCGATTGATCTAGACCTCGGTTTTCTTCACTGCTGGATTTCACTCTGAAGACTTTCTTCTCTGTTGAAGCCAAAGGTACAACTATTGTCAGGTAAGTGTTTGGTTTTATAGAGAGCATGTAGAAAGTAATTACCCCATCTGCTAATTCAGCTTTTTTGTGTGTCTAAAACTCAAAATTGTCATGTAAATTGTTGTGAATGGTTTTGATTGAACACTGATTGGGCAAAATTATTCAACTCATTTTTTCTGATCAGTATCAAATCCATGACCAGATCTGGAATTACACAAAGGCCACTGATGGGGATGTTGCCGCTGTTGCTCCTGTTCCTAGCCTTTGAGCCCCATCAAAAGTTTTCTATAATACTTTGAGATTTTCTATTGAAAGTGGCCTTTGCAAAATCAAAATGGCTTCGCCCTCTAAATGAAGAAATTCCAAGGCTGCAAGGCAAAAGGAATGACAGTTTTTCGTACATTAAACAATAGAATTGCTCCCAGGAACTGAGATACTTGTAGCAGTCAAATACCAGTTCCCCTGTTGTGCTTTTAACAGGTCACTTTGACGAAGTGGATACAACAAATTGAAAAATGACAGCAGTTGTTTTTGTTTTGGACATGTATGTTTCTTTTTAATTCCTGTGATTACATGTATGGCACAAGGTAGGTTTCTCATAAAAAGCATTATTTTCAAAGGAAAAATAAATGGTGTATTTCAGATCGTAGCTTTGAAACATTTAGAGCATTCTTTGCAAGCTCATCACAACAATGAAAAGAAGGAATGTAAAAGTTACCAGAGGCAGGAATCTTTCAGCATTCAATTTACTTCATTTTGGAGGTTTCAATCAGGCAGTATTAAAATAACCTCTTGAAGTTCTGAGAGTAGTGCAGTAATCTTGAATAATGAAGCAGCACTTGTAAGGAAGAAGAAGATGGCTCACCACATTTTTCATAGTGGGGTGGTGTTGGCTTGATGACTGTTGATAACATGAGTTGTAATTAAAGAAACAGGACTTTGTTGGAAGTTATCTTGTCATTGTGATATTTAAACACTCGGTATGTTAAAACTGATCCAAATTTTAACGGTGCGCTTGTACAAGTAATCTAGGGTCTCAAAGAAAACTGAAATCTGGGATTGGGCATTCTATGAATGCATTTCAACAGAAGGGACCGCGCTAAAATGCTTTTAAAATGGAGGGGGCTATCTTACTCAATCTGAAATCTGTTGGAGTCTGCTGCACATTGTGAACTACATGTATGTTGTTTACCTTTACCTTAAGCAAACATTTCAGAAGTTTACTCTGTAGTAAGACCTTCCTGCAAAGCAGCCAATTAACTAAGATTATCCTGAGGCTTTCAACTACTTAGTATCCACAAATCTTGAAAGACTTTTTTAAAGTGTGTAATGTATGAACCACTGCTCTACAACATCAAAAGTGGAGCGAAAAGTAAAACTTGAAAAGAGCAAACATTGGTCCCTGTAACATCTAGCCCTATACACTCTAAAGTGAATATGGAAAACAGGCTTTTAGCTTTAGTTAAATAAATGTCCGGGTTTTGAGGAACGTCAAGTTGTCAAACAACTGGTTCCACCTACTCAAAAGATATTTATACATTTGTGCATGTCATCACATACCTCACTTTTTTCTTCTTTTTTTTGGTGTGTGGGGGGGGGGTATTTTCCTTAGCTCGGGACATTTTTACCATGATTACTGGAGCCCATTTGCGCATTCCAATGAGAAAATGACAACAAAAGACTGATTTTTTTTCTGAAGAATTGGCTGTATGGTTGCTTGAGCTCTCACCAAACTGCAAAACTCTTAAGCAAGCTCCCAGGCACTGTGGTCTGATTATGATCAGTGTGGCGATTGGTTCACTCCTAAGAAAGACTTCCCCCAAACTTTCTTTAGTATATTGTGACATGGGGCTGGGGGGAACTAGCTGAAAATGAGCATTAAGTTCATTGTAAAGAATTCTTTTGTTGTGGGATCTCTTGACTTACTGGGGCCTTGTCAACTCATTTGGGGCATCTTTGAGAGGTTGTTTACGTGGTTTTTGCTCTTTTGAAGTCTTCCTCAGAGTCGCTACTGCTTCTGCCTGGTACCATTGAGCAAGCTGGTGCTCACCTTTGTTTCCTCACCATACAGCCCTGACCCTCTGCTTCAGCCATTGGAGAGTTTTTTTTTTTTTCTTTTTCGTGAAAGCAGATTATCTGACAGGGTGGCAATGTACTTTTTGAAAGCTGATGGTTTTCAAACCTGCCTTGAGGCTAATGGAACAATTAATTATCTGGAAGGAACTGAATTCATTGTTTGTTAAAATTGTGTAATTTGTCATGTATTCACATGGAGAACAAAGACATCCTTTCAATTTGATTTGCTTTGTCACTGACGCACTTGTAACTTCCACCATGGTTTTGTTTATTTCAATTGTATCATCCTGCTTGCTATAATAACCTATGGTGACTTGTAAAAGCACTGGACACCTTTGGTAGTCAAAAACCAGTGCTCTCACTTGGTGTATCCCAACATATGCTTAAAATAATAAACCTGTGAGAATTTTGACTAAATTGGTCATCAAAGTTGCAAGAGAATGAAAGTTGCAAGCTTCATAATGAAAGGAAAAAAACCTTGTCCATACAAATTTGTGTTCTGCGTTACTTCAGATGGAGCAGTTTGTCACAATGTTTTATAATATCAACAGCTATCCATTGCTCATTACCAGGTTTTTATGCTAACAATTGTTCTGAGTAATTACCGATAGTGTCGGACTGTCCAGTGCCTTTAAACTTTCTTCTTTGGTGTTCGTCCTACACTTTTTCAACCGAGAGCTGTGTTGATATGAGTTGAATGTCTTATGGAATAGCAAAAGGTTTAGTAGAGAGGGAAGGAGAAGCTCTCTGTAATATATCTGATTGTCCGATTAGCAATGCGATTAGATATATAAACTTGATACAATCAGTTTGGATTTATTATAAATCCACTTCACTGAATTGTGGGTGGGGGGCCTACATGTGTCCAAGGTCCAATTAAGTTTTGTGACCACGCTTTTTCAATTATTCATTTATTCCTTGTGAAAAAGGCAAAACAAATTACAAAATTTTGTAAAATATCACTGTGTTTCATCCCCTTCAAGTCACAAAAAATATTTTAGCATTTTTGTGAAATTGTTTTACTTATTTCTAAAAAACTACGGCACCTCAGCAAGTAATATTTCGAGGGAAGCCTTCTACCGTCATTATCTTCAAACTGTGTATGTTTGATGTAAATCTGTGGACATTGTGTTTTGTGTTACGAAAAGATCCCCAACCACTTAACATGAAAGTTAATGTACATTTTATTAGGACTTAATTGGCAATGGAGTTGAGCAAGTTAATTCTACTTTTTGTTGTAATAGTTAGGCACCAACAAAGCAGATACTAAAAACGTTTTTCTTTTTTTTTAAATTAATTAAACTGTCAAGGAATGTTGGGGTGGAGTTGGAAGAAAATGGGAGGACAGACCTTTAGATCAGTTGTTAAAATACTGTAATGTGTATCAGTAATCTGCCAGGAATATAATTGTTTACGTAAAAAGTTGATATTGAAAGAGTTTGTAAAGCTGGCAATACAATACAATCTTTTTTGAATCTTTAAATAGAAACCATCGATTGTCTTAACCTTTATCCTCCGTAGTATGAGCATTTTTTAAATTTCCAATCCCAGTAGCAATTACATTTACCTCCTTGACATCAATGTCTTAAGAAAACATCAGCTCAAACTCTCTCCTCGGTTAAAGAGATGCTCTGACTAATTTATGCGTATTATTTCAAGGCTGAAATTATTATCGCAATTACGTTTTTATGAGCTTTTCCTTCCTCCCGGTCTGCCGCAATGGATAGCCTCGGCGATCCCAACCATTTAGACAAGCTCTTTTATATCAAACTGTCCTAAAATGCTTGCAGGTTCGTTAATTGTTCAGGAGAAAAAGTTCATTCACTCTTTTTCTTGTCATCACTTCCCGTTTCATGAAGTAAAGACAGTCATGAAAAGGTTAAGTTGCGTTTTATAATTTTGTTTTTTAAATGGATGTAAAACTCAAGGGGAGCTATTGATATGAAATATTAAAATAATTTGCATTTAACTATTGCTGTAAAAAAATTGTATTTCAAACTATATACAAATGAACATAAATTGTTTATTTTAAAATTTAAAATTAACATGTTACTAAATTTGTTGGAGTACAATGTCGTTACACTTTATTCAGTTAAAGACACTGGTCACTATTGGTTATTGTGAAAGACCATACTTATCACTTGGTGTATCTCAATAAATGCATAAAATAACAAAAGCTGTGAAAATTTGAACTCAATTGGTCGTCGAAAAAACCCTGGTCACACGGAGTTATGCGCTTTCAGATGCTTGATTTTGAGACCTCAAAATCTAATTCTGAGGTCTCAAAATCAAATTCGTGGAAAATTGCTTCTTTCTCAAAAACTATGTTATTTCATACTATCAACAGCTCCCCATTACTAATTACCAATAATGTCCACTGCCTTTAAATGAGCGATTGTAAAGATTTGAAGCAAACCATTGCAAAGGTCACTTCTCATAACCTTCTGTCCATCTCTAATGAATAGTCTAATGAAGTTATACAAGTGTCAACAATTCTGTCATCCTTAATCTAACTTTGTTTTTTTATCGAGTCAACTTAGCCATTTTATTTTCCTCTTTAATTTTGTATCTTTCATTATCCACACAGAATGATGAGGATAAAATTGTTAAGCAGTTGCTTTTCTTCTAAAGTTTTGAAATAAATCATTATGAAAAAAGTACCCTTTGGTTTCTGATAAATAGTCTATCAAAATACAAATGGTAATTTCATCCTTTTAAATTAAATCTAAGTCTTTTTAGCAAGTCAAATCAGCCATTTTTCTTGGACAAAATGGATGAGATAAATAACCATCACTGTCACTTTTAATCTGCCAAGCCCTGAGTGCTTTTGGACCCCTTCAAATACTTCTCTAAGATCAAGAGAGTGTAATTACTGTCTTAATGTATGTTGGAAACAGACTCACACAGGAAAAGCATCATTCAGTTTTTGACACAGGTAATTTACAACATCTCAGAATATGGCACACCGTTTAAAGGATGAGAAATGTCATGCACTATATAACAAATGTTTTCAATAAGTTTTTGTGTTTTTAACTTGCTTTGTAAACGCTCCAAAACATTCAGGTCTTTTTTAAAAATATTCTTTGAAAGTAAGATAAGTGGGGATTTGTATATCATTGTACATGATTTGTAAAGTGACAAAGGTGATACATGATTTAAAAACCCTCCTCGCATTAAACAAATTATAATTCAAACAAATTTGTGGGATGATTAGTTGAATGCAATCAATTGATTGTCATGAACAACCAAACTTAAGATATAAACAGGCACAGATAGTCAAACAGTTGAATTCCTGCCCCACAAACCCCACCAAAAAATATACATCTTTGCTCTCTTTCGTGAGGACTAAAACAAAGTGTACTGAGGTTTATGTGCTGTTTCAATTTGGATTCTTGAGGCAGATTTAGAGCTCGATTGAACCCCCGAAAAACTCCATTATTTACTTTCCCTGAGGTTTAAGTAGAAATTGTTGGGTCAATTATTCCTGAACAGTGTGGCCTTGTGCACACTACCCATTCCCTAAAGAGGAAGCAAAAAAAAAAAAGAAACCTTCTCTATGTTTCCGTTATGCCCCCTTCCCCCCACGAAATCCGAACCGGAAGAGACGAAAAAAGACCACCCGATCGATAGAAACCGGTGAAAATGCCTTCTATTTTGCGAGTCAGACAACCAGGGGTGAGAGTCTGTAAGCGAAATGTAACCACAAATGCATTAGCTGTCTCTGGGTAGTGATTTTAGCTCTTGAGAAGCTCACTTGCCGGGTTGTCTTTACAGGGCGTCACAGACATTCAAGGAGTCCTTGGCAATCGAGGGTCCTTATGCCAAGTCTGTTGGGTGATGTGCACTAAAGGGTGGCCCAGAGTCCATAGCACCTTTGCTAAAAAGACCTGGCCCAGAGAGTCTCTGTATCTTTGACTTGGGGGATAATCAGCATGGATTCTTTATAATGTTAGGACAATCGGGAAAAATCTTTTGTCGTTTATGTGAGCATCTTTTGAAGAGAAGTACTGTAAAGTGCCACTCTTCAGATCTGGCCGTAGATGGTGGATTTTTGTTTTTAAGTCCCCCCCCCCCCCCCCGACCACCCCATGACAGAAACTTATGTGAGGTGTTTCAGGGCAAAACCTTAAATTTGCCAGGTTAATGTCTTTAACATGTTTGTCATCAAGCTTTAACCTTTTTGACATCAAATTAAGAAAATAAAAATAGTCAACTTTGCAATGCATTAGTTTTCGATCATGATCAGGCGCAGCACTATGATCACATGCTCTAAATAACATGGTCTTGTCACAAATTTTAATATTTTCCTCAATTTTGTTGATTTCAATTTTCCTTCAAAAAATTGCCGGCTTTATGTTAAAATTGGTACCTTAACAATGAATTTGAAATGAATATTCCAACCTGTCTTCCAATTCCATCAGTATCGATACCTCAGTACTAAATTATTCTCTTAATGGTTTCGACTGGACATTATGAAAGCATTTAATTGTAATATCTTATCTTCACCCGCCGGCCTGAATTGCTTTCAACCCAATGGAGTAGAACCAAAAGTCAAACTCAGCTCCGAGTCGTAATTTTATTTAAATTTCCACAGGGAGTTGCAGGAGACCATGATTGAGTGTATGCGCAACCCTGTATCAGAATTGCATTTGCCTTGTGGTGTTACATTGATTTGCGACTGGAATCCAGCTTTTAATTCTTAGAAATGATACCCTCCTTGTTTCTCACCATCAAATGGATTTAAGGAGTTATAACTCCCAACAAATGGTTTAACCACTGATAAGTCTACCCTTTTAGAAGTCGGTATTTCAGTTTGACATTTTTTGCAGAAGTTGTCATAATTCTGGAGAGGGATAAACACAGAGTGGTTACTCTTTCTCATTTTCTTCCTTTATGCTCCGACTGCTGCAGTTTGTATCATCCCGGATTCAACATGCCCGCTAGTATGGATTTATTCCAGGACCGTGTCACAATCATAACTCTCCAATAATTGTTTTTGCTTCAGGGGGGATTCCGCTGAAAATTCAGCAACTTAAGAGATGGCGGTCGGTCCGGGATGGAAGAGAAAACGGCACAGGGAATGAGAGAGCAGGGCGAAAGGAACACAGTGTAACCGTTCACCCTTTCTTGTATTGATCAACAGGGTAGATGATTATATAGAGTCAGTGTAGGGACTATAATGGGGCCACGGTTTGTTATATTGATCGACAAGATGTTCCTTATTAATTGAGTGTACATGTATACCCCTAAGGTGCTATGCTCGACGACAGAGCTTCTTGGCGGAGCTTCTTGGCGTCTGGAATGAAGAGTATCCTCACGAATCAAAGCTAAATGTTTGCCCTCTGCTCTCTGAGTTAGAAAGACTCGAGAAAAATCAAATCGTTTTTTATCTTGTCTTTATTTTTGTTGCTTGCCGAGTCAAGGATGTGAAGTATTTTTCTTGGAGGTGACTTCTTGCTTTCAGAGGCAATCGCTATTTTTCTTCTGCTCTGATTAGAATACTAATTTATTGTACCTCTGTTATAGAGAAAAGCAAGGATCATTTGTAACTGTCTGAACTTCAGTTAACTGGATTTCTTTAAATAAAAATTGTGTTTGGTGATTTGGGGGGTTGCTTGGTAGTCTATATATTTTATATGTGCCATTTATCAAATCTGAGAAAAACTTCCCGTGCCTAGACTTCATGAACTCAGTCCTATACTGAAAATCATGTTGTGCCTGTTCATGCCTTCATGCTATGTTGTTGGTATGAAATCACTAGTAACAAATAAATGGCTTCCATATTCACTGTCAACTTGGCACTTTCTAAACATGGTGAACTCTGAATTGAATACCATTGTTGGCATCTTTGGTTCATTGGGAATTGAGATTTTTTGTTGTAGGCCATAACTGCATGATAGTGTTCAGAAAACTCTTTGAGAATGAGCGGTTTTATTTATTGTTGTTCCTCATACAAAAATAAAAGAAGTGTTTTACAGTCCACAAGAGAAACTTCAAGCTCATTATTCACTGCTCCTTATCTGTAATATGGATAGTATTTTTGTCACAAAATTTAATTGATACACAGGCAGGTTGCAACCAGTTCTTAGATAACCTTACCTTGCTGATGGAAAACAAAATTCATTGTAAAGATATCCCCAAGACAGAGTCCTTGAATCGTTGAGTGTACCTAGGAGTACACAGAGAAAAACATGCAGAACGTGCATTTAGAAGAAGCCGGATGGGTAACCATGGTGTGGGAAGGATATTAATCTTTTAACAAACCCTTGTGAGTTGTACCTCTTGTCCCAAGTAAATCTCTATCTTATTGTGCGATGCACGGGCAATCTAGGCCAATCTATGGTCGTCTCAAGATTTGTTTTCATCCCCTATATACTTTTTTTTCTTCTTGCGTGTGAAAATGCTTTTCAACTGAAGAAAGAACATAAAATGCTGTGTGTCCCAAATCCAAACCCCCTTGTGAGGACTAAGACTGTATTATGCGGAAGCTTTTCTTATGACGGTTGAACTGTATCAATTTAATTGATCGCTTTAGACATACGCAGGTCTAATGGCCTGAAGGTTCTTTGCAAGCAGACAACACTGGGCTGATTTGGTGGAGCTTTTTTTTTTCATGAAATATTTTCCCTAGTAATAACGTACTGTGCTTAAAACCTAAAGTCACTTTTTTTTTCTCTCGTTTTTACTTCATAATAGGGCAAGGTTTGTTGATGATTTTGATGTTATGCTAAGGATTGGTTTGTGCGTGTGGGCAAAGGATCACTTCAGGTTGGAAAATAGATGCGGAATAAGCCTTGAATGCTAAAATGTTTACACTGTTCTGTGGGAAAACATATCCCATTCATCTTTTTTTAAAGGCTTCTGTGATGTGTATTGGTTGATGCCATTTTATACTTCTGGCATTTCAGTTACTTCTAGCTGCTAAAGATCTGTTCTTCAAGCAAGGAAATATATGGCTTGTTAACTGATCAACTCTTTTGTTAAAAATGAAATGGTAAAAAGTAACCATAATAAAAAAAGTACAGATTCATTCAGACGGGTTTTTTTTCCCCTTTCTTTTTTTCATTTTACAAGTCTTGTTAATTCATGGCTTCAGGGCATCTACAAAATCCCTAGTTTGTTCAGAAACTCTATACTTGTTTCATCACTCCAGTTTCTTTGCCCTCGCTTTAAGCTTTTCCACTCGATTTGGCATGCTTTGGAGACTAGCAAAACTTGTCAACTTGTATAAACTCAGGTATAAGTGTGTTTCCCACCGCGTCGTTGGGAGTCAGAGCCAACAACGAAATAGGAAGAAAAGAATTTTAACATTTGGCCTATGGAGAGGGATTTGTTGGAAGGTATGCAGTTTAGAATCTTGAATTGGTACCAGTAGAGATTAATCTGTTTGTGTTATAAATACTGACTACTTAAAAAAAAAGTCTGAACACCTCTTGCAGCAATGGAGTCTCCGGGAGTCTAAATTTAGTGCAGAAAAAAATATAGTATCTGTATAAAAACGATAAGTTTCATTCAGAAAACTTCTGAGTTTGATGACAAATCAATTCACAGGCTTTGTTGAATCCAAGTTGACAAAAACATAGTGCAGAAAAAATCATATAGTAGGGCCTATCTTCACAAAAACAGTAAGTTTCATGCAAAAAAACATCTTAATTTGATGACAAATCAATTAAAAGGTTTTGTTGAATACAATTTGACAACAGATGCCAAGATAAATAGATTAAATTTTCGAAATGTAAACAAAATGAGTGTAGTGTAATAATTCGGCAATAATGGAAGACATCCAAACAATTTAACATTTCACAACAAATCTGTAATATTTGTTTACATTACAATAAGGTCCTTGAGATTGTGAGTCGTTTACAATCCATTAAGTGTCAATGACATAATTTATGATCGTCCCTCTCAGTCCTAATGGCGAAATAAAAACGACAAGAGGCATTTTTAGATCGTGACATTTTAAAACATGTATTAGTTGCGATCGTCTAACCATGTGTGTTGCGCTGTAGTATTCCACTGCATTCATGGTCATACAGATGCAATACCACAAGCAATTAAAGTCATTTACGCACACGATAAAAGTCAGTCTGTATCCACTTTCCATGAGCACCTCCTTAAGACTTCACATCCCACACTTGCTTGCTTCCACCATTCATACACGGCCACTAACCACTCGTTCTTCAGTGCCTTTTTCTTTCCCTTGTGAGCTAGGCGTCTCCTGAACAATAAGAAAATCAAAGTGTCTTAAGTGGACTAAGAACAGTAATTTGATAAAGATTACTTAAGGGTCAGTGGTGTGCATTTTTGAATGACACTGTGCGTTTTTCTGTTGTGAGATTTGTTCACGGCGCATTTACAATCAGACCCCTTGCGTGTGACCTCACACTATCAAACAGCCCCCTCACTGAGGCAAGAGGAGGCAGCTCATTGGTCTATAGCTGTTCCTGGTACAAAGAAAACTTGTACGTGACCTCAGCGTAACAGCAGCGTTGCGCATTATGCAAGAGATCTATACACAACTTTAATACCACGTTGGATTCAAATCCCACTTCTGACACCATGTTCTAAAATCAGCACTGAAAGTGGGTTATTTATAACCAAACCAATTTGACCTAATCATACTGCAAGGCAACAGTGGCCTACTAATGCCACTCCATTATAACAGTACTTGGTGTTTTATTGTGACTAATTCACAACACAAATTAATTAGTTTAAAACATACTCTATCATTAATTGTGATCGGTAAGAAGAGTACTACATGTTCCCCGTTTTACAAAACCTGAACACTTATATAAGTGCGATCACTAGAGTGTAGAAGAAGATTGCTAAAGACCAGGGTGAGGATATTCTCAAGAGAATGTTGGCGTTTGATTTGGGACACAAGACATTAAGATTCAAAGCCTAAGCCCAGGAGAGCTGAAGATGTCACACTATGTCTCCCACGGTCATTAGGTAAAGGGTACTGCAATGGAACCAACTGACTGTACAGAAAAAAGTGTCACGTACACGGACACTGAATTTTACATCAAACGTTGCTCGGGTGCTTGAAACCACATTTGTGGTGGGAATTTTAATACTTCAAATTTTGAGGTCTCTGATAGATGTGGAATAAATACAGTTCAAAAGACTTTATGAAAAAAAAGGTGTTTTCAGACAGCAACTCATTTTTAAAGTTGGATATTACATTTAATAAGATTGAACATAATACAGAAATTACTTTGAGTTTCAAATACTTTGAAGTTCAAATAGCACTGGCTGTAACTCAACTAGATCGACTCATGTATGATCACAGTTCACCCAACCCCATCAGTTTAACATAGGTGGTTTGACAATGCTAAATCACAAATTAAGTAACTTTAAGATTTCACCCGATTCATGTGAAACCCTTGTTTTGAGTTATTTTCATTATTTCATACAATCATGTCGAGGAAATTGTGTAAATTGTTGTGCATTCTCCTTATTGGCACAAAAAAATAAAAAAGGCAAAGATTTTTTCAAGACTTTGTGTAAAAAAACCTTGCGTTGCCAGCACCCCAGTAATGGCGGTGTTGCGTGACTGCAGCACTTGTGCGTACAGATCGGTCTTTACAATTCCTTGTCAGTTCCTGAGGGCTGGAAAGTATTTTTATGGGTAGATGCAATGCACCTAGACCTTATCTCCTCACTCCACGATATGATAAAATCTCATGGCCTTGGAGTTCAGGAAGATGTCACCGAAGAAAGTCTTTCCATGTACCTCCCTAAGGCATTTTTACATTAAAAATGGCATCCATGTATTTTTAATTTGTTTTGGTTGCAGCAGCGGGATCATCGCTAAAGAAAAAAAATGATCACACCCGAAGATTCATTATGTACGCTTTTCCCACAGGGACCAGGAATGTTTTGAATTCCTTACAAAGAGGAAGTATTAGAGAAATTTGTTTTGGTTGAGCAGAAAATCTAAGAAGATTGCTGGTCATGAGAGAAGTGATGTGTTTTTGTCAGCAATAGTTCAGCTGATGAGCAGCTCTACAAACTTCTGACGAGGGTGAGGGGGTGATGAAAGGAGGATTGGGTAAAAATGAGATGGTTAGAACCAGTTGTCCATAAACTGGGCCCATTTCATAAAGCCGTTGAACATTGTTTTAAAAAAAAGCAATATGCTAAGCAGTAAATTAGGGACCACAGAAAAACTACATACATTTTTTTTCTCCTTAAGGTGCACTTTTTGGTGAGCAAGATTTGAAAAATGTTGTGGGAATTACATGTTTATAAAAATTATGTTCAATTAAAAAGTGCCTAAAAATTTGATTTCAAATGTTCTAAATGTTAAAATGAAAAGGATGGTTCATCAACCTTTTTTTACTGATGATTTTGTCTTCTCTTTTCTGTTTTTGTATGTGTGCTGAAGGTGTTTACTTCATCTAAATCTAACTGTTATATAGAAGATAACAATACATTCTGTGAAATATTATAAAATACTATGAAAATGTTCAAATGGTTCATGCAAGTTTCATTTGAATGGTTTGCAAATTGAACATAGATAAACTTTTTGGAAAAGGGGTTTAAAGGTGGCTTAAATATTGTTTAAAATTGTGATTTTTTTTTTTTATATGGTTTTCACCGGATTCATTTGAATGGTTGCCAAAATAAACATAGATGAACTATTTGTTAGTGGGTTTTCTGCATGACGGAATATCAACATGTTGTGATAGTTTAAGCAGTGTCTGGCATAAGGATTATCTTTATGGTCTTATACCCTTTGCTTGCCAACACATCCCACTGAGCTATGTCCCACATTCTTAAGTTTGCGATGAGTGATCAAAGATCCTTCTCCTGCACAGCATGCAACAGTTAATCTCAAAACTTAACGCCATGGCAACCAGAAGTAATCAGCCCCCAGTTTTCATCATGATCGTCGGCTCACCCCAAATAATTCTGCCTTTGCTCACATAAAAAAAAATTAGTCTTGTAAAAATCACTCAGCGATAAACCTGAAATCATTTTGAATGTAATGTTTACATCATGCGTCTATATTATTAGTTCGTCCGCTCAGAGCTATAAGGTCCATAGTGAAGTTTGTATAGAATTCGTAAAATTGCGCTTGCATATTTTGGAGCTCCTGGTAAATGGGGTTTTATTGATCAAGAGTGGTCTTCAAAGTATTAGTTTCGAAAAAAGAAACATTCGTTTTCTAAGTAAAATGTTTCTAAAAGAATTGATTATTTGTTGTCAAATTATCCACATTTTTCATTTAATTACCTTTTCTTTATTACATATAGGCCCTGAAATTGCCATTAATGGCCTTAAATAGTTCTGAGCAGACGAGTTTGCACTTCATCACTCCACTAATTATAGAGGTTCCAACAGTCAAATTTCACTCATGTTAATTTTAACAGCCTCTACCAACACGTACAAAAATCAAATTCAGACCAATTTACTTTGACGACAAGTGAAATCATCTTGATCTTTCGTTGTCTGTTGGAACCCCGCGTAGTAGGAGGTTTCTATGCCCCGAGGGACACCAGTCATTAGTCTTACAAAGAAGCAGGGGGGTCATAGAGAAGTACCCCCAGGTATTGACCTTGCCGCAGACACTAGATTCAGGATATTAGAAAATATCGCTTCTCCGTGGGAATGGTTGACGAGAGAGTTTGCAATGTGTGGCGGGGATCATCTCAGAATGTTGTTGGTTAAACCATGTTAAACTAGAATCAGTCCAGTCCAATATTTGTGTTAGGTACGTCAGACTATTTTGTTGAAGAGTTTTTCAGGATTCTTTTTGAGGATGCTTGGTTTGTAGATTTTGTCATAGGTGCTTCATCTCAGAATGTTGTTGGGTAAACAAGAAATCGCTCCAGTCTGATATTCAGTGTTATGTCTGATTGTTAGACCATTTTGTTAATTTAGATAAGTTTTTTTTTACTCTTTCGAGGATGCTAGGTTTGTAGATTTTGTCATAGGTGCTTCATCTCAGAATGTTGTTGGGTAAACAAGAAATCGCTCCAGTCTGATATTAAGTGTTATGTCTGATTGTTAGACCATTTTGTTAAATTAGAAGAGTTTTTTTTTTTTACTCTTTCGAGGATGCTAGGTTTGTAGATTTTGTCACGAGTGCTTCAATTTAAAGCACAACTTTTCAGAGCGCACCACCTTTTACTCTATAGATTTTTTACAGGTATTTGATATGAATACTTAATTTGATTGAATTACTTGAATTTCAACTAAAGGTTTCAGTTAAAGACAACTTTTGATGTATCAATGCGTAGGTCTGCGTGTTAATTCATTCACCCTTTAAACGTGTAAAGATAGGAGCAAAGATACCCTCATGCTGGCTTTGATTAACAGGACAGCTGAAGCTAAACATAGAGCAGTCCCATGACATATGTAAGACAGTCAGTATGATAGGAGTAGTGTGCGTAAGCATCCGCTCAAAACACACCAGGTGCTTCGTTTAACACTGTACATGTAGTATGCGTATACATGATGTTCGTTGTCAGGCGGGGGCGGGGCCCTGGGGTGGATGGAAGAGGTGGGGAATCTTTGATTTCATGTTTTATTCCCTAGGTGTAACAATCAAATTGCAGGGCTGTGATTAAACACTGGAGCGCAGTCAACTCATGATTGGACAAGTTTGGTGATCTGGACACTTTTCAGACTTTGAGGCTGACGAATATCTTTTAATTTTGTGTTGACCGAGGAAGGCCATACCTTTTTCTGAAATGTGATAAACCTTCTCTTAGTGATTTTCCAACTAAAAACAGTTTATGTGGTTAAAATGTGTTGAAAGTGGTTCTCTTTTTGATAGTGGTCTTGTTAAAAGTATTTCTGCTCTAGCCCTCAGCTAGAAGCACTACGGTCTTGTAGATTTTCCACCCAAAATCGAGCCCTGAATTTGTGATACCAGGCCAGACATCAACTTAATAAGGCTGTTGGCTCTGTTGCTCTGGTCCAGATGGTCTCCATGCACCTTCATGTGCCTTGATATACCCATAGGATTCCTGTTTTCCGATGGAATCGACTTACCTCAGGGGGAAACCTGCCTTGCCTGTTACAGGCGCGTAATAAATACGTTTATTATTTATCCCGCTTAGGAGGGTTTTTAGGCCTACATTCAACTTCTTCACCCTGTACTTATGATTCGATTGCAGGCCAATCTTTCCGATCTGGAAAGTTCTTACAGTTGCCGCTATCATTTAAGCTTTGCCTTTGGTATCCTTTGAAACTGTTCTTTCAAAAAGAAAAAAAAATGCTCTGTTCCAAGGCTTGCAGGTTTGTAAAGTAGTTTCTAATAAAACAGTTACAGTAGATTAAGCTGTTGGTATCACGACAGAGTAAAGCAAAGCAAAAGTGAAACAGACCAACAAGTTATTGAAAAATGAAAACATTTAAGGAACAAAACGGCTTTGACAAGTTTCACCTCGTGGGTTCACTGCAGATTTGTTACATGAAGGGTTCATCAATTACGGATAGAGGAAAATGAAAATTTTGTTTTCATTGTGCTTGTGTTTTCGCAAATGAATAACTTGTATTGGATAGTGAAAGTCGTCTTGTTTTGCTCCTGTTCAAATGTGTACAGCCAACATGAGGAATGAAGTTTATCTCCATTCCCACACAAAAAGAAAAACATGGACGGAGTAAGTTAAAGAACATTACCAAACACCTTCCCTTTAAAGGCAGAGTACTTTTGGTTTTTGGACCCATAATTGTTTAAACCCTATATGTATGAAGATGCACGGGGCCGTGTTTTTGAGATAATTTCTGAAAATCTTGAGCAGTTATGTCCATTCAGGAAGAATAATCTAGAAATGGAATACACAATCTGAGAAAGGTTTCATGCAGAAACATTTCTCACATTGAAATGTTTTTAAAACCACATTCGTTTGACGGGAATCATTTCTCAAAATGTTTTTCATTATCAACAGCTGCAGTGCTTCTTATCCAAGTAAGTTTTTATGCCCACTTATATTTGGAGTTGTATAAATTACCAAAGATAAACCCTCCCTTTAAGAACAACCTGGAATTTAGTTTCACTTTTCTGATAAGATAGAGAGGAGACAAATTGAAAGTACATTTGTCCTAAGACGTAGGTTGCAATATGACTCCTTTCCGATATTGCATACCTGCTGTGCGATAACGCCGCTACTATTTCCCCTATTAAGCTCCCCCTGTTTACATTTAGTCACTATCTTAATAGCATCATAGTTGATTTAGCGGCGTGTGAGAGACACACACACATGGCTGTGCCACCCACTCATTTTAAAAAAAGTTCAAGTGGAATGACAAGAGGATTGTACCTCAATTAAAAACAAATTATTCTGCCTGTACAATCCAAAACTGTCACAATTCCTTTTAGCAGATAAACTGCTCTGCCCACAAGTTGGCATAAATTGTGTTTAGTCGTTTGAGCAACAAATTTACGCTTGTAATTATCAGTGTTGTTTGGTCATGAGTTGAACAAGACAAATTGAGTAGGATTTGAACCAACAATCTCCGGGAGTCCGGATTAATGTGCAGGCGCCCTATCAACTGAGCTACAAATGTGTCTTGCCCTGTGTTGGCGTATCTTTGTTCTGGAGTGCCGGTCAGAAGCCATACAACCGTTTACTGCCGTGTAGCCAGGGATCACATCAAAATTTTTGATACAACCTAGAGGCAGCAAAGGGGATTACCTTAAAGGAACCATTGCCTTGGATCGGTCGAGTTAGTCTACAAAAAGTGTTAGTAACCGTTTGTTATAAAACGCATGTGGGTAGAAAGATGTTGTAAAAGTAGAATACAATGATCCACACAAACATGCCTCGAAATTGCACGGTTTTCCTTTTACCTCGTCGACTAACACGGTTGGCTATTTATGGGAGTCAAATTTTTGACTCCCATAAATGGCCGACCGTGTTTGTTCGCACAATAAAAGGCAAACTTGTGCGGATCATTGTATTCTACTTTTAAAAGATCTTTCCAACCATATGCATTTCATAAAAAACGGTTACAGACGCTTTTTATAGACCAACTCGTCCGATCCAAGGCAACGTTTTCCTTTAAGGGGTGCAATTTTTTATTTCAGACCACAAGGGAAACTGACTGGATAAATTTGAAATGTTTTCTATTGATCATTCGGTGATGTTGTAGTACCAGTCTAGTGAGATGTGCATCATTGATGCTATACATACTTTTTAAGGGCATTGTATCTTTTCTGCTGCTATTCTAGTCTTGGTAATGTGCCCTATCTGCAACAGCAAGAAATAATACTGCTTCTCAATTTGTGTATATTGACTTGAATGTGAGAGGAAAAAACCCGAGATGGCTTTTTAATAGTGTTGTTCCTTTTTATTTTTACAGAGACAATGTCACCACACAAGAGAAAAGGAAAGAAAATACTGAGACACTAAAAAGCGGAAAGAAAATACTTTGTTTCGCTCTCATTGAGAGGAAAATAATTTTTCTCACTAAGAGAGAAAAAACATGATGGCTTTTGCATAGTGAAGTTCCTATACATTTTTACAAAGATAATGTCACCACAAGTCCATCTGGGAATCAGTCTCGCAATCTTGTAAATTGCAAAAGGGTTACCACTTAATGTGTGTAGTTTCTTTGCAGTTATAGCTTTAAACACGTTAATGAACTTCTCGTCACCCATTTTTATTTATTTATTCCGGGACAATCAACAACCGCAGAGACATACAGTGATTTGTCAACACAGCTGTTGGGTTTGGCACTGCAAACTTGAGTGACGAAAAATAAAAAACCAGCTTAGGTATGACGCTGGAATGCATCCCACATGATGTTACCTCCGTCCGATGAAAATTAACCTTTAACGAGTTAATTACAGTAAGGATTGTGATGACTTGAGCTCAAGTCTGCGAGAATCATCCCCAGGAAAAGATCAAGGTTGAGAAGCAGCCCGTAAAATCTTACCAAGTCAACAAACAGTCGCTGCTGGACCGAGATTGCAAGTAAATTTGATTGAGATCTTGTATGATGTGTAAACGTGTAAAAACAATGTTCCACACTGTGGTGACAATGACATCAGGAAAGGAAGAGCAGTCGTGACATCATGGCCCCTGCTAAGAGGTAACCGTCAGTCAACGGGAGTGCACCACATTAATAAACGGACCACTCAGGAACATTTTCTTGGACTTGATACCTTTAGTTCCCATCTGCTACTTGTTTACGTGGAACAATTTATCATTTCAGGCTATCTTGGTAGCCCTCCAGTAAGTTTGCCTTGGCTCATGTTCGGTTGTTTTCAATAGAAAGGGTTTAGGTCCCCTCTGAAGACTGGAATGAATGTGAGGTTTTGGGTCAACCTAGACCATAACTGGATAACATTTGATAAATTGGTAACTGGGTTGGTCTTTAAAGAGAGTGTATAGTGCTGGTGTTAATATGAATGAGGACTTTCTCAAGCTCTTCATACATCTTTGTATTGTTCCCTGTATCAAAGTGCATTTAATAATACTGATGATGCTGAGGGCTTACTATTTCCCCGTTCAGCCTCATTTTTGTTTTGTTATTGTTATTGTTTTAACAATAAAGAATAACGCCATCACATGACAAAGTCTGTTGATACCATCTTGACCCAATTTCAAAAATCTCAAACACAACAAATCTCAAAATACAGAAATGCTTTTAGCAAACACAGGTTTCCAGCCAAAATGATGCTTTACTGTTTTTCTATTATTATTGTGTTTTTTTGCTCAGCAATCTTTCCTACTCAAAAGCTTTATGAAATTGGACGCTTACAAGGTTTTAATTTAATCTGATGCCTAGAATATTATGAAATATATAAATATTTATTTTAATACAAAGTTGCCCAACACAAGGTCAAAGGGCTACAATGACATAAAAGACAATTTAAAGAGTGAGTAGATATCTTTTAACATTCCTCTTGAACTGCGACAAATTGCAAGATGATGCATGACCTATAGACGATGTGACCTATGTTTACATTCAAACCGCCCTCTGTTGACAAAACACTACATACGTCATGTTTCGCCGGGCACTGAGTTGCGTAGTCATAGTAAGATTGCGTACACTTTCTAGCTGGCTGCCAAAACACAAAGATGCGCGCCAATCATGTTATGGTTTTTGTGTGACGTCAGAGGTCACATCGTCTATAGGTTGTCTTTTAATAGTCTTATGTGCAGTTAGTCATTCCAGACTGTCAAAGTACATTCAACCAAAAGCATCATGTGCAACATATGTAATAATTCACACACTATTAACGACAATAAAAGATGGATAGGTTTATTTTCTGTCAATCTGTGCCTTAGATTTCTAGTGGGATGTAACTTCTGGCCTTTACGAACGGTAACTCTGTCTGTCTGTGGTCAATGAACTGCTTGAGTGATTCCATTCACTGGGGATGTAGTTCTTTAAGGAACACAGTGCCTTGGATCGTCGAGTTGGTCTTTGAAAAGCGTTTGCAAGCATTGGTTACTAAATGCATTAGATAGATATATGAAAGTAGGATAGAATGATCCACACAAACATCCCTTGAAATTACACGGTTTTCCTTTTACATCGCAAACAAGCACTGTCGACCATTTTGTGGGGTAAAAATTTTTACTTTTGGAAGGTAGTATTCAAGATCGCAATAGGTTCAGTTATATATATTTTTAATGTTAGCCTTTAAGAAAGAATCTACTAAGGTCGAAACATCAAGACATTTACCCTTTCTACATGATGCATTGGTGCATTGATATTATATTAAGTATGTTAAAAAATAATACAAATATTTTCTCAATCAGTTTTGTTTTCATTGATAGTAATAATATACTTTGTAATTTAAAAAAGTAAAGACCATTTTGTATCTTACTCAACTTCTCTGACATATAGGTAAAGGGTAAAATTGTGTTTTTGGGGGGTTGGCAAATTAATCACATGCTGCAGTTTTCTTGTGACATATCTAGTAAGAGTTTTACATAAGATGAAAGGAGGAATCTACAGCTGCCAAAACCTTTTCTCATTTAAAAAAGTAAAATAAAGAGAATGGATTTCTGCAGGTTCTTGTGGGAGATCCAATCAAAGGCTAAATGGAGTGGCCTGGTGACCTGGCCAGCTGAGAAATCCACCCTATGGTGGCCCTGAAGGGACATCGCATATCGCAAACGTGTGCGCATACGTATGCAATGTTGTGAAACAATTCGCAAATATGTGCGCACACGAATGCAATGTCGTGAAACAATTCGCGAATATGTGCGCACACGTATGCAATGTCGTGAAACAATTCGCAAATATGTGCGCACACGTATGCAATGTCGTGAAACAATTCGCGAATATGTGCGCACACGTATGCAATGTCGCGAAACAATTCGCGAATATGTGCGCACACGTCTGCGAATATTATTTGCGATGTCGTGAATTTTATTGCATACCATGTTGCATACCTTTGAATAAAATGTCTAATGATCTGGGGGGTTTCTTTCCAACAGTGAGATAAGCGGTAGTCATTGCAGCAGTAGTCTTTGTTGTGAGGCAAGCGAGGCGTGTGGTCGTCCTTGGCCTGGTGCCAAGTTCCTGGGTATACACATGCTTTACAGAGGGAGCCTGCTGTAGCGCCACAGAACTCCCTAGATCGGTAACAAATTATCCACAACTATGACATCATCCTAATGGTATGCAACATGGTATGCAATAAAATTCACGACATTGCAAAACAAATCGCACTCGTGTGCGCACATATTCACGATTTGGTTCACGAAATTGCATACAAGTGCGCACATATTCACGATTTGGTTCACGAGATTGCATACGTGTGCGCACATATTCGCGATTTGTTTCACGACATTGCATACGTGTGCGCACATATTCGCGAATTGTTTCACGACATTGCATACGTGTGCGCACATATTCGCGAATTGTTTCCTGATATTGTATACGTGTGCGCATATATTCGCGATTTGTTTCACGACTTTGCATACGTGTGCGCACACGTTTGCGTTATGCGATGTCCCTTCGGGGCCACCATACCACCCACTTTAAAACACTCAACATACTGCATCAAACCTCTGTTGTCCAAGATTTGCTAAGCTTTTGTGCCTAGTACTTGTGAAAACAAAAAAAAGCATGCATGTATCATATCAAAGTGCCATATCTGGCTTAATTTACCCATCAGTTGGTTTTACCAGATCACTCATCAGTTTCTTAAATGGTAGGTACTTCGTGTCATGCCACACTTTCAGTAACTGCTGTCTTAGTGGATAAATTATCCTACAAAAGTTTTTACAATTTTTTTTAATGGGATTTCACCCAACTCACAAGGCTGGATTGCCCCTTCAAGGTGAGGACTAAACTTTACTGATTTGGGCTGTTGACCCAGATCAACTGTCACCAGGGACAGATTACCACCTTACTCCTGGGGCTGAAACAGGCTTGGGCTACTCCATTCCACTAGAGCAGAATGCACTACCTTCCCAACTTTTTACGAAGCAATTATGGTTAAGTACATCTCTTGCTCTAGGGCACAAGTTTCATAACCAGGATTCGAACCCACACTCTGCTGCGGAGATAAACTACTCCTAAAATATCCTTGAATGTCTGTGTTTTTTTTTTATTCCAGAGGTTGAATTTGTATGCAGACAGTGAGGAGCGGACCTACAGATTCTTTAAAGGCTCTCTGGATTGGTAAGCAACTTTATATTCTCTGAGAAAACATTTCAGATGATTTCTTTTTCTGAATTAGGCTCAATCAAAGTAAAATAGTTATACAAATGAAGAGTTGAATCTTTTACTATAGTGGCCAGATCTCTCTGGTGGTATCAACTGTGGGGCATTGACACTTATGGCCAGAAATTCAGAATTGCTCACCATGGTCAATCACTGGCTTGAGCCTGGAAAGAAAGTCACTACAACAGGAACCAAGTTCCTGGCTCTACTTTGATACTGAAACTTACCGCAAAAGATCGACAACCTTTGAAAAGGGTGAGCGAACATACATGGTAAAGGACAATTCCTTGATCGACAATATAAGTTTGTTAGCGGCGATGTAATAAGCTTGTCGACATTTGTAACATTTGCTAAGGAAAAACAAAGGGGTTTGAAAGGATGTACAATTATGGGTAGACCCAAGACCAAACTCTGCCAGAGGAGACTGAGTTTCAGATCATTTGCTGTGACTGATTTTGACTGATACCGATCAGGTACATGAATGTACACTGGTGCAGTAATTTATTGAATGGAAATCTTAAAGACTGAGGGACCTCGCCTACTAGGTTATAACAATAAAGGCTTAGGATTGCCAGCTTCTTTTTCCTTGGGTCTTTACACACTCAAAAATGTCTGAATAATGTGGCCAGATTTGTTACAGAAACTGATGGAAAATGCCAACAACAAGTTGTTTAAAAGCACTTCCAAGCTGTATATTTCAATAAATGAAGGGATTTACTGATTAGCTTCTCAGAAGCATGCTTTTGTCGGTGGATCAAACCTTGGGATTTATTTGACCAGAGCGGAGTAAGCCCCCTCCTAACTTCCTTGCAGGGATTTTACGTATCATTTGCTGCTAGATTTGCTATGGGATTCAGCGCCAAATCCCTTTAAATTGTTTGTCAATACTCACTGAGGGTCTTTGAAATGCATTGAAAGGATACTACCCTTCCCAGATTAAGGAGAGTCCATAATGCTAGGATATGAGCTTTCTTCCTGCTACAACACAGTGGGGGTCACTGGCTTTTTCTCTTTCTCCCCCTACTTTCATCATTATCTTAGGTGGAAGTTGCTGGTCAACACTTGATTAGGCTGTCACTTTCAAGAGTTTGGATTTAAGGTGTTTGGAGGGTTGCTGTATTCAGGCCAAGGAGTTGGCTCAAGATGCTTAGTTAAGAAGGCCTTGTTGCCAAGTTAGCCCCCTGTGGCGTTATTGTTGGTCCTGATTTAGCCCTCTTGTGTCCGGGGTGATGTTCTCTTGATGACCACGTAGGTCTTACAATCTCAGAGATTCTAATTTTCATGTCTGCCGAGATGAGATCTTGGTTCATATGATGGAGGAATGAGGTGAGGAATGATAGACTCTTTTGCATATTATCTGGAATTCTAATTCTGATGGGACAAGGCTACCTTAGCAGGTTAAGGTCGTGTCCATTTTAAGTGAACTTCCAGAGTGTTGGGTGGGGGATGGGAGGGGGGCTATTAATTCAAAAATACTAAATGAGCAAAAACAGTAATGAAAAGTAAGGAAAGATGAATGATGTTGCAACATTTACATTCACATAATGTTGAGTAAAATCCTTAAATTTGACTTATTATCTTAGATTTCAAAATGTTACCCAGAAGAGTTACATTTTATGTGCTTTAAATGCAGTAATTTCAGTGTTTAAACAATTACTTGCATCCAGACAATGTAGGCTTATTTGTTTTAAACTCCATGTCATGTTATCTTTATGAAAATAGTAAAAAATGGCATAACAAGAGCGCTGAAAAAGGGCTCGTTTGTTTGAAGAAAATATGCAAATAAGAAGTTTTATTAGCTAGAAGTGCCCTCCTTGAAAAAAAATTGTCAACCCCTTGTGCCTCTCTAAAATTGTCAGCGCTGGGCAGAGGAAAATGAGGGAGTTTTGGGAGGTTGCATTGTTCAAGCCCATAATCTTGTCCTTCCCAATGCAAAGGGTCACTTTCATTCATGGAGAAATCTCTAAAGTCTATGTTAACACTTTGAAAGGGTGCTTAGGTCAAATAAGGTCACCAGAAGCAACTGACCTCCTTAAAATTCCATGCTGCAATTTATCTTAAGGGATTCTTAAACGTTGGAGATTTTCAAAATGAGTTTGTGCACTCCCTAGGCTCAACGCCTTCATTATTGTGAACGAAAAGAAAGCAGTCCATCTAACTGATGCATACTCTTAAGGATGCATTTATTCATCATACAGTACATGTTTATAATTGAGTTTCCCCAATGTTGTTGTCACTCGCAGTTTAATCTATGGCAATATTTAGAGAGTGACACGTGAGTGAGAATTTCTAGTCATTTGCCCCGCCGGACCTCTATCAGAATTTGTGTCTATTAGACCGACTATCACAGGAGATCGGTCCATTTCTCCTGGGCTATTAAAGCGTGTTGCGACGCATCCTGAGATTGCATATCAATTATTGATATTTTTGCTTATTTATTCACGAGGCAAGATAGGTGAATCTAAAGTGTGTATGGTGGTGGGGGGGGGGGAGGGGGACAGGTAATGAGCCGAAAATATTATTAAGACTACAAAATGTTGTGTCTTCTCCATAGGTCATTTTGATTGGATATTTTGTCCCCCTTTGGTGGATTTGAGGCGATTTACTTTTACCGCTACTCAGCAAATTCCCCAGAATTTTTCGTTCTTTTTTTTTCTGTAAATTCAACTTTTCATTAAATTTGTTTTTGTAAATAATAAGACAACTAATGCTATGAATAATAAATTATAATTTGCAAACTTAGATTGCATTTCAATTAATGATACTGCTGATATTTCTTCACAAGTGAAGACATGGAAATATAGTGTGTGTGTGATGGGGAGGAACAATTAACTAGCTAAAATAATATTAAGCTCTGAGCTTTTCTGCCATTCTGCGAAAAAATGTGAAGACAGAACATTTTGCAAGATCTTTCACACTGAAATAACAAACTGTTCACTTTACATTATCAATCATTACAAACCACTTTGCTTGCCCAAACAATGTTGTACAATATCAAAGTGAATGCTTTTAATTTGAATTTGTTGTAGCTTTTACCAATTATAGTAGTTTTATTGTGCTCAATGAATACCATTCACACTGAACATCAAAAGAAAATAATTGATAACATCAATTTTATCACCCAGCACCATTTGCTATACTCTATATTTTCTCTCCTTGGGGCTTTTAACGACTACCCCAAGCAGGGCTTCAGATGTCATGTATTGTTTCTATGGTTATATGAATTATCGTTGAGATCCCTACCTGGTAGTTATCTTTAATATCCAAAGCTATTTAATTACATACTACACTGGGGTGATATTGGATGTGTAATGGGGAGTTTCTTGAACTGGGTTAGGTTATGTGTTTAGGAATGTTCGGAAACATTTTTGAAACCAGGGCCCAATTTCATAATTGCTTAGAAGTTTTCTGTTAAAGGCAGTTGACACTATTGGTAATTGATTATTATTGGCATAAAACCTTACTTTGTAACGAGCAATGGGGAGATGTTGATGGTATAAATCATTGTGAAAAACAGCTCCCTCTGAAGTGCCATAGTTTTCGAGAAAGACGTAATTTCCACGAATTTGATTTCGAGACCTCAGGTTTAGAACTTGAGGTCTCGAAATCAACCATCGCAACGCACACAACTATGTATGACAAGGGCGTTTTTTTCTTTCATTACTATCTAGCAAGTTCGATGACCGATTGAGCTCAAATGTTCACAGGTTTGTTATTTTATGCATATGTTGAGATATACCAACTGTGAAGGCTAGTCTTCGACAATTACCAATAGTGTCCACTGCTTTAAAGCAAAAAATAAGCAGGATATACCTGTCATAAATGAAAAATGTGACATGCTAATTCGTATGGTAACAAGACAAGATTAGGATACTCCAGTTGTAAGAAAGATCAATTGAAATGTAACCACATGGTATCTTCCTTTATGATATAATAAATTAATAACTTATCAGTGTTTGAAGAAAAGGATTTTTGTTCTAAATACATACACGATCCTGTTTACTTAACAGATTGTTAATTACCTGGGCCAAATTTCATAGAGCTGCTCAGCACAAAAATTTGCTTAGCATGAAATTTTTGCCTAGATGGTAAAGAGCACTGGAGAGCAAGTGAAATTTTAAAACATTGTTAGAAATAACCCACTCCGATTTAAATTATGTAGTCCAGTTGTAGAGAAAGAGGAATTTGAGAAAGGCTTCAGACATGAAGCATTTCTTAGGCATCTGAAAGCACACGATTTTATGCAACAAGGGTGTTTTTTATTCTTTTATTATTCTCTTGCACCTTCGAAGACCAATTGAGCCCAAAGTTTCACAGGTTTGTTATTTTATGCATATGTTGGGATACAACAAGTGAGGATAGTGGTCTTTGAAAATTAAGCTATGTTGTGTACACATGAATTTTAAATATTTTCCAAAACGTCTATAGTAAACTACATCTTCAACATATTTGTGAACATAATGATCTTTCTGAAATAAAAAAATTAAAAATTTCAATTTTTTTATTTTAATTTTATTGTAATCGTTCCCATATTTGAAAACCAATACTGAAAATTTATGCACTTTTTCTTCAACTCAACATAGTGATCAAAATGCGCAGTTAGCAGTGTGTGCCTTAATTTATGTCGTGTAAAATACGAAACAATTTCATCCTAGATGAACACAGCGCAGCAAGACATGCAGAAACAAAATCCGTCCTGACGTGTAATAAAAAAGGGATCTATCCTCGCTCTTGTCGACCTATTTCCAATGATCTTCCTAAATAGTTTTGCCTGTCATGTGGAGACAACGCGGATGATGTCCAAATGACGATAACTTCATCCCTTTCTTGATTGGGAGAAGGAGATGCATTGAAATGAGCTAGTGTCAATAGACTGCAGGGTATGGTAAAGACTGCATGAAGTGCTGAGTAGACGAGCTGTTAATACCGCAATTATCCTGTCACTTAGAGTTGCACTACTGAAGCACTGTACCTTTGCTTCTTTTTGTGGTGCATTGTGCTATGAAAATATCAATTATTAATATTGATACGTGGTCAATTATTGTATCACTTAGGGTTGCATTGGTGAAGCACTGTACCTTTGCTTCTTTTTGTAGTGCATTGTGCTATGAAGATATCGATTATTAAGTTTGATACGTTGTCAATTATTGTATCACTTAGGGTTGCATTGGTGAAGCACTGTACCTTTGCTTCTTTTTGTGGTGCATTGTGCTATGAAGATATCGATTATTAATATGGATACGTCGTCAATTATTGTATCACTTTGGGTTGCAATGTTGAAGCACTGTACCTTTGCTTCTTTTTGTGGTGCAGATGTGCTATGAAGATATCGATTATTAATATTGATACGTCATCAATTATCGTATCACTTTCGGTTGCATTGAAGAAGCACTGAATGTACCTTTGCTTCTTTTTGTGGTGCAGTTTGCTGTATGGAGGTATAGATTATTAATATCAAAATAAACCACAAGGGAAACTGACTGAGGTAATTTTTTTGATGATTTTTGGGTTGACCAAAGGAGTATTTACTAGAACGGGACTCGAACCAACGACCTCCGGAAAATGGAATTGCTAATATCGGTACCATCTTGTGAGGTTCTAACATAGCACCACAGGCCTGGAGTTTCATCTTTGAAAGGGCAAGACCATTTTCAGTTTGCAAAAAGCACTTCCAGTGGAAAATCTTAGTGTTAACGGGCAACTTTTGAAGGGGCACCAAGGCCAGGACCAGGGGCATTGGAGGCAATGGCATCTGTGGCCTGCATGTAATTCCAAGCCTGGCGTTATTATGCTTTCTTTCAGTCTGTTTGTAAGTGTGATGAGCAAGGTGGCTGCTGTGAAATGACAAAATATCAATAGCTCACAAAGTGAGTTTATTGAACTCATTTGCACGATCCTGCAGTGTGGGTAAACATGCCACCACATGTTTTACTTTTAGTTCGAAAGCTGGTTATAGTTCTTCTTGGTTCAATGACCTCAGGTGAACTCATTTATAATCATTTATATTCTCACCTCTCATGTAAACCAGGCAAAACAGATGCAAACTCATCTATTAGACTAATGAGCCAAGACCGTCAAAATCTGTAAATTACTTACTGTGCAATGGTTTTACTAAATGAAAAACGGACTTGTGTAGCATCCCACAAAAGCCCTGTTTTAAAAATTAAAGCCCATTGACCCATTCAGTGACCAATGACTATAATGACCAAGGACTAAGACCAAGGCCATCATCAGCAACAACACCCCAGCCTTGCCAGTTCATTAATTGAAGCCTCGGACCATTTGATCAATTTGTCAGCCTTTTTTTATTACAGAATACGGACATTATTATTTCCACTTCACTTGAGTTGTTCAAACCGTTTTGGTCACTTTGTCCATTAGCAGTTAAGTATTATGATCAGATTCCAACCATGCCCATCTCAGCAATATTTGCACACTTCAGCTGATAGTGGCCAAATGTGTTCATAAATGGTTTTAACCATTTAAAAAAGGCAATTAGCATTCTAGTATGTGATTGAACCAAAGGTGCTCCAGATGTGAAGAGACAATTGTTTGCGTAAGAAAAACTGTAGTTTGTAAGCTTGTGGGTACAACAAAGTATACAACTCTTTAGGGAGAAGTGTTAACTGGAGAAGAGACAGTGTGTTTGCACAAGGTTTCATTTAGTACTCTTGCTTGGGTCAAAACTCTCTGAAATCTTGGAGAAAGAAAAAATAAATACATTCAAATAAACTGTGATGAAACAAGTTGGCCTCCTCTCTTTTTTGCCTCATAACAACAGATGATGTTCGTTATTGTCATCACTAAGGCCACAACCTTTCCCAATTACAATTTAATAATGACCCTTATTAACTATAGGGGTCTAATTGCTCTGCTTGACCAGTCATTGAAGATTAAACACTTTAGGAAATGGACATAACAGATGATGACCTTAATCACAAGTGATATTTAGAATGGTCAGTCAGATAATTAGCAGGAAAATATTTTAAGTCAGTTTGGAGATGTCTTCTATTCTTTTTTGTAATTTTATTATTTCCGGGTTAAAGCCATTATACACTTTCGGTACAGAAAAGAAATAAAAGTTCACAGATTTACAAATAATTTACAGGGTTTACAGAAGGTAATAGTGAAAGACTTCTCTTGAAATATTGTTCCATGAAATGCTTTACTTTTTGAGAAAACATTAAAACAATATAAATTCTCGTTAGCGAGAATTACGGATTTATTTTAAACACATGTCATGACATGGCGAAGCGTGCGGAAACAAGAGTGGGTTTTCCCGTTATTTTCTCCCGACTCCGATGACCGATTGAGCCTAAATTTTCACAGGTTTGTTATTTTATATATAAGTTGTGATACACGAAGTGTGGGACTTGGACAATACTGTTTACCGAAAGTGTATAATGGCTTTAACTTACACTTCAGAAGTGGCACTTTGTTGTGGACTTACTACAAAATAATTTGAAGAAGGGGAGATTTTTCTCCTTATCCGATTCTGAGCAGTGACTTGGTATTTGTCAAATTTTGTTTACTTGGGTACATACTTAACTCACCCTTAACTCGATAACAAGAAACAGTTCTATTTGGAGTTTCAAAAAAAGTATCTCCACAGAGAAATCAAATTGTAGCATCACAGTAAAAAACCCATCAATGTTATCATTTTCATCTCTGTGAGGGCAGGCCATTTTCATTTTGCAAAGGGTCACTTTTTTTGGAGAATCTCCAAGTCTATGGGAAACTTTCAAAGGGCAGGAAGGCGAAGACCAGGGCAATAGAGACCATGGCCTCCTGTAATTTCAGGCCCGGTTATCGTCTAAAAATCAGTATGGTATAGGCATCTTCATACTGATACCATCCTTTAAAGGGACACATTGCCTTGGATCGGGCGAGTTTGTCTATGAAGAGTGTTTGAAACCGTTTTATTATAAAATGCATGATGGTTTGAAAGATGTTCTGAAAAGTAAAGTAACGACCCACACAAATATGCCTCGAAATTGCACATGGCGAACTAATAGGGCACTCCAATTTGAAGAGTCAAATTTTTGGCTCCACAAAAAGGGACAACCATGTTATTGTAAGTTCGCAAAGTAAAAGGAAAACCCACAATTTTGAGGCAACGTGTCCCTTTAATGAAGTAGATAGCATTCATTGTTCGGCCTCTTGAGTGTGTTTTTTCCTTCTTCTTTTTTTTAAATGGCAAATTTTCCATGTTTGAATCGCTGACTCATTCCGTCACTTTCACTCAGTCAGCAAAGGACTATTATAGCAGTACATTGGTTCGTAAAATACAATGGTTGGTCTTTTGCCATAACCAATATTATTGTAACAAATTGACATCTCAATTTACATTATGCAGTTGAAATTTTATTTTTATCAAAAGTACAAATTCAGTCTTGGACTTTTTTTCTACTGCGATTCAAATCAAGGATAGACTTTAAATTAAGGATAGACTTCTGTATATGACTGGGGACTATTAATATATATTTTTATAAATTTATAAAAATATGCATGGGTCCAAGAGCAGTTAATGTTCAGTTTTTAAGATGATCGCCTTTAAAATTTTGTTCTACGTTTCAGTCGAACCGCTTATTAACGTGAATTAATTAAGCTTAGACTAAATTTCTTTTTTGAAGGAATCAAGCTACTTAATTAATTTACTTTTTTTCATCTTGCCCAGGGCCCAAAATTATCACTGTACCACAGACTCGAGGCCTATGATTTTATTGTGAGGCCAGTATTAAACACTGAATTGAACAAGCCTAGTGGTCTTATGTTTTTTCCAATTGGTTAAATCTCTTCGTTGTGCAATAACTTTGTGGTTTTCTTTTACTGTGACTGGGATAATTATCTTTCAATTCTCTTTCAAGAGTATAACTTAACTTAACTTAACTTACCTTAAATGCATAATTATTAAGCACTTTAACACTGTTTCAAAGCGCTGTACAGCCAAGAAAAAAACATTAAAATGCAGGATACAAAACATGAGCAAAAATAGCAATTTGGTTTTAAAAATACACAACTGTTAATAAAGAAGGAAACATTTTGTAAAAAATTGCATTACAAAAAATTCATACTAGTATCAAACTCAATCATCTTGGAGTGCTTGTTCAACTCATTTTGATTCTGGGGTGGATTTCACAAAAAGTTAAGACTAGTCTTATCTTGAGGTATAACTAAGGACCAGCCTTTTTCAATATCTCCAAGGAAATTAGGACTTGTCCTAATTCTTTGTGAAAATAGACCCAGTGTTGCAGTTGAGACCTCTAAGTCCAAGACAGACACCAAGACTGAGACCTCCCCATCCGAGACTGAGACCAAGATCGAGACCAGTACTTCCGAGACCGAGACCAGCCCTCTGAGACCGAGACATTTTGCATTCCGAGATCGAGACATCAAAAAAAGTTCTTGAGACGATCTTGAGACCGAGACCAGGTTTCGAGACCTACAACACTGAATCGACCCCTGGTCTTGTAACATAATTTCTGGTCCAGTTAAAGTTTTGAGCTACAAGCACTGCACTCTTGCGGATTTTTTACCCAAATTCAAACCCTGCTGCCCTTAACAAATGTGTTTACTTTTTTACCAACTATCATGTTAGTTAATTAATGTATAGCTTGTAAGAAGTGGAAACCAAATGACTTACAAGTAGATAAACGATATCATTTCAGGCCTGATACTTCAAGGAAGCAACTAAAGGCCACTGCCTACATATGTCCCTGGTCCTTGCCTTGGTGCCCTTGAGATGCTCTTAAGTAGAAGTTTACAATTTTCTCATAGGGTGCTCTTTACCAAAGAAAAAATGCCTTGGTGCCCTTGCCCTTTCAAAAATGAAACATACAGGCCTGTCATTAAGAAATACATGGAAAGGTAAGATTCTTGTGCGAATACTTCACAATATTGAGAAATGATGGGAAGAGGGCATTGGGCAAGGAACTTGTTGTCAACAAAACACTATGTTTTGACGGCTTACACCCAAGGCTAATACATTTGCATTAGTGCGTGTAACTGCAAAATGTAATTAACAGCCTTATTGTGTTAAATGTAATATCTGTCATGCATTGCGAGACTGCCAAAGTGAATGGATGCTCATGTTCTTACTCGTTCTCAAGGGTGGGAAAAGGATAGATCAAGAGGATGGATAGGAACAATTAAAGACACACTGAAAGGTTTAAAGACGGAAAACAGCGGATTTTGGAAAGTATAACAGTGTCTGACCTCCCCAACAAAATTATACACTGAACAAAATTCTGATAGTCGTTGATATTGAGAAAGTCAAGGTTGATTGTCATTGTGTGAGTGCAAATACCTTTTAGTGGACAAAAAAGCCTTATGTTTGCAGAAATGTCGTACAAACAAACCAATGATGCAAAAAGGTACGGAGCTTTGTGTTGTGGCTCCCTTGTGGGGAAACACTACACTTCTACAAGATACAACGCTCAAATATACAAACATAACATGTATTTCACGTATGCTTGACTTTCTATAGACGATATGACCTCCGACGCCAAAACAAAACCAAAACATTCAATTTATGCCCAACGACGGTGGGCGCATGCATCATCACGGTTTTGCACAAGTTTAGATTTGGAGTTATGTCATGGGTCAGCTTGCCTATGATTAACTCTACCGTTGCTGTCACTCCTTTAACCAAGTTTCTCTGCGCGAATACGGCCAAGAAGATTTCAATAGAGGGTGGTTTACATGTAAACGAAGGGCACATGGTCTATAAATTCATCATGTGGTAATGATAATTTGCATTCATAAAGCGTTAAATGTCTTCAGAAACCCCTTTGCTAAATTTCCAGTATTGTGAGCACACTGACTGTTGTGTTTGAGTTCAAAAAGGGTTTTGGGCAGCTATAGATCCAGGGACTGGTAAGGGGACACGCTGAACTTGTTATCCCCACGAGTTCATGTTTCATATTAGCCCTACCCCTTTTCTTCAGTTTAAAACCCTCCTCGCTGAATGTCCTGATCATGTGGCATTTTGAAAAGTGAAAACAGACCAAACATTCACCATCATTGAAGACTTTGCGGTAAATGCTGCCAAACTAGGCTACAATGTGATATCAGTTTAAGTGCTATACGGTACTGTCCCCACCCTCACCCTCAATTAAACAAAATTGTTTAAAGTACAATACGTTTTTAAAATTAAAGTTATAAAAAAAATATACTTTTTCTGTTATGTTATTATTTTCATTAATTATATTAAATTTTGAGTAAATATAGTTTTGGGTAATAACAGTTTTTGTATATTTGTTTATTATTTTAATTTTTTTATTTTATTCATTTATTTAATACAATTCTCGTTATCAAACCAAGTGATTTTCAAAAGTACCTTACACTGCAGCTTTGCCTTCGTCTTGACAAAACCTGTGAAAAGAAGATGATGAACTGAAATTGGCAAAGTCCTGATCATTTGTGTAAAAGTACAAGTAAACCATTGGTTTTTTTAATTTTTCATTTGTTTTAATCCCATCTAAATGTAGATATAAGCAATAAGACTAGCATGTGAAAATTTCATTTCAAAAGGTAGTAGCGTTTTTGACTACTGTCGAAATTCTGGAGCGTCATGTCCACGCAGGAAGAATAATCTCTAATTAGGAATCAATCTGAGAATCATTTCATGCAGAAACATTTCTCAATTTGAATATGCTTTTGAATCCCTTTCTCTAAAAAGGTTATGCATTATCAAAAAAGCTGCAGTGCTTTTGACCAAGTAAGTTAACACGGTCATAAATTTCCCTTTAAAACTAATCTCCTAACGTTACATGACAACTCTCACTTTACTGTAGCAACTCATACTGTGTACAGTGGCTGCGATAGTTTCAAATTACAAATTATAGTTTATTGAGATGTAAATGAAAGAACGCGTTGATGTCGCTCAGCTGTGATAAGCTAGAAGGATGTCATAGACAATACTGAGATGAAGAAATATGAACTCGTAAAACGCCCCGGGAATTGCGTCTCTTCACTCGGTGCCAAAGCCGCAGAGCGGTACTTGTTACTGTGTATGAATTACATTGCCAAAACTTACATTAATGTTCATAAAATGGAACATATTAAAGATATGCTCTGCATGTGGCCTTTAGAGATTGAAAGATAGTGTGTCACAACTGGTGATGAGTAAGGGTTTTTTCTTCTTCTTCTCTTTGGCTCTCTCACAGCGAGATATAAATGTTGGTCGTTCATTTGGCTGAAAATCAAAAAGCATTAAATTTACCGTAAGGTTTGAAATATGTTTGTCCACAAATTCCATTGGGTATTGAGACATATACAAAAATAATAATTATATCAATATAAACCACAAGGGAAACTGACTGAGTAAATTTGTAAATGATTTTGGGGGTTGAACAAAGAATTGACTAGAGTGGGATTCGAACCAACGACCTCCGGCATGTTAATCCGGAGGTCGTTGGTTCGAATCCCACTCTAGTCAATTCTTTGTTCAACCCCAAAAATCAAAAATAATAATTGTAAGTTTTATTCAAGTTCTACAAAAACAGTCACAAGGAGTGAGGTTTTTTACTTCCATTTTGCCTCCCTAGGTCTCTCTTAGCAAGATAGAAATACCACTCGTTCATTTGGCATCAAATCAAAAGAAATTAAATATACCTCTATGGCTTTAGGCTAAATATTTATCCACAAATTCCACTGGGTCTTGAGAAATGAACACACAATTAATTTGAAAGTTTTATTCAAGTCTACAAAAACAAGTTAAAGATGCTATGTCAGATTTTTGGCCGATTTGACCCAACAATTTTGATTTAAAATTAAAATTAAAATTCAGGTATTTTTATGGGGGTCGAGACAGTTACAAGCTTTACTTTGAGCCTTTGCTCGAAAAAGTCCACCAATTATTAGTAGCAGTGAAATAAAGTGCTCAAAATTATGTGTTTTATAAGAAATGTTTTAAATTATTGTCATGGTTCCTGATCATGAAAAGTAAAAGTTAGACTTCTTTTTTGTTAGAGCGGGTGATACTCTTTGAAATACCATTCACTCAAAACAATTCTATTTTTTAATGTTTGGGGCCAAAAATCTGACATAGCATCTTCAAAGCCATTCTTTACAACAAGCTCCCAACATGTTCCTCGCTATGGAATGTAAAGACAAGTACAATCTTTATTTACAAATTGACCTTTTTGAAAACAAACAATTTATACCCAAACTTGCAGATTGACAAGTTTATAATGGCAAAGCCTACCCAGTTTTGCAAATGAGCTTTTGATTATGATTTTTAATGCCAGAAATGATTGATTACCCGTTCAGTGTACACATTATACCTAATTGGATTTCTAAGTAGGCTTGCATATTTGCACAATGTACACAGCTGTTTTATCCGGTGTAAGTGCCAGTGCTAACAAAAAATAAACACAATCAAAATACAGTTTGAAAATAAGTACTTGGTAATAGGAACATTTCTCCACTTAAAAGAGAAGGTATACCTTTGGTAATTGCTGAACAAAATTAATTACCATAAAATATTATTTTGAAAGAAGCACTGCAGCTGTTGATAATGTGTTACATTTTTAGAAACAATTCCCTTAATAGGAATGTGGTGTAAGGGATTTAAAAAACTGCAATCTGAGAATAAACGCTTCTGCATGAAATGTTTATCAGATTGTGTATTCCAATTAGGGATCATTATTCCAGCATGGGCATAAACGCTTTCGATTTTCGACAATCTCAAAAACACTACCACATTTTAAATGGTTGTTCACAGGTTAGTTATATTGTATTATTTGTACAGGATTAAAACAACTGAATATTTCCAAAACTAAAGGCATACTTTGTCTTTAAAAAGTCTAAACACCATTTGTCATTAACATAAATATTTTGCGCTGTGAAATAATCTAGGATGACAGGTACTTTAAAGTGCGTGTCACTACCCCTCTGACTACTTTTCCAATTAATATTACAGTCCCTTTAAAATTAATTCATATCATTTGTTTTATTAATAGGACTGATGAATCATCAACAAAATAAATATAAAATTCTATTCTGAAGGCGCTCCGAGTGTAATGCTTGTATTGTAGTATTCGTGTCACTTCAGATTTAGATGTTTTGGACTGAAATGCTGTACTTAATGAACTGTATTTTAGGCAGTGGACACTATTGTTAACTACTCAAAATAATTATCAGCATAAAACCTCAAGTATGAGTAAGGGGAGAGGTTGATAGTGTAAAACATAGTAAGAAACGGCTCCCTCTTGAGTGACGTAGTTTTTGAGAAAGAAGTAATTTTCCACGAATTTGATTTCGAGACCTCAAGTTTAGAATTTGAGGTCTCGAAATCAAGCATCTGAAAGCACACAACTTCGTGTGACAAGGGTGTTTTTTTTCTGTCATAGTTGTCTCGCAACTCCAACGACCAATCGAGCTCAAATTTTCACAGGTTTGTTATTTTATTCATATGTTGAGATACACCAAGTGAGAAGACTGGTCTTTGACAATTACCAATAGTGTCCACTGTCTTTAAACTTAGTATGGATGAATTTAACACTGTTATTGACTAAGGGAATAAAAGGGTAGCGACGAGTTCTTAAACTGCCGTTTAAAATTGGTATGGTGGTGGCCGTGTGTTAGTATGAATACAAGTGTAATAGAGTAAGGTTAACAGAACTTAGTAATAGGAAGATGAGAAATTACTTGACTTTGACTCTCAGCTGTTCTTGCCATTGAAATTGTTGATGATTTCAGTCAAGTCTTTAAAAGCTTGTGCGATTCTTTTGATTAATCAGACGTGTACTTCTTGAACTCTTTACCCTAGAAGGGTCGAAGTGTTCTTAACGATCTGTTTAAGTTAATATCTCTACTCTTCCGTGATGGATGCACTTTAGTGTGACCCAGTATAGGATATTAAGGATGAAAACTAGGAGAGAAGTGGCCTCTGAGGGGATTGACTGATGTGTACCTAGAACAAGAAGCAATTATCACAAAAGGAGAAAACTGTTATTGCTCAATTTTTTGTATCATCGACATCCATAATAAGTATCCATTAACCCACCCCCAAAATTCAATCCACACAATTTGCATGTCATTATGAATTCCTGTGCATTATTAGGCGGCCCATAAAAGATTGCTTTCAAGATAACCAGTGAAGCATCCCAGATTTGAAGTGGATAAATGTACTTGTAGTTTTAGAGGCGGATACTTGTAAAATGTATGCTAAAAAAAAATGTTTATAACAACTAATCGAAAGATTTTCCAAACATATTTTTGAAGAAAAGACATTTATGAGCCATCTGGTTATTCTCCTGTTCATAAATGTAGAAGGGCTAGATAGCACTTCAGTTAGTAGAGCACTGGCACACAAATCCTGTTCAGTTCAATGTAAAAGGGCTAGATAGCACTTCAGTTAGTAGAGCACTGGCACATAAATCCTGTTCAGTTCAATGTAAAAGGGCTAAATAGCACTTCAGTTAGTAGAGCACTGGCACATAAATCCTGTTCAGTTCAATGTTAAAGGGCTAGATAACACTTCAGTTAGTAGAGCACTGGCACATAAATCCTGTTCAGTTCAATGTTAAAGGGCTAGATAGCACTTCAGTTAGTAGAGCACTGGCACACAAGTCCTGTTCAGTTCAATGTAAAAGGGCTAGATAGCACTTCAGTTAGTAGAGCACTGGCACATAAATCCTGTTCAGTTCAATGTAAAAGGGCTAAATAGCACTTCAGTTAGTAGAGCACTGGCACATAAATCCTGTTCAGTTCAATGTTAAAGGGCTAGATAACACTTCAGTTAGTAGAGCACTGGCACATAAATCCTGTTCAGTTCAATGTTAAAGGGCTAGATAGCACTTCAGTTAGTAGAGCACTGGCACATAAATCCTGTTCAGTTCAATGTTAAAGGGCTAGATAGCACTTCAGTTAGTAGAGCACTGGCACATAAATCCTGTTCAGTTCAATGTTAAAGGGCTAGATAGCACTTCAGTTAGTAGAGCACTGGCACATAAATCCTGTTCAGTTCAATGTTAAAGGGCTAGATAGCACTTCAGCTAGTAGAGCACTGGCACATAAATCCTGTTCAGTTCAATGTAAAAGGGCTAAATAGCACTTCAGTTAGTAGAGCACTGGCACATAAATCCTGTTCAGTTCAATGTAAAAGGGCTAGATAGCACTTCAGTTAGTAGAGCACTGGCACATAAGGCCTGTTCAGTTCAATGTTAAAGGGCTAGATAGCACTTAAGTTAGTAGAGCACTGGCACATAAATCTGCCGCTTAGTCAATTTGTCTATGTTCAACCCCAAAATAGTTTTTTAAAAACATTTTGGTACAGCAATATTTCTGTGATGACGCTTGTTGGCAATTCTTTTTTTACACATGATGATGCGTAATACTTTTGCCAGGATTATTCATAATTAAGTGTCTTTAATTCTGAATTAAGCTATATTTTTAGAACTGTTCATAAAAGCAAAGTGTACCGTGTATATCTTTAGACAGCAACATCTGTCCATTTACTTACTGGACTATATTTGATATCATTGACATTATTGTAATGGGACCCTCAATGTTTACAGCAGTGGGAGGGTTATCTGTGAGTGAATGATACACACTTTCATTGATGGTGAAAAAAAAACACCACCCAATTTAGACAAATTCAATTGATGTAAACATTGCTCAACTCATGTCGTGTGCACATACAAACAGTTAAGATACGCCACACATGGTTTGTCGTACACAGTTAAGATACGCCATGTAATATTGTGAAAAGTTCCTTGACTCGGCTATCTGCTACTTGGCCCTCTGGAGTATTCTGCCATTCATCAAGCTAAGAGCCCCATGAAGATTACTCCATCAGCTCGGAAGACCCGAAATACCATCATGGAAGTTTGCGCACAAGAATGTCATCAACGGATATTTTATTGGGGGTGGGGGGGTGGGGGGGGTAGAAGCAGGGTGAAGTAAGCAACGGGGTCACGCATCGGAAACGACGCTTATTTTGTTGATGGGTTTTTCTCTTTATTTTGACACGGATCATTACCAGATAATCTTTCACTTTAATCACCCAATCTGTTTTCTTTCCCCCAAGATCTCATCCACCCTGTACCACAAGAAACCGGGCTGAAACGGTTCAGTGACGTTAGTGTTGTTTGTTGATTCAAAATCACTTAAAATTCTTCAAAAGCTTTCTAGGGTTATTCTAATCCATCAGGAGTTGTTTGTGTTGTGTCAGTACTAGCAGTTGACCCATATGCTATGCACACAGACAATTTTAAAGCGTATGACAAATGGTTCATGGTTAAAGATAAATATGACAAGGATAAAAAAGACATGATTTTACGATTTTATCTAAAATCCCACTAGAATTATATCGAGATCGTGTTGAAGAATCTTGATGTACAATTGGCAATGCTATGCACAATCCCGAGTTAAGAATGTGAGCTTAAACCAAAATATAATGGCTTCTGGTTGCATTATCCATTTGAAATTATCTTGTAGCCTAGTGAAGTTTCTAGTAAATCAGATTTAAATGCAACTTTCCTTGGAGAGGAATATATCTTAGACGAAAACAACACTTTTCAGGATGATCGGTTTCAAGTGCAAACAGTACCAAATACATCGGCCTAATTTACATTATCCCGATTGCCACCAAAACTCACAAACCATGTCTTTCAATATTCATCTGCTTGTATCCGCCATTCCAAGCCTAGATTGCTTTATAATGATCTCATTAATCTGTCGTCGCCCCACAACCTCAAAAAAAAAAAAAAACCTGTTCAGGTTTTTTTTTTCATCCAGGAATACCGCTTGCTGTGACCATCCATATACACCAACGAAGAAAAGTGTCCTGGGTGCACTGACTTGCATAGCGAAGTAGATAGTTAAAAGACTATGAATGATTGAAAACTCTTAACTTGCCCTTAGAATATGAAGCGTATCGCAGCATTGTGGGGGTCTGGATTTATTACTTATGGAGCATGACAGGTTGTAATGTCTAGGATGGTTTCATTCATCTGTTTATCTCTCTTGAAGAGTGTGCACGGCCCAATTTCATAAAGCCTGTAAGCAAAAATATTTGCTTAGCATGAATTTTCTCCCTTGATAAAAAACAAGATTACCAACCAAATTTTAATTTGTTGCATATTGCCTGTTACTGGCATTCAGCTGTTGTTTGCTTATCCTGAAATGCACGTGAAATTTTTGTTGGAAATCATGTTTTTATTGAGGTAGAAATTTCATGCTGAGCAAATTTTTGTGCTTACAGGCTTTATGAAATTGGGCCCAGTTGGCTCTCAGTTATGATACGGTATTTGTGTTGTATAAAAATAAAATAATTACTTGAATGGGTGAAAATTATTTAGTCTGTTTTATCGGCTGGACCTTTAAAAATGTTATGTAGATTCATTGTCAAAATAATGATTTGGTTTTTAGTGCAAAGCACAATCAAGATGCTGTCAGAAAATAATTCACAAATTGGACAACTTTGGAACGCTAGGTGGCAGCATACTTACCAGGTAAATTTACAGTGTTAAGTCTGCTGCCACCTAGCATCCCAATAACCCCCCATCAATGGATTAAAAACCATGAACGTGATGGATCACAAACCATAAACAATCAAAATATTTATTGAATGGTCAGATTGGCACAGGTTACACATATGAATTTGTATAACTCTGAAAAGTCAACCAAGAAAACATCAAATATCTACGCACACACTGCTATAGCGCGCACACGTGTGTGTGGCTCTGTGTATACGCCCTGATCCATTTTGTGCAGTGTGATAGGGGATTTGTTACGAGATCGTTTATTGGTTCAATCGGAATGATTGTCTCACCAGATTAAAGTTTATTAAATAAAGTTTAGCTCAATGCAAACAACATTTTTATCGAAACTTAGGGGGCCCTAGATACGGCCTTTTGAAAGTCTGCTAGGTTGTGAAAAAGAAGTTTTTTTTCGGTTTCTCATGCGAAACGGTATGAAACTACAAATTTTAAATCGAAAAATGACGGAGAAAAAAACAATGGTATTCTCCAAACAAGAGAGACTATGTAAAAGGGGATGTATTCATCTTTCTTTTTCTGCAAACAACAAGTTCACACAGTAAAGGAGTAAGGAGTAATGACAAAAAAAGGAGTAAAAACGTGTTAAGTTTTTTGCTGAGAAACGCGCGTACGCAGCGGGTTTCGCCCTGCGCCAGCTTAAAGCCATTATACATTTTCGGAACAGGAAAAAAAAAAAAAAAAAAAAATCACAAATTTACAAATAACTTTTTTTACAGAAGGTAAAAGTAAAAGACTTCTCTTGAAATATTATTCCATGAAATGCTTTACTTTTTGAGAAAACATTGAAACAATTATCAATTCTCGACAACGAGAATTACGGATTTATAGTAAACACATGTCATGACACGGCGAAACGTGCGGAAACAAGGGTGGGTTTTCCCGTTATTTTCTCCCGACTCTTATGACCGATTGAGCCTAAATTTTCACAGGTTTGTTATTTTATATATAAGTTGTGATACACGAAGTGTGGGGCTTTGGACAATACTGTTTACCAAAAGTGTCCAATGGCTTTAATTGTCATTACAAATTGATATGCCTCTAAGATCCTGGTTCGAATCCTGCTAGAGTCACAATGTAGATCGGGTAATCAGTCCCTATCTGATAGCATGGGTTTTTACATGGGATATTTCTCTGGGGTTTTCCTCCCACATCTAAAACTGAAACAAGTAACTTCTTTTAGTCGTCTATCGAAAGGATTCATAATTGGCTGGTATAGTAATTAAATTCACTTTTTCTAAGAGTCATTGGCTTCCCAACCAAAATAAATTAATGAAATGAAATTTTAGTTAGCGTTGTTGAAAATATATGTAACCACTCAAACATATTCATCCAGAAAAGTGAACAGGTAAAGATAAAAGGAGCGTGTATTGCTAGACAATGTACTGTAAAGAAGAAAAAAGGGTAGATTCCCCATGGATTTTGTGTCTGTTCATTCAGGAATGTGTGTATCTCTCAACATGAAGGATAAGTCTCCAATGACGCAGCCATCCAATTATCTTCAAGTGTGAACTCTTTTGATTCACCTTTGGGCTGTTCACTATTAATTATTTATTGATTATGTAATTGTCAAGGTTAGGGGTAGTTGTCTGGTTTTTGTAAAGCTGTGTTTAGGAGAGCATCCATCGACTATTGGAATTGGATAGATGGTTTGTTATGTGATGTAAGCTTTTAAAGGGACTGGACTTATTGGTAATTACTCAAAGTAATTGTTAGCATAAAAACTTACTCAGTAATGAGCAATGGTTAGCTGTTGATCGTATAAAACCTTGTGAGAAACGGCTCCCTATGAAGTGATGTAGTTTTTGAGAAAGAGGTAATTTCTCACTCAAATATTAAAAGACTTCAGGCCTGAAGCCTTTAGGCATATCAAAGCACATAAATTGTGCATCAAGAGTGTTTTTTACTTCTTCACTCTCTTGCAACTTTGATGACCAACTGAGTCCAAATTTTCACAGATTTTTTATTTCTGCATATTTAGCGATACACCAAGTAAGAATACTGGTCTTTGACAATTACCAAAGGTGTCCAGGGGTCGGTTTCACAAAGAGATGGGTTAGGACTAGTCCCATGAGACATGAAAAACTTAAGACTAGACCTAAAGTTAGGACCAGTACACTCATCCTAACTCAGGATAAGACTCTTTGTGAAATCCACCCCTGTGTCTGTGCCTTTAAGGTTGGCTCAACTAGCCAGGTGGTGGTCCTTGCTCTATGGGTGGACAGACAAGACAGGTAGCCTTGGCAGTTGACCATGAAACAGGTGACCTCAGTGAATTACTAATGGCCACCATTAGGCTGGAGTTTTGATTATAATAGAGCCTGGTTTTAATGGATCCAGGCTGCTTCATATGAACAGGTGTCTAAAATCGGGACAGTTTGTGGGCAAGTTACCATGTGGCAGATGGCCAAGAAGGAGAGTTGACTATTATTATTATTATTTATTCGGCCAAGATTTCAACAAACAGTACAAGATACAATATTACCGTACTAAAGAAATATAACAGTATAAGAAACAATGAGTGTAAACTTATGACACCTAGAACAATTGTAAACCAATGATTGAATGAGACAGAGCACTGGCAGTCAAGCCCCTTTCACACGAGAGCAATTTAGCAAGGGTCCCTTGCTAAATTGTAGCATGGTTTTACAAAATGTACCTTGCATGAAAGGACAGTAATTTTGTTTACTGTCCAAGTTCTCTTGCAATATATTGTCACACTTTGCTACATTTTTACAACCATGCTAAAATTATGCAAGGAACCCCAGTTAAATTGCTGTTGTGTGAATAGCACTTTTGAACCCAACAGAGGAATTTGCAATACTAAACAGGTGGCTTCAGTGTGGACAGGTATCATGGAGGATAAATAGTCCACATAACTGACCACTATAGAGACAATGTACAGTGCATATATTGTACAGTATCAGTATGCGGGCACATGAGACCATAGCGCAAGGAAAATTTGCTCATGATGAGACAAAGTTGACCAAATGTTTTTATGCCTCATTTTTGAAAAACTGTTCCATAAGACAGGTAAATCACAACAGGTAATCTCAATTGAAAATTGATTATTTTTACCGTGAGATGGTAATGATATCAAATGTGCTCTCTGCGTTGACAAATGAGTACAATACAAGACTAAATTCAAAGGTCATTACTGGCTATAAAGTTTATACCAATCCCCCAGAGATAAACTTATTATTATTTTTATGCATTATTCAGCTCAATTACTATCAAAATAAAAAAAAAGTCATACTTACCACTGATGCTGATTTTGACTGTTGCAATTGAAATAGAGCCCGATGTTAAAATGTGACAAAAATCCCTGGAAAAACATTATCATTTTTTCTTCTTTTTTCTCATTCTCAATTCAATAAAATGTGAGACTGAATTTGACGAAGTTTCCTTGGCTGTTTGCCATATGTTTACAACTAGATTCCACCAACATCATCTTCCCGCGGACGATTGTACGTTTCCCTTATTTTAAGAAGAAGCAAGCTCTACTATGAAAACACATTTTTTCAAGAAAGCATTGTTTTGAAAGCAGTGATAATGATGGACACTATCAGATGACTTTGTACTTGAAAATGATATCCGTATTTAGAGCAGGGATCAAGGACCCAGAAGTAGGGACTATATAAGCTGGTGTTTTGCCTAAACCACTTAAGTCATCAAGTCCACTTATGTTCCCCTGCTGGGTGAATGCCAGCGTTTTCATCATCACACACTGTGAACCAGTAAGCCTGATCCCCTACCATCTGCTTGGGTTTGAAATTCAGCCCAGACCGCCCCTCTCTCTTTCTCTCTCCGACATCTTACATTCCACTGCCCTGAGAATGATGTGGTTTTGTATCACCCTGGAACATTTACAACCTGTTAGACACTTTTTAATTTGATCATTCTACCTCCATGGTTTGATTGAATTTAAAACCCACTGATGCTGTGTGGATATAAATTGCACACCCTGTCACCCTTGCCCTCTGCTGCCAGTTAAATGATTTGATAAACTCAATCGGCTGATTTTGGTTTGAACCAAAATGTAAGAAATGATGTATATTACATAGTTTTTCACTATTTTCCCCTGACTCATACAATGCCTTTAAAACCAGGTCAGTCAAATTATTAGTAGGTCATCCAGGGACCGTCTTAATACCAGTTTCAATAATGATAGCAAACATGAGGTGAGAAAGTTAGAACTACATCAGGGTGTGGTCACCCTCCTCATTTTCGGAAGGCTCTCCCAAAGTCAAAGGGTGCAGGTGTTTCTTTTGTGGACTCCCAAATGGATGAAATACCTGTGCATGTTTATCCATGGAGCTATACAAAGTCTAGCTCCATGGTTTTACTTTCTCAGGGTCAAAGTCAACTGTTATGAAAACTTTCCTTGACTGTATTACTTGCTGTCTTTTATCACCTTTGTCTTTGTTGATGTTAGTTCAGTTGATAGTTACAGTAGCCAAGAAACCTACTCAACGTTGAGGTCGAGAAACATAAACAAAAGATATGCCAAAGCAATATTAACCTTGTAAACATTGACTCTTGAAACATGAATAACAATGCTGTCACTAAAAAAAGGGAAGTTGTATATTGGTCACTAATAATCATAATAATAATGAAAGAAAAAACACCCTGGTCACCCGAAGTTGTATGTTTTCCGATGCTTGATTTCGAGACCTCAAATTCTAAATCTGAGGTCTCGAAATCAAATTCGATAAAAATTACTTCTTTCTCAAAAGCTACTTCACTTCAGAAGGAGCCGTTTCTCACGATGTTTTATTCCATCAACCTCTCCCCATTACTCGTTACCAAGTAAGGTTTTATGCTAATAATTATTTTGCGTAATTACCAATAGTGTATTATCATAGAGGAAATTCCAGTTTTGATTACAAACTATCCCGTAAACACACGAGGGTCAGAGAGTCTGGATCTCAAGTTGTGATAGCCAACAAAAGATCAGTGGCATTTTGTGTGGCTGATATGCAGACAAAAATAACAGCGATCTCAGACTTGAAGTCAAATCTACAATATTCCGTTACCCATACTTTGTAATGGAAGTGTACATTTCCTATGGCAAGTGTGGGCTTGCACATACAATACATAAAAATCCCCTTTGGATTCCTATACCTTTGCATATACTGTTGACTCTTGGCTTTATTGACCTGGTTTGACCCCTAACCCCTGCCCCCACCTCATGGCCTCCTTGTTGGGAAAACCAGCTGTGGAAACAAAAGAAAGCCCCAGGCTTTGCACTCCCACAAGATAATATTTTAACAGAAGGATGGGAAGCTTTGGTAGTGTTAACCTCAATAGGAATAATGGAGATACCTTAACTTAGATACACACAAATGATGGAAACAAGATAAAGAGTCCTCCATGCTATGACAATTACAATGTACTCTTCTTTTCTTTATCTGATAGACCTTTCTTTTGCAACATCACAGCCCAAGTGTTTACCAACTGAGGTTGAAAAACTATGGACAGCTATAAATGCAAGACAAAAACAGATAGCTATGTTAGCTATGTTACACAAATATTTTTTTTAAATAGTGTCAAATTTGTTGGAAACAAAAGAGATATTTGAGTTAATTGACAGTATACAGAAAATGTTGTATTTTGTTATCAACATCTGTTAACACAACTGAATGTTTTGTTAACATTCGGCCGGCCATGCCAACCAGTGCAGTTTGTTTATCAACAATGGAAAAGTCTTTGGACCCAGGTCCAGTTGTTGGCCAGAAGCGAAAAAGTTTTCTCCGTGGTTTAGGTCATCCTCCTGTCACTATTTATGTGAATCATCTTGATGAGCGAACTCCCTAAACATATCCACTACTTTTCAAATGCCAGTAAATACACAGGGGAGCAATAAGCATAATTCTGTCCATCCGGTTTTGCTGAACACTGAAGCAACATCGCAACATGTACACCACTTCAAGTCATATTAGTTCAAAGACCCACATATGTTAATGACATTGTTGAAAGAAAACCATGAACCAGTGAAAAAAAAACTGGCGAATTAATGACATGACAAGCTGATAAATATGGTCCTGCTGGTTTAGTTTAGTCACTAAAAAATGGCAAATCTTGGTAAAATACCCATGCTGATTCTACAATCACTCTGTCAACATGTCATGAATGGAACTCAAGTTGTAATTCTTTTCTGTGGTTTGTAACTATTAGCGGTTAACCAAAGAATGTTCATGTTGTTCACAGCAACAATGTTCTGTGACATTGAAATTGTACTTTTGGTGTTGATGTTCAAACAAATGACTATAGCATGGGTTTAAATAGTCGTAAATTTCATTAACAAAATAGAAAGTGCATAAATATTACTCGTCCAAAATATGAGTCCGTTTTAAGAGAAGGTTTTGTGTAGGTTTTTTGAGCTATTACAGAGCTATTACAGAATCTACTTTGATGCAACCATGACAGAGTAAGGGCGATGCAACCATCACAAGATGGTTCTTTTGAAAGTGAGATTATGATTAGGGCCCGATTTCATAGAGCTGCTTAAGCACAAAATTTTGTTTAAGCAAAAAAATCCTTGCTTAGTAAAATGAGATTACCGGCCAAGACTCCACTCAATTGTTTTGCTAAGTAAACAACAACTAAATACCAGTCACAAGCAATGTATATGGCATGAAATTGTTGCCAGTAACATGTGAAAAATAAGCGGGCTATTTTCGTGCTTAAGCAAATGTTTTGCTTAAGCAGCTCTATGAAATTGGCCCTAGGTTTGGTCTCAGAAAAAGGGCTGTACTAGTAGTTACTACAAACGTGTAGGCCTACTTCAGCCCACCCCTGCCCTCAATAAAATTGTCCTACTTTTTTGTTGTCAAGGGTCAGTATCACACCTGAGATCACAACCTCATGATAGCATCCCTGTAAGACTTTAGAAACTAGTTTAATGAACGACATTGGCTTAATAAATGACTGTGTTTGGGGTGTAGGAAATATTATTATTATCTTAGAAAACAAGTGTTTGCCAGGTACGTTTTTGGCAGCTTCAGCTCCCCAGCTCAGGTATAATAATAAACAGCAGCATAAACAACAGGTGGGGTACCACGCATTCCTCAGCACTGGAAGGTGATGGATAGATGTTCAAGTGGTCTGCAGTCCTACTTTAATAACCTCGGCCGACCATTTGGTTGGAGAGCATATTTTTTCATTTCGATGTGGATTTCTTGTGGAAATTCCTTTGTGATATTTCACGGTAGGGTTGGCTGACACTCTATAAGTTCAACTCAGATGTTTGATTAATGTGCTTATTGTGTCGACTGTTTTCAACTTCACGTGGCATTCCTAGGCATTTATTAACTTTATATCCAATATATGGATTTTCCCAGGGGAGGATGGGCGGGGCAAAGGAGGGACACAAACCCCCTCATACCTGTTTTTAAATTTATTATCAACATCTCGCAAATTGCCCTAACTGACTGTTGAATTCCAAAGAGTTGAAAAGGAAAGCATTTCATTTTTCCTACTAATCGTAATAAAAATAGAAATGTCACTTCTCATAGAGCACTTCATCTTTTAGACTCCTGGCAAAATAAAACATATAACCTTTCCTGCATCACTTCATACACAGGTAAACACAAAGTCATTACTCTGACAAAAAAAAGGACTAACCTCAAACACAGTACAGAGTCTTTACTAATATTCCATTTAAAGTCAGCTTTATAAACTGCTCACAGAAAGTAAGGAAACTTTTATCAATACAGTATATTTGTTATTATTTAATACTCTCTTTGTATATGGTATATATCAATGGAAAGCTGAACTGTTCCTCTTTAAAATGATACCACATTTGCAATGATAACATGTTGCTGAACTTGGCTACACGAATAACAATGAGGCAAAGTCACAAATCAAATGTGCCAAAATTACCGTTGTCTGTGAATGGTCATTAGGTAATGCTCAATAATCGAACCGATCAAGCTTTTCAGAACAATTAATGGTTTACACGATGATTTGCACCAGTGAGCTCATCGGACACAATTAACCCTCATCTCATGAAAAACACCTTGTTTGATGGGTATTTGCAAGACGATATTCTACAGCCGTATGCAGTCCCATACTTGCAGACTCTTGGACCAAATGCCATATTTTAAGATGACAACGCTCGCCCCCCTCGATCCCTACTTGTGACTGACTATACCTGAAAAATGTTGGGGTGCACCGGATGGATTGGCCTGCTAATAGTCCAGACCTGAATCCCATGGAACATCTGTGGGACCAGCTTGGCCTCGCTGTCCGCGCCAGAACCACCCACACATCAACTGTGGCTGACCTAACCAGGTTCCTTAATAAAGAATGGAACGCCATCCCTCATCATAAGCGCATCACAAGACTTGTGCGCAGCATGAGAAGAAGGTGCCAGGCTGTCATCAACGCCTTCGGATCATCCACTTGTTACTGCACTTTTTGTATCAATAAAGTGTATTAAGATCAGTAAGTTGTCTTGCTCTATACCAAACTTCTTGTCTCAAATAAAGTGGATTAAGATCAGTAAGTTGTCTTGCTTGTTTGAATTACATTGTCAATTTGATTGTTCACACAGTAACACAAAATTGCTAATTTTGGCACATTTGATTTGTGACTTTGTCTCATTCTTATTAACGTGGTCAAGTCCAGCAACATGTAATCATTGCAACTGTGGTATCATTTTAAAGAGGAACAGTTCAGCTTTGCATTGATATATACCATATACAAAGAGAGTATTAAATAATAACCAATATACTGGATTGAAAAAAGTTTCCTTACTTTTTGTGAGCAGTTTAGATAAATACACTGGACACCTTAGGTAATTGTCAAAAACCTGTGTTCTCACTTGTGTATCCAAACATATGCATAAAATAACAAACCTGTGAAAATTATGACCTAATTGGTCACCAAAGTTGCAAGAGAATAATGAAAGAAAAAAACAATCCTGTTGCACAAATTTGTGTGCTTTCAGATGTCTAAATAAAAGCTTTCAGGCCTGAAGTCTTTACATACAATATGAATGAGAAGTTACCTCTTTCTCAATTGCGTATAGTGTAAAGTATCTTACAAATCTAAGCACTAACCTACTTGTTTTCCCCAAGCTGTCCCCTGCAAGCAAGGGGATCTTGTGATCATCCCTAATTTGAAGATCAAGTATCCCTTCTCTCCACCAATCATCACCCAGCAAACGTTTTACAGTTGATGACATAGTCACTACTGGCTGTGCTATAGCTCCATGGTGCAACCAATCTTCCATGTATAATATCGCCACCACACAAACCCCTATAGACGGCCCATCTCTGTTGTGTATGTATACTCTCTAGTCTACTCTGCCAGTGAGATAAGGGCTTGTCCAATGATCTCTGTTGTGTATGTATACTCTCTAGTCTACTCTGCCAGTGAGATAAGGGCTTGTCCAATGGTCCAATGGTGTAATATGACCCAATAAGTTACCAGCCACACTAATCTGTGGAATAGGACATACACTTGTTGTAGGTACTCACACAGGATTGGACAGCACGTCTCTCATGTCTCTATATATATGCCTTCTTCATCGTGTGCTTCTTTCTGCCGTTTTTCTTACAGAACTGATTCTTTTGAAGAGGAAGGACATTTTAGTTGGAGTGTAAGCAGTTCATTCCTAGAGAGAAGGAAATTGTAAGTAGAATTTGACTATTTAGAATTAGAACTTGTTGTGTTTTGTTCATTCTTGGCAGTCTAAATATTTGCCTGAAGGCCACTTTACCTCTCAAGGGTTGATATGATTTGTGTGATGTGTGAGTGAGGTTTAACTGCAGACTGTGTTGTTAGGGGATTGTACATCATATGTGTTCTTGTTGTGGTTATTGGGAAAACCATCTGGGGTCGATTTCAGAAAGAGTTAGGACTAGTCTTATCTCGAGTTAGGACAAGTTACGAGCCCTAACTAGGACTAGCTGTACATATTTGATATCTCTTAGGACTAGTCCTAACTCTTTGTGAAATCGACCCCTGGTGCCCCTAGCCCCAAGACCATGTGGAACAGCAGACAAACTGTGTGTGTTGCATGCTATTGTAAATGTCTACCAAGAATCAGGAAAGTTTATCGTGTGCTCAAAAAGTTGTTCAGTTGTTTTCAAACACAAACTGATTATTATCCCCTCTCTTAGTTCTACACGACTGGATAAATCTTCCCCTTCCCCTTCATTTTCTTTTTACTTTTAATTAAAGGTACTGGACACTATTGGGAATTACTCAAAATAATTGATAGCATAAAAACCTACTTGGTAACAAGCAATGGAGAGCTGTTGATAGTATAAAATATTGTGAGAAACTGCTCCCTCTGAAGTAACACAGTTTTTGAGAAAGAGGTTATTTCCCATTCAAATACTAAAAGACTTCTGGCCTGAAGGAAGCTTAAAGGACACAAGTGTCACGGCTGGGGATTCGATAGGATTCCCCTCTCCAAAACTCTTAAAACCTTGATTATATTTTGTGTTGGCATATAAGTTAAATTTGTCACAATATCCGGCACACTGCTTGTGAAATTTGTGGAGCAAGAACACTGTTGCTCATCTCTACTCTAGCCTATGTGCCCCATGTATATCATAATTTTCCCCTTCATTTTCTGAAACCCAATTTAATTTCCAATCAACTTCTAGAGAGTCTATCGATTGTGTTTCCCCCCCAGTTCAATTAGTTGCATCAAATGTTTTAGTACAGTTGGCCTGCTTAATTCTCAAAGTTGTTGTTTTATAAAAGACTGTTTGTATGGATTAGGAGGGAAAAGTACAGTTCACCTCCCCAGGGCATAAGTGGGTTACTTCTAGAGTTGGTCAAAGTCAAAAGTAACAATATAGTGCACTGAATATTGAGGAATGCAAGATGAAAGAGTGTCCAGTATCATTTATTTTTTCTAGACCCCCGAGGCTTGGGCGTTACTTATCTATAATCTTGAGTCAACTCAGACATTCCTTTAAGTTTCCTGTGCATAATGTCCATGTATTGTTTCAGTTCAGTCAGCCAAACGAATGTTTGTGTTGGGTTGTGCATAACATTCCCAAGTTACTGGAATGAGGTCATGGTTGATTTGACCCCCCCCCCTCTTGGGTTGTCATAACAGGTCATAACAGACCTATTTTAAATTACTAGGTGCAAGATGAATGGATAGATTGTAAACTTGTCTGACCATTGACCAATGGGAGTGATGGTTTCAATCACATGTCTATAGGCCATTGTTCTTGGCCGGTGGGTGAGTAATTAGTCACCACCTCACACAGCTATGTGGGTTGAAAAGTAAATCTAAATAGTTTAGAAGAGCATAAAGAGCAAGGGTATCAGTAAAAGTTACGATGCATTATTGGTCTAATAATGGAAATGTAGAACAAGGTTATATTGTTACTACAGAAGCAGATTTATCTACCAAGGCCCAATTTCATAGAGCTGCTTAAAGGAACACGTTGCCTTGGATCGGTCGAGTTGGTCTTTGAAAAGCGTTTGTAACCGTTTGTTATAAAATGCACATGGGTAGAAAGATGTTGTAAAAGTAGAATACAATGATCCACACAAACATGCCTCAAAATTGCGTGGTTTTCCTTTTACCTCGTCGACTAACACGTCGGCCATTTATGGGGGTCAAAATTTTGACTCCCATAAATGGCCGACCATGTTAGTTCGCACAGTAGAAGGAAAACCACGCAATTTCGAGGCAAACTTGTGTGGATCATTGTATTCTACTTTTAAAACATCTTTCCAACCATATGCATTTTATAAAAAACGGTTACAAACGCTTTTGTTTTGACCAACTCGTCCGATCCAAGGCAACGTGTTCCTTTAAGCAAAAAATTTTGCTTGGTAAAATTTATTTACCGGCCAAAACTCCACTCAATTGTTATGCTAAGTAAACAACAGCTAAATACCAGTCACACGCAATGTATATGGCATGAAATTTTGGCCAGTAACATGTGTAAAATAAGCCAGCTATTTTCGTGCTTAAGCGAATTTTTGGCTTAAGCAGCTCTATAAAATTGGCCCCAGGTCTATACTACTGATGGGTTTGGTGACACCTATCTGAGCTCAATTTAATTCAAATGTAGAGCTCAAGTATATGACTAAGTTATATAAAAAGAATGCCAAGACTTCAGCCCCTAATTCAGGAGAGCAGTTGGGTCTACCACACTATGCATGTATTAAAACGGTAACGGTATAGGGCATGAACCATGTTGCTACCTGATGCTATAAGCTCTAGATCCCAAGACCTTGAATCAGTCTTACAAAGCCATGAACCTTCATGTACCTAGCAGTAATGTCTCTAGCAAAGGTTCAGGTCAATGTCAGCAGCCACCAAAGGTCATTTCTATGATTTACTACCCATATGAAACATTTCTTTCCCTAAACATTCATGTTATCACTATTGGACCACCTGGCCAGCTTTGGCAAGGGGGTTGTCTAAGCCATTATACACTATCGGTACAGGAAAAAAAAAAAAAAAAAGTTCACAGATTTACAAATAATTTACAGGGTTTACAGAAGGTAATGGTGAAAGACTTCTCTTGAAATATTGTTCCATGAAATGCTTTACTTTTTGAGAAAACATTAAAACAATATCAATTCTCGATAGCGAGAATTACGGATTTATTTTAAACACATGTCATGACACTATGAAACGCGCGGCAACAAGAGTGGGTTTTCCCGTTATTTTCTCCCGACTCCGATGACCGATTGAGCCTAAATTTTCATAGGTTTGTTATTTTATATATAAGTTGTGATACACTAAGTGTGGGACTTGGACAATACTGTTTACCAAAAGTGTATAAAATGCAAGTTCCATGCTGTACAGTAAAGTCTCCTAACGTAATAGTTCCCTAAAACCTGTGACTCCTCCCCTTCAACTTCATTTCCTTTTCCAATCCAATAATGTTGTACTGAGAACTGTCTTGATTTTTCAAAAGCATTGGACAGCAAAACTATACCCTGCAGAACAGTGTGTATGGCCCAGACAAGTTTAAGTGTACAAAAGATGCATCTCAACTGAGTTATGACAAAGTTATTTTCTTAATGCAAACGAAAAGGTATATATAGGGCCTATTCTAATTTGTGACAACATTTCCTAGAGACAAAGTACTGCACTCCCCTTCCATCAAAATCTCACAAAGATGTCAAGACTTAAATTTATCTCGGAAAAAAAACAAGCTCTAAAATTAAGTACCCCTGCTGCACCTCCAAGAGACATTTTGTTGATGTAACTGTACTGTAGATCTGTCATAATCTATCAGATGGCAAGGTGATTATCAACAAACCAGTCAACTGTACACCTTAGGAGGCAGGTTTGAACATGAATAATGACATCTTACAGGGGTCGAAATTGCCACTAGCCTGCCCGCCCAGGACTACCACTCTCGAATTACAGCCGGGCAACTTATTTTTTTCAGTTTGATAGCCTGGCGGGTTAGTGGGAAAATAATGCAGTAAATCAACATCACAAACAATAATGACCCGTGCTGATGGTATTGCAAAATGAAATACTTTCGGTGACCAATTTGTGCCGTAACGTAAAACGTATTGTGTTTTTTCGGGCTACCAAAATCTCATCATAGCTACTAAAATCTCTGGGGTACTAGCCCTGCTGACTTTCAAGAAAATACACTTAATTTTGAACCCTGTCGTATGTTGGTGAGGTGTTTCTCCAGAAGTTTAAGTTCTGTGTTATTTTTGTCTCCCTCATTAAGATGTTATGAGTTGAAGACAATTCTAGGTCTGTACAGTACATAAATAGGTCACAGTATGTATGAGTGCAACAAACTCAATTCTAAGGTTGACAGCCAACCATCTGTGGGGTGTCCCAAACTAACTCATCTTTCCATTTCATTAAAAAATTAGTGTTCATGGTAGCTGGTTTTTCATTTTAGCTGGTTGACTGTCATTCTGCATCATGATCCTCCGAATGACCGTCAACCTTCTCAGATTTTGAGATCAAAGAAAGGGTGAGGATGAGGAAAATAAATCAGGGGTGTCAGAACACAAGTGTGTAACTCTGACTTGTATCCTTCTAGGTTCAACAAGTTAGATTGTCCGTGATAAATGAGTGGGTTTTGTTCAAGAGTGTGTTTCTAGCATTGGTCCACAGAGATTTGTGTTTCATTCTGTAAAGTGGATTTATGGATGGCTTAGATGATAACCAATTGCTGGTGCTGGTGTTTTCAGCAGCTGTTGTACAAGATCAATGTTGTCAACGTGTTGGTTCAAGTTCAAGAGTTTATTTCCAACCACTGGAGTGGATTTCACAAAGAGATAAATAAGACTAGTCTTATTTCGAGTTAGGACGAATTACTCATCCTATGTTTTTAATATCTCCTATCTCTCTCTTTGTGAAATCGACCCCTGGTGAACTACCAAGTTGAGTCTAAAACTAGGAGCTATGAATTGTCCACGCTTCCTTTTGGTGAGCTGCGAAGAAAGATCATTTCCGCTTGTCTGTCTGTCGGTCCAGCCAGCCACATTCGGTACATTTCGGTACAAAAAGTTTTAGTTAAAGCTTCAACCTTTTAGACTCTGCTATTATTCTACTTTCAAAACTCTGCTAAAAACCCACCTATTCAAAATTTCTTCTGATTGACTTTCTGTCTGCTTTTAGCCATTTATTTTTGCCTACACGTTTATGTAACTCAACATTTTTATTCAACGTACCCTTATTTCATTCCAAGCTTCGTAATTTGTGTTTTTGTTTTGTTACTCTCTTTGTTTGTTTTATGCGCCTCGGAAAAAGTTTAGTCTTAGATAGATGGCGCTTTATAAGTTTTAATTATTATTATTATTATTATTATTATTACTTCTAGTTTCTGTGAGGCAAATGAAAATTTGTGAATTAAATTTTGAGTCAGTGATGACTTTTTAAAGTTTTTTTTTTTAAAGATGTGTTTAAGCAAATTTGTTAGCTAGTGGCAAGCAGCTTTTATAATAATAAAGCTGGTAAGGTGACTTGATAAAGCATGGATAAACTAGTAATACCCTGATGTGTTAGGAAGAGCGCTTGGTCAGAAGTTCATTTTGTTCCATGGTTTATAGAGATCAGTCAAAGTTGGCAGGTTAATACACACACAAGGCCACTGGAAAGGATCTCTGTGATGTTGTGTGACCCAGTAGTAAGAAACAAGTAAATGATCTTGTCAACTCTGCCCAAAGGTGTTCAAGTCCTGAACTTCAATACTGTCCAGTTTCTCAACTTAACTGATTATTAAGTGCCCTTTAGGATTTGACTTTTAGAAGTACTACTGACTACTCATGTTGCACTGCCACTGTGCTGGATGGTGTCCATTGCTTGCCTTGGGGTGGTCACTCTGTCCTTCAGTAGTGGGTCAATCACCTAGGATTGTTGTAATGTAACCCAGTACACAAGTTGACACATTGGGCCAGGCTATGGCAGTAGTCTAGCCAGATAGGTTAGTTATGTTTGTTCAATGCCCTGACCATTAACAAACATATGTGTTACATGTTCCACATTTTTGGTTTGACTTTTAGGCCTACAGTGTTATTAATTTTGATTTTACCCATACACCGATGTGTGTTAGCACTGTATACTCAGTATTTTCCTGAGTTCTGTGAACAAATATCACAGGCATTTTACTTGGGTGGGATTCGAACCCATGACCCTTGCAATCCTAGAACTGTGTCCTACCAACTAGACTACCAAGGTTGCCTAGCTAGAGGCAGTTTGAATCCTATGCTTTGGCAGCGGGTACTGCAATGATATAAGGATTGCCTACAGTGTTTTTCATTGCAATTTCTTGAACATGTTGCACTAGAATTTGTATGGGTAAAACGATTCTTGTTCTGTTGAGGAAATTACAGGCATGCGACTTATCAGCTGGTCCAAGGTCCAAACATTTCCTCATTTTATTTATTTTCAATGCGGGTTTTAAAAATCAGAACAATATTAGACAAGGTTTATAGCGTGCCTGGCACTTTCCTGTTGTAAAGTTGTAATTCTGGCATTAACATGGTAAAAAATAGACCCATCCATTAGGCTCCACCCATGGCGCACGTAGGAGCAAGAACACGTGCGGCTCTCCAATGCCATTCTGCACACCTCTGCTGCGCATGCCCCGCATACGCGCACGCATGTCGGACTTTAGTTGGTCGGACTTTTGGTTGCGAAACGGGTTGTGATTGGTCAATATGTAAGTGGGGGGGGGGGGGGGCTTACTGGATCGGTGTATTAAAAGAAGGCCCATGTTCAACCTCAGACCTACACAATAACCAAATGAAACATTTCTCAAAACATTTTCTGTGATTGTGAATAATTTCTTTATGTTGTTAAATGTTTCCAGCCATTTCTCCCAACCATTGAACAGTCGTTTCCGTTTCCCAACTGGCAATAATTGTCACAATAAATAGAGTAACACAAATCCTTTTTATATGTAATCACTGAACTATCAATAAAAAGACAGGGTTGGTCCCATACCCCCAGTGACTCTGGCCCAAACGATCAATAAACCCTTTTATGAAAAGTGTTATTTAATTGTGTTTGTTTGACAAGTAAAGGTGTTAAAACACACCACCACAAAGCCTTTGTACACAATGAAAAAAAAATGACTGCAATGTTATGACTGGGATGAATGGGTTGTGCAAACACCACGTTCCGATAATGAAAATTTTGATGTTGGTGTTTGTGGTCATATCCAGGCAGGGGTCAAGCGGTGAATTCAGTTCCCATACGAACCCTTCAGGGGCTCTTTAAAGACCCTAAACAGACCTTAACCCTAATCTGATAGGAACTGTAAAGGCACTAGATGCTTGCCTAGGGATGCCAGTGTATTATTTTTTATCAAAGGGACTGTTGCTACACTGTTATGTGCGGAGCTTAGGCGCCCAATCTAGGCCAAGGTATGGAGTTGGCTAGCCTTTTCGGAGGCTGAGTTGTAGAAATCTAAATGAAGTCTATAGTTCTGAAGTCATTTTATCACACCTTCAGATTATTGTTTTAAGAGTTGTGATTCAGAGACACTTGTGTTGGAGTGTATTATAGGGCTCAATTTAAAAGGTTGGCACATTGCGAGCCCATGTGCAAATTCAAACTCCTGAAGGTCCCGAGCTAGAATAATTTGATGAAAAGGTCTATAATATTATTATTTTCATTGATTCGGTTTATTCTCAAAATGCAGACAAGCAATTTAGAGTACAACAAGCATAACTTCAGGATGAAGATTTAACAAGCTAAAATGTTACGAAAATAGTCTTTGGGGATAGGAAATTAGGTCACATTATGGAGGGCTGAATGTGAGGGATGCAATAGAGAAAAGTGGGCGGGGGAGAGGGGGGGTGGAATGTACCAATGACAAACCATGGACAAACAAAGGCAATCCATTTCAAGTTTTGGTCAGCATTCTAGGCAGGGTCTAAGTAATGAAAGATACAATTCTTGTGAATCATCTGTAGTTGATCCAGGTTGATCTACATGTGGTAGGGTCAGGTTTCTGGACCATTACTGACCATGAGTTTTTTCTGACCACTCAATCAGCCAACGTGGCAGCCAGTCTTCCTCTGACGGGTACATTGACCCTGTAGTAGGCTGGTTTATGTGCTTAGCTCAAGCATGGAGGAAGAATGCTCAAGCAATGGCTCGAGCTAGGTATAGATCTGCCAACCCTACCACAACCAAGTTTTCATGTCTCATGATCACAGGACTGCTCTCTATTTCGATAACACACCTATCCCAGCACACCTATGATGTTCTGACAACCCCTTATGATTTACATTTCTAGGGTTAGCCTAGTTAGGGTTAGGGTTCGGAATAGGAATAGGAATTTGAAAGTACACTAGGGGGTGTCTGAACCATCATACATGTAGATGTGAGAACATAGTTGTGTAACTATGATCACTGGCATTTTGTTCCAGTGGCATGGGGACATACATGTGGAGGGCACATCAGTTAGCAGTGCTAAGGTCAATAAGCAATATATAACTGCATAGTTAGAAAGTCGATCTAGGGATGAATAAAAAAATCTTTATAATAAACTTAAAGGCAATGGACACTATTGGTAATTGTCAAAGAGTAGCCTTCACAGTTGGTGTATGTCAACATATGCATAAAATAACAAACCTGTGAAAATTTGAGCTTAATCGGTCATCAAAGTTGCGAGATAATAATGAAAGAAAAATAACCCTTGTCACACTTGTGTGCGTTTAGATGGTTGATTTCGAGACCTCAAGTTCTAAATCTGAGGTCTCGAAATCAAATTCATGGAAAATTACTTCTTTTTCAAAAACTATGGCACTTCAGAGGGAGCCGTTTCTCACAATGTTTTATACCATCAACCGCTCCCCATTACTCGTCACCAAGAAAGGTTTTATGCCAATAATTATTTTGAGTAATTACCAATAGTGTCCACTGCCTTTAAGGCGGCTGAGAAAATAGAATTAGTTGTTCACTGCAAACTGCTTAGTGCTTACCAACCAAAAGGACCTACACTTTGGTATAAATGCAAAAACTAGTTAGTTTATTCTGATGTCTCAACCCTAGCAGAGTCCTTCTCAAAGGCTAAAAGTTGAGGAGGCTAGCAATGGAGTCTATACAAGGCTGAGGTCAGGTCGGAGGTCAAAACCTTGACCCTGTTCTGATGACAGAGGTTGGTGAGGTCAGGAATATAACACTTTGGAACCAATGCTGCTAGATACATTGTGGATGTTTAGGTGTATGCCCTAAGCAGCCTCACTCAATATTTTGTTTTCCTGTTAGTAATATGAGGATCTTGAGCGGTATTTGTACATTTTGTTTGTGTTTAATTGTGAAAATAACCTTTGATATATTCAAGTGTTAGATATTTTATAACCATGTATTTGGTAATTTGTGTACTGAAAAAAAAGCAGCTTTTCATTTTTTTTTTCCCCCATTGACACAGGAGGTTGAAAATTTTTTTCTTTTTGTATTTTATATCAACAGTTATTTCAAAAAGTCAAGTGTACAAAATATCTTCACTATAATGTAGACCTGACTGTGGAAACATAGGCTTACTGCAGGTTGACACCCCACCCAGGTCCAAACATCCTCATCATTATTTCCCTCTGAGCTGATCCTTCCAAATTGAAAATATATTCATTCAAAATTTATGAAGTCACGCAGCCCTAAACACCATCATCAGGTATCAAACTGTTCATAGATTGGTTTAGGAACGCGATTATTCATATCATTCAATCTCCACCCACAGGTTAGCGGCAAAAAAGGAGAAACGTGCGTAGTCTAGATTACTAAGCTCAAGGCCAATGAGGGCTGAGCAGTCATAGCCCACCTGTAGAGCTGTTAGAATTTACCATTAAAATGCTAATTGCCATTGATCTGTTCGTGGGGAAGTTGAATAATGCAAGTCTTAGTACAAACTCAAGGTTAGGAGTTTATTGCATCAAACTCAAATTCAATGATAATTGTGGTTTTTTCCAAACTACCTTGTAACTTGAATACAAATCTATGGAATTTGAGTTTTGTGTCGTACAAACAGTACCCAAACCTTTTAACTTACTCAATAAAAGTCATACGTCAGACTTCAAAGAAAAGCATATCATGCGTAGCTCAAACCATGGAGGTAGAATATGAACTAATCCTAGTTTCCTCTCTTCACAATTCTTTCAAAACCCTTTTATCTGATTTTACTATGTAGTCATAAACCCTTGACTGGTGTGCAATTTCATAGAGCTGCTAATGCTTATGTAATTTCTTCCTTGCCAAAAACAGGATTACCAACCAAATTTCCACGTGATTTTCAGGATAAGCAATCAACCACTGAATACCAGTAACAAGCAATATGCAACAAATTGAAATTTGGTTGGTAGCCCTGTTTTATCAAGGAAGAAATTTCATGCTTAGCAAATTGTCGTGCTAAGCAGCTCTATGAAATTGGGGGTTGATCTTCAGAGTTTCAACAGTTTAGTTTTTCAAGTATGACGAATATGAGGAGGTTCAAAAGCAACATGTTGGAGTAGGGTTAATGCATCAAGGCAGACGAGTTATAAATATTAAATGTCCCAATCACAGTGTAACCATAAATCACGGTAATGGGATAATGACAAAACATGCTATTGCTTGGACAAAATGGACAGCCATTAAAATGTATACACGATGTGCGGCCATCACATTAAGGTTTAGTCACTGTCATGGCAGGGCTGGAATTTGGGGAGAAATATCCCCAAGACCACAGGGCATGTTGCTCAAAATGTTTACTAGACTAGAAATGTTTGTACAAGAGCAGAATGAAAGAAGTTCCTGACACTGTTTAAAGGGACTGGACAACTTTCGTCTAAGACCAGTCTTCTCACTTGGTACTGTGTATTCCAAAATATGCAAGGCTTATTAACAAACCTGTGAAATTTAACTCAATTGGCCATCAAAAATGCGAGAGAAAAACGAAAGATAAAACACCCTTGTCGCACAAGTTGTGTTTCTCAAAATGTTTTTTTTTACTATCAACATCTCTCCATCGCTAGTTACCAAGTAAGTTTTTTATGCTAACAATTAATTTAAGAAACTACCAATAGTGCCTTTAAGATGCATTTGACTGTTTTTGTTTAGACAAACATACTTCATTTACTCAGTAGCAGCGAAAGGTATGCTGTCAGACTCCAAGTCAACAGTTTAACATATTTTGTTTTTTGTGCAAGATTATTTCACAGTCGGGTATTATTATTCAATTGAAAAACACAAGGTCATGGAATTTGTGCGCTGGCTCCTCACTAACGGAAAACATTTGTTAGTGTCCTGATGTTTCAAACCTAACAGAGTCTTTCTGGAAGGTTAAAACTTCTCCCCTCAGGCTAGGGTTAAATTTCATAAAGCTATTTAGCAGGTAATTCTGCTTTACAAATTTCTTCGCTAAGCAGAAACTGAGTGGGGCAATAGTCACAACAATATTAATACCTAATGTAATTATGACTGGTAACTTGTTTCTGTAAAGCAAAACTTGTCTGTGCTTAGCAATTTTGTGTGTTTAGCTTTATGAAATTGGGCACTCTGTCCAGTGTGAAATTCAAGCTCTGGTTCAGTGCTTAACATTTAAAGGAACACGTTGCCTTGATTCGGTCGAGTTGAAAATCGTTCTGTAACCGTTTGTTGTAAAATGTATGTGGTTAGAAAGATATTGTAAAAGTAGAATACAATTATCTACACAAATATGCCTCGACATTGCGTGGTTTTCTTTTTACCCTGTCGACTAACACGGTCGGCCATTTATGGGAGTCAAAATTTTGACTCCCATAAATGGCCGACCGTGATAGTTCGCGACGTAAAAGGAAAACCGTACAATTTCGAGTGATACTTGTATGGATCATTATATTCTACTTTTAAAACACCTTTCTAACCATATGCATTTCATAACAAACGGTTTCAAACGCTTTTAATAGACCAACTCATCCGATCCAAGGCAACGTGTTTCTTTAAAGTAAAAGCACCTTGGAAGCTCTACACATACGAGGTAATGTGTACTTTCAAATGGTTGGAACTGTTGGGGTTTAACCATTGAGAAAGGACCTACAAAATTAATTAATCGGCCGGTTTAACATCTTTAAAGACACTGGACAACCTTTGGTATTTGTAAAAGACCAGTCTTCTCACTTGGTGTATCTCAACACATGCACTAAATTTGAACTCAATTAATCGTCGGAGTTGTGAGATAATATAGGTTTTCTCGGTCAATTTCGGAAAATGAGCAGCCAATTTAACCACCAGCTTATTCTATTTGGCACGAAATTGAAAGCTACTGAAAAGGGTCATTCGATTTCGTTTTAAGACTAGTCAAATGTTCTTTTATGTTATTCAAACGCATGAAAATGAAATTGACTGCTCATTTGCCGAATTTGACCGAGAAAACCTATAATAGAAGGAAAAAAATACCCGTTAGTTGTGTGCTTGATTTCATGCGTGTGGGTTCGAAATCAATTCAAATACTTTACTGAGAAATTACTTCTTTCTCAAAAGCTACATTACTTCAGGGGGAGCCATTTTTCACACGGTTTTATACTATCAACAGCTCTCCATTGCTTGTAACCAAGTAAGTTTTGATGCTAAAACAATTGTTTTGAGTTATTACCAATAGTGTCCATTGGCTTTAAAAGCTAGTGTATAAAAAGATCTCCAAGATTTCAACTCTCATAATGTTGATAGTATGCTATAATTACAAAACTGCTTCAGTCCCCATCTCAAACAGAGCCTAAGACCAAATGTTACCAAGATTCTCTTCAAGTAGTTTTTTTGTTGGGGGGGGGGGTGGATGCTCCCATGTCCTGCGGAATCCGTGCCAAACAGATTAACCACTATGATGCTTATGAAACACAAACAGCACCACAGTATCAGTTACTTCATAAGAGACCTTTAGTGGGGAAATACTGGCATGATGCCAAGAAGACCTCCATCATGGCACACAAGAAGATAGCTATCGCTAAGGCCGATCAGTGTCATCCCGTAAGACCCCTATCCTCAATCTACTCCCTCTACTCTAGGGATCTCCTTCTCACTGAATACTCACTGTCCTGCGCTCGCTCCAGTCATGCATTCAGTGGAAGGGTGAACGCTTATAACTAGCAACTGGGGAAAACCAGGGAGGAGAGTTAAACTGTTTTTATGTACGATGTTTATGATTAATTAACCTTGGTTGCTATTTGCGTCACTTTCATTGGATGGAGTCACTTTCATCAGTTGGAGAGGCTTAGAGCTAATTCCTATACCAAAGCAGTGGTCCTTAGAGGCCACTAAAGCAAGAGTACAATTCACCATTTTGTGCATTCATTATGTTTTCTATAATCTTATTCAATTAATTCAATGACGGGAGGTGATTGCCTCCATTCATTAGAAAGTTTAATCATGCTAAGAACTGAATTCTTCATTGGGCTTGATCTGGGTATTGAGTGTACAGGGGTAGCTTCATTTGGGAAATTAAGGATGTTCAAAAATATTAATAATAATAATAATCGGGGACTGCTTTCTTCATGGCTGTCCTGTATAAATTTTATTCCAAGTTTTAACATAATGTGTCTTCTTTATTTCTGAAAAGTCAAAATATGGAGGGTTAGTATTCATACCATTATGAAAAACTATACTAAACCCTGATCGAGTGTATGATATTACACAAATTCAATCATTGTAAGAAACGATCGCACGATACGTTTTGCTTACGCCTGTTTACCTGATAGACAGCAAAAGGAATCCTGTGGAATAAGGACCCTGCAACAATGTGTGCGTCGATAGTTTTAAAAGTGGGCAACCGTGTAATAAAAAAACCTCCTGAGGCCTACCCTGGGCCCAATTTCATGGCTCTGCTTACCGCCAAATTCTGTCCTTACGATCACGATTCCCCGCTTACCTGCAAGCGCCAAATTTCTACGCTAGCCTTGTAAGCGTATAATGTCTAGTAACATGGAGTACGCATGCGCAGAAGCCAAATTTCGCCACTAACCCGGGAATACGCTCGCCATAAGCACAGAAATCCCTGCTTCCGTAAGCGTCGATTCTGTGCTTACGGTAAGCATGCCAGAGCCATGAAATTAAGCCCAGGGCTGTATTCCCTCGAGAGAAAAGAGATACAGTGTGAAAAAGACTTAAGGTACACCAATCATATAGTCCCCAGGTTAATGACGGCTTTATATTGCATCTTTAGCATTGATCTTGGTAGTTCAATATTTTGGAGCGAGTCATCATTTAGGCCTACCGTTATAAAGCACAGCGGGATTGTACATGTATGTATGGACCCAAGTCAGTCCCCACCCAAGTGATATGAAATTGATCACACGAGTTGGGAAGAATCGATAGTATGTAATTACATTTGTTGCATGTGTAAATGCATCTACCTGGTCGATGGGGTTTCTCCAGTGTGGTATTGTATGGCACACTTTAAAGGGTATGTGTAGCTCAGGTTTTTAGATAGAAGTGAGTCCAATCCGTTTAGATTTTTTACCTCAAATTGAAAGCTGTTTATAGTAAATATTGGTCAGTGAGACTGTTATTGAACAAGCTATTACAGGTAACCTCCTTCTTAGGACCATGGAGGAAGAAATATTAGGACTCTTTAAGTTTTTTTTATTCATGGTTTTAGGGGTCTACACAGTTCCTGTTTCGGTTTACATAAATTTGTTTTATGTTTATCAGCAAGTTCATTGGCTTCTTGTCTTACATCTTTAAGGCCTTTATCTAAAGCACCTTGAGCGTCTTTTTTAGGCTACACAAGTTCTATTTATTATTCATATTATCATTAAGGTTATCCTCCTATCTTCAGTTTTGTTTGTAAGACACAGTTGACTTCCATTTTGAATGGTTGAATAACAAAAAAAATGAACTGTACAGGCTTATATAGATGCTAAAAGGATTGTTAAGTGTCTTTGTCCATCTAATGTTGATAGATTTCCATCTTTTTACTATGGTGATGCATTTCCTTTAAAGCTCGTCCTGAGCTCATCCTGAGCTCGTCATTTCTATAGGCAGGTTGTATACTCTTGACAACCTAGAATGTATCATCAATTTTAAAGCGCACTCATAATTCAAGAGGTATGGCAGATATATTTCGCAGCCCAATTAGCTGAAGCCTTATGATTTATGATGAGTAAAACCTGCCCATAAGGTAGGCTCATTTTTCAGTAACCCTTGACTTTTTACTATCGCAGCTGCCCCTTTTTACTTCATGATTATAATCATCGTGTTAGTTTTGTTTAGTTTGTTTTAGAGGCACTGGACATATTACTCAATTAAACTGTAAGAATAAAAGTTTACTTGGTAATGAGCAATGGAGAGCTGTTGATAGTATAAACACAGTGAGAAAGATAAAAACGGCTCCCTCCGAAGTGACTTAGTTTTTGAGAAAAATTTAGTTTCTCACTCGAATATTTAAAGACTTCAGACCTGAAGCCTTTTTTAGGCATGTGAAAGTAATCTGACAATAGACCCTTCCCATGAAATATGTAAATTGCACATAGCGCATGCGCACTAACGTTTTGGTTGGCAAAATTGTTTTGTACACGAATAATGGCTGCGTGACGCAGACGCGATTGCGCGTCTGCTCAGTGCGCATCTCTATGGCGTTTGCCAACCAACAGGGTCTGTACGCATGCGTGAATGTAATTAGCATATTTCATGGGAAGGGACCATTATCAAAGGTGTTCAGTGCCTTCAATGTGCTCCAATTACAGAATATTCTTCCTGCATGGACATAACCGCTCCAGTTTTTCAGTGCTATCTCAACAAATCTCACAGGTTAGTTTGATTGTATAGAATTGCAACAATCGAGCAGTTCCAAAAACCAAAGGTATGATTCGCCTTTAAAGACACAGTGCAGCGTCGGCTTTCTTGGGCAATTTAAAAGAAAAGTCTCATGTGAACCATTTGTGTATCAAAATACGATATTCAAAAGACCAAAACCAAAAGTTATACTTCTTCACAGCTGGCTATGCTCCACATGAATGTAGTGGTGAAGGTCAGACAGAAAATAACATGTCCAATTTGAAGTAAAAGATATCTGGTAACTTAAGGCTTTCCAGTTGGCCTCAGTTGGATGAGAGTGACCCTAACCTCTTGGCTTTAGTCATGGAACAGACTGTGATAGGATTTAGGATGCCAAGTCAAACAACATCTGGTAGTCAAGAAGCTCTAGATATAAAGTATCCATAATGTTTTTGTTTTTTTTAAATACCCAACAACCTGTGGATGCTTTAGCTTATTTTATTACAAAACATAGTTAATGGTCTGACATTTCAACCCTCAGAGCATTTCTACCTCCATGCTCGGAGTCTCTCTCCTCAAAGTCTAAAGAGAAAGACTCACGAAACGTCAGGCCATAAACAACACGGTATAAGCCCTTTTGGTTGGTAGTTGTTTGCAACAGCTAATTCTTTTTCTTTTTTCTGTTTGATTACATAAACGCATTTTTATTTTTCTTATTTTTTTCAATTTTCATTTTTCCCCTTGTTAATACATTTTTCTTTTCACCCAAAGCATTTATTCTGAACAAGTTTTAAAAACTTGAAGGGATCAATTTTCTTTTTGCAAAGCTTTTATAGATGCGCAATGTAATTTGAGACATTAATAATAATAAGACAGTGTGATTTATTGGGTAATCCATCATAGATCTGTACTTGACAGGGCAATGTTAGATGATCCAGTTGACAGACCTGATTGAACCTTTGTACATGGTTCAACCATATGACGCTCTTGTTTTGAATTTGGTGGCAGGTACTTCCAGTTAAAAGTGGCCGACCCTTTCTTAAATCCAACATTCGGCTCCTAGATCTCAACTTTGCCAACTGTGAAAAAGCTTTATGCAATAAAACACGTGTTCATACTTTGTAGGCCTACTATGCTCAGTTTTGAATACTCAATTGTTCAAATGGTTGTTTTATTGTGGACAAATTTTTCATTGAGAAATTACTGAATTTAAGGAGAAGATTCCTGTCCAGTTATCAGAGAAAGGCGTTTCATCATTTTGTTCAATAAGAAACAAACTAGAACTGTGAATGTACAGCAGGCCTCGAATTCCAATTTTAAGAGGGCAAGGCACTTTTCATTTTGCAAAGGGAAAACTTAAATTTTATGGGAAACTTTTGAAGGGGCACCAAGGCCATGACCAGGGGCAACAGTGGAAATGGCCTCCGTGGCCTTCGTGTAATCGTGGCAGCAGAGCCTGGGCCCAATTTCATAGAGCTGCTAAGCACACAAATTTGCTTAGCATGAGATTTCTTCCTTGATAAAAACAGGATTACCAACCAAATTTCAACGTGATTTTCATGATAAGCAAACAACAGCTGAATACCAGTAACAAGCAATATGCAACAAATGGAAATTTGGTTGGTAATACTGTGTTTATCACGGAAGAAATTTCATGCTAAGCAAATTTCTGTGCTTAGCAGCTCTATGAAATTGAGCCCCCTGTTGTGTTAGCATGATGATAGATGGGCCAACTCTTCATATTGTCAATCTTGGTTAGTGCTTTGCTTGTCTTCCATTATTTTTAATCTTTGCTCGGAATTGAAATGATCTGTTGTATGCAATTATACTATTGACATATTTAAAGGCGATGCATGTTACCATGTGTACAGACTGTACGGACACCACAACTTGTATGAATAATTCATGCAAACACAGTTTGATCACTTCCTGAATTATTTATAATACCATTTTCAAACCATTGATAGTGATCAGATGTATAGGAAAATGAATAATCTATAATCTGTGATCATATTTATAACATTTATAATTGGAACACTGTCATATTGGAGAAACTTCGTTCTTATTTTGGTTTTGGGTTTGGTTTTGGTCAATAGAAAAAATAGAACTAATGTTCGTAAAAGCTTGAGCTTATTGTTGTCCAAAGGAATATTTATATTTTGAAAACTCCCATATTGAAGGAAGTTCATTTTTATTTTGGTCTTGGTCAATAGAACTATGTTTGTAAAAGCATTGAACAAACTCTTTTCTAATATAGTTTGACTTTGGAAATCTCCTTCATTGAAGAAACTTCATTCTTATTTTGATGTGGGCTTTTTTAACTAAGCTCGAACAAACAGCTCTGTTTCTTGAAAGGATGACAGTCTGATGTCTGATTTATTAACATTTTATTTATTTGTTGTGTAATCATGGAGATAGAATTAGATCCTGGTTTAATGAGTAGTTAGCAACTAGACGATCAAAACAAATTTGTTTATAGAAAAAAAGCAAATGATGGAGTGTACCTTTAATGTGGAGATTTACCGATTTAAACAAAAGAGTCACACGTTACGCCACTTAAAATGCTTTCATTAATTAAGTTTCATTAATACCCTGTATCTTAATATAAAAAGAAATGCTCTCTTGCCAATCGTACAACTTGAAAATGCAATTAGGCAGCTAATGGTAAAGTGCCCGATGATAGGGTTCCTTCAATCCCATAGAAAGCAATGGTGGGATTGGAATGTGAATCAAGTAATTTCCGGTTGGATGTCTCCCTTCATCCAGAGTGGCACAGGCTTTCAATTAAACCCTGCTTAGGCCAGAGACGGGAACAGATATTCATGGGGGAAATGGGCTTTAGTGCAGGGGTAACATTTTAGGACCGGCTCGCTAGCTGTAGATGATGATATGGAATGTGAACATTATGCACAGAGCTGTGATAAATGGTGTTGTCATTGGGTGGTTGAGTGTAGAGGATTTGATTTTGGCTGGAGAATTTTTGTGCATTTTATTCAGTCAAGTGTGTGTTTGTTTTCTTCCTGTTTTTTATAGTTTTTCTTTTAGGGGGTTTAATTAGGGTGATTTGCAATTGGGAATTAAACTTGACTTGTTTCCCCTGTGGAATAAATCTGACACACTCTCATCATACTTTTATAATTGCATCCTAACTTTTGCAATGAATGTTTGATTGGCATATTGATTGATTGTTCAATTTGAGACAACCTTCCTTTCAGTCTACTAATACATCATTCATACGTACTTTATTCTACGTTGCACGACTTAAGGGCACTGGACACCAGTAATCTCACCACTTGGTGTATCCCAACATATGCATAACACATCTGTGCATAAATTGGTAGTTGAAGTTGCAAGAGAATTGTTGAACATATTCATGTGCTCTCAGATGCCTTTTAAAGGCAGTGGACACTATTGGCAATTACTCAAAATATTTATTAGCATAAAACCTTTCTTGGTGACGAGTAATAGGGAGAGGTTGATGGTATAAAACATTGTGAGAAACGGCTCCCTCTGAAGTGCCACAGTTTTCAAGAAAGAAGTAATTTTCCACGAATTTGATTTTGAGACCTCAGATTTAGAACTTGAGGTCTCGAAATCAACCATCTAAACGCACCTAACTTCGTGTGACAAGGGTGTTTTTTTCTTTCATTATTATCTCACAAGTTTGATGACCGATTGAGCTCAAATTTTCACAGGTTTGTTATTTTATGCATATGATGATATACATCAACTGTGAAGGCTAGACTTTGACAATGACCAATAGTGTCCACAGCCTTTAACATTTTAGTGACTAAATCCCTTTTTCGAAAATTATGTTTCTTCTGAGGGAAACTTTTCTCACAATGTTTTTTTCCATTGCTTGTTATCAAGTAAGTTTTTATGCTAACAATTACTTTGAGTAATTACTAATAGTGTCCAGTGCCTGTGAGTAGGATGTTGTAGGAATAATAGTCGATGTTGTAAACTTACTCACAGTGACTCGAACACTCCAAACATGCATCCAAACAGATTGTTTCTTGAAAATCAATCTGATAAGATGTTGTTTTTATGTAAAACATTTGTCATGTAGCTTTAAAGGAACACGTTGCCTTGGATCGGTCAAGTTGGTCTTTGAAAAGTGTTGTAACCGTTTGTTATAAAATGCATATGTCTAGAAAAATGTTTCAAAGGTATAATACAATGATCCTCGAAATTTGCCATTTGCCTCGAAATTGCGTGGATTTCGTTTTACATTGTGAACTATTTTACATTGCGAAAAATTTGACTCCCATAAATGGCCGACCATTTTTGTCGACGTGGTAAAAGGAAAACCACGCAATTTCAAGTGATACTTGTGTGGATCATTATATTCTACTTGAAATATGCTTTTCAAAGACCAACTCGACTGATCCAAGGCAATGTGTTCCTTTAATTTCCTACATCGTGTTGAATTATTTGTCTGCATTTGTTTTGTTGTATGTGTACACACTAAGGTTATGTGTCGTTTAGTGGAGTGTCACTGGAAATCGCTATGATGTTTTACGCACATAGGAACTTTGTCGGCCAGCATCAAACATCTAGGCCACGAGGCCAGATGTCATCGGAAATGGTTTCACATTGGTGAACTTAAACCGGCACCTCTCTCCGCTAATTCTGCCTTGTCATACATGAATTCCAACTTCATTTAATAGTAAATCTCCCAGTGTGCAGACTGCAACCTACTTTTCCTCCTCCCCCCCCCCCCCCAATACACATCGTGACGCCTTCATGCATGTGCGCGGTTGGCTGCGGTTGGTCGTGGGATTTCATCTGATTTATTAATATCTGAAGCGGTGATCCACATTGTCCACAATGTTGCCTTAAGGACGCTTTTTTATTTAATTCAATTCAAGGTGGTTTAGTGTGTGTGGAAATTGTTACAATTGATGTCAATTTCTTTAAGTACATTTCTCACACTGTGGTTACTTTTTGGATCAGAGTTTGTTTTTGTTAAGTTGGGGTGGGGACTAAGGTGGGGGCCCTGTAAGTATTGTGATCATTTTAGGGAATGTACACGTTAGTTCTTCTTTTGCTTGGTGGAATTGAATGTATATGAAGTTACATCGATTAAAAAAGTTTTTTTTTTTTAATTAGCAGCATCCCATGAATGCCTTGGCCATACTTTTACCAAGACATTCCTGGATTCCTATTATATTTTAGCTAAAAATGAAGCAGATGAAAGGTTTTATGATTTGAAAGTTTTTAGGTAGACACTATAGGCTTACTTATTATGGGACTTACAAACCAGGGAATCAAACATTGTCATTGATAAGTTTTACAAAATACTCTGTTTGATCTTTCGGAAGAATAAGATTTTTCTGCGATTTTTTCAGAGTAAGAATGACATACGAAAAATTCTTTTCAGGGTAGTTAATACAGGTTCAACTTGAAACAAAAGAAACAGTTGTCCAAATTGAAAGAACTAACTGTACAAGGCAGACACCCTCTGGATGTAGAATCCGAAACTCCTCTCTTTTCTAAGGCATGACCATTTCAAGATTTAATCAACATTCAAAGTCATTTATCCCCCTCCACTGCACAAAGAATGTATCACTTGCAGTTGATGAGAGTCCATGACTTGCTTTCTGGGGGTTTGCAGTGTCGTTCAGCGGCGCGTGAATCATATAGGGGCAGTTTTACTCATTTCCCAGGCCTCTTCATTTCGCTTTGCCGCGTTTTACCAGCGGGCTGTGAAAGGCAAGTTGTTTGATCGATAGGAATTATTTGCAAGAACCCATGTTGTCATTAGGTACCTATTCCATTAGGGCCAGTGCAAGACAATGACTTGTTTCTCAGATGAGATTGTTTTAGAAACCATTTTTTGTGTGTGTTTTTTTTAACACAAGACTTGACTTTTTAAGGCATGATGCTACTTTCAAATGAGAGAACAAATCACAACATTTTCTTGTTTAATCTACATTTCAAAGCTGGAGATTTCCTGTCAAGTGTTGACACGTTTTTTTATGAATGTCAAAATTGTATTGAATGTCATACTCAGCTAGGCTTTTCAAAACATGTGTCTTTGATAGCATGTCATCACAAGGTATGGTTTGATTTGTGAAGTTCGGCTGTGACTGTGGAGTATAAGATGAAGTGGAACCTTCTTCTTGATTAAGAAAACTAAGATTGCGATGACAGTTGTCCGATTGCAGAGACAAGTTTTGGGGTAAATCTTGGGAGGACATCTTTTACCTCCAGGCTTGATAACTAATTTTTGTTATTTTGTTGCATTTCAATTTTTAATGAAACAGGCAGTCGAAACATATTGCTTTGTGTCTTCTTCCGCTTTTGCATACAGAACTAGGCAAAATTTTAAAACTGGGGGAAATTTTCTTATCTGGTCATGATCTTTACTTTGACCTCTTTATGTGAAACCATGCGACTGTTTGCGGCGCTAATGGGCATTTTGGTGTAAGCCGCTTGTGGCCCAGTACGGTCTCCAAAAGGTTTAACTTGGATTCAACGTCCATCACACCCCAAATCTCTCTCTGTTTCTCATTCCCCTCAAATAACTAAGTATACATTGCATCATTCACACTGCACGACGAGCCCCACTGTTCTAGAGTATATACAAACTTTCAGAAAGATAGGTTATTGCAGTGATGAACTCTGAGACCCAATTATTTAGCACCTTATATGGGTATACAATGTGGTAACGGCACATTATAGCAGCCACAACCAGGATCACCGGGGCGAACCCCTTCTCCTTTCAATAAGTGCACTGGGTTATTTTACATGCGTTACACAACACATGGGACCAACAGCTTTACGTCCCATCTGAAGGATGAAGCAATGGTTAAGTGTCTTGCTTAAGGACACAATGTGACACGGCTGGGGATTCGAACCCACACTCTGCTGATCAGAATCACCAGAGTTTGAATTCGGTGCTCTTAACCGCTCGGCCACGACACTTCCAATATTATTATTATTAATTAGATTACTGAGTGAAGTGTGGTAAGTTGAATTAAATTGACTTACTGTTTTTTTTTCTTGTTGAATTAGAGTACCATAGAAAAAACGAAAGGTACTAAAATAGCGTGATATGAGTACTGATTTGATTGACTCTTTCTACTGTGAATGGTGATGGGGTGTCATTGGAAGTCATCCCAAAGCCAGGGTCAAACGTAGCTTTCAATTGTAACAGGACAAGATTAGCAGTTGTGTTAAAAAATGACCACATCACTGAAAGTAAATGAACTCTTTGAGCAACGGTCAGTCCGGTGATAGAGAGACTCCAGACGTACGGGAATTGAAAAAAAAAGAATAGACCAAGAATCTGTTAGGAGCTCACAGACATGGGATGAAAAAAAAAGAATTGATTATCATCGCCCAGGCTGAGTTAATGGGGATATAATTCTGTGTAATTGCGAGAACGTGTACAGATTTAATACCCTCTTGTCGGGTCATAGTGTTTGAGAGGAGGGGGGGGGGGGTTAAGAGTGAGGAGAAAGGGTCACATGGGAGTTGCTTCCTCTCTAGAGGTATTGATGTTGCTGGGGGGTTTTCTTGGACACAAACAAAATCAATCTTTACACTGGCAGGGATTTTCTGTCTTTTTGTTACAGTGGTTTTAAGTGAAGGGTTCATATAGGGCTACACAATGACATATATAAGGAGTTATTCTTGGGAGTAGTGAGAGTGTGACGTTGCAGAAGGACTGTGTCAAGCATGTATTAGGAGGTTTTATTTAGATTTTGTATTTGGGTTTGGGAGGAGAGGGCGGGTTAACAAAATTCAGATCATTTTATTTTTTCAAGTTCTGGTGATCAGGGCCCAATTTCATTAAAGGGAAGGTTCACTATTGGCAATTACTCAAAAGCAAATATTAACTTAAACTGACTTGGTAACAAGCATTGAAGATCTTTTGATGGTACAAAACACTGTGGGAAACGACTCCCTCTGAAGTAGCGTAGATTTTGAGGAAGAGGTAATTTCTCTCTAAAATAATAAAAGACTAGCTAGAAGTCGTTTATTCTTATCTGAAAGCTCACAATTTCGTCCAACAAGGGTGTTTTTTTCGTTCATCATTTTCTCGCAACTTCGATGATCAATTGAGCCCAAATTTTCACAGGATTGTTATTTTATGCTTATGTTGAGATACACCAAGTGAGAAGACTGGTCTTTGACAATAACCAAACGTGTACCTTCCATTTAAGCAAAAAATATTGCTAACCTTAGTACCAAAAATGCACTTTATGGATTGGGTTTTCAGTCCCTACCTTGACTGCATGGGTTTTCCAATTCCATGGAATAATTCTTTTTGGTGGTCCTCCCTCATTTAAAATTGAAACTTTTCATTATTTGAAATTGACAATTTTGTACAGAATATTTTCAATTGTAGCCGTGCAGAAAAGTGTCTAACAAGTTTGACACTGCTGTAAAAATCATTTATATGAACCACCCTTTATAAGTAACCTGGCCAACCCTGACCTCCCCCCCCCCCCCCCCCCCACCATCCATTCATTCCTATTTGTACCCAAGCACAGCAGATTCTCTTGCCCTCAAAGCTAAACTTCCCTAAATTGATTTGATTTGTTGGTGTCGGATGATCAGAGGGTTTCTGATGTCCATTTTTTAAAGACTTTAACAGATTAAACATGAGATTTGGTTTGATTTGATTTTCGATTCAAACTCACATGTTTGATGTGATATCCTCAAGTGTGTTATTTTGACACAAGGGGTGTTTATGAAAGTGATGGAAGTCAAGAAGTGGTGTGGTGATTATAGCATGCCAGCAGAAAAAAACTTCTTCTTAATATTTGAGGTCAATGTTACTTTAGGGGCTTAAAGGGTTTGGACACCTTTTGCAGATCAAGATTTTGGGTTATGACATGAATCCCTACTCACTGTGAATAAAGATTAAGATGTTGGTAATTTTATTTACTTGTAGAAGTCTCAGTTTAATTAGTCATCAAGTATTGAGAGAAAAAAAAAAAAAATGTTTTCAGGAGAGTTGAGTAAATACCAGTACTGGTAAGTAGCCAAACTATGTGGTACAATCACTGTTTAACCACATGCTTCCCTAGTCCTGCAGTGAAAACAAATCACTGGACACCTTGGGTGGGACTGGAACCCATGACCTTTCACATTCTAGAGCAGGTGCATTATCACTAGACCACTGAGATCACTGCTGAAGCAATTATCATATCAATCAATATGTAAGTGTTCAATAAAGTTTTTTTTAGAATACCTGTAGCCGATTTCATGAAACTCTAGGACTAATCCTATCTCCACGAGTAATCCATCCTCACTTAGGATGGGTTCAATGCGTCCTAACGTCTTCGGATATGGAACTAAACTCATCTTAAGTCCTAAGATTAATCCTAACCAGGAAGAGTTTAGTGAAATCGACGGCTGGATCTTATCCCCATCCTTAAATAAAATCAGTGTATGAATTTGTATCCATTCTTAAAGTAGAGTGTCAATGGTAGGCTTCATTGCATGGGTTCAGTTCTTGTGTCAAATAAGTTTACTGTCCAAAAATTCCTGCAAGTGGTTCATAACCGACTCATAAATTACTCTCCAAATTTTGACCTCAAATTTCCTGCAGGCCTGTAAGTTACATGGAGGCCGATATATGGACTTTGGCCTCCATTGTCTTGATTTTGGCCTTGGTGTCCCTTCAAAAGTATCCCATAGACTTGTTGGTGTTCCAGAGGAACTGCCCTTTGCAAAATGAAAATGGTCTTGCCCCCTAAAAAGTGAAATTCCAGGCCTATATAAACATACACAGTTTATGTACACAGTTTTAAACCAGGACCAGTTTGTTAGCTTGTCACTTCACTAGTCTGTCAGTTTTTTTACAAGTCAATATTTCCATTTTATTGCTTTTGCCACAGTTATAGTACCTGTTCTTGTGTGCTGTACTGTCATTTAGCCTCTGCTGGGGTCAAAGCGTAAGGCTATTTTGTGCAAGTCCATATTTGTCAAAAAACAGGAACACTTGTCATCACTGAACTTGCCAGCCGAACCACTCGGTGAAAATTATGACCGGTCTTGAGGTATTTTAACTAGCATTAGGCTAGCAGTTAAACTGTTACAGGAGAAGGCTAATTTTTAGAGAGCAATCTGAGGCATTAAAACAGATCCGAATGCAAACCCTGGTTTATGAGGTTTAGTTGAAATGCGGTAGCATTACTGCAGATGTTTAAATAGGAGAAGTTTATATAGGATTTGAGGCATTGCATGGTGAGGTATCAATGTATATTTGGTTTGCGGAGAAGTTTAACATTGATTTTGGAGAATCTTATGAATAGAGGGAGTAATTGGATAGAATTGTTACCTGCTGAGCCCTTTTCAAACTGAATATTCGACTCCATTTCTAACATAACCTTCACAGTTTGATAAAGCTCAGTCATTGCAGAGATGTTCACATCAGTTTTGTTTGTTCGTTCAGATAGATGTCTAGCAGTTGTTCACTTGAATATTGTGGGCTATATTTGTTTTACCAGTATACTCTGATTGTTTACTTATTTATTTTGGACCGCTACAGCTGTCTTTGTGTGTTTTTTAGTCGCCAAATGTCATTGTTCATCAGAGTTCATTTTTGTAGATGGTCTTTACCAGGGTGATCCAGGGACCTGTAATTTTCCACCAGTACTAAGTATTTTTGGTGCATGTCCATTTACTGCGATTGCTGTGCACAGCTAGACACCACAGCCTTCATGTTGTTGGTGTAACTGCAGAAGCGGAAGGAATAGCATACCACGACAGTGAGAATTACCGCACGACAGCTATCTTGTGTGCAGGAGGCACTTAAGTGCAGGTACGGCTTGTTCACTTCCGAAAAGGGGACTCTTGAAAATGTTTAAAAAGTCAATATATGAAAATAACATCATGACTGTATGTCATGCAGTGAAATCTGGAAATGGTTGAGAAATGGCACTGTGTTGAATTTATCTTCATATTTGGCAATGATATTGAAGTCGATATTTCTACTTCAAGGGATGGTAACATTTCAGAATTTAAAAAAAAAGTAGCTGCTATTAGCTTCAGCTTTAAAAAGATAATGCTCTTTGGTTTACTTCTCTAGTACTGCAGAGGATACTGTTGACAACAATGGGTCCTCTCTTACCTGGTAACAAGTAATGGGAAGAGGTTGATAGTATGAAACATTGTGAGAAACGGCTCCCTGTGAAGTAACGTAGATTCAAGAGTAGTTTTCCTTGAATTTGATTTCAAGACCTCAGAATTAGATGTTGAGGTCTCGAAATCAAGCATCTGAAAGCACACAACTTCGTGTGACAAGGGTGTTTTTCTTTCACCAATTGAGCTCAAATTTTCACAGGTTTGTTATTTTATGCATGAGTGGAGATACACCAAGTGAGAAGACTGGTCTTTGATAACTACCAATAGTGTCCAGTGTCTTTAAAAGTCTAATTTCTGGGTTTTTTTGCCTTTGGAAGAATCAGGTAAATTGTGATTAAATAGCCTGAAAAGTGTAGGTCATCCCTTGTACTCAATAAAAATGTCCTACTTTTTTTCAAGGACCAAATATCATGCCTAGAGGGTTTAAAATAATCTTCAAACAGCTCCGAGCCTTGAAGAAATTAGTGTCAACTTTTTATTGAGTAGTATGTTGTGGATTTGCCCATTGAGGTTTCAGTTTTGAAGGTTACCCACATCATTCATGCCTGAGTTAAAATGTTCAATGACTTGGTGTGGGCAAGTCGTTAAATGTCTGTCCCAGTGATAGCGTTTCGACTCTCTATTCAGAATCTCCCCCGCGATTCCTGCAGTATTCTCGCGAGACTGCTGGCCCTACCAGACTGCTGCTTTCACGACTATGGTCCCATTTAACGGGAGTAGAAGTTGGCAACCAGCAGTTGGCGCGAGAGCAGTGAAATCCCGCGAAAGCAGTGAACTCGCATGAGAGCGCCGACACAACTCGACTTGTCCACAAGTCTAGGTTCAGAATTGCTATATGAAAAGAAGCCTTTGGAAAGATTTCCAACTTTGTGTTGTGATTCATGATTTGATGAGCTGCAGGTTTTCACTGATGAGTGATGGTGTCACGAAAGATTTCCTTGATAAGAAAACCAGAAGAAGCTGGAAATAACAGGTGTCTGTAGTGTACAATATTACCTCATTATGAAGACTAGTGTACAATATTACCTCATTATGAAGACATGCATCTTCTTTCTGTCCTTGAAGGAGAATCAGCAAGATGAAGAAGTGGACTTTGAGACTTGTGTTGTTAAATATGTGGGGTGGTTTGTTTTGGGGGTTTTTCGAGGGGAGGGGGGTCAGGGGATGTACTTAAGGGGGAAACAAGCGTATGTTTTTTAGTTGCACTGGACAGATCTCTAAGTTGTACTGGGCAGGTGTGTAAAACGTAGACTTCTCAAAATTTGAGCAAATTGAAATGTTATCATTTCCGAGCTGGACTGATTTTTTTTAATGAAAGGGTCTATTGTCTCAAAGCTATTTTGGTGTGGATGATTCCGGATAGGAACAGGTGCTAAGCGGAAGCCTTGATTCTTATTTGTTTTGAGAATCATGAAATATTATCGGAAAGAGATTGAAGTCAAGTGACATCATTTTGAAAAGGGCCTTCTCCAGAGTTTTTTTTTTTTTGTGATAACCTGGGTCTCAGATGAAGTCTGGACGGAAATGCAATTTGGCAGTCGAGGCGTAACCCCTGTAGAGTGCTTTATTGATGCAGACTCTCCCATGCTGGGTAGGGAGATATTCTATTACACCTTAGTGTTAGTGTTTGTGTTGGCGACTTGGGACTGTCTGTAGACTAGTTTGAGGTGGTGGAATGAAGATGGGTTGTGTAGAGATGGGCCCAATTTCATTGAGCCGCTTAAGCACACAAATAAGCTAAGCAAAACAGAATCATGCTAACTAGAGTAGGGTTTCCAGCCAAAAAAAGTATGTCACATGTACAACTTTTGACTGGTATCCTGCTAATTATTGCTAGGCAGAGATTTTTAAGCAGTATTTTCTGATTTAGCAGCTCTATGAAATAGGGCCCTGGATGAATCCTGAGGTCTCCTCGGTTGCCAACAAACGAACTTGACGTCATATGAGTAGGGCACTCTACTTAGTGGTCAAAAGGAGATTACTTTGGCGTGTTTTGGCTTAGCGGTCTAGTTCACCAAGCCCAAGCTGTAGTATTGCCAGCAGGAAAGTGTGGGTTCGAATCCCGGTCTATACACTTGTGCCCTTGAGCAAGGCACTTAACCATAATTGCATCGTAAAAAGTTGGGAAGGTAAGTAGTGCATTCTGCTCTATAACCAGCCGGGCTCCTAGATTATGATACCCATACCTTCATCTTTATGGACTGTGAAGGGGGTAACCTTGTTTCAGCCCCAGGAGTAGGTGGAAACATGCCCCTGGTGGCTGTCGATTTGGTCAAATCAGTTCAGTGTAGCCCTCACCTTGAAGTTGGTGTCCGGACTTGATGTATCATATTATAAATAAAAAATGAAAAAATCATTGGCAAATCTTGCATGACACACTTATTTTAGAATATGTTTTATTTTTAGGTCATAAGTCCTTCCAATTGAACAGTTTTCTGCAGATTTGTAATGTGTTACTGTAGATTTTTAACACGTATACTGTTAACTTGCAGATTCACTATTACTTGCATTGAAAATTATTGTTGGCACAAAGATATCTTGACTTGACAAAGGAAAGGCAGCACAACAAGTAATGGAAAAACAAGGCTTGAACATTATCACTTGGGTGTCTTCTAAAGAAAAAGTTTCAGGCTGGACTTTTATCGACACAAGAGGGGGCTCTTCTATGGAACGTGTGGAGTGTCCAAGTAAAGTGCAGATCTTATCTATGTGTTTTCACAACGTTTCTTATAAAACTCAGAGGCACGGCTCTGAATGAAAGTGTCGAAGGGCACCAAGGATTATAAATCTTGATCAGAAATAGCCCGGCATTACACAATTGTTACACACTGAGTAAACACATAGGTTGGGTTGTCGGCCAAGTATGGGCCATGGATCCTTTACGCCTGGCTGAATGATCTGGCAAATGGGGTTGGTTCCGTGGTACCACTAAGAAGAGAAAGAAACGAGGGGGAACAGAATAAGTAGAACATGTAACAATCTATTCGGGGCCTAATCCAACCCTGCAGTCACGAAACCGCTCAATGTCTGGTTATTTTTCTGCGGATAAAAGAACCATTTTTCGACAAGCCTTGGGAAAACCTTCTCCATAGCTAGCAGGTGTTTCATTCATTCACTCTTGGGCTCTGTGCAGTGTGCGAACTGAAGGAAAAGTTGCTACACTTTAATGCTCGGATATATATCCTGGGGTGCGTCATGGATTTCAGACTTGATTATTGGTTATAAAGGTATTCTTCTTCTTTTTATGTATTAATATTCTGGCCGACATCTTTAGTTTCACGGAATGGTATTGCTTTGGTTTTTGAAAATGTAAATTGTGACAGATGCTTATTATTTCAAGGGAATGTGCGTGGTTTTGATTTGAGAGGATTTAATGAGGCTTACCTTCGTCTTCTTTAATATACAATAATTGCAGAAAAGGGAAGTAAGATTACTTACTTGGCATTCACTTTGTAGGGCCAATCTGATTTTCTTTTAGTATAATAGAATATAACTAGAAATTGAGAGTTTGTGTACAAACTCAGGGTGTTCGGGTGAATGGTCAAATGAGGTCACGTTGTGTACAACATTTGTAGAACATTACAAGAGGTTTCATGTAGTGAAAGAATCTTGTACGTAGCGTTTGTGGTTCTCAAGATATGAATTTTTCAATTTTTTACCGTTTAATAAACTTTATTTAACGTAATGACGTCATCAATGACGTCATCATTCCAAAAAGGTCGCGGGTTCATCTACTCATGAAGGTTCATGTTTATGATAAGTTTCAAGTTCATAGTAGTTTAACATTTTGTTCAAAATCGCACGAAGAAAGATGAGGCGAATCCCAGCGTAGTGGAATTTGAATTACGCGCGCCTTCAACGGAGTCTGCATGTGTATACACAACCCGTAATGCCCACAGCCACGCAGTGCTGTTTTGTCGTAGAGCATGGATACAATGTAGGCCTACATGAACTACACGCACACACACCCACACACCCACAATACAATAGTAGCATTCACATACATGAATGGCGATACTATCTGGTTTCTACGCGTAATGAATGGAGGTCAACACAAACGCGCGCTTTTACGACCAGAAGGCAAAATTCAACTGGCATTATGTTTGTGCAAAAGTTTGAGCAGGATAACTGATCTTCAAACTGATATTCAAATTTTGCGAATATGATATATAGTTCTTGAGATATGAACTTTTGAAATTTTGAACTTCCGGTTTCAACCGGAAGTAAAAGTCACATGAGGTCACGTTGTGCACGACTTTTGTAGCTAATTACAAGACCTTTTATATGCACCAAATATCTTGTGTGTGGCATTTGTAGTTCTCAAGATATGAACTCTCCAATTTTTAGCGTTTTTTTGAACGTAATGACGTCATCAATGACGTCATCATTCCAAAAATGTTGCTGTTTCGTCTACTCATTAAGATCAATATATATGGTAAGTTTCAGGTTCATACAAGCTTTAGTTTTTGCGAAAATCGCGCGAGAACGTTCGAGGAGAAGAACACGCAGAAAAAAAAAAAAAAAAAAAAGAAAAAAAAACAGAACAATAACAATAGTTGTTCGGCTGGTGGCCGAACACCTAATAATATCAAAGTCTTATATAGCGCACGTATCTACCAAACAAGGTACTCAAGGCGCTGAGTATTATACAAACTTTCAGAAAGATAGGTAATTGCAGTGATGAATTCTGAGACCCAATTATGTAGCACCTTATATAAGGGTTTACAAGGTGCTACGGCGCATACAGCAGCCGCTGAGCCAGGAACACCGGGGCGAACCCCTTCTCCTTTCAATAAGTGCACTGGGTTCTTTTACATGGGTTACTCAACACATGGGACCAGCGGCTTTATGTCCCATCTGAAGGACGAAGCAATGGTTAAGTGTCTTGCTTAAAGGACACAAGTGTCACGGCTGGGGATTCGAACCCACACTCTGGTGATCAGAAACACCAGAGTTTGAACTTGGTGCTCTTAACCGCTCGGCCAGGACACTTCCGTATGAAATAATTATTCCGGCACGTTAATCCGGAGGTCGTTGGTTCGAATCCCACTCTAGTCAATTCTTTGTTCAACCCCAAAAATCAAATAATTATTCCTTAACAATATTACTTATTATACCATGGACACCTTCATCCGTGGTTAAACCAATCGTGTTATACCAACTTTGTAATAATAGTTTGAATTGTATTCCCTAATGTTACGCTCCTTTCCTTCATGATGGGTAAAATGCAAATAAGGAAATATAATTCAACCATCGCTTTCATCAACAACTTTAAGTCAGAGTGATATGACACTAATGGTGACCTACTGCATTCTATTTATGGGAACCAACTTTCCTTTTAATTGTTAGTTTAAAGTGAAAGTCTTTCTCATTCCGTATACAGTTCTATATGGGAACCAACTTTCCCTTTAATTGTTAGTTTAAAGTGAAAGTCTTTCTCATTCTGTATACAGTTTCTCATAATGCAGATGATTAGAATCTTTTATTCCTGCCAAAACCCTAAGGCCCATGTCACATAAGGCATTTATGGGCAAACAATTTTGGCATCTACACACAGTTAATGGATTTGATTTGACAATGTTATTTGTATTTTATACTGACGCATGTCTATAGTGGAAAGGTACAGGCTGCCCAAAATCCGCTTCCTTTTCATTGTTGGTAAGAGATTTCGTAATTCGTCGTAGTTGCACACAGTATTTGTTTTTATTTAAATTTTTGCTTAATTCGTTGCGTAACCTCTATGTACTTTCAAAACATTTGTAATATGTTTTTTATTCTGTGTTCTAGTTTTTCTTTTGGGGAGACTAACATACATTACTAAAATCGTTGAGTCAAAAATGATTTTTAAGATTATGTAGTGGTTAACATCAAAAATTCAATGAGCATAGTTCATAACTGAAAATGTTTGATTGGGTACTACTGTTTGATGCACAAAACTCATTTTTGTCCTAAACTTAAAGGAACAAGTTGCCTTGGATTGGACGAGTTGGTCTATAAAAAGCGTTTGTAACCATTTGTTATAAAATGCATATGGTTGGAAAGATGTTTTAAAAGTAGAATACAATGATCCACACAAGTTTGCCTCGAAATTGCATGGTTTTCCTTTTACTGTGCGAACTAACACGGTCGGCCATTTATGGGAGTCAAAAATTTGACTCCCATAAATGGCTGACCGTGTTAGTCAACGAGGTTAAAGGAAAACCGTGCAATTTCGAGGCATGTTTGTGTGGATCATTGTATTCTACTTTTACAACATCTTTCTACCCATATGCTTTTTAAAAGAAACAGTTACAAACGCTTTTCAAAGACCAACTCGACCGATCCAAGGCAACGTGTTCCTTTAAAGGTATTGTAAATCTTCCGATTCGGGTTCTTGAAAGTGAATGATTGCACTTGCCCAAAACAACCAGTGTACCATCCCTTTATTGGAGAAGGTCTGCACCACCTTGTAATATTCTTGTTCTCTTTATCGATTGGTTGAACACTCTTGTGAGTAACATATTTCTCTTTGTAATGAATTGATTGATGATGGTCTGAAGGAGCCTTCATGGGGTTACGTTTCATTTCTAGCTGAATCTCAATCTAAGGTTCTGCCAAGTTGGAAACCACGAGTCCACTCGAGACTTATAATAAACAGATACTAAATGATAACTGTGTTTCGGTGTGCAATTGGCTACTACGAAATATAAGATGAATTTATCATCTAATATAAAAATATAAAAAATGTTGGTTTTGCCCATACACACCGATGTGTGTTAGCACTGTATACTCAGTACTTTCCTGAGCTCTGTGGAAAAAAATCACAGGCATATTATAATATTCCTGACTAAATTATGTTTTTTTTCGTAAATTGAATGTGTGGGCATTATGTATGATTCCAAATGCAACAGCTTTTCTTGTTTAATGAGCTTGGTGTCATACTTATAGAATAAAGCCAAACCAATGAGAGGTTATTTGCTTCAGGCTATCCATTAGGGGCCTTACTCCTGATTAGGAAATATTGCAATATCTGCTCATAGGAATGAGATACCTGTGCCAGATGGTTTAAAATATATGGTATTTTCATTGGTAACCTTATTCTGATAATAAGCATAACTTAACTGTGCTGAGCTACTTTTTGTGCTTTAAAAGCTGCTGTGTGTAGACATGTTAGTCAACTTCGCTTGGGAAACCCCTTTTCTTTCTTTTTTGGTTTAAACTGCATTTTCAGTAAAAGGTTTTTGTAAATACCGAAAAAACTTCCAGTTCTGAAAAAGATCTTCTCTTTCATATGTTGGATGTGGCATTCAAAATGTCCCATTGTCATTTACCCATTAAAGGCAAATTTAACCTTTGTTTTCTGGAACCGTTCTTCATAATAATTGTTTAAAGGCAGTGGACACTATTGGTAATTGTCAAAGACTAGCCTTCACAGTTGGTTTATCTCAACCTATGCATAAAATAACAAACCTGTGGAAATTTGAGCTCAATCGGTCATCGAACTTGCGAGATAATAACGAAAGAAAAAACACCCGTGTCACACGAAGTTGTGTGCGTTTAGATGGTTGATTTCGAGACCTCAGGTTCTAAACCTGAGGTCTTGAAATCAAATTCGTGGATAATTACTTCTTTCTCGAAAACTATGGCCTTTCAGAGGGAGCCGTTTCTCACAATGTTTTATACCATCAACCTCTCCCCATTATTTTGAGTAGTTACCAATAGTGTCCACTGCTTTTAAATCTTATATGAATCTAGTTATATACAATAAAACTAAACTGTGAAGATTTCCTTTTTAAAAGGTGGTAGCGTTTTTAAGGTGTTGCCGAAAATCTGGAGCGGTTTTGTCCACGCTGGAAGAATAACCCATAATTGGAAGACACAGTCTGAGAAATGTCTCTGCATGAAATGTTTCCCAGATTGAACTTGAAGATTGAATCCCTTTCTCTAAAACCAAGTTCCTTAGAAGGAGAGAATCGTTTCTCAAAAAGTGATACATCAACAACAGCTAAATGCTTCTTACCAAGTAGGATTTTACAGTCATTCATTTTTTAGTAATTACCATTGGTATATCCTCCCTTTATATCGACACTAGAGTGTTCAAAATTGAGGTGACTGAAATATTTATGTTGTCACTTGTTCTTATTAGCATTAACCCAAATGTAGAAATCTTCTTCACTGTACGATGAAACACAACCGGTGTATTTTGAAGAGGTACCGATACTATTCGCAAAAGTGCTTCCTTGATAGCTATACTATTGTTTGTATAACCCTGGTAATTCAATTTTCAATGGGGCTAAATTGAACACACACAGAATTTGTTATCAGTCAGTTTTATTTGTTTTTAGAAGTTCAATGATAAACTGACTGGTAGGTATTACAATGTTGGACTGTGCAGTGGGGTTGTTTGGTTTGGTTTGGTAGAGACCTGGACTGAGAGACAAAAATGCGCATGCTCCTCGAGTGTGTTATTGCTACAGGGACCACATTGTATGGGAAAATTTATCAAATTATTTAGGACATGCTTTTGTGTGGTATAGACGGAGGGAACCAGACTCTGTTTATTTTACCTGGTTTTTGTTTGTGACAGGTGTTGTTATAGGTAAATGGGGGCAGTATTCAGTTTTAGTAGGAGACACTTGGTACATTATAAAGGCTTGGTCATTGACTGTTTGTGTTATCTCTCATTGTGCGAGACCCCAAAAAGGCAGGAATTAAACAGAGCGTGTAATATTGCGCTGTGAGCTTCAGACAGCGTGCGTTGTTTCGCTGAAGGCTCACCCCTTAGAAGTCTGTGAGAGAGGGGGATAAACGCTGTGGGCTTCCTGTAGGACAACTTGTGTTTTGTTTGTGCGGGATATCGTCAGATAAGCTAAGTATGTTAAACCAGACTTTGTCTGGGACGTGTTTGTAGTAGGAATATAATAGTTAATGATGTAGCATGCTGTGTAGTAGGTTATTGGTTGGGAATATACGGTGTGCTGAGTACATATAGAAAACAGAAAGCAAAGGTTATGAATAGCTGTACAATGTTTAGGTCTACCAAATTGTCACTTTTATTTTGCACCACTGGCTGTTCACAATATAAAGATACCGCTTTTGTTGTCACTTTTTCATGTATTGATAACTTGCGACGACTTTTTGTTGACAAACAAAGACTCCAAATTCAATGGTTGCATGTATCAGCAAAAGTGTAAACAGATTTTGTAGTGGAAAGAAAACACAAGTGAACTTGTCGTGTCTGTCTGCGGTTGCAATGTGTGTTCTGAACTTAACTAAACAGAACTGTACAAATGAAAGGCAATTCCTGCCAGATTGACATTTAGCTTATAAATGTTGCAATGTGCTCCGCAAAATGAAAGGAAAAGTTGACCTTTCATGAAACTAAAATGTGGGTTTTTACATCGCTTAGCTTAAGGAGAAGGATATCCGAACGCTTTGCTAAATCTGTGAGAGTGTGAGAAAGGCATGCACTCATACAAAGTTCATTTTGTTAGGTTCAGACAGAACAAAGACCATACCTGTGGATTCTGCTTTGCGTGTATGCTCAGCAGGGTGGCATGTTATAGTCTACTTTTTTTCTTTTGGATGTGTCGCTGCCGTTTCACAAATATTCAGCAGTTGTCGTCAACTCATGTGAGTTTTCTATACATTGGCTTGCCATTGAAAACCAAGCCAGATGTTATCAGCATGAATAACTTTGGATAATGTCAACTCAAGTCGGTTTCCAGGGAAACTGACTATGGGTAAACTATGAAATGATTTGGTTGTAAACAAAGAAAAATTTAATGGAGCGAGACTTGAACCAACGACCTCTGTACCGGTGCTCTACCAACTGAGCTATCTAGCCCTTTTGTTGGCAGTCTCCCAATTTAGTCGGTATCTCTGTTCGGGGTGCCAGTCAAAAGCTATACAACCATTGGCTGCTGTGTAGCCTGGGATCACACCCAAGTTTATGATACAACCTTTTTTTAAGTATGGTGGGGTTTTTCCTTCTTTTTTTTTCTTTCATTTTTTTTTTTTTGGGGGGGGGGCGGGAGGAATTTAAAGTCCTTTAAATTTGAATTTGTCATTATAAGTCAAACAGATCAATTTTTCATTCCATTACCACTGTGCCCTTTAAATCTTCTGCACGAAAAAAAACCCACAATAAATTATTACTTTTTTTTTTAGTGACCTTTGAATTGAGTTTATCATCACGGATTTAAATATCTTAAATTACCATGGGAGGTTTCTCATTCACAACACTTGGCAGAATATTAAAGAGCGCTGTCCAGGTTTTTAAATTGTTTATATCCTCGGGGGTATTTAGTTTTTCTATAAGTGATGTTTTTTTTTTCATTAGCCTCGCCACTGCCATCCTCCGATACAAAATGTTTAAATCACTTTATACAGCGACTGGAAAGACGAACAATGGCAACACCGAGGGAAACCAAATTATTTATATACGCAACAAGTATAAAACCTTGTGTTCGGTATTGTGTGTCGCCACCGGAGTGGAAACGAACAATGGGCGGGTCGGGGATGGTTTAAGTCAACCGTAAGCTCGGAGCTCTGTGATTTATATATCTGGGGAGAGAAACATGGGTTTCCTGACAGTACGTGCTGCATACACGCAGTTCAAAAACCCACTGCCTGTGTGTTCATTTCATCCACTGTTTGGTACCTACAATGTTTAGAATACAGTGGTTGGAGCATTGTTAAAGGATTTATATGTGTCCTTGATTACAACCAATGCACTCTCTAAAAGTACAACGCTTTTCATACACGTTGAGGTTTTTTTCCCATTGAAGATATTCTTATTGAATTTAAATGTGAGTGTATACTAGGAATGGTGGTAGCCCTTGCTTAAATGTTCACATTGGATTCCGCCTTGGGCCTAAATGTTACGAATTATAGTCTTAAGGTGCTATACACCGTTAGTAACTGTCAAAGACTAGTGTATTCTCACTTGGTGTATCCCAACATATGCATTAATTAACAAATCTGTGAAAACTGGGACTCAATTGGTCATCAAAGTTGCAAGAAGAGAATATGAAAGTGAAAATGTTCAAATTGTATTCCCCTGAGGCCTAAATGTTACAAGTTCTAGTCTGGAAGGCACTGGACACCTTTGGTAATTGTCAAAGACCCGTATTCTCACTTGGTGTATCCCAACTTGTGTGAAGACTGGGACTCAATTGGTTATCAAAGTTGCAAGAAGAGAATATGAAAGAAAAAAATCCAAAAACCCTTGTTGCACAAATTTGTGCGCTTTCAGATGCCTTACATTTGAGTGAGAAATTACCTCGTTCTCGAAAACTACGTTACTTTAGAGCATGGAGCACGTTTAGTATTCCATGTTCAGAGGGAATCAGTTCTCACAATGTTTTATACTATCAGCAGCTCGTTACCAAGTAAGTTTTATGCTAACAATTACTTTGAATAATTACCAACAGTGTCCAGTGCCTTTAAAACAAAAATGAAGCAGTTGAAAAGGTTTGTGCTCTTTCTTTTATCAACTTATTGATTTGATTTGAGGGACAAATTTTATTGGAACTGAATGGGATAGGGAACGTTTGGACTTCAGAGGAATACACAAATTTGGAGTGGTATTCAAGTGTATGGTTATCTGTACACAAACATAATTCAATTAGGAATGGAGACAATGTAGGGTGAAGATAGATAAGCAGCTGTTAATTAAAAATTACCTGAATTAAATTGTTACACTTGTAATTTGGAAAGTAACCAAAGTTGCTTGCTTGGCATTCCTTCAAATTAATGTTGAAATTCAGGATGGATGTTTGGGGACGATAAAAGTTGGTACCATCTTCAGAAATTATATGGGCCCAGTTTCATATTAGAGCTGCTTCAGCACAAAAACTAGCTAAGCTCAACAAAAAAATATGCTTACCAGAAAAAGGTTACCATCTAAAATTACATTTTACATATTAATTTTATATTATAGAACCTTTAACTGGTAACCTGCTTATTGTCGCTTACAAGAAACTTTTTGAGCAGAATTTTCTGCTTAAAGGCAGTGGACACTATTGGTAATTACTCAAAATAATTATTAGCATAAAACTTTTCTTGGTGACGAGTAATGGGGAGAGGTTGATGGTATAAAACATTGTGAGAAACGGATCCCTCTGAAGTGATTTCGAGACCTCAGATTTAGAACTTGAGGTCTCGAAATCAACCATCTAAACGCATACAACTTTGTGTTACAAGGGTGTTTTTTCTTTCTGCTTATCTCGCAACTTCAATGACCGATTGAGCTCAAATTTTCACAGGTTTGTTATTTTATGCATATGGTGAGATACACCAACTGTGGAGGCTAGTCTTTGACAATTACCAATAGTGTCCACTGCCTTTAAACAGATTGGGGCATGGGTGGGTATAACAGATACTGTCTTGCCAATTCCTTGATCCTGTAATGTATATCAACTCAAGATGTCAATGTCAAAAGATAGTAAGCCAAACTGAAATACAAACTGCAGAGTAGAACGTGCCAATGGCATCAATCCACTAGTGTTTGTTATCGGACTGCTACATGAGTACTTTTGGCATTCAGTCACAACCGTTTGTTTCCTTTTAGCGGGTAAACAGTTTGTCACCAAAAAGAAAACCTGGAACCCAATAGAGGGGCATTATTCCTGTAATGTTATTCAGATCCTCATTTGTTCCCCTTCTTCTTTCATTTTTTTTTTTTACCAGCGCCCCCCCCCCCCCCCAACCCTCTCCAATACCTTGGCACAGGTCTGCTGTGGGGTTTACAACACCAGTTTGGTAGGAGAGCTGTCACCGTTCACAGATTGTGTAGTCGCTATTGTGATGGGTATTTAAGGACAGGTCTGTTTGACAACACAGCCATTGATGATGATGACATTTATTGGGTCTGGCTTGGGACTCTGGTAGTTACACTCTACCATTCAATCACACACAGAGACAAGAGAATGCACAGTTTAAATTGATGTTTGTAAGGTCTTTTTTCAGCTTTACCATTGAGTTCCTTCCTCCATGGTTGTATAGTGTGCTAAAGTGAATGACTATTGTGCAGTACAGTATATTGTTACAGTAGACAGACACCGCTTAATAAATGTGAAACAGCCAGTTGGGGCACAATTTGTCTTTTCCGATTTAAATCAATTTTTGAACGTTGGGTTTGTCACCTTCTTTAAAAGGTAAGTCATAATTCTGTTGAATTTTACACCAGGAATTTAATGTTTGACAGCAAAGAAATTTGTGGTTGCTGTAGTCTAGTGAGTAACTTCATCTTCCTTAAGTAGGATTTGAAACTTTGCATGGTGGAAATATGATATTCAAAGGTTTGCGGTAACACCATGTAATGACTATCTCTAATGAGTTGGGGTGGTTCAAACCTTTGAATTTCATCTTCCTTGTTTCTTTACATGAGTGTCAGATTCTTGGTTTAAAAAAAAAGGAGAACAGAATATCAAGCATTGTGGTGTGTTTTTATGAGATATTAACTCTCATTTTGGAAAAAAGTGGCGGTTCTGAAAAGAGCTAGTTGGTTGTCAACAATATGAAATGTGTGTGATGTAGCGCTCCTCTGAAGACCAAATGGATGATGAGAGGATCCTCTATGTATAACTTGGTGTGGTTAGTTTTTGTTTTGTTTTCTCTTAGTTACATTTACTTTTTTGAGTAACTTCCTATAGTTGTACTTAAAGTGAAATGTTTGCACATTGCTTTTATGTGCAGCTACCATCATACTCTCTTAATGTAAATCTTGAAAATTTCACTCTCTTGTCTTGAGAGGTGTCAGTTCCACCCTTTTGAGAGTGAAAGTCAATCTGTTCCACATCCATTTGAGTGAAATTGGAACGAACTTCAATTTCAATCGAGTTGAAAGTAGCTGCCTTTCACTCTCAAAAGAGTTGTCCGCCATATGGCTCTTTGCAAGAGTGGTATGGTGGACAAAATGAGTGGTTCTCTTTAATGTAAAAGAGTGAAATTCACTCTATTGTTTGAGTGGTGGCATTTTTTTATCTTTTGAGAGTGAAAGTCGATCTTTATCGCTTTTTCTGAGTGAAATTGGATTGAACTTCACTTTAAATGGAGTTGAAAATACCCTTCTTTCACTCTTAAAAGAGTTGTCTGACATATGGCTCTTAACAAGAGTGGTATGGCTGACAAAACGAGTGGTCACTCTGTTACATTAAGAGAGTACCAAATTATGGGTACATAGGACTATCATACCTTCTGGAACTTTGAGATGTTTGTCAACACTTATCGATCAGCGTTGTTTTTGTTTTGTTTTGTTTTGTTTTGTTGTTTACTCTAAAGGAAATGACTCTACTCTTTTTGGTTTGTTCTTTTTGTATACAAGTTTGCCTAAAAAACACTCCTGGCAAGGGTTACATAACCAAAAATACTGGTATAAAAAGTAACTGCTTTTAAGACACTGGACACCTTTGGTAATTGTCAAAGACCAGTCTTCTCACTTGATTTATCTCAACATATGCGCAAAATAACAAGCCTGTGAAAATTTGAACTCCATTGGTTGTCGAAGTTGCAAAGCAATAATGGAATAAAAAACATCTTTGTCACACGAAGTTGTGTGCTTTCAGATGCTTGATTTCGGGAGCTCAAAATCTAATTCTGAGGTATCGAAATCAATTGAAAATTACTTCTTTCTTGAAAACTATATTACTTTAGAGGGTGCAGTTTCTCACAATGTTTAATATTATCAACAGCTCTCCATTACTTGTTACGAAGTAAGTATTTATGCTAACAATTATTTTGAATAATTTGCCTTTAAACTTGCATCTGGCCAGCTGTCCAGCTGTCCACTGTTTAGGGTTCCCATATGAACAGTGTCTAAACTTGCATCTGGCCAGTTGTCCACTGTTTAGGGTTCCCATATGAACAGTGTCTAAACTTGCATCTGGCCAGTTGTCCACGGTTTAGGGTTCCCATATGAACAGTGTCTAAAGTGGCATCTGGCCAGTTGTCCACTGTTTAGGGTTCCGATATGAACAGTGTCTAAAGTGGCATCTGGCCAGTTGTCCACTGTTTAGGGTTCCCATATGAACAGTGTTTAAACTTGCATCTGGCCAGTCGCCACTGTTAAGGGAGAATACTTGATTGCATATAATTATAGGTAAACATTTTAATGCACAAGTTACATGATATATCTATTTCCCTTGATAGACATCAGGATGTTGCTCAACAGCGCTGAAGTTTAGATGTTGTGGTTGGATTAGTTTACAGATTTCCTGAAACAAAAACATTCTTGTGTTGTGGGGTTTTGTTCAAAGGCATTTTTTCTTCTTTTTCATTGGTAAACCATACACAGCTTCTGTTATACAAGCTGACTACAGTACAGAGTGCGTTGATTTTAATGGTTAGGTGTTTGCTATGCAGAAGTACTAGTTATATGGTTACTTCTTCTTTGTGTCTTTGGTTTAAATTTAGCAGTTTACTCCTGGTGAAACAATTTGGTTGTATTCCGAATCAGTAAAGGTCTGTCATATTATTGCAAAATATTTATATATCGAATTGTTTTATTGACACTACATCCTGGAAAGTTTGGAGGTTCAATGACATGTTGGCATAGAACCGCAATGATAAAGAATGATGGTACGTCATGACTGTTTCTACTGTACAATTGCCAATGTACGGCATACAAAGGGCGTGTCTGGTGGAATCTTTCTCCAAACGACGATCAGAGCGTACTGTTTGAAACATCGAGTTGAAACCAACGGTTCGTTTCAGAACCACCCCCAACTCATTTAGAGGTTATCATTACATAGTGTTACCGCAATCCTTACTATATCGTATTTCCACCATGCAAAGTTTCATTATGGAATCTTGAAGACTCTTCACTTATTTCAGAACCAAATCCTTTTTTCGTTCTCCTCAGATATCATCAACAGAGAGAACCTGACCCTTAACCTTTGACCTGACCAGCTAAATCTGCGCCCAGCATCCAAGGTACTCTTTAGTTTTTCTTGGAAAGCGCACAATCCCCCTGAATTCAAAGATGGAAGTTGAATCTGGTCGAGATGAGTACACACTACACCCTTACGAAGACAGAGGCAGAAAGGAGAGGATAATGTCCTGGGTTCGGAGGAACCTTCTACTGCTCTTCACCCTCGTTGCTGTCCTCCTGGGTATTTTCTTGGGGTTAGTCCTGCGGATGGCTGAACCCTCCAAGGATGCTATCATGCTGATTGGCTTCCCTGGTGATGTCTTGATGAGGCTGCTTAAGATGCTCATTCTGCCACTCATTGCCGCTAGTCTCATTACAGGTAAAGTTGTCTCACTTTCGTGACTCTCTTCATTTCTATATCTTTCAATAGAATCATAATAGACCCTTCCCATGAAATATGTAAATTGCACATAGTGCGTGCGCACTAACGTTTTGGTTGGCAAAATGAGGGAAAATCGCGCTGTTTTGTACACGGCTAATGGGTGCGTGACGCACACGCGATTGCGCATCTGCTCAGTGCACAACTCTATGGTGTTTGCCAACCAACAGGGTCTGTACGCATGCGTGAATGTAATTACCATATTTCATGGGAAGGGTCCATTATAATCATTCTTGGAGATTGAGGGAAGGCATCATCAGAATTATTCAAAAGAACACACCAGGGTGGATTTCACAAAGAGTTTTATTAGACTAGTCTTGTCTCAAGTTAGGTCGAGGTTAGGACTAGCCTTAAGTTTTTAATGTCTCCTAGAACTAGTCCTAACTCTTTGTGAAATTCACCCCAGAGCCTTTAATTAGTTCACACAAGCTGGGATGAAAAGATTCAGACTTTAATCTGAATTCAGAAATGTCTTGTAAACAAGAAAAAGAGATCTCCAGATTTGAAAAAATCATTGTCTTTGATAAGCTCTTCTAATGTTGAGGATACTGAAGCTACTTGAAATCTATAACTCATGGACTAAAAGTTGCCATTCAATTCAACATTCCTTCTCTGTTAATCCTAGATTCAGAGCTTTTTGACAGCAATGACTCTCGCTCCTAAAACTTTAGGTGTTTTTTCACGATTGTAACCAATAACTGTTCTGGTTGTACAGGCATGCAACTCTTCCGCGTTTCCGCAGAATTCCGCGTTTCCGCGGAATTCCGCGTAAAAAAACAAATGATAAGTGCTTAAAAAAAAAAAAATTATTATTGTTATTTTTTTTTTTTTTGAAAGGCAAAAAAACAAAAAAACAATGTACAATTACAATAATGTAAAGTAAGCCTAGTACATGCTAACCATGCACCTTAGAACATGATAAACCTCAACATTTTCTAGGGTACCATTGTGGGTCTCGTGTCCCGTGGCGTTTCGGCTTCCTCGCTCCGCACTTGCGTTGTGCCTTTGAAGATTTTCCTCTTTTTTTTTTCAACGGGCAGCTGCATGCCTGGTTGTACTTGCCGTCAGTTGATAACTAGCAATTGACCAAAAGAGTAATTGGTTACAATTGCCAAAAACGCGCCCGAGATCATGCCCTATAATTTGAGACGCTCCCTTACTTTTTGGTAAAGGGCACTCTATAAGGAAATTGTATGGGCACCAAGGCAATGACAAGGGGGCATCGAGGCAATTCGCTTTTGTTGCATCCGTTAAGTACCAGGCCCAGCCCTTACCCTAAAAATTTACCAGATATACATTTTCAAATTTATTTATTTTATTAGGCTTGACCGGCTTGGACACCAAAGAGAGCGGTAAGCTCGGTCTTCGAGCTCTGGTCTACTACTCTGTGACGACATGCATTGCTGTTGTAATCGGTGTGATCCTGGTACTTAGTATACGCCCAGGCAGGGCAGAGACCAAGAGCGCCCTCGGAGAGGGTGATGCTAAACCAGACATAACAACGCTTGATGCTGTTTTAGATCTCCTCAGGTTTGTCACTTTTTGAAGAATCATGTCATGAATTAGGAAGAATAATTATCAGGCCAGTTTGTGCTGTTGAAGCTGTCTCCACTCGAGTAATGTAATTGACTTTTTTTTCACAGAACTCGGGAAAGTACTTAGTATACAGGGCTAAACACACATCGGTGATAAGGGTAAAAACCAAAGTTAAGATGTCTCAAGTTGCAAATTGAGTCTAGAGTTGTGGGTTCAAATCCCACCTGAGTAATATTCTTTTGACTAGGTTTCACAGAACTCGGGAAAGTACGAGAGTACAGTGCTAACACATATCAGTTTAAGGGTAAAACCGAAATTAATTGTCTCCAGTTGCAAATCGAGTCCATGGTCTCTTCTGAGGGTAATTTGCAACTGATTACCTGGGCCTAATTTCATAAATGCGGTAAGCACAAAACTTAATGAGCACAGAAAACTTGTGCTTAGCAAATATAGGTAACCAGTCACAATACCGTACTTTTACCATCGCTGTGACTGGTACCCCACTCATTTCATTGCTTAACACCGAACATTTTCTGCTTAAAAGCTCTATGAAATTGGGCCCTGTCAAATACTAGAGTGGATCTTCAAAAAAATTGTCAAAATATGGGTGGAGGGAGCTAGGAGCTAGCTAGAAGACTCCATGCCCCCCTAACCCTGTCCCCCACCTCCTCAGAGTGGTGTTTTCAATCATTGTGACAATTCATCCATTTGTCTTTTTTAATCTATGGGATTCTTTTTTTTATTTTTATCTTTTATCAGAAACATGATGCCTGTTAACCTGGTGCAAGCATGCTTCCAACAGGTGAGGGAAGGTGGACTTATGTCATCAAAATTTCTCAACACTTATCAATAATAATAATAATTTTAATAATACAGACTTGGAATTTTTTTTAAGTAGGATTTGAAACTTTGCATGGTGGAAACACGATATGGAAAGGTTTGCGGTAACGCCTTGTAATAATAATAATAATAATAATACAGAGTTCTTATAAAGCGCACTTATCCTAGACACTAGATCAAGGCGCTGAACAAATAGAGAATTAACAACTATGACTATCTCTAATGAGTTTGGGTGGTTCTAAAAAGATCCGTTGGTTTCAACTCGATGTTTCGATCGTCTTCTGGAGAAAGTTGGAATTTGTTTATTATTATTTTGTGTGTCGACACACATGGCCTGAAGGCCACTTCAAGGTGAGGGTAGCCTTGCTCAAGGCAGTCAAATTATTCGCAGTCAAATAAAAACGAGTAATTTAACATTAAAAATAATCAGTGCTTCTTTAGAGACACCCTAAATATATCGAGAACTAATAAAATGTACCAATATACAAAAGGAACTGTATTAACCTCTGAATATTGTTTCATTTTATTCCCTGAATATGTCATCGCCCTTTTTTCGTGTCATACAGCAAACTACTTATTATGTATATGAGGAGAAATTCAAGAAAGTTTTATACAACGCATCGATGGAAAACTCAACAATGATGGAGAACTCCACCATGATACCTGAGTTGGTGACCTACACCATGAGCCCCAACGGCACGGAGAGTCCGGACCTGATGACCACCATGATGAAACCCAAGTACGTGTCGGTCAGTCTGGGCTTGCAGAAAGTTCGCAAATTCGGCTACAAAAGTGGAATGAACGTCCTTGGTATGTATTCAAACAAAACAAACAAATGTACTGCTTGGGTTCTGTAGTTCCATGTGCATGACTTGTCTCAGCTTTTTACTTTAGAAATAGTCAATGTTAAAGACAGTGGACACTATTGGTAATTGTCAAAGACCAATCTTCTTACTTGATGTTTCTCAACATATGCATAAAATAACAAACCTGTGAAAATTCATTTGAGCTCAATCGGTCGTCGAAGTTGCGAGATAATAATGGAAGAAAAAACACCCTTGTCAGATGCTTGATTTCGAGACCTCAAATTCTTAAACTGAGGTCTCGAAATTAAACCCGTTGAAAATTACTTCTTTCTCGAAAACTAGGTCACTTCTGAGGGAGCTGTTTTTCACAATATTTTATACTATCAACAGCTCCCCATTACTCATTACCAAGTAAGGTTTTTATGCTAATAAAAATATTTAGAGTAATTACCAATAGTGTCCAGGGAGGGAATTCCACGCTTACGTCATGGTTGTTTCAAGGTTTATTAGGGTTGTTTTGCTTGTGCGCGTGCTTACTACACAATACTAACTAGCACAGAAATTTGGCACTTGCACAGTAAGCGGAGAATGGTGATCGTAAGCTCAGAATTTACCGGTAAGCAGAGGCGTTGACTTTTGGCAAGCTGAACACAGGCTAAATATTCTTCCTACTTTAATAATAATAATGTCAAAGTCTCTTATAGCGCACGTATCTACCAAACAAGGTACTCAAGATGCTGAGTATATATACAAACTTTCAGGAGGATAGGTAATTGCAGTGATGAACTCTGAGACCCAATTATTTAGCACCTTCAAGGTGCTACGGCGCACACAGCAGCCACAGCCAGGAACGACAGGGCGAACCCCTTCTCTTTTTGATAAGTGCACTGGGTTCTTTTACATGCGTTACACAACACAGTCTGATTTTTTATTTTGTTTTGCTTTTGAGAAAAATCAGACAATTTGTGATTATAAAAAGCCTGAAGAGTCCATTAAACCTACATCATGTGTACATTTAGGTCAGCCCTTGCACTCGATCAAAATGTTCCTACTTTTTTTCCCCCAGGGACCAAATATTATACCTTTCATTCAGAACTTGTTCTCAACTTGTCTACTTAAACTCATTCCTCTGTAGGTATCGTGACTTTCTGCATTGCGTTCGGACTTCTTCTGAGTAGGATGGGACAGAAGGCTCGTGTGATGATCCAATTCTTCCACATCTTGGCTGAGCTAACCATGCAGCTGGTCAGCCTCATCATGTGGTAAGTCTGTTTCTGTTTTTCGTATGACAGATCACCAATTTCATTAAACTGTTAAGCAAAAAGTTTCTTGGCTAAGCAAAAAATTACTGGGCTACCAGTCCGGCGATGATAACTGTAAGGTGTTCTGGCTGGTAACCTATTTTTGCTAAGCAAACATTTTTTGTGCTAAGCAAGTTTTTTGTGCCAACAGGCTTTATAATATTTGGCCCAGATCACCTAACACCAAAGGTCACTTGAAGGTGAGGGCTTCACTTTACAGTGTGAAAGGATGTAGGCATGGGTATTATCCACTAAGAACCTGGCTGGTAGAGCAGAATACCTTCCCAACTTTTTATAAAGCAATTAGTTCAATTCAATTCAATGCTCATTTATTTTGTTAAGTGCCTTGCTCAAGGGCACAAGTGTCAACATTCCATAAAGTTTGCATTTTTGCAATGGGTGCCCCAGTAATGTTTTGCTTAGCAAAGACATTTGCTAAACAGGATTTTCTGCTTAACAGCTTGAAGACATTGGGCCGTCGGCACAGTCTCTCCTGTGGTATTTTGTTGAAAGGACCAGTTGGACAGTAGCGGCACGGATAGTAGACGAAGGGTTTAACTGAAGTGATCCCGTTCATCCTCTTTCATTCAGGTACTCTCCCATCGGTATCGCCAGTCTGATCTGTGCCAAGATCCTAGACATGGACAAGCCTGAGTTGATCTTTGCCCAGCTTGGAATGTACATGGTCACGGTTATCGTGGGTCTCATCATCCATCTCGGCTGCCTCATGGGCATCTACACTCTCTTCGTCCGCAAGAACCCGTTCATTTTCTTCAAGGGGATGCTGCAGGCGTGGCTCATGGCTATTGCAACCTCCTCAAGGTGGGTGTGTTTTTCCTCCTCAAGCCAACCCAGCTCTTCCTTTCTTTTCTTTGTTTTGTCTGTAAGATGCATTAGACTGTTGATATGGTCGGCATACTCTCTTTGAATCAAGATAAGGTATGGCCTTAACTGCTACTGGTGTACTTACTTAATTGGAGTCAAGATTCATTTAAAACACAAGAACCCTAGTTGGTAAGACACTAGAATAGCTAAGGTCATGGGTTCAAATCCCACCCAAGTGAAATGCCTGTGATTTCTTCACAGAGCTCAGGAAAGTACTGAGTATACAATGCTAACGCATATCGGTGTGTATGGGTAAAACCAAAGTTAATAACCCTATGAAAGTTGCTGCATGTAAGATGTTGTTTTTCATGTGCTAAGCGTGTCTCCATTTTTTCCCTCTTCATTCCGTAGTGCCGCCACCCTTCCGATCACCTTCAAATGTCTGGAAGAAAATAATAAGATTGATAGTCGAGTCACACGCTTTGTGGTGCCCATTGGAGCTACGGTCAACATGGACGGCACAGCGTTGTACGAAGCTGTGGCCGTTATCTTCATTGCACAAATGAATGCCATCCCATTGTCTATTGGGCAGGTCATTACTATCAGGTAGGTCATATCCTGAGGTCAAACTTTTATAAAGGTCGTTTTATTAGTTTACTGTAGTAATAGTCAGTTGATTTGGTATGTAATTTCTTGAGGGGCATAACTTGTGTGGGGGGTATTGGTGTAAAATATACATTTATATACTATATGATAGGTCATTACCCTGAGGTCATAATTTGGATGGTGGTCAAATACTTTTAGGGTTTTGGAAGCAATAGTTCATTCTATAAGGGAGGTCATATTCAGATGTCAATATTTTACTTATTTCCTGTTAATGCATTTTGTTTAGACAAGTCACTTCTAACAAGTATTACTAGTGAGGAATGATATTTTTTCTGGTAAATACTAAAAATAATTGTTAGCATAAAAACTTACTTGGTAATGAGCAATGAAGAGATATTGATAGTATAAAACATTGTGAGAAACGGCTCCCTCTGAAGTAACATAGTTTTTGAAAAAAGGAATTTTATTTCAAGACCTCAGAAGTAGATTTTGAGCTCTCAGAATCAAGCATCTGAAAGCACACAACTTTGTGTGACAAGAGTGTTTTTCTTCCATCATTATCTCGCAACTTCGACCACCTATCAAAATTTTCACAGGTTTGTTATTTTATGCATATGTTGAGATAGACCAAGTGAGAAGACTGGTCTTTGACAATTACCACTAGTGTCCAGTGTCTTTAATACTGATTTCCCTAGTTTTTATCCTTAAAAAAAATCAGGAAACTTGCTGTAAAACTTCTTGAGAAGTCTATAAAAAACATATGTGGCAGTGTCATGGCCGAGCGGTTAAGAGCACCGGATTCAAGCACTGGTGTTTGATCAGCAGGGTGTGGGTTCGGATCCCGGTCGTGACGCTTGCTACATAAAATTGGGGAGGTAGTGCTTTCTGCTCTACCGGCCAGGCTTCAAATTGATGATACCCAAGCCTACATTCATATGGACTGTAAAAGGGGTAACCCTGTTTCAGCCCCAGTAGTAGGTGGCAATGGCCTCTGGAAAAAATAATTGTAGCCCACACCTTGAAGTGGCCGTCAGGCGACTTGCATAAAAAAAATATACAAAAAAAAATAAATAAATAAATATATATCATAATGTAAATATAGGTCAGCCATTTTTCTTAATAAAATGTTCCTACTTTTGTCCAAGAACCAAACATCATGTTGTAAAGGTTTATTAGGTCACTGGGTGGGTAGGTCATCACTGATGATTACTGCCAACTCTTCAAAGCAACGCTCATGAATTTTGAAAATGAAAATTAATCTGTGGTCTTTTCCGTTGCAGCTTGACGGCTACTCTTGCAAGTATCGGAGCAGCTAGCATTCCTAGTGCAGGTGTTGTGACGATGCTCTTAGTGTTGACTGCGGCTGGTTTACCAACCAATGACGTCAGCATCATTCTCCTCGTGGACTGGTTCTTGTGAGTTCTTGTTGCTGTATTATTAGTGTTGGTTGAATACACTGGATCCTCCAAACCCCTATAAATAACCCCACTTCTTCCTTATCTCTTCAGTCTCCTGACGATGACTAGAGCAAGCTACATTTGTACTGATTAAAAGATGACATTTCAAGAAGTCATTTATTTCTCTGTCATTAAAAGACATTTAAGTGGACCTAGATATTACAATCAGAGAAAAATAATGTACTCTGTTTGGATTGCTGCATTCATTTACCCCTTTACTTAGAGAAAGACCTGAGGAATCACAATTTGAAAAACTTGCTAATCATTTGAAGTACATTTTGATAAATTTGCTAACCATCTGTTGCTCTTCAGGGATCGTCTGCGTACCTCCATCAATGTCCTAGGAGACTCCTACGGGGCAGCTCTTGTCTACCATCTCTCCAAGAAGGAACTGGAGGCTCAAGACGCCCTTCTTGCTGCACAGGAGGCAGCCGAGTACACAGATTCCAACCACCACGGCAACATCATGGATGTCTCAAATCGCAACTCCGTGGAAGTGGTCGACAAAGAGCACAAGAAGATGGATGGAGACAATGCGAGGGAGACCAACTTCTAAGCCAGTAGCAGCTTATACTGAACAAAAAAACACTAAAACAGGTTTTTATTTCTGTATTTTCCCCCTTCCCTCCCCCTCCACCAATCCCTTTATGAAAGAATATTATTAACTGTAATCCTCGAAACTAACTGTCTGAAATTAATGGGCTGTCTGAGACCAGATGACAGGGATTTTTTTGCAGGCATTGCAACAAGAGGACAAAGTCTAAAACTTATCATTACATCTGAAATGTGTAGTCTTAAACAAATTAAATCAAGTCTCAGAGTAAAGGGTTCAATCAACACTCAAAATCTAGAAGTTTGTGACATGGATACATTTGTTTATCCCCCCTCCCTCCTTAAGTATTTTTTTTTTCTTGTTTGAGGTATTTACATAGTTTAAGCGACTTTGTTACAGGGTGTGCTTGTAAGTGTTTATGGTATAACAGTTTTTTGTATTTAAAACTTTTGTCAATTTTCTAAGAAAAAATAAGGCGATTGACAGCAACATTGCTTTTGTACCTTAACTGAAGAAAACCTTAATGTATGTGTTCAGTGTTTTTAAAAACAAAAACTTCTTTACCGAAGAGTTTGTCAAGCGTGGTTGTGAGTAAAATACTTGTTAACGGACTAACAAACAAGGTAGACATTATTGTGTGTTTACTCTGTGACAATCAATGCACTTGATGTTGTGTCTGAATAACTCTGTGGTGATAAAACACGGTTTCTAAATGAGCCAGCTGTAGATTTGATCCTTGAGCGAGTGGGTGTTGACGTGATGTAACTATGGTTACCGTTTCATTTGAAACACGATTGTTTTGTTACAATTTTCACTTGAAACCATGTAGTGGTGTGAACTTCGAGTGCTTGCTCTTTTGTGCTGAGCATTTTGTTCTTTTGTACATTTGACTGTTTCGTACGGATTAGTTAAACAACTTATAACCAACTAGTGACTATAGTTAGCGATATACAGACAAATAAAAACACTGAGTTTAAAAAGTTATGGTTGAATTTGTAAGCCTGGTTAAACGACCAATGTATAAAAAACAAACTCATAGCAATAATAATAGAGTGGACATAACGAGTGTGGTTGTTTGAGGTTGTACCTATGTGTGTAGATATATGTGGATCTTGTTTAACCGATAGTACACATGTACATGTATACCGTAAAATGTATGTATTATCCAACAATTCTTCCGAACGGTATAAGATTTGCCCTCAGTAAACATGTACTTGTTAAAAAAGATTTGAAATATTCTAAACTCGGAAACAGAGGCAAAGATGGTATTAGATATTTCTTAATATAAATTTGGGATGAATTTATTTTGTCAAAACAAAAATTGATTGAATTAAGAATAAATTTACCTAGGATTCAAGTATTTTTAAGTATGTATTTTGATATCTTTCAAAAAAGAAACTCTGAAATTATTTTTGAAGAAAATTCAAAATAACGGGTGCTGTTTAATTTTTACTTGTACCAAATTTTCAAACATTTTCTCATCTCTAGACTATGTTTGGTACCTAATCCCAGACCAATGCAATTAGAGGTGTATAGCCAGGAACACTGTCTAATTCACTCAATATCATGGACAATTTTACATACAAAGTTGTTCGTTGTTTAATGATGTTTCAAAGTGCAACTTTGTGTTTCCTTTTTACTTGGTCCAAGCAACTGGACCCATTCTTTACCAAGAAAAAAAAAATAGATAACTTGGAAGCTAAAAATTATACGGTTTCAAAGTTCAAGTTGTGACAGACATAACTAATTGAATTGATATCAACATTTATTTCCATACTGTCAAGTCAATACACAATCTACGCTATTTGCAAAACATGGGAACAAATATTAGATCACTATTTTCAAATCTGGTGGGTGGGTTGGGGAATCCCACGCAAAAATAACATTTACAAATTGGTCAGCTTTTTTGACAGCGTTCTCCCTGGACCAGTACAAATTCACTCCAAGTGGTGCAAATGGCTAGCGCTGTGTTGAAAAGAATCCCTATTTTACATAAAATATGGACAGTTGAAAAAGCTGCAGACGAGGGAAACAACAATCTAATATGTCCAACTGCCTTTTCACCAATTTTTTTTTAAAGCAAACTCAGATTTTTCTGATCTTTATAATGGAGAAGGTTAACAGAAATTAAATTACTGAGTTTCGGGGGACTATTTTACCTCAAACACGTCTTTATGGGTGAAGGAGTTTAGCTCAAATCTGTGACAATCATTGTATTTTGTTAACGAATGATTTGAACACGTAATGAGGTTTTAACATTGACTTGTGACAGGCAAACAGTAGCAGACACAGTTCTATCTTTTTGCCTGCCTCTCTGGAAAATATTGTCTTTGCTTTTAATCTGTGTAGAGCATTTTTAATGAAAGACAAAACAGGGAATAATGGCATTTGGTCAAAACACCTTGTGGCTGTCTTAGTTGTTTCAGACCTGCATCTTTGAGGGTTTGAACCAATCAACAATGTTTTGTTTGCGTATGTTGGTTAAGACCAATGTGAACTGTACACTCATTATGCCAACTATAAGTTCAAAGGGTTTGATTCTTGATTCTTGGATGGTTAATGAATATTCATTATTTCCAACCAATCACAGAGTACCTCTCATAGATAAACCTCTAAAGCAGCCTAGTAAACTGTGTGTAATTGGCTGCTGTATTTTTAGATAACTGTAAATATTATAATATGTATCAACTGTTAATACGAAATGCATATTTACCATCAGTATATATAACAAAAATATGTAAAAAATTACTAACAATAGTTGCATGTGTATTTTATGTAAACACGAGGGTGTTCTATAAAAAAAATATAGTGGCATAGCATTAAAATATCTAATGAACTGTTTTATAAATAGTTTTCAGGGCCCAATATCATAGAGTTGCTCAAGTGGAACATATTGCTTAAAAAAATATCTGCTAAGTAGAAATCAGCAGGACACCAGTTACAAACTAAACATGTGACATGATAGTTTCGCTGGTAAGCATAACTTTGTTGTGCTAAGCTACTTTTTGTACTTGAGCAGCTTTATGAAACTGGGCACAGTCAGGTAGTTTGAAAGCAAACTTCAACATTTCAACATATTGAACTTGTGTTGACCTCTCGTACCAATTTCAATCGCGTCTGCCCATCTCACAATTTTAGAAGTAAACATATCGGCATGTTATTGCCGTGTCAGCGCTATGAAATTGGGCCCAGGTCTTGAGGATATGGTCGTTTTTATTTCTTTTACATTAGGAAAGTAAATACTTATTGGTATCATAAAATATGAAGTTAATTAAGAATTTTTTTAACTGTTTTATTCGTGCATTTATCCTGAAAGAATCATTATTAAACCAAACCTTTTCAAAACTTGTTGTCTCCTTAAAAAAAAAAAAAAAAAAAAAAAAAAAAAAAACAAGATGAGATGGTTCTAGCGAACATGTTTTTTTTTCTTTTTTTTCTTGATGCTTTTTATGGAACACCCTGATTTTATTTTTTTAATTGTTTATTTTTCTTAACTTGAGCTTTTCATGGTGCCCAATTAGTGAGGCTCATTTGGTTTTAAAATATTATAATAAAATGCACATTATGTAGTATAGGGCTCCCTATTACAAACACCATACCTATGTAGAGATTCCCTTAGTTTTTTATCAAATCGTAAGTGAAAGTTGACAAATATATTGGATCTGTAATGTTTGCTGATCAAGAATAGCAATATTAGTTTTGATAATAAGATATAGATATTCAAAATTTTCAATATAACAGTGTTTTAATTGAGGTGGATTTATATATTTCAAAGATGGATAATAACTGCAACAAGTAGTCTAACAGGAAAGCTACAAAGTAAGACTGTCGTCAACCATAAGGCCAAGGCAAAATTTTGTAGAGCTGCTTAAGCAGACAATTTTTTGTGCTTAGCAACAATTTGCAGGATACCAGTCAAAATCGTACATATGACATGGCATTTTGACTGGTAACTTTAATCTGGTAAGCATGATTTTGTTGTTCTTAGCTACTTTTGGTGCTTAAGCGACTCTATTGAATTGGGTACGGATCTTAGTCTTATGCTTTAAAATGACGAATGCAGGACAAAAAATTGGGACAATTTGTCATTAGATAAAAATGCAAAATTATGACTAGACCTATGTGTGATCGTTAGAAACTCCGCTGTTGAGAACAAAAACGTAACAATTGTTTCCCTTGCTTGACGTGTGAGCCGTGAAATGTCTGTATTTGCAGAAAATATACTGGAATGTTTTAATTTCTGTCTCATTTACAGTTAAATGCAAGAGTTATTTATAGGTGTATTTCGGTTTACAAACATTAAATCTGATTAAATGGTTTATCAAACGTATTGAAGCATTAAGGAAGTTATAGGACTTCATTCTAGCCTGGTGCAGATATCCTGGGGTTGTTGTCTCTCTCTAAGGCCCTTTTCGAAATCAGGGCTTTGACTCCAGTTTCGGCTCAGTTTTTGGCCCTGCGTTGGTATTGACAATTAGTTGCTTTGCGTCTGTGCTCACAGCTAGCTTTAGACGAGAGACTGGAGCCTGAAGCCCAATCCATAGCCAAAGCCGTGGGTTCGAAAAGGGTCTTAGTTGATTCATGTTTACTTGGAGGAAAAAATGTCTGTTCCTCCCTCTTTGGTATAGGAAATAATTATTAGCATGGATTACTGCTGTCCTACCTGCGGGACATGTCAAAGATGGTAGCAACCTTGAAGAAAAATGGGCTCCAAAAATTAAAACAATGCCTGGCAGAATTATATTAAAGGCAGTGGACACTATTGGTTATTACTCAAAATAATTGTTAGTCTAAAACCTTTCTTGGTAATTAGTAATGGGGAGTTGTCGATAATATAAAACATTGTGAGAAACGGTACTCTGAAGTAATGTAGTTTGAGAAAGAAGTAATTTTCCACGAATTTGATTTCAAGACCTCAGATTTAGAATTTGAGGTCTCGAAATCAAGCATCTCGCAACTTCAACAACCGATTGAGCTCAAATTTTTACAGGTTTGTTATGTTATGCATATGTAGAGATACACAAAGTGAGAAGACAGGTCTTTGACAATTACCAAGAGTGTCCAGTGTCTTTAAATTGCTCTCAAGCAAGATTCAATTCAAAAAGTTACCTCATGGTTTCTGTACTGAGTTGCATTTTTTTTTAAAGAAATGTTGCTGCTGAAGTTTTTTTCTGAAATCTTGATGAGATTCATTCACGGACAATCTGAAAGTGTCAGTACAATTTTGAGTGTAAGATACAAGCTGGGTTTATGCTTTGTTTTTTTAAACTTGAATTGCGCCAACCAGTAAATATGTAGGGTTAATTCTCTTAAAACACGATGTGGTGAGTAACATTATAGATGTTTGAAAGTACCAAGACTGAATTATACCACTAGTTCCTTGACAGAGCAATTTTTTTTAGCTGCTATATAATTATAACAAGGTTAGGATAAATCTGTAACACACTAAAGCCCCTTTCACACTAGATAAACACCCTGAGAAACAACCAGGAAAAATTAGTTGTCAGCCATCTTAATTCCCCTTTGCAAACTCTTGGGAAAAAGCTGTTTTCTGTGAAATAGCTACCCCTGCTAACCTGGGGGTTATAAATACCGAATGTTTAACTTTTTTAACAAGCAAGGGGTGACGGTGGGGTATAAATTCCCCAGGAATTTCCTGGGGTTTAATCACCTTGGAAGTTGGTATTATATAGTGTGAATAAAAGGGGCTTATGAGTTGTACCTCAAGCAATATGCACAAGCAATACAGGAATTATTTTGCATTGCACTTTTTAGTACAAAAAATCCAGGTTTAAACTCATTTCATCTGTGCAGCACGAGACCCCCCCCCCTCCTTCACACACATACACACCATCAGTGTCAATTGACCATCTCTTCACAGATCACAAATGTGCTGACAACATGGAGTTTGTGAGGGGTGAGGTTTGTGTAAGTTTCACGCTAAGCCTTTGTTTTTCTCAGCCTCCACATTTGAATCATTATTTGATCAACACAAAATCCAAGATTGTCACAACCTGTTTATTTTCTAGCTTTCTCTGTGTATCTTTTAAATGCTGTATATTGTTATCGCTATGTGTATTATTATTACAACGTATAATCACTGTCAATAGTATCTGATATTAAAATACTAAACTAACCCATTGAATCGTGTTCTTGTACCATTCCTATGTGATAATGATATACTATATTATTACTGTCAGAGTCTCGGTGTGATCATGGCTTGCATTGCTGGACTTATTTACTGGAAATAAAAATAAAATTAAAACCTGGGTGGAAGGTTTGTTTTAATCTAGAGAATATGCTTATGAATTCTGCTCATTTTAAACCTAACCACTTTTATTTATTTATTTATTTATTTATTCGTGCGACCTCTACACAAGTCAAAATGTCATCAACTCAATACGTGCATCAGCATTGCTGTATGCACTTAGGGAGTGGATGCAGAAAGTGTGCCCACAGGGTAGCTGCTTGGCCCACTGATAATGGTGTGATAATGAACACTCCTGAGTGAAAGCCTGATTGAATCTTGTGATATTTGCAACATTCATGCATTAATTTTTAGAAGACACGTTTAATATCATATCTGTACTTTGGTGAAGACCAAGGCCCAATTTCATGGAGCTGCTATTCTGCTAAGCACAAAAATGTGCTTAGAACGAAGTTGTGCCTTATAAAAACAGGATTACCAAGCTTTCAGGATAAGCAAACAACAGCTGAATACAAGTAACAACGACATGCAACAAACGGAAATTTGGTTGGTAATCCTGTTTTTATCAAGGAAGAAATGTCATGCTATGCAAATTTTCGTGCTTAGCAGCTCTTTGAAATTGGGCCCAGGAGCATTGGATGCAATCAGTTTGGGTTAATACAAGGATATATGTGCAATGTGCATGTTAACATAAACCAGCTAAACAGACTTTTTCATAGACTTGCTAAAAAGAAACAAGATATAGTAAACAACTCTGTGAAAGAAAACTGTTTGGCAGTTTATTTAATGAATGTGAGTAATTGTTATTTTTTTTGGGGGGGGGGGGTGCGGATCGGAGGACTATAACAAATCACTAGTTAGGAGTTTCAGTCCCCATGCGGTGAATTGTATATAATTGTCGTGTGATAGCGCCCTCAACTTCCTTCAGCCCAGTACACACTCCAGGGGCCAAAATCCCCGGGGCTCTTCGTGTTTGGTGGTCTCTCCCCAATTAAATTTTGTCAATGTATTTTCAAATTGTCACCAGTCGGGATTCGATGCAACCTTTCATATGGTTCATAATGGTGCAAATAAAAATGCACACAAAAGGTGCCATTATAAACATAATATTTAGTGGTACAACAAAGCATAGAAACAGTCAACATCGTCCTTTTGTTCCCCATCAGTTTCTATGCATCTCATAAAATTCCCCGCATTCTTCGAACCAATACTTTGTGCAACTATATGCAAATCTTTTTGTTATGCAAATGTAACGTTTTGGGCGTTTCTAATCCCCAATGTGATGCGATGACCCTTTTCGAATCCACGGTTTCGGCTCCAGATTCGGCTAAGGCTAGCTTGGCCCCGCGATTGTTTTGAAAATTTCGTGTGCTTTGCGTGTATGTGCCCTGCTGGGCTTCAGACGAAAGGAAGGAGCCTAAAGCCAAACCCAAAGCAAAAAGCCGTCGTTTCGAAAGGGCCGTTATATATAATGCAGGATTTGAGAAAAAGCACGAGGTTTTACATGGGGACTGCGGACTGAACGGACGACTGTACTTCTCGTCTGCAGACAACACGAACTCTTTTTGTCCCTTCCTCCATGCTTCTAGTAAGAAACCTACTGTCATTATGTCGAAACCAGTTATATGTCTTATTTTAGCAGCAGTGTAAATAACTGTAGGAATTTCTGCACGAAGTTGCCATGGAGTTGAGTTCTGGAAGACCGGGAAAATGCCGACATCGATGTTGAACATTCGAGGTAGCAGAGAGCTCCAGGAAAGATGCCCAGTTTTCTTTTGAAGATGGCTGTAGAATATACCCTCTACAGTGGGCTAATTTCTCTGTTGAACTTTCAGCCGCTTTGCGAGTTCCATCTTGGTTGGTTTCAATCCCACTTGAATTCTGAGGGACAGCATGCAGGCGACTTCTTTTTGAGAACTTTGATAGGCGAAGACGGTACCGAACATTTTATGCCCCTGGCCAGAGAACACGAACCCGGCCCGCGGGGTCAGAGCGGCTACACACACCCAGCCCGCGGGACAGGGCTGCAACACCCAGCCCGTGACGATGGCTACTGTTGCCGACATTGATGTTGAACATGCGAGGTACAGAGAGATCCAGGAAAGAGGCCCAGCTTTCTCTTGAAGACGGCTGTAGAATATACCCTCTACAGTGGGCTAATTTCCCTGTTGAACTTTCAGTCGCTTTGCAAGTTTCATCTATTTGGTTTCAGTCTCGTCGTTTGTATGGACTTGAGCAAATTTTATTTAAACACCGTTCGTGCCTCCTAGGCCAAAGACGAACACAGCCCGCGGGGCCAGAGCTGCTACTCCCAGCCCGAAGTTGCGTCGCTGATGTGAACGAACCTGAAGGTAAAGAACCTTATTATTTTGCAAAATAAGTTGTCATTTTTATAAAAATTAAAAACATTCAACTTTCAAGGCAATTTGCTCCTATTCTCTCCCTTAAAACCTCGATTTATATAGGACAGTTTTGACTAATCTGAGGCAAAGTCACAATAATCGTTTATCATTGGGGAAGAGTCCTTTAGCTGACTGCTACTTTTACGACGAAAAAACATTGGGATTATTTTATTAGGGTAAACTAGTCAATATTGTTTGGTACGTGAAAATTGAAAAACTAAATTAGCGGTGGTCGGGTTCGCCATTTTCCCCATAAAAAAAGCTTCGCTAGTTTAAGCCCCGCCCACCACGTGTATTAACAATGCCCACGTGGGTAGATAGTTTGGCGGGGGGGGGGGGGGGAGGTTCGCGGTTTGTGATTGGTCAATACATTTGAGATGCAGAGCATGATTTGCTGGTTTGTTGCAGTGCACAAAGTGATTGGCAAACTGACTCAAGGTATGGAACACATGTCTTATTTATTTATTTTGCCATGGTTTTGTTCATTTTCGGATTCACTAGTCAGCAAAGACATCCTATTCTTTAATCATTTTTTGTGCTGGAATGCCATTTGCTCTTCGAGTAAAAACTCTTTCATAATAATATATAAACAGTCAATGTTTTTTTTTTTAAAGGAAACTATTCGTTTCCTGCAACCACTTTTGAATTTTTATCACAGCACCTTTTGTTCATGCTGAAGTGAACTTGAGGGAAGAGACCTTGTTCAGACTTTGTTGCGATTAACACCTGAAACTTTAATGTTAAAAATTTTTGCTTGTGTTGTCTTTCAGATGTGTCTATGGATTGTGTGGTGATGAAGATTCTGGCTGCCATGAAGTTGAAGGTTTCTTTGGAGTGTGTGGTATTGGTTTTCTGACGATGTGGAGTTCTACAAAGGTATGACAAGATCTTGGGGACATCTAATGGTAAGAGAAGATCTAACCCATTTCCCTCCCCATGAATTTAAGTACTTGTAGATGTTGTCAACTTGTATTGTTTCATGGTGATGTCATCCATCTTCATGGTCTTTTCCTTGTGGCATGTTGGTCGTAGCCAGTGATGCCTCTTCGTTAGCTTTGGATCTCATTTCAATTGGACAATTTTCCTGGGAAGTCTCAAACTGAAGTTCAACATTGACATGTTAAATATAAGATTGTCATAAAAATATTGCTGGTATTAGGGAACACTCACAATGAACTAATAAAAGACCATAGGGTATTTTAATGCGTGACGCTTAACATTTTTCTTCTAAGTTTAGGGCCTATATTTAAATAATTATCATTTTGCTAATCTCACACCCTGAATAAAAAAACAGCCTAGAGATTCAATAGTTATTAGCAATGGTTTCTTGGTTTGGGAATATTAAATTGAGATTCAAATTTAGTCTAGCTAAATTACTCTGTTTCTGTTCCCAATTTATGAGCTGTTCATCAACTGATTTTACTCACTTTAGTCAGACAAAAAAACAACAACAACAATACAGCAAATTAACAGTATCCCTCGGGGCACACAATTAGAGATAAGACTTGAGCAAATCTTGATGTTTATTCTTTCATAAAATAAGGACAATGAAAAATAGTCAACACAATGTCTGTAATAAATGCTAGGTATGCTTAAACAAATCAAAGGTTTCAAATTCCCTTTGAAACTTCACCATAATAAAAGATTAATGTTTACTGAAACTTTCAGTCTGAAAGTTTAAGAGACTTAGGGAGGTGACCACAGACCAAACCAGTTGCTGATAAACAAATAAATTTGCATCCACAGTAATCTCAAATAAACGGAAAGTCTCCTCGAGGAGATACAACAATTTATCAGCAACCAGGTGTATAGCTTGTTCATTTGGGAATGAAACAATTATTTTAACTTAGTAAAGCTAAACCATGTTCCCGATCTACAAGCTGCACATCATTTGACCTAAGTAAACAAAAGCACCTGCATGCTAAAGTTATCAAAATAATCAAGCATCGTGAAAAATCTCTACAAAAAAAAATTCTTTATCAGCTTGCCAAAGTTTTAAAGTTTAATAGAAGGCCAAAAAGAGCGAATAGAGCGAACAGAGATGTTATCAAGCCATTCCGTCTTTTTGCGGCGCAAGAAAATGCAAGCCTACAAAAAAAGTTGGAGAAAAAGAGGATGCTGACTGGTGGTGAAGTCCAGAATGAACAGAAGGAGTACTCTTGTAAAACCAAGGAATTTAGCGAATGGTAAGTTGCAAACAGACTTAGTATAGGCCTAGAATGTACATTGTATATAGGCCCAACTAACCGTTTTTATTGAACAGGTTCAAGTCACCAAACGGCCAGGTAGTATGGCTTAGTCTTGGTTCCAAGGATCTATCCTAAATTTTTGTCTACAAATCTCAGAGAAAGTTTTTGAGATTAACACTTTTCCCCCAAAATTGGACTAGTTCAAAATAAGTTCCTTGAGCCAAGACTAAGTAAAAATTTGCCGTCATTGACTGTCACTGAACTGAGATGTCACAGAGGTCTTGGATGTTCCTAGAGAAAAGACACATCGCAATAATGTGTAAGTATAAAGGTCAACTGATGGGTAAGGTCAGTTGAGGTCAGCTAATGAATTCCTTCCACAGCTCTAACAATTCTTTCTCCCACATCTCTAACTATTATTTTCAATCCACAGCTCTAACTATTATTTTCTATCCACAGCTCTATTATTTTCAATCCACAGCTCTAACTATTATTTTCAATCCACAGCTCTAACTATTATTTTCAATCCACAGCGCTAGTTATGTTTTCCATCCACAGCTACTACGCATTAAGCTTGGTAAGTATAGTTAGAGGTAAAATGGGAAGAGAGAGAAGTATTTAAGACTGAACGGAGAAGTGCTTTTGGGAGTCCTGGTGAGCAGGCATGAGAGACGACACACTTCTAGGGGTATGAGAGCAGAAATGTCAAGCAGAAGGTCAGAAGGTCAGGTAATCCCGAATCTTGATTTACAGAGGTGCTTTCCCTTCCCTTTGATCTCATTCTCAGTTTTGAACTTAAAATTACAAAACTAAACAAATTTTTCAATAAATAAACCATTTTGACCCAGCAGTGAAACAATGCAGCTTTTTTACAAGTCAAAAAGTCAAAAATATTGGATTCTAAACTGGAGGCAACAATAGGACCTTATGTGAAATAAGGTGCTATCAGGTATCTTGATTTCATTTCCACCTTTGATCTCATGCCTCATTCTGAGCTTTGAACACAAAACTACAAAATCAAACAAATTTCTCAAGAACAAAATCATCACTATCTGCCATAGTGAAACAATGCAGATTTTCTCAAGTCAAAAAGACAAAAAGATTGAATTAGAGACTGTAAGGAAATTAATAGGATTTAAGGCAAACTTTTCAACAACACATGTCTTTCCCAAAATGCTCAGAAATGTAACAGTAGTGCTGATTATTTCTTTTATATCTTTTCCCAGCAGTTTTGAAGTCTCTGGTGCAAGAAGATTGTCTGGAGCTGCAGTGATGTGCCTCTGTCAGTGAGTACTACGTGTTCAAGAATCAACGACAACCCCCCGCAGACAAAATGGCTAAGTTCAAATTTACTTAATCATGGTGATATTACGGATTGCTTATGGCCTGCTTCATATCACAACAATTCAAAGAAGGGACCAAAAGAATGATAAGTGATCAAAAACGATCCAAAGATGTCACAGAAATGTTACAGTAGTGTTGATTCCCCCCCCCCCCCAAAAAAAACACTTAAATCTAAAAGCAAGTAAACTTGAGTGTATAGAGTCCAAACTGCTCGGTGCAGTAGTCTAAAGTACCTTTGTATAGTCACAATGCTCACCTTTTGAAACTGGAAACATGGTCATTAGGTCCAAAGAATATCTTTCCATCTGTCAAAATATGCAAGTAAATTTTGATGTTATTTTGCAACTCAAAATGATAATTCACAAAATCCCCCTAAAAATGACCTGCAAATGTGATGAAGCTCAAGTAACGAACCCGCTTGTTTCAAACAAAGAGCCCAGGGGTCGATTCCACAAAGAGTTAGGATACGGACTAGTTCTAAGAGTTAATTTAAAAAACTTAAGGCTAGTCTAGTCCTAAGTTAGGCTGAGGTGACTCATCTTTTACCTCATCCTAACTCAAGATAGACTAGTCTTAAGTAAGGCTGAGGTAACTCGTCTTTTACCTCATCCTAACTCAAGATAAGACAAGTCTTAAGTTAGGCTGAGGTAACTCGTCCTTTACCTCATCCTAACTCAGATAAGACTAGTCTTAAGTTAGGAAGAGGTAACTCATCTTTTACCTCATCCTAACTCAAGATAAGACTAGTCTTGAGTTAGGCTGAGGTAACTCGTCTTTTATCTCATCCTAACTCAAGATAAGACTAGTCCTAAGTTAGGCTGAGGTAACTCGTCCTTTACCTCGTCCTAACTCAAGATAAGACTTGTCTTAATTCTTTGTGAAATCCACCCCTGGACTGATACACATTTTAAAGAAGCAAAACTTTTCAATTGAAGTAATTTGTTCACACTGCAGGTTGGGAAGAGGATCCATGAGATGGTGAAGACTCAACGGATGGAGATGTTTGGACACTAACTGGCTTGGATGGGGCGGGTACGAGCTGAAGACGGACAGTGTCAAGTCTAAAACAGCAGAGTCATCCACCAATATTCTACAACTACAAACACTGCTGGTCACCATCGTCAGCTGGATCATGGGGGCAGCCTCCAAGGAGTTAATCAGAATCATGTATAGAGAGAGTTGGGACAATACACACAAAGAGACAAAAATGTATTCCAACATTCCCATTATAGTATTTTTACCTTCAAAACTTCTGAAGCACGTCAAATTTCTGATTCTTCATTTTGTTGCCAACTCTCTCAATACAAGGTTCTTATTTTTGATAAACCATAGGCATATACATTTTTGTAGCTTATGTATATTTTACTAGAACAAGACCTAATTTCATAGAGCTGCTAAAGCAGAAAATGTTGCCTAACAATTGTCTGCTAAGCAGAAATGCACAGGATACCAGTCACAATGTGTACATGTGACATGGTAGTTTGGCTGGTAACCTTATTTTGGTAAGCATAATTTTTTTGTGCTTTAATACCTTTTATTGTGCTTAAGCAGCTCTATGAAATTGGACCCTGTTTATAGACCCTTACAAAATATTTGCCTTGTTCACAGTTGGTATAAAACTAAGTCTGCACTTTTCGCAAATACCCTCTGCAGTTTCCTTGCTGAAAACATCAGTACAAATGACAAAGTTTCTGATTGCTAAACAGAACTTAAACCTGCCAAAATGAAGATGTTGCCCTTGTTAATAGACACAAAATAGTCTGGTGACCATGATGAGTACTGAATGGACAGCCTTTGAGTTCTGGGAATAAGACATGAAATAGCCAACTGGTGATTAAGGCATATGAGGTAACATTCAGCCAATCAAACTTAACAATCAGTGATTTAAATCTTGAACATTAAATATCAGACTGGTACATATTTATCATCAATGGTTCTGGCGATTGTAAAAATGCTGCATTCAGTGTCCAATGTCACAGGGCTGCTTATAAGCACAACAAGTAGCTAAAGCACAACAAAATAACACTTAGCAAAATAAAGTTACCAGCCATACCAAGTACATCTTTCAAGTACAACAAGTGAAGTTTTTGACTGGTATCCTGCTTATTTTGCTTGGCAGAAATTTGTTGGCTAACATTTCCTGCTTAAGCAGCTCTGCTAAAAAAAAACACATTTGCAGTTACGATCAATCTTAGCTCGTTGTGAAATCTGAAATTGGGGGGGGGGGGAGGGGGGGTAGGGCTCTAGGGGTCCATGTGCCCCCCCCCCATTTATGCCATTGCTAAGACCGTGCAAGTTTCCCAGATATTCAAAGATTTGTGGGACGGGTGAAGGTAACAAACTTGCACACTTTAATGGGTCCCCATGTTTGAATATTATGCTTGAGACTTGCACAGTCTAAAATTGTAGAATGTAAAATTTATTATTGGTAGACTTTTGGAATGTTGCAATTTGATAACTGAAACAAATTTGTATAATATAACAGTCCAGCAGCCGATTTCACAAAACTCTAGGATTAATCCTATCTGGAGTTAGGACGAGTAACCCGTCCCAACTTAGGATGGGTTCAATGCATCCTAACATCTTTGGATACGGAACTGAACTCAATTTAAGTCCTAAGAATTATCCTAAGTTAGGAAGAGTTTGTTGAAATCGACAGACAGCAGTACACTTACAGTTCTTCTGTCAGTGATATGTTTCTTTTGTGACATAATTATAGTCATCTAGGCCTATTGAGTAAATTCACCTGACATCATCTAAAAGTAGATCTTGACTGCGCCATTTTGGGACTTAGATTTTCTGTCTAGTGAAACAGAAGCTGTTTGTGATGTCAATTGAATTGAGTCAATAGCCCAGGATCAAAGTGCAACTATCTTGGTTTTCTCACATTCAAAATAAATCATAACTACCTAAATTAAGTTATTTTGGAAGACCATTATGATGGTCCGATATAAAATAAAAAAAATCAATGGTGACCTACATGAAAATTTTGTATGAAGTTGGTAATTTTACAAACTTGGAAATTTGTTTTATACCTGTGTCTTCAATGTTCTAGAATAAAGATTAGGACTGATATTATTGTGTGTACAAACAATGTGTTTAGTTTAAATTTGATCTGTCAAGTTCATAAGCACTGTAGAAGAAAAAACTGCTTAAGGAACACGTTGCCTTGTATCGGTCGAGTTGGTCTTTGAAAAGCGTTCTGTAACCGTTTGTTATTAAATCGGTATGGTTAGAAAGATGTAAAAGTAGAATACAATGATCTACACAAATATGCCTCGAAATTGCGTGGTTTTCGTTTTACCTCGTCGACAAACACGGTCGGCCATTTATGGGAGTCAAAAATTTGACTCTCATAAATGGCCAACCGTGTTGGTGCGCGACGTAAAATGAAAACCGTGCAATTTTGAGTGATACTTGTGTGGATCATTATATTCTACTTTTAAAACATCTTTCTAACCATATACATTTAATAACAAACGGTTTCAAACGCTTTTCATAGACCAACTCGTCGGATCCAAGGCAATGTGTTCCTTTAATTTGTTAAGGGCATGAAATGAGGGGGTGGGGGGGGGGGTGACAGAGAATAAATCTGGATTATTCCACTTTATGAGGCAAAGCTAAGTGGCAAAGACATAATCTGATGTGAGGGGGCTATTTTTACTCGTTAGTGCATATTTTGTATCTCATTTTATATGCACTTTTTTGAAGGGGAAAACATTCGAAGGGTGCTGTCTCTACATGTTTAGAATTCAAATAAACATTTTAAACAATCCTGTTAGTGGGGTCACACAGCTAAAATATTTATTTTACCTTCTCCCCCCCATTAGTATCTCTACCAATTGGCGATCATGACCATTCTGCGTAGTAGGGGAGGGTGGGGTCACCATTTAATGTACTTGATTGGTTATGATTTATATAAAAAATTGTGTTGGATTTTAATTCTGAAAATTTGCTTATCTTTTGAACGTTCAAATAATACTGAGTGAGTACATATTTGAAAAATCATTTTGGGACGAACAGATACAAATTTACTAGAGTGGGACTCGAACCTGGGCCATCCGGTTTAACGTGCCTACGCTTCAACGTGGCTATCTAACCCTCTGTTGGGGGTCTTCCTGTTCAGGGGTACCAGTCGAAGGTAAGTAATAAACCACAAGGGAAACCGGGTAAATAAATTGTGAATAATTTAGTTTGGGTTAAAAAAATAAGTTTTCTGGAGCAAGATTTGAACCAAGTACTTGTTGATCTATAAGCTGACACTCTAACTGCTTTGCTATCTAGCCCTCAGTTGTACACTTGTCAGTGCCAGTTAAAAGCATTTTGCAAGGAACATTTCAATCGGAAATGGTTGGATAGGAATGATGCAGCATCATTTCTTAAATTTTTATTTTGAATGATTTTTTTTCTTTATGCAATGGAAGGACTTTGGAACACAATTGATGGCATTGATGGCAAACCGGTGTCGATTAAAAAAAGAGAAATCTTCAAAAATTAAAAAAAACAAAACGGGGAATTTATAGAAACCAACACAGAAAAGGCGCAACGGTAGACCCGACCGCCTAACCCAGCTAATATTACTACGCTCCACACTAACTATTAATTACCAATCTCACCCATGCACAACTTAACATTGAAAAACAATTGAGTGAGTATTTGTAGAATTGTGTACAACCAATTTATATGGCAGTAATGAAGACGATTTTAGACTTGACTATTAAGTTAAAACAATCCCCAAAGTTATGCCTTTTTAACATCCTTGTAAAGTTGATCAGTGCGACTACCGTTAAAGCACAACGGCGCCCTCTATTGGTCAATAAAACCATTCACCCAAACTTTCTATCAACGCAATAAATGTCATGGGTATTTTCGTGAAATTAAGTATTAAAGTTTATGGTCTGTCCATTCTTTCAAACATGTCCGTTTGCTATTGTGCTGTTAGGCACAAGACATTGCCTTTTTCAACCACAATCTCCATGTTACTTTAATAAAATACAACATAGACCCCTAGTACATTTTTATTTCTATGACCCATATTATTTCCCTCCGCTGTCACACTTTTGTTGTGCCCACAATGTGGAAATGTACCACCACCCAAAACTAAAACGAACCAGCAACTCGGCCCTACTATTTTTTTTTTTTTTAAATCAAGATTTTCAGATAAAGCCATTTAGGCTACTCGTTATTGTGGGGGTGTGGTCTTCGATTTTGAGACTATCCAACACCAGGCAAATGCTTTGTTTTCGGATACACACTGGTATATGTCAACCTCAAAATTAATAAGTTTGTGACGCTAATTCATAAAAACGATGTTTGCCACTTTTGCAATATATTAAAAGTTACAAATAATATGAGTAAAGCGGTGTATCTCTCTGACATACACAATTTTAGCAATATAATCGTTATCACAGAATGTTTTCCAGAGTTTGACGAGTTAAGATTTCCCGAGCGTACATTTTGTTTGCGAGATGTATCCTTGAATATTATTGTCATCCTTGCAAATTGGATCAGTCCGACTACCGTTAAAGCACAACGGCGCCCTCTATCAGTCAACAAAATCATTCAACCAAACTTTCTATCAACGCAACAAATGTAATGGGTATTAATTAACATTTTTATTCATCACACTATAATCAATCATTTTTGTGAAATTAAAACAGTTATGTTCTGTCCATTCTCTCAAACATACAATACCCTTCACACGTTTGCTGTTAGGCACATAACATTACCTTTTTCGACCATTTTTTTCTAACATTTTTATTGTAATTTTTTTTAAATTTCTATATCCCATATTTTCCCCCTCCAGAGTCACACTTTTGTGCCCACGATGTGGAAATGTACCACCACCATAGAGTTATATTTATATATAACTTTATGACCACCACCCAAAACGTATGCGAACTTGACCCTTTTTGTAGAAAATGATGTTCAAGATTTATACCAAATAAATAATTGTTACCAAATAAATCGGCAAAATTATGTATCTTCAAATAAACTTTCATAAATGAAAAAAAATAAAAAAATGAAAATGTAAACCTCTTTTCAGTGATTACATTAAATGCAAAAATTCTAAATCCCATTTTCTAAAATAACAAGAGAGCTAGTTCAACCATGGAGGATTCCTCCATGGTTCAACCAGAGCCAAAGAGCACAGCGCCGTCTCCAGCAGCACAGAGCCGTATCAGCAACTTGTATTGCGCCCCCAATAGTTGATCTTAAAAGTTTAACATTAGAGTGGTTATAGTCATATATGTTCATACTTTTGCCACGAAAATAAGACTCGTGATTTTGCTGACTATAAGAAAGATTTTTCAAAATGGCTTTTGTATTTATTTATTCATGTTTCATATAATTATCTATGGAATTTTCTAAATAAGATGTGAAACAATTCACAAGAAACTGTAATAAACGACAATAGAAACTGCTGACAGGACTTGAACAAGTTTATTATCAAATGTAAACGTGACGGTCGTGGCCACGTGACAAACGTCAAACGTCCGTGAGAGACTCCGCATGTAAAAAGTGCATCAGCTGGTTGCCGCGTTTTACATCTCTCTACTCTCGAGCAGACGACTTCAATGCCTCTTGGATTATAACGTCTGTTCCCAAGGAAACGCGTGGATTTTTAGGACTTTGACGGTAGGATTTTGACCAAGTTGAGCTCGGCATACTTTCAGGTAAAGGTTGTCATGTAGTATGTGTTTAATTCCCACCGTGTGCTGTGCTGTGGGTAGAATGTGTGTTTTCCGTATTTTTTGTTTACTTTTTCTGTTTGCTGATTTGAGAAGTCTGTGTCACTATATTATACTCGTGTCAGCAGGCACGAGGCAGACGACTCGACAATCATGACAGTATCACGCAGTACTAAAGTTGATTTGACACAATAAATTTCGGTTGATAAATGCATTTTCGTAAAAAAAAACCACGAAGCAGTACTTGTTTTAGAATATTTAGCGCAAAAATTCTGGGGAAAATTCTGGGGAAATTGTCTGTAGCCTATCCTGTCACAAATTTTTCATCCCTTATGAAACAAGTTAGCGTTGATGTATCCGGCAGGACATTTTGCTGACTTAACCAATGGAGATGGAGATGGAGAGATGAAATAACTATAGGATGATAGTAGGCCTAAGTAGTTTAAATTTATCTAATTTATACAAAACGTTAAATACTCAATTGAATATGACAATTTGAATTGACTCGCGAGTCATCATCGTCATCATCATCATCATCATTCGGCATAGACTTGCGTCCTCAGGTTGTACTTGAGTATTTTATATAATAATTAGTCAGTTATATTGTTGGTTTAGTGAAAAAGCGGTAGCATGATACGGAAATCTTTCAAAATTTGGCATATGGCAACCGCTTTTAAATCCTTTATTTTATCCTCATGGGGTCAAGGGTTGAATGACAGAATGTTTACACAGTCACAAGGCATAGTTTGAACGTTTTACAAAGTGTCAACATCATGAAAAAGGACATTTTCAGGTGGTGGTCTTGTCAATAGACATCTCCTTTTTAGCAAAAGTTCTGTCAGGGTGATGAAATGTGAGCTTAATTTTCACCTTAAAAGTTTGAAAATTTTGCGCTTCAGCTGCCAATTCGTAAAAAGGATTATTTTAAAAAGGGGTCAACATTTGTATCTTCCTCTTGAAAAACTATTTACATGTATAACATTGTTACAAAACAATAATCCCAGGTGGATTCATTTCTCTTTGTTCAACAAACTTTATTTAGTCTGCTCATGTGACAATAATGTGAGCTTAATTTTCACCTTAAAAGTTTGAAAATTTAGCGCTTCAGCTGCCAATTTTCCGTATTAAAAGGATTATTTTAAAAAGGGGGTCAACATTTCTATATTCTTCTTGAAAAACTATTTACTTGTATAACATTGTTGCAAAACAATAATCCCAGGTGGATTCATTATTTGTTCAACAAACTTTATTTAGTCTGTTCATGTGATTATTTTTCATTAAAAAATTGTATCCTACTACTACTAGCCGCCCCCTTTTCCCCCAGCATGATACAGGAAACAAGTTGTTTTTGTTTTGTTTTCTCACACCCAAGAGGTTTGGGTACTTTTTGTACGACATAAACACAAATGCCTACAGATTTACATTAAACTTACACAGGATAGAAGAAAGCTTCCCTTAAAAAAACCATGACTTGCTGAGGTATTGTACTTTTTGTAGTTTTAGAGAAATGTGTAAAACATTGATCTGTGATGTCACTTTTTGCCCCCAAAAGCTCAACGACTTAAAGCTTGAGGTAAACTAACATGCATCTTTATTCCCTCTCCGTCCTTGCTCTGTGTTCATTCACAGCGAGTAGGAGTTCATGTCATGGCCAAAAACTTGATTTACAAAAGGTATAAAAACCCTTTAAAAAGAAAGCATATCATTGGCTAACAGTTTGTATTGCATTGTTTGGCCTCAACTACTAGGTGGCCCTATGTATCACTACATTTTATGCAATTTACTTCTTCTCTTTGGTTGGATTATGTGGAAGGGTGTTTCAATGGGTCATCAAGTGAATTGGCCCTGGGGGTCAAGACCCTTACCTACTCTTCTTGTTTACAAGATGCCAGCGTTTGTTATGGCTATTGATGTAGTTCTCAAGAATTTGGTTTATTTTATTTTGGCTGAAACTTAAAGGAACACGTTGCCTTGGATCGGACGAGTTGGTCTATAAAAAGCATTTGTAACCGTTTGTTATAAAATGCATATGGTTAGAAAGATGTTTTAAAAGTAGAACACAGTGATCCACACAAATTTGCCTCGAAATTGTGTGGTTTTCCTTTAACCATGCATTTAATAACAAACGGTTACAAACGCTTTTTCAAAGACCAACTCGACCGATCCACGGCAATGTGTTCCTTTAAGGCTGTCCTTGTTCTCACGGTCTCAGTGAATGATATCCTTAGTATGGTGTTGCAAAATCAATTGCTAAGCAAAATGTCATCAGCATTCAGCAGGCAAAAAACTTGTTCAGTCTCCTCTGAACTTGGTCTAATAGTTGTTCTCTACTAGCTAATGCAACATTACTGAGTGAAGTTGGTTCCCTGTACTTGAACTGGCCATGTATGAGTTTTTTTGAAGTGTTTGCAACAATTGTATCATTATTTTAAAATTATACTATGAGTTTTAACTCATTTAAAATTTTCACACTGAATGAGTGTGGGCAGATTTGATGAAATTCAACCAAAACATGTTCATCTAGCATCAGCTGATGGCAGATTTGCAATTTTTTTAAATTTTCAGTTGTTCACAAAAAAGTGAACAACACCACACATATTTATATCTTTGAGGCAGTTTCTTCCTTGCAATATCGAAGTGTTCTGTAAACTAAAGGTTTAGTTTTGAGTAAGGTTTGATGGCGCCAGAATTTGTCAGAATTGTAAACGAACAAATTTTAACATAACTTCTCCATAGACAGTACATTATGCAGCCATGCGCAGTAAGTCTATTGACCTTGTCTGGAGCCAGGTGAGTGTAGAGTTTCATATTTAATTACAAAATGATGAATACCTGCCCATTGGACAATAAGATTAAATTCACACCTATCCCAAGCTTTAGTGTGATTGATCCTCCATGGGCAGGGTAGGGATGCTGTTATTTTGTCTACAGCGTTTTCTTTTCGGAGCAATTTTTTCACCCAATGGTTGGATTGTGTGGAATTACACACAGGAGTCTAAGATCTGATGGTAATCTGATTGTTTTGTACACAGTGAAAACAAATATAAACACCACAGGTGTATGTTTACTACCCAGCATGTTTATGGCATGCTGATTGCTGGTTTACCTTGGGTACCCAGAAGGAACGTTCTACCATGGAGGATTTTTTGCCTCCTGGTTCTACTGGTACACCCAGTATTTACATAAAGTTGTTTACTCTACCATGTATTATTTGTGTACTGTTTACTCGGACAAGTATTTTTCAAAAATTCTAATGATTTTCCAAGGTTTGGTTGCGTACAAACAGTTTAATTTGTCAGACTCTGTGCAGTTGCTGCGATTCCGTGCATTCCGGGAATTAACAATAAACTTTTCCAATGTCAATATTTATACCATTTTAGGGGAGACGGTGTTTAATGATTGTCCCACCTGGACCTTTTCACTTACGCCATCCATTTTTATAAACAAATAAAACATGTTTGGTAATATTTTTAAACATTTTATATAAAAGTTAAAACATCTTTAAAAGAAACTTACAATAATTTTTTTAGAAAACTTGTAAAACTTAAATATCGTAAGGCCTAGATATTTTCAAAGCATTCAATAGTACAAATGGTGTTCTTGATCTACTTACAGTAATCACTTGTTTTAAAAATGATTGAACCAAACACGCGAACATGCAAATAAATGTGCATACCTCTCTTCCCCTACTCTTTTCCTCTTGTCCAATTCCTCTACAAGACAAAAATGGCACAGGACCCATTTGATTCTCTTGGGAGAAGTTGTTCCAGTGTTTTTATCAAGATTTTAGTTCGAGGTCACACTATTTATTGACTTTATTTCAAGCAGACATTTTACAAACAGTAGGTTCATCATGTCATAATGCACATCTTTGAACCCTTTACTATGACAATTTATGTCAAAGGGATGATGTGTTTTAAAAATGAAACCACAGGATTTCAAATTGTGAGACAATCAGCAGTGCTGATTTCCCTCAGAATGTATAATTAAGAAATGATTTAATTTAAATGCTCAGTTTTTTTAAAACTTCCATACCCTCAAACCAATTTGATTTCAAAAAGATGGATTGCAATAAGCGTCATCGGACGCCATATTTGATGAAGTGTGCACGCGTGCAAGGCTATCATTGGCTGAGAGCTGTGCGTAGTGCGTACACATATGCAATTTTGCATTGTTTATCATCAAATATGGCGGTTGATGACGCTTAGTGCAATCCATCTCTTGTGAGATAATCAGCATTGCTGATTAAACTAAAATGTAATTAAGAAATGGTTATAAATTTAAATGCAAAGTGTTTTTTAACTTCCTCACCCTCAAATCATTGCTTAAAAAAAATGTGATCATTTACAGAACATTTGTCTTCATTTTAATTGTATAAGGAATTCAACGATTACCAACAGTTTTTCATTCCATTTAAAGTATCCTAAGCATTTTATGGTTCAGAACATCAAATGAAAAGACAGACATACACTTGAGTATTATTATGCAAACTTCCAAACCCTCAAATAATTGCTTCATGAAAAATGAAAATTTGTATAAATCTGGAAGAAATCTGTAATTTATTATTCCCTTTAAATAAGGCCTTTAAGCTTTGGATGATTCAGTACATTAATGCAAAGACATACTCTTTACTTATGAGTATTACTATGTGCACAGTGCACAGTGCACAGTGCACACTGATAATTAACACAGGGGAAATCATTTGTGCAGACATCTGGTAATAATTAATGTCCTTCCCAAGAGAGCCATGGATAAGGATTATTTATAAATGAACATTTTGTAGAAAATTAAAATGAGTGATGTAGTTTTATTTTGGACCTGACCAGCGAGCAATATGGTTGTCAAAAAACATGTATCCACACTTAGTGTGGCGCAGAATTTAACATGAAATAACACACCTGGGAAAGTTTGAACTCATTCAATCATAAGAAAAATAGTGAAAGAAAAAAAAAAAAACCAAAAACTACATATGTTTTCTTTTAAACAACAAATTTCTAATCGCGAAGTTAAAAATATATATATATTTTTGTTTAGCATTTCACGCCAAATTATTATTATAAGGGAAGTTTCAACAATGACAATCATGTAAGTTATATGGGAACCTGCGATCACCCTTTTCAATCTTACCAATGTTTTAACCACCAAAACCCTTTAGAAATAATTTACAATTTGAAATAACTTAAATTATAAATCCAGTGATATTGAAAAGTTTTTCTATGCACAATAGCAGCAGCAGAACTGTCTTGTGTGTCTTAAAGTGACTGTTGCCATTTCAGGATTTCAGATGGTTCCTGCACAATGATGTTCAAAATAACTGTAACAATTACTTACATTTAAACCAGTTTGCTTCGTAAAATGTGTTTCACTAGTAGGGTAATTGAGCCAATGGAGGAATCTGTAACAAGGTTTAATTTATTTGACATACATATAAAATAATTCAATCAAATTTTTTTAGTTAGAATATTTTTTTGCATCAAACCTGTTAATTTAACAAGTTACTTCTACATTTGGACCACTTTTAAAAGCCACAACATTTTGGCTAACAGATTGATTTCTTTCTGTTTGAATTATGACCATGATTATTTCTAAATGGGTTGACAGATCTTTCAGTTTAAAAGAGCCGTATTACAATAATGCAGCCTTCTCACTCTAATTATTAGTCATGCAATACTTTATGAAGTGTAACTTTTCATCACGGTTAATAGCCTTGTAACTTGAGTGGCTCTTGGTCCTTGCCCTGTGATAAATTGACCTAAATTATTAAATTGTCATAACATTTATTTCTGATTTTGAGGTTCAAAAATGTTCCGTTTTTGCCTACCTTAGTATTCTGAGTTGTCTAGATGTTTCCTTTTAAAGAAAATTGCTATTTCTGTGTCTTTCTTATAGATAGGTACCTAAATTTATTAAACAAATTTTGTATACAAATAAAATTACAAAATGAATTTGTAACTGAAAATAACATGAACAAAACATTACAAATTATAAGAAACGTGTAGAAAGTTATCTATTTGTACTAAAAAAAGGTACTACAATTGCTGCAAATCATTGACATGATACTTTAATGTAGAGGAGCCGGTGCTTTTAAAAACATGCAAGTGTTGTTCTCAATGTCAACTTTAGAGAAGTGCATGCAAACAAATCAATCATGCATACATGTATGCCTGCCCAGCCTGGACTAAATATGTCTGGGCAAACTTGGCAAAGTTGTCTCTAAAGTTCAATTGTAATACAGATTTTCTCTTTTATTAAAAAAACTTGAACTGGGCAAATTGTTTTAAAGAGGGATTCTGTTAATTTCTTTTTGAAATAAAAACTATAATTATTGTTTACTTTCGCATTCAACTTTTTTTCTTATCGTTGATTTCAATATTTTCACAGACTTGACATAATTTTGAAATTCTTTTTACTGATTGTAAGTTTGAAGGGGTTCAATATGCATGTTCGTGAAAAAAAAGGTTCTTCTTATTTGTAAACCAGCATTCCCCATCAATATTTTGATCAATTGTAAAAGGGTTTTTTTCCTGTTGATTTTGTCTGTTGTGGAAAGTGGTTTGGGGTCCTGTATAGAACAACGTTCATGGTTGCCATCCTGTTTCAAACAGTTGAGAATGCACACTGTCCACATAGCAATGATGAAAATTAGTAACAAAATAATGATATTTTTAGCCTGAGGTAAAATGTTACACTCGTTATATCCCTTAGAAGTTCGTAGAATGATGTAATCTGGTTTATCATTATGAGATAATGACATGGACATGGTTGTAGGCATAATGAACCATTAATCATACAGCTTGTTATTACGGCGATTATTGATCGAAGCTTCACCTGCTTCATGCTGCTCTAAACATTATCTTGATAATTATTATGCTTGTGAAAGGGAGGTAGGAACCCTATATTACTTGTTTTTACTTCGGCTGGACCATCTCCTCTGGGGACTCTCTTCAGAGTTTCAAGACAAGAAGTTTTGAACCTTCCTGCATCTAAACAGGAAGTTCATGTACAAGGCCTGACAGGGGGTTTGTCAGTCTTTCCTCAATCCAAAAGGATTCTATTCCATTCTTAATTCAGAACAAGTATTTGTTTACCAACTCTGAGCAATACTGCAGTGAACACTTACATATTTTTTGTTGGCTTTTCCTTGAAAATGTAGTCACCTATTATTTATGGGGTTGAACAAAGAATTGACTAGAGTGGGATTCGAACCAACAACCTCTGGATTAACGTGCCGGGGCCCTACCAACTGAGCCGGCACGTTAATCCGGAGGTCGTTGGTTCGAATCCCACTCTAGTCAATTCTTTGTTCAACCCCAAAAATTATTTCAAAATTTACCCAGTCAGTTTCCCTTGTGGTTTATATTGACACCTATTATTTAGTGAGGATCAGGCCTCCAGCTTTTATTCTCTTGTGAAATTAATCAGATGAGGATCATTGGAGTGTCCATTAAGTACCTTAGGCCATGATATATAATGATATGATAATTTTGAAGTATTCATTAATTGTATTTTTATTATTATAGTTTTTTACTTCTCTTTTTTAAGGGAATGAATGGCATCAAAGTTATTGATTGTATCTTGGGAAATATTCAGATGGGAATCATCAAAGTGAAAGTTGATAAGTACCAAGTGCCTTAGGCCAAAAGATACAACGTGATATTTGAAAACTTAAAAATGCTTTCAGTGATGGCCAAGCCGAATTATTTTGGTATTAGAAGGCAGATAGTTTGTTTCTCTATCCATGGATAACATCTACAGTACCTTGAAGCATGATCTTTATTCAGGTAATTGTATCCCCGAGACTCTATAATGTCACAGTTCAACAAACTCATCCAGTCAGTGCGAGTCCCCCAACTGCATCATGCATAAGATGCCAAGGGAGAGGATTTCTCTTTCTTCAAATTATCTTGTAATAATAACATGTGACGGCAATGCATTTCAACGCTTGCTTGGTTAAAGCATGGATTTACTTTCATCAGCATGTACACTCTGAGCTAGGATTTGACAACAAAATTCCTTTTTGATTTAAAGTTGAAGAGAAGGATTTCATGATGTTTAATTGGTATTTGATTACTTCAAAGTTCAAGTGTGATTTACTTCATGAAGTTAGTCATAACCAAACTAAAATTAACGTAATAACAGAAGTTAAATTTAAATAATTCTTAATTCCTTTTCTAATTATACATAATTCAGCCTCATAACTAATCATGCCCGATCAATCCAAGAATGTAAGTACACTTGTAGTGTTCCTTTTATCCCTGACCTACTCCTGTCTAAATACAATAGTATATAATGTATGATAATTTTACCATTGAACAAACACAGTGGGCAGAATTGAATTAATGATGCATATCAGTGCAAGCAATCATGAACAAATTGGACCATCGGAGTTCTGGGACTTCAGTGTTTACAGTTCACTAAACTCATAACCACGGCAACAGAAAGAAGCCAAATTTGGTTTTGAGAACCCAGAGTGGTCTCCATATACACGGTCAATCACCTCCCTTAGACACATCTAGAAGACGTGATGCACATAGTGAGTAAGACCAGGAATATCATCTTTTGCCAGGAAATAATTTTAAGATACACTAATAAGATGATGTAGCCTATCAAGCTTTAAAGGCAGTGGACACTATTAGTGATTACTCAAAATAATTAATAGCATAAAACCTTACTTGGTAACGAGTAATGGGGAGAGGTTGATAGTATGAAACATTGTGAGAAATGGCTCTCTCTGAAGTAGTGTAGTTTTTGAGAAAGAAGTAATTTTCCACGAATTTGATTTCAAGACCTCAGAATTAGATTTTGAGGTCTTGAAATCAAGCATCTGAAAGCACACAACTTCGTGTGGCAAGGGTCTTTTTTCTTTAATTATTATCTCCCAACTTTGACAACCAATTGAGCTCAAATCTTCACAGGTTTGTTATTTTACTTAAGTGGGAAGACTAGTCTTCAACAATTACCAATAGTGTCCAGTGTCTTCAAGTAGTATAAGTATTATTTTTACACACCCAAGTGAGTGAAACATTTGGTTTGTTATCTTACTTAAGTGGGAAGACTAGTCTTCGACAATTACCAATAGTGTCCAGTGTCTTTAAGTAGTATAAGTATTATTTTTACACACCCAAGTGAGTGAAACATTTGCTATTGGCATTTTTAATATAAAAATACTTTTTTTGTGATGTTGTTCAGTGCGTATCCATCATTATAAGCCCCATTTTTTTAATCTTTGCCTCAACTCCAGTCTTTCTCTGTATTAAAAAATTATAAATTGATTTGAATTTTATAAAAATGGGTTGATGCCCACAAATAAGGATAACCTGTTTATCTTTCAATCAAATTAAATAGCTATAAAGCTCAGTAAGCAATTTTGTAAGATTTTAATACTATTGTAGGTTAACATTCAATAAATGGAAGTTTAAACTTCAGCTGTTATAGTATTTTTTATATATTTTTTTAGTGATGACCAAGTTTTGAAATATTTGTGGTTATACGTCACTGTAGGTTTCCTATTTCACAACAATTCAGTTTAATACTATGTGAAATATATTGTTTTGATATTTGCTAACAAGTCATTAACTTTGAAAGCCAAAACTTGCAGTTCCTATGAGTCTATCCTCTAGTTCATGATGTATAAATTGAGCAACATAAATGTACTTAGCTTGAGTATTTCTTTTAGAATTTATGTGATAGCCAGCTCACACAGGTGGCTGGTGTCAATCAAAGGTCGACTCCATAACCCTTCCACATAACAACTCATCATGTCACTCATTCAACATATTATTCAAATCTGCTTCGCCATTTAACAGAGTCAGGTTACTGAACTGTATCTAGAACATTTCAATGTAGCCTAGCAAAAAAAGGACAATCATCTCTGTACTTTCTTGATAAAAGGCGTCAGGAGCATTCTTCTTTTATTCTGCGGATGTTTTTAAAATATTTTCTCTCTTGTGTGGCTTTCTCCGAGATTATTCTAGCCCGTTGGGGATGGGTTACTCAGGGGGTGACGTGAGTGTTAGAGGAGGCAGACACTGTGTCTCCAACAATATAGATTGATATTCGCCCCTGCAACTCTCTCTGAGCTAACAAAATGGAGAAAAACGTTCTTGCAATGGTCAATTTGGTTTGCCGACGGCTGCTCATGAGTCCTCGTCAACAACAGAGGGAGAAACATGAAACTTTTCAGATTTCAGGGGGGACGTCAGGAGATGAATTGAGGGAAGTAGTTGATAATAGCATCGACAGAAAGCTCTCCAAAGATTTTTGTCTTGATGCCTGGGAGCCTTCTTATATTTCTTTCTTTCGGTGATATTCATGGATGTGTTTAGTGAGCATTGATTTATGTCTCTTGATGGGGTTGCTATCTTCCTTTCTGAATGTTGCCCTGAAATGCAATATTCTCTTTTTCCCATTTTAGAACTGAAAAAACAACAACCATCAAAGTGCAATTTTAAAATATCATTTTAACACTTCGAAACAAATAATATAAGAAGGTGAAAATAAAGAACTGCACAATAAAAATGCCGTTTTATGATGGCAATTGCAAATTGTGAGCTAATTACTCAAGAATGTTCAAGAAGTTCAACATTTTATTCTTATTGCTTGGCAAATATTAAAGAATAATCTGTGGATCTTCAGCTGTATAATATTAAAACTTGTGTCATTAGCAAAATAGTGTTTAATATAAAAAAGTCTTTACATCCTAAAGAATTCCTTTTTTTTTACCATGTTAAAAAAACTAATTTGTTCAAGAGCTTTAAACCAAAACACAGCTAATAAGATTATGTTTGATAAAATACCACAGAACAAACAACACTGTATGACACAAAATGTCTGCTTTTTTATAAATTATTATGCTCTATCCCGGCAACAAAACAAATCTACTGTGCCGTTGTCCTACATTTTTTCACCAAAACAAATATACGATAGCAACATACGGAAATGCTTGTGTTGTTTGATCAAACTGAACAGACCGTCTCCTCTAGACGGATGGGTGTCTTGTCTCTCCTTGAATAGAGTGATCAGACCCTTGTTGTAGCATAAATTTCCATCTATGGTAGGCTAGAAATCAAGCAGAAAGCTGTCTGCTACGGGATGCTGCTGCACTGTCCCGCCGTTTCAGCAGGTTAAATCTTAGTAATGAATACCGATAGGATCCAATAAATAGGACTCGAGCGTAGAATCCTCTCTTCACAGTAATTATTGTATCTTGGTCATATGTATGTAATTATCAGTTGTTTATCAGCAGGATTGCCTCAGTAAGCCAATTCTGGGTTCGGACTGGATGTTTTTACCGACAAGCTGGTGCCATTTCATAGATAGTTGGTTGATCTGACATGGATTAGCTAAATTAAGGCTATCTTCACCTTTGTAATGGCATGTATCTGGCTCATGTTGTTAATATCATTCTAAAAGCTTCTTATGAAAGAGGGTAAGAGCATGAGGCAACCGAATCATCTCTGCCTCGCCTCATGATTGTCTTAGAAATGATTTTGTGAGATAAAATAAATTCGAACAAATACTGATTTCGTACAGGAGTTTTCCCAAATGCATTTCAATAATACATTCTCCATCGGTAAATAAAATCACTGATTGATTTTTTATGTCCTGGAGCCTTGATGTTAATTTTGCAAAATATGCAATCCTTAATTTTATAACCATTCTACTTAAGACAAATTATCTATGACAAAACATGTTTATCTTGTAATGTTTTGTAGATTTCAAAGCTATGATGTAGTATTTTGTATGTACTAATTATTCCATAGCTTACTCACGTTTTTCCAAGATAATTCCGTTTGAAAACTGTGCAGGTCTCATGAAGAGAATAGTAAGTTAATATTCTAACCTGATTTTGAACAAGAAAACAATCATGATCAGAAAAAAAACATGTGCAAGAAAACAACATGATCAGAAAATGAAATAACTTTGTGAGTTTGTTCTGGACATAGGATTTTAAACAGTGGATATCACAACACAATGCAGCACCTGCAATAAGAGATATACTGTTTGTGGAAGGAAACCCAAAGGTGTCTATGTCCCCCTTCTCTCAAGCAATCAGAGAAGAATTGAGAAATCAGTCGGACAGGTGGCTCGCAATTCAGGCACTGCCAATCACCTGCCCAAGGGAAATTTAACATTATAGAAACTCTTAAAGGTGTGCTACTACAATTTCAGACAACTGTCAATAAATTCCTGCAAAAGATTTGTTTATTTTCAAATAAAATCTGTTCCAAATTATTTATCTTGTGTTTGAAAGAAAACAATTGAAATATAATTGTTTGCATGAATTCCAGTTCTTAAAGTTATACAAATTTTGAGAAACCAGGTTTATATTTTTTACTGCTGGCCTGTTAAAGGACTTTTTTTCAAATTGGGCAAAGGCCAAATTCTGTGAATAAAAGGCACTTTAAATGCAAAATCTGAATTTTATGGGAATATTTATAGTGGGCAACAAGGCCCAAAATATGGTAGAAGGACAATGCTTTCCAATGCTTTGCAGTTTTAGGATTAAAATGTTTAATATTGTATATTAGTATTTTGTATAAATGCCTGAACTGTACTTTGTTCATCCAGTAAGCTGTTCCGTACTTTTTGTTTTCCCCCCATTTTTTCTTTACCAACTGTACCCTTTAAGCACAACTGTTCTACAAACCAAACCGCTAATTTGGTCAACTGTAGAGGTGTAGATCCCCTATGGCAACCGCCACTCACACAAAGAATGACAAAAAAGTTCATTTATTTGATATGGATTTCCAGAATTCAAGACGACAGTCTCAAGTTGATTGTCTCTGATGTATTTCTATTTTGTAAAAGCATCTTGTAACCGGACACTCTCTGTGAGAAAACCTGTCTTACAGTTGAGAATATTTCTTATACTTTTATTTTGAATATTATTACCATAATTATAACAATAATAATAATGGAGTCATTTTTTTCCGCATATGCCCACTAAATAAGGTGCTCAAGGCACTTGAACAAAGAAAAACACTTTTGAAGACAGGTTGTAAAATTTTTGAAATATGAGACCCTATATAAAAAGGTGCTGCACATTTTACATAAAAGGGTGCTACAGCACAATCGACAGCCACTGGCAGAAACATTGAGACAAACCCATTCTCATATAGCAATAAGTGTATCGTGCATTAAACAACACACATGACCCTCTGGCTTTACGTCTCATCCAAAGGATAACAATAATGTTTAAGTGTCAAGACCAGGACTCGAACCCACACTCTACTGATCAGAAACACCAAAGCTTGAGTCTTGATGCATTTAACCGATTGGCCACATTTATGTATATTATTTTGTCAGGTTCATTATTAGTAGTAAGCTTTAGTGAACAATTAATTTGAAATAGTTTGCATCACTAAAAATTAGTGGCTTGAGAATATGGTATGCACCTAACTCAAACCTATACACATAAGAGTAAATATTTGTCCAAATGTCTAAATACATTATTATTTTTGTACACTTTCAGTTGAGTCGACAACTTTCTTGTAATATGGCTGCCCTGAATGAAATGCAAGGATGCTTGAACATTGACTGATATCCAGAAGCTGTAAACTCAAGCCTGACGAGGCGAAAGAAACAACCCCAATCTCATCATGTCGAGAGCATCTGCAAAAGGGAAGTCCAACATTGCTAAGCCAGTCACCCAGAAGTCTGGATTACCACGGAGCACCGGCTCCAAGATTTCTGGGTCACAACACCCACCGAGCGAACAGAAAAAGGTACGACATTTTAATTTGATTTTCTCACTTCGATGAGGTTATTTTGGTACCGTGTAATGCACTTAAAAAAGTGATGCTCCTCACTCAGTCTGGATGAGGAATTAAAATTAATGACCTGCATTTTAAGGCAGTTTCTCAACAATAATGTGCACAGTTTCCATTCGCAAGGAGGCAATTATTTACAGCATAAAGCAAGGATCAGTCTTGACCAGGTCCTTGCTCTGCATCTGTGGATTCGCGATGCATCTGTAGATTTGGCACAGACACAAATTATTTTCCTAGCTTTTTCATTTGAAATTGACTATATGGATTCCTCTGCTATAAATTCATACAGAAAAAATGTGTTGTTAACTCCTCAAAATGTTATACCAGACTGTTCAAAGTTTCTGTCAGTACAGATGTTAACAAATAATAAATCACTCTACAGATACATGCACATTGTGTAATCTTTCAAGGGTTATCAGTGATAAGAATTAGAGCTGATAGTGATATGTGAGACCACCCTGTTCCGCGATGATAAATTGCAGATTTGTTGCTTCCCACTTTTCACATCATTATAACCCCCTGAAATGTCAGAAGGCATTTGATTGTGTTTTACAAAGAAGAGTTTCGTATAGAGAGCAGTCTGTCTGCCTTGCTCTATGGACTGGCTGTGATGGAGTAGAGTAATCATGTGTTCACGAACACTCGATGTGGAGGTACAGACAAGGTTAAGTCTGGCATAATATTGACACATGAGGGAAATACGACAGTATGGGGCAGCGAGGCCTCTGGGCAAAGTTGCACGTGCTTATTCTGGTTTTCCTGAAATATTAAAGAGGAAGTAGACCTTTGGTTGCCTCTTCGTTCCAATGCTTGAGGTTTATAAAAGTAAGGATCAATACTGTTTATGTTGTCTCAGCATTGAGCAAGCTTGTCCTTGTTCCTTGGTCTCAATGATTGGAGGCACATACATCATTCAGAATTTTTTTTTCAAAAGATATTACAAATAATTTGAAAGCGTAATTGTAGTTTAAAAAAAGAAGTGTTGAGACAAAAGGAAATGGACTATACAAAACTTACTTATGATGGGAAAAATCATTAGTTACCATAAGCAATCTTTCAACCAAGTGTCTTGTGTTCGAATTCTCATGTGTCATTAGGAAAAGAATTTACTGTTAAATCGTTAAAAAGGAAAAAAAAAAATGCTGTTCCGCTAATGAAATAAAATATTGAGATTATTGTGATATATCCAAATTTATTGAACACTTAAATATTGATAGAGTAAACTGTTAAAATTATACTCTTTCAAAAAGCCAATACTTGATCTTCCCCTTTAAAAATGCAGTGGCAAAATTTACCCAGAGGCTATTGACACAGGTTATATAGTGTGATATGAAGCAGGTTGGTTTGTTGACACAGTTTTGCTTGTAGTTTTCCTATGTATTTGTTTTCCTGTGGGACCCTGATAGTTGACTAACTGGTTTTAACTTAACTGGGGTGAAGTTGTTTCTCTGGCCATAGAAGGTGGTGTTCTTGTCGCTGACTCTGTTTCTGTAAATGTCTGATTCAGTTTATTGGAAAACGGATTAGTCACAGCTCACAGGTTGGACAGTGTTATTGGTACTTCTTTTGCACCCAAGAAAATAAATTTACTAGTAAATTTATAATGTTGAATAATAACATGAAGTATTGATATTAAAGTAAAGAGTCACTCATTGTGTCTTATTTGCTGTAAAAATGTTTTCAATATAAATTAGTACAGTGTTAAATTTTTATTATCCATATTTTCAACTATGACTTTCAGCAAGCCTGTGTGCAAAATGGGAAATCAAAATTTAATTACATTCATAATTTTTTTAAGGCCTCCTCAATCGTTTTTATTGCACTTACCTCAAATCAAAACCATACAGACATCAAAGAAATAAAACCCTCATAAATAATCAGACTCTCATTTCTTTGAAAAGTATGATTATTACAAAACGTAATTCCCCATATGGGTTCTCCATCATACAGCGGTCATTTCAAACAGTGCAATTATTTTAAGGTAATGAGCTGTATCAGTTCTCGGCAGGACTCCTTATTCATTAATTTGTGAAAATGTCAAACGTTCTGCCTCTTTGCAAATCTGAGAATTTATTCCTTTGAACTCGGCAGAATTATCTGCATCGCCAGTAATCCATAAAGTTTAATCATACCTTTGTGAACGATTGACCATCTGAAAGAAAGAAGAGGTCTGTGTTCAGTTGCTAATGAAACAGATATTGTGTTTCCCATACAGTATTTTTGTATCACTCCTTGTGGAAGGGTTTTGAAGCAAAATATAGTAAGATCATTTTCAAAATAAAATTCAAAAACTGAGGTTTTGTATGTAGTGTTTATATATTGATGTTTTGTTATTGGGACAGCTTACTTTTTTCCAGAATTTTCTTGGGGCGTGTTTTGAAGTGCAAGTTTTACAGGCTCTAATATTGCAATATATATAAAACTTGTTTTTGTCAACCTTAATACTCTGAAGTACATTCATATCATTTGTGTTTTCTTTCCAATTTAAGTGTTTTTTTGTGGTGTTTATATTAATGTTTTTTATTAGGACAGCTTACCTTTTTCCAGAACATTCTTAAATTTTTACTCGTTTTGAAATGCAAGTTTTAGAGGCGCATTTATTGCAGTAAAACTTTTATTAGTCAACCTTGAAGCTCTGAAGTACATTCATACCATTTTTGTTTACTCTCCAATCAAATATTCAAAATTCCGATACATCTGGTGATAAGTTTACTCAGGATTGTGGAGCTTCCATCAGAATGAAGCTCCGCAATCATTCCTACAGAATAAATCTGATCCGTAGAACTCAAATTTCTCTTGGACTAGTCAAGTGGATGCGTCACCATACTCATGTAACTGTGAATTCACATAAAATGGGTTCTTCTTTTCCTTTTCTCTATGATAGTCTTTTTCCCTTTTTCCTCTTATTTTCCTTTATTGCGTGTGTGTTTGGGGGGGGGGTGTCTAGTGGCGTTCAGGTTCAGGTTTCTTTTCTGTTCCACAGTTTAGTAGTAAGAGGCTTTGGGTGAATTCTGTTGACTCAGGAGTCCTGCCTGATCTAACTGGTGCAACTTGAATCGTTGAGGAGCAGGAATGACCTGAAGACATTATAGTTGTTTTCTTGACTCTCTTTGTCTTGAATACTGAATGTCCACATTATTTATTTCAACATGAAATATTAGGAAAGCCAACCATCTTATTAGAGCGGGGGACAGCGTAAGGCTTAAGTGAAAGTGATGGCATTTCAACATTATCTTATTACCAACAAATGCAGTAAAACTTAAGAGAACAAAGTTAACGATAAAACCTGTTGTGTTCTACAATACCCGTAACCACCTGCTACATGTAGGTATTTAAGTGCGGAACTGTGTCATTTAATATAAAAATAGATGCCTTGAAGTATAGTTGCAAATAAGTACAAAGGCTTCACCCTATAAATGTCTCAAAGAGAGTAAGCCCTTCAATAGAGGCAGTTTTACCAACAATATAAACAATACAAGCCTACCAAATCTTTATTCAATATGCACTCATGCAGCAGCAGTTTTTTTTTCCAGTACTACAATTGATCCAAAGACAGAAAGCTCATCGATAAGTTTTTCCAACACTGACTGTACTGGACAATTATTTCTTAAGATGTGGAGCCAGTCTACAATCATGGCCTTTCATATTCATGATATGCGCACAGTTTAATCAAACGTCAAGGTTCATCTCACCTGGGCTCACGTTCTGCATGAGCCAGAGTCAAGTCAGTGCATTGGAAAGGGAGTATTAAAGGAGAAACACTACTACATAACATTGATTAACATGTCTCATTGTTTGATATTTTAGAGTTGTGACTTTATAAAGAAAATTAATAAAAGGAAGTTAGGGTTCAGATGTTGGGGTAAAATCCACAAGACCACAGGGCTTGTAGCTCAAAATGTTAAATCTTAAGCAGGACAAGAATCAAAGTTAATAGAAGAATAGAAACCTACACAGTTTTAAAATATGTTTTCATTTGAAGAATATGAGAATTTTTGTACTCTATTTGAGTAACTTTAATACTCGAAAGAGTTGAAATTTATTTACACACAGTGAGGTATGCAAATTGAAAAACATAACATTACTGGACATGTCCGGTCGTGAGTATACTAGCTCAATGCTAAAATCTTGGGCTTGTGGTCCAGTGTTAATTTCAAGCTCTGTAAGCAATCTTATAGTTCATTTGAATTGATTGCTACTTCAGAATTGTTCCTTGCAAATCAGCTTCTCCTTTCATTTGTTGTAAAACATGTAGGCATAATCTGCCTTGAAGACAGTATAATATATAATTAAAAAGAATTTCCTCTGAAGTTTGCAAAAGGTAACTTGGTAATCATGCCATGTTTTAAAAGTTGTACCAAAATAGGCTAATAATGGATCTATTCAGATGGTTTCATTACACCTTGGCTTTATAATTGGCCAGCACTTCACCCCCTCCCATTTCTCCTGCCGCGTCTCACTCTCATTATGACACAGAATAACACTGACATATGTGCTGCATGTGTGAGGAGAAAAGTCAAAGTTGCCGCTGCATGGATTCAGGTCAGGTGTAGGGAGTGTGCTGGAATTTCCATGTCCCTGTGCTTCTCAGCATTATGTCTACTCCTCCTCCTACCCCTAAAGATGAATGGCAAAGTACCAGTTACCTCAAATCTCCCCAGGTTCCCTTTCAATTACGACACAAACTGATGTAAAAAGACATGGACTGGCAGGTATGGGTTGTTTGATATTGCCGCTACTCAAAGTGAAATATGAAGAAAGAAAAATAAAAAAAAAACAGAGATGTGGGTTTCACATGTACTCTTAAATGTCATGCTGCCAGCGTGAAATTTGTTTTCACCGATGTGTATATATGCAGTATGACATCTGTATGTTATGTAGTTTCCATTGATTGGGGAAGCAATGAAAGATGCAGATTCCAGGGGTCGTGTGAATGTCTGTCTCTGTTCAAATTGTTTGGATGTGCCAAGGAAAATCATGAAGAGGAAGAACATGGACGAGGTTCTGTCAAGGAGAGTATGTGGGAGTGGTAGTGAAATATCAAGTTCATTGTCCTACTTTGAAGTAGTCGCTGGTGATTGTTTTTAATTCCAACATCCAGGAGTAGTCTTACGATGGTGAAAGATGTGGATGTTTTGTATAATATTTATACTCGGGAAAGCCCGTATGAAAAAATATGTGTAATACCTGGCAATCCACCCTGGATGCTGACGTGCTCTTCAGATGAAACCTTGACTTGTACAGAAAGCCTGCTTACTATTTATTTAATTTATTTATTTATTTATTTATTTAAAAATCTGTATACAGGATACAAAAATCAGCACAAAAGCTGTTTTACATTATGGTTCTGTGTTAAAGGCAGTGGACACTAGAGGTTGATAGTATAAAACATTGTGAGAAACGGCTCCCTCTGAAGTGACATAGTTTTTGAGAAAGAAGGAATTTTCCACAAATTTGATTTCGAGACCTCAGATTTAGGAATTGAGGTCTCGAAATCAACCATCTAAATGCACACAACTTCGTGTGACAAGGGTGATTTTCTCTTTCATTATTATCTCGCAAGTTCGATGACCGATTGAGCTCAAATTTTCACAGGTTTGTTATTTTATACATATGTTGAGATACACCAACTGTGAAGGCTGGTCTTTGACAATTACCAATAGTGTCCACTGCCTTTAACAAATAAAAACAAAGAACAAATAAAACATTACTTAAAAAAAAAATACAAACAGTCAGAGTAAAAAGATTTAACATTTATAAAAAGCAGACAACATAGGATTAAAATATACTTAAAAATTGATTTGTTTATACATATTTTTAAAACCACCAATAGACGATGCATTTTGGGCCTCAGCTGGTAACTTATTCCATATAGCAGCACCAGAATAATTAAAAGATTGCTTAAAACATTCCATGTTAGGCTTAGGGGAACAACATGAAGAGAATCAGCATTTCTAGTGTTGAACCCATGCCTATCAAAGAACATCTCAATGTTATTACAAAGTCTGTCTGGGGCTAAACCGTTAACACATTTATTACGTAATGCAGGCTAAAAAAAGACATCCCTCCTCTGTTCAAAAGTCTGTCAAGAAAGAGTTTAACTATGAATACTCCTTTTTTTTATTTTTTTTATTTTTCTTTTTTTCTCATTTCATATTTGGAAAGATCAAATATGTTGGTGAAATTTGTGTTTTGTAGGGACATAAAACAGAGAATGTGACTTTATTTTCTGTTCTGCAAAATTGTAAAATAAAACACATATTCAATTTTGCTCCTTGTTCAAAGGTTTCTTGTACGTAGTCAAACATTTCTTAAAATGATTTTCTATTCACCAAGGCATTCTGGTCGTTGAATATTGGTCTATTTTAATTACCCTAACCTTTTCTACAAGTGTACAAACATAGCAGGGTTCCTACAATTTATTTCTGGTAAAAACAACAAGGATAATCATAAAATCATGAAGTTTTAAAATAGAAATTCATGTATCCAACCCACAATGTTCTCAATCATTTGTTAAAATATGGTATTATTTAAACTTCTTTGAACAAGATCTATTTACACACAAAATGCAAAGAATTCCTGAATTTTACCTCATGGGTTGTGGTCCACCATCCTCCCACTGAGAGGAACAAGATATGACTTGTAAAGAATGTGACAGCCCTTGTTTTGGTATAAAATAACCCAAAATTGGGACCCAACTGGGTCTGAAATGAGCTTAAATAAGTGACAGTTTGTTAGCACTGGGGTGTCATTATATTGTCAGATTTACCAGAACAAGGGTAAAACTGAAGTTCAAAAAAGTTAAGTTTCCCAAAGAGTTTCTTCTAAATATAAGTTAAATTACGAAGCATTAAAGCCTGTCATTTTGACATTTTCAGCAAATTAAAAATTTGCATTCAAAGTGATCCCCAAAATGTTGTTGAATTGTTCTAACTGGTGGGGGAAATAAATAGCAAGAATGCACCCAATATGAAACACTTCAATCTCGGTGGTCCTGCTGATATAGATTTAGTCAATTTCTCTTACATTTACTAGAAATTGGATCCCCCCTAAGCTCCGTATAGACCAAAGCATCTCCACTCTGACCTTACCTGAGCCCATGGTGATAAGAGTGTCAGTGCCCTGTGCAGGCTAATTTCACAGTAATGGGACAGGAGATTGCTGGAGAACCTTAAAGGGGGAGGGGGGTTATAGTTCCTCTTGAAGCAATGTGTTAGGGATGCATGATGAATTAAACTAAGGGTGACACATCTTTCAATGGAATTGAGTAGTAACAACAGAGATAGTGCCTCTTCCTTCATACAGTCCTCCGATGACACAGGTACTTTACTACCTGAAGGTTAAAAGGTAAACTGCTTTTAAGTGGGCTTTAGCTAGATCATCAATACGATGGATGAGCTTTTACCAGACAATAATTGTGCGGGACATTACATGGTCATTAATTATAAGTAGTGAACATGTATAAGCATATAATTTGGTTTTTACTCTTAGTCTTAAACCGATGGAAAACACTGAGTAGGCCTATACAGTGCTTATTACACGTTGTTGTGTAAGGGTAAAACCAAATTGTATGATTTATCCCTATGCAAAATCAACATCCAAGGTACACACAAACTGTTAAAAACCAATGAGTTTGTTTTTTTGTTTGCAAATTTCGGTAAACAGTGTTGTCCAAGGCCCACACTTTGTGTACCACAACTTCTATATCAAATAACAAACCTGTGAAAAGTTAGGCTCAATCGGTCATCAGAGTCGGGAGAAAACAACGGAAAAACCCACCCTTGTTTCCGCGCGTTTCGCCGTTTCATGACATGTGTTTAAAATAAATCCGTAATTCTCGTTAACGAGAATTTATATTGTTTTGCTGTTTTCTCAAAAAGTAAAGCATTTCATGGAATATGGAATAATATTTCAAGAGAAGTCTTTCACCATTGCCTTCTGTAAACCCTGTAAGTTATTTGTAAATCTGTGAACTTTTTTTTTTTTTTCTGAACCGAAAGGGTCCAATGGCTTTAAGGATAAAGTTTATCATTTGAATGTACGTGTTGTGATGTTAGGCCGATTGTAATTTTGAATTGTTTTTGCAAAATCTAAAGAGAATTGACAAAGTCTCTTATGCAATTAATATCAATGTGGTTTAAATATTTCAAAAGACACTTAAAAATCAAAAGGAGAAATAAAAAGTAATTCTGAAAAAAACATACATAAAGGACAAAAACATTTCCGCTACTTTAAACACTTCAACTAATAACATACAGTCTCGAAAAGGATGTGTGTATCACGTACATGCCCACTGTACATGTCTCTGCATCGAGCACACTTGACTTAATCAGGGTAGGAATTCGGCCGGAGTTGGTTCTCCGAGGGCATTTTTATAGGTTTAACCAAATAAAACATCTCAAGAGTAGATACAGAACCTGTCATCACCCATGACAGGTACTGGTTCACAATAAGACAATTTCTGCAACTCCTATGAAAAGAACCCCACCCCCCCTGCCAGTACCAGTCTATTGGATTTGCGCGTGAGCATGTACCAGTGTATCTCAAGGGATACATGGTGGCACGTATTGTCGGGCAAGTACCCCATATCGACGGGGGAGAAACGTGAACCAAAATCGCCTACAACCGTTTCGTGTACGCTGTCTTTGGGTTTCGTATCAAGCAGGGGCTCAACCTGATATTCTGTTGATACATGTTTCATAAAAGGATGTTAATGGGCCCGGCTCGCTCCCCGGGCGATAATCCATATTGAAGCCAGACAAGGGGAAATCTTCACATTATTCAGAGAGTAGAGTTTATCCTTTTGATATTCATACATGGACACATAGGGGCTTGATATTAGAACCAGTGAGATGGTTGGGACAGGTGGGGCAGAAGGTCCCTGTTCGGATTACAAATTGAATTTTTATTGGAGGAAAGGATGATACAATGTTTTTATTTGAGGATGTTTAGTTTTTACAAAGGTGTATTTTTGTGAAGGATCAATGTTTGATTGAATTGAACTCAAATAATACAGACAGGTAAATGATGTGTACATGTGTACAATTCACTCTAAACCTAATCAGTTAGTTAATCTGATTTGTAAGGATTTGTGTCATTTCGTACAAGTAATGAATGAATACATTTCAAAACAATTGGCCAAATGAATCAATCTCAACTAAGTCCTAATGTTTTGGTATCTGGTTTTCAATTACTGTTAAGGATTTAGGAGGATAGAGGGTCTGTAGGCAAACAAACCCGGAGGAGCGGGGGTAGAGAGGGTTTAAATTCTCAAAATTTCACATTTGTACTTTGTTTCTCCTTTTTTTTAATCAAAAGTAATGAATATAAAAGCGGAAAATATATTTGCCACTCTAAGTGTAGACCTCAGCTTCTAGCACTAGCATGCCCACTAGCATACCCACTAGCATGGACTAATTGACTTAGAAAATAATTTACTCAAAAGGAATGTTACATCCGCTTTAATTAGCACGAATTACTTAGATATTGATTTGTTGTCGGCCTTTGATTGGAAACAAACTCGCGCTACAATCACAAATCATGTTACATCATCGCTGGTCATTGAACTTTCTGCATCGAAGGTGTGCTTACACATTAACATTTTCACTATATTCATCAGTGAATAGGCCGAGCTGCATACCAATGCATTCGTTGTGGTTGGCGCCGTTAACTCATTCTCAATGAAACAGTATCCGTCGATCTTCCCCCCTCGCATTGTAAAGAATATTTTAAGTGCCAGGCACCGTGCATGATCACACTTCAAGTAGAGGCCAATATGAGTCAAGAAAGAAAGATAAGTGGCCAAGGAAATCACCATTTCTTTCTCTGTTTTATTGAGTTTTTTTTATTGAGGGGTTTCCACTTTCAATTTCGCTTAATTATGACGATTGAGTATCGAGGATATGTGCTGTGTTTGTGTTTGGCTAACGAGAGGACAATTTTAAAGGTTAAAAGTATAGCAAGGATTGTGTGACTATAAATCTTTCTTTTGATTAGCATAGTGGAATTGTTTATTTTCACGCTTTGTAGCTAATTTCTTCTCTATACTTCTCTAACACATTTCTTTAAATGTACACAGTCAGTTATTTATTCAAATAATTCTTACAGGAAAGGGAGACAAATTTTGGAGAAAAAAAAATTAAAAAATGATAATATTGTTTCAGTCAGTGCAAATGTTTTTTATGTTACTGGGTGATAGGTGTTTACAAATAGCAATGATAAGCTTAGCGAAATAAGATGATTATCTGTTGTTTAAATATTCACAGATCATTGAAATAATTACTTTGTTTCTAGTTCAGACAATGATGTCCATCATAACTTATTATAAACTAAGTAATTACCCTTTAATCTGGAGGACTTAAATGAAAATTTAACTTGCTAAGCAAAACCTTTCAGGTAACCCATTAACTTCAATGCATGTCGCACAGTATTTTAGATGGCAACTTGTTTCTGCTTAGCATTTTTTATTCAATCATGGGTTTCATGTTATATAGTGTCAGTCGATACACATTGTGTGAATACCCTGAGGCTTCACCCTTGTGAGACCCTGGAGATTATACTGATAGTGTGAACAGGTCTATTATCATAACACAGACTGCCTTGAAAAACCCTGAATTAAACTTCAGAAAAACTAACTTTGCTTGGGGCTGTACAGCACCACAAGGGTGTCATTTAAGCCGCTGTTGAACCATGTCTTGAAACTAAGCTTTATATATTAAAAAAGGGTAATTAGTGCATATTTTCAGATCAACCTTGGAGGATTCGGATTCACTGGGTAACATGAGACCCATGGAGGGGAGGGGAGATTTGGAGTAATTTGTTGTGGGCACACCCATCATTAGTCCAATTAGGATGTATTTTTGTGGACTTTTGTTGTCTTGATGAATGGTTTAACGGGATGGATTTCACAGATAAGGAGATTTTACATGCGGTGAGTAGCCTTGCTTGTCAGTCTTATCTTTGTATTATTCAAGTAAACATCTTTCTGGAATTTTTCTATTTTTGTTGTGGAATTTATGCAGCCTGGCAGATAGAAAAAGGTAATTCAGTTAAAATTTTGCTTTACTTCAGGTGGTCGATATTAAAAAGGAAAAATTTCACATAGCCCTTTACACTAAAATGGAAGTAAAACCAGGTTTTAAAGTGGAGAATAGTAGTAGCTTCGGTTGTAATTTTTCAAGTCAGCATCTTTCTAGACATTTTCTATTTTTGTTGTTGTGGAATTAATACAGCTGGGCAGAGAGGAAAAAGTAATTTAGTAAAAATTTTGCTTTACTGGTGATGGATAAACAAATCTAAAAAAATCACATAGCTCTAGTTTGGCTCCATTTTAGTGTAGAGATGCTCTACACTAAAATGGAAGTAAAACCGGGTTTTGAAGTGGAGAATTAAAGTGGAGTGCGCTACGCTTCAACCACCATGTGCGTATTCATGAAGCGCAGACCTTGTTATGCATTTTCTTGGCGAGTTGAGAGTGAAAATATCTATGACAAACAGGCTGAATCATCCAATAGTTTTACTTTATTCAAACAAGAACAAACTTAGTGGGTTTGTGTAGCCGGCAGACTGTAAACACTGATGGCCATTCTCAGATGGCGTGTAATGTTTTATTCACGACGCTATAAGGTGTTCTAACACTTGATGCCGTGATGAAACACGTAATTCTCAGGTCGATGTCGACCATCATAGAGGTCTGAGTGTCTCGACCGAGGAAAGAAACTCTACACCACCAGTTCTCACTGAGTAATTCTGACTAACACCTTTACGCACGCTTTCATTACAAAATGGGTGGGTTTCCATGGTAACCGTTTGAAAATTGACCTCAGGCTTATTATATATAGGTGACATAAATCACTTTTTACTCTGATTTAGGCCTTTCATTATGTAGATATGCACTCTAGTTTTATGATAAATTTCTTATTTCGATTTTGGATGCATTTACAATTCAATCAGATTTTATTTAATTGGATTTAGCTGTTCCATTATTGGAAGTACAACAAGCTACACTATATTTAATTAAGTTGCTTTTTAACAAGTAGTATGTTAAATGGCATAGTCATTTGAAGGCTATTTATTCATTTGTTTCCTCAAGATTGTCTTAATTCAAGGAAGTGGATTTCATGAGTTGATTGTTGGCCATATCATCAGTTTGTGGCTGTCTTTGTCAGCAAAGTTGACTTCCTCAGTCACATCTGAAAAGGGTCTCTCCTTGATTTGTCATTTAGAGTCTGAGTGACTCCTGGGACGTGTTACCTCGTTACCTTGGAATCTCTGGCTACATTGAAAGCACCTCATTAAGTCTTACCCTAATCTTGTTGTACATGTCCGTGGACAGTTAAAAGCAACTATTTACATGTAGATTTAAAATGCTTGAATAAACTGTTTATCCCTGCCTCTGTAATGGTCAAAAGAGGGGCCTTCTGAATCCATTAGAGTCTCACAACATTTTGTCATTCATCATCAAAAGTTCTTTGGATTATACACCTTGCCTCGTCTAGTTATTAAAGATACTGAAATATCATGACTTATCACTCCTCAAATTTGCCAAAGAATACATCAACACATTTTCTATAGAGCCTACCAAGATTGGCCCAGTGTTATTTTGTGTTTAAATCACATTTGAATTATGCAAAATAATTACTCATATAATAAACAAACCTTTCTAACAATGGATGAATAATTTATACCACTCACATACTCATACAAACATAAACTCTATGAGTGAGAAAATGTTGTTAGTATTTCAAACAGAGACCCCAAACACCTGCATCTTACTTCCCCTCCAAGAGGTAATGTCTATTCCAAACTAACACCTCCTTTTTCTGCTACATGTATCCCCACCATTCTTTATCCACGATTCTGTATTATCCTCACAGCTCATCTGTAAATAAAGCACGAGTCCAAATAGCTTTGCATTTATGCAATCATGTGTTTACTCATGCTAAATAATCAGCCACCCCCAAAAAGACCAGGGACATCTGAGGTCTAGAAATAAAATTCAGCTGATTAGCTGTGCGCCTTCAGTCCCAAGCCTGACTTGTCACACCTAAAAGCCATTTAGTTGTCATCAACGTCACTCATCTAAGGCCAGCCTGAAAACTAATATTTGTTTATATCAGATGTGTTCCCAGAGACCGACTTAATGTTAAAGGTGCATAATTTGGTGCGCATGTTATCTTAAAAGTATTTGTCTTTGATTTTCTAACAGTTGTTTTTCACACATTCACCCCCCCTATTGGACTTAATTGTTGTTTTGGCAAGTTATTTGGTATTTAAATTTGAATTACTAATCTCCACCCAATCATAAGCGGTTAATCTGACTGAGCTTCATTATTTGATGAATTCGAAAATAAACTTCACAAATAGTTGGGAGTGAGGGGTATGGAATTTCCAAGCTTGATCAACACTTCAAATATTTATTTTTCCACGGCTCAGTTATTTGCTAGATTGAACTTAACATTATTTATGCACTATAGAGCTCCGTGATCTGTTCATGGGCACTGTGGCACCATAATTATATATATTTAAGGGAGGTTCAGGAATCAAATGGTCGTCATTCAAAAATACAAGTAAACAAGTCAAGAGTGCTTTGGTCAAGCTTGCATCGTGTAGTCCGCAGATTGGTGTGAAGAAAACATAAGTAACTTGCCTGTGTTAAATTAACTATTTCACAAAAAAATATCACATAAAATATTTAAAATGATACAGGATAGTTTAGGCTGATTTAATGCACATCTGACTGAGCCTGCAGCCCGGTCAAGGAGAAACATAATAATAAGGGAAAGCTGGAGGTTGTATCATTAACAGGCCTGGGGTCGATTTCACAAAGAGTTAGGACTAGTCCTCCTAACTTAGGACTAGTCCTAGGAGATATTAAAAACGTATGGCTAGTCCTAAGTAAGAACTAAAACTCGTCCTAAATAGAGATAAGACTAGTCTTAAATCTTTGTGAAATCCACCAATGGTACTTTGTTCTTGTAAGGGCAAGGCAGTTTGTCTTTAAGAAAGGGCACCCCATTGAGGGAAATTTAAAAGTTGGCTGGAATGCTTTTAAAGGGCACCAAAGCAACGGTTAAGGGCATGGAGGCAATTGCCATGAAGTATCGGGCTTGATTTAATGTTTGTATATTTTATGCAAAGAGTTTGCATTGAAAACAAAATTTCAAACTAATTTGACACAAACTCTGGCATTGGTAAACCTTGAAAGGGTGAGATACAAGTCCTTATTGAATTAAAATCCTGGTAAATTACATATCTGATGATAAATTATTTTGTGTCAAATCAAACTGCTACAAAAATTATGTTGACAGTCAAATCAAATTGCTACAAAAAATACGTTGATACTTTTCCTGAAGCAAACCAGACTTTCAATTAAATAATACATTCCTACGGGCAACTTCAATCACATTACATGCACTTGACAGACAACCCTCTTAAAAAACCCTGATTCTGAGATACGAAAAAAGATCTAGTAACCATAGAAACAAGTATATAATCTGTGTTTTCCCTCTAGGGGACACAGGTGGGACTCTTAATATTGTGATGCGTCTGGAGTCTAGCCTCATCTGCTAAATGAACCATTTGTCCTTGGAGGTTGTTAAGTTACCGTCCTGCATCCTGGAGGTTTCTACTACTGAAATACTTTCCTATTGCTAAATTTTGGTCACTCAAATCTTTTACATCATTCATGAAAATAGGCCTATGTTATAAAAGCCGACAGATGAGAGGTTTGACTGCTTTACATAATGTATTTATAACATGTCATTCTTGTAAGGGCAAGACAGTGTCTTTCATTTAAAGCGATTGCACACTTTCAGTAAACAACAGTATTGTCCAAGTCCCACACTTCGTGTATCACAACTTATATATAAAATAACAAACCTGTGAAAATTTAGGCTCAATCGGTCATCGGAGTCGGGAGAAAATAACGGGAAAACCCACCCTTGGTTTCCGCACGTTTCGCCGTGTCATGACATGTGTTTAAAATAAATCCGTAATTCTCGCTATAGAGAATTGATATTGTTTTAATGTTTTCTCAAAAAGTAAAGCATTTCATGGAATAATATTTCAAGTGAAGTCTTTCACCATTACCTTCTGTAAACCCTGTAAATTATTTGTAAATGAACTTTTATTTTTTTTCTGTACCGAAAGTGTCTAATGGCTTTAAGGTCACCTCATCTCAAAGGAACGTTTCAAGGGGCACCGAGGCATTATCAGGCATGTGTATCCAGTTTCCACATTCAAACAATGCACAACGATGGGAACTGTAATAATGTTGAGTAGTATCACAGTCGAGAACAAACATCCTCACATGCCTTCACAAGGTTATTATTCATTAGTGTTTGTACATACTTCTAGTCAACATCTACCCTTAGCAGAACTGTTTGCTTTAACAGTAGACAAAACATGAAATAGGAAATGCATTTTGTCTTCATAGGTATGCTGACCTAGCTTCGGTATTTGAAGGATACTTTACCTTGGACCAGAGGTGCAATACATGAATGTCATTATCTTACATTTATCAAGTGAAAGGCATTCATGAAATAGTAACTCATTATAATGATGAAATTATACTAACTCCTTATCTAAACAACAATGCAGTGTGACACAACCAGAGGTAGAGAGCCCCCCCCCCCCCTTCACTCAGAACCCTTGCTCCCTTTGCCCCAGATGTGATCAACCCAAAATACGCAAAAGAATGGTTTGATACATCAAATATCCCCCATCGTCCAAATGATGCTTTTCCCCTTGCCCTCCCCCTCCTGAAAAAGATTGAGGGGGGGGGGGGGGGGAATGTCTTGTTACGTCACTGCTAAATAGCAATGCTATCTGTGATTACAACATGCTGTCTTAATCAGACCGCAATTTTATGAATTGTTACCAAACTCCTGGTAAGATAATACAAATTTTTATCTTAAAAATAACATTGAGATGTAGCGTATCTTTTGGATGTGAATTTTTAATACAACGCAGAGACGAGAAATGCATTTGTATCTTCAGATATTTATTAATCTAGCTTGTAAATAATTCAAGGTGAGTGCAAGTTTCTGATCAAAAGGCCTACAGCTCTTTTTTTTTTTCAACGTGCCAATTGTAAGATCAAAAGAACTTGTCCACAAGAGGGCAGTAGACATACATTTCAGAACCACAATCAAATCAATCATTATTTCTAAAAAAAAAATAACCTTTTTTTATTCTGTTTTATACTCAATGTTGAAATGTTGATCACTGAAAAGTAATTTTCTCCCACAGAAATATTTTAAAATGTATCATCTGATTTATTGTTCTGTGTCAATGGTATGTTCTACCTCCATGGTGTAAACCAATGCAAACCCACAACAGAATAATTTCCTGAAATGATTAGCTTTGGGAGTTGAGTCAGTGGTCTCAGTTGTCTGCTGCCCTCTGTGGTCGGAGCTTTATTTGGGTATGTGAAGCAGGCTGGAAAAGTTTGTTTTAGTGAGCGCACATAATAAAGGCATAGCATGATAGTGATTCAAATCGTAGTTTTCAATACATACTATGATAACTAATTGTTACAAGATTAGTATCAATTACAACAGGTGTTCCCAAATGGTGTCCCATAATACAAGGCTCCACGTATTATGTTTTCCAGGCCTGTTTTTGCAACTCAAGTAAAAAGTAGCCAACCCCTCCGCTCACATTTGGAGGGGGTGTGGCCCCATGTGGAACTAAGAAAACAATAAGATACTCTACATTTAACCACATTTAACCATGGAGGTTTCTTCCTACCTCCATAATTTAACAGACATGGGTAACAAAAGACTAAAAGGGAAACCACTAGTAAACAATTCTTTCAAACTTTGAGTATAATGGAAGAATTGCTGGCCTTCATTTAAGGATTATCCCAACTCTCAATAGAGATTACATTGGCAGACACTGGGATCAATAAAGTTAAGCTGCTTCAGAAAGGGATTAGTCCTTGAAGGAAGCTTTGTTGACAGTCATTAGTGTATAACTGAACACAGTTATGTTTACCCAACTGGCCAAATGAAGAGGTTGTGATTTTCATTGTAGTGTTTTGTGGTTGTAAAGACAGTTGGAGGGTTTTTGTAATGGACTTTTAATTTAGCATGAAATGAATGCTCTATTTATAATATCGTTATCTGTAGTTGCATGAGTTGCACGTTCTACTGTGAAAGAATTTGCTATTTAAGCAGGAGACCAGGGTGTGTTTCCATCTTAGCAATTTTGGTGGTATAATATGTTAATGTTTTTTACTAATACATTTTTTTGTACTGAGGGCCTCCATGGAAAGCAGTGCTGCCGTCGATTTCACAAAGAGCTAGGACTCGTCTTATCTGGAGTTAGGACAAGTAACTCTTCCTAACTTAGGACTAATCTTTGGGTCTGCATGCTACAGTGCAGGGTTGGGACTCATCCTAAGTCCTAACATTAGTCTTAAGTTAGGAAGAGTTTTGTGAAATCGACGGCTGGGCGCTGATCGGAGTTTACCCTCATTAAAGATGACGTTAATAAAATTAAAATAATAAAAATCAGTTATGGGGAATAGTATTAGTAGGAAGTAGTATTGAAAAAAACTTTAGTCTTAATTGAGAGACAGTGGCATTTAAACACAACTTTTCAGAAAAATGTGTATTTAATTTTTTACTTCTAGCCGGATCAACAATTTTCGGGCAGCTTGCCTTTAAAAAAGGTACAAAGCCAACAGAACAAATAGCTAGATTTGTCATTTTTTTTAAATTACCCAACAGGTTCATACACCGGTACATGTCCCAAACATTTTAAGTACAAATTTTGCCCTCTGATTTTGAGCTCGACTTACAAGGTTGCCTGTGGCTAAACTGCGGTTTCCTTCACCATTGAGATGAATTTGCTTAGAAGGTTCAAGTAAACATCCTAATAACAAGATTAAGAAAACTTCTTTTGTCCCTAAGAATTTTGATAGAAATTTTGCAACAGTAAAACCCATTATTGTCTGGTGTCGGCCTATGGTCAATTATGATCCAAATAGACCAAGTTTGAATTAGGTAGAATATTGGAAATGGACCTAATTGTATATAATTGGAGGTCATTGTTGATTGGAACTCAGTCATGAGTGAAAGGGGATTATTGGTTGACCCTGACTAACAATATTTCAGGAGGTTCTATGGGGCATTATACTTGAGAATGAATACCACTGGTTATCAGAGAAAAGCAAATAAGCTGAAATGATACTGTGTTAGTAATTGCTCTTCGGTTTTGAAAGAGCTCTCATTGACAATTCTGTTTATTTAATGGGGATATCCATGGTGGCATATGTACCTTCATGCCCAGTTGCTTGATCGAGAAAGATTTAGACACCTCGGCAAACCTTTCAAATCTTACAATGTTTGAAGCTATTAACAGTACACACCAACTTTAAGAATGGTAATTTTGTTCAACACTACTTGAGAAATTCATACTGGTCTGTGCACAGCATCATCAGTTTCAGTTAAATGACAGCCGTCTGTGTGTAGGCTATGATCAAGTAACCATGGTAACCTTATTTTAACAATGCAATTTGAGTCCTGTATTATCATCTTAATTGGTGCGGTGGACCAGCTGGTTAAATACAACCCCCTTGGGAGGAAAAACAATCCAAGATGAGCAATATTAGCCCATTCCATTGTCTCACTGAAGGGGTGTTTTAGTTTAATAAGAGTGATACCAAAGCAAAAAGGGCCCGTAATTTTATGCTTATATCGAAAACTAAATTCCGAAAAATATGCAAAGTTACAGATACATATCAAATTCAAGTATGGATTTTTTTTATTCTCACTAAATTCATGTCAAATTATTTGAGTGTTAATATTTTTATTGTTGAAATCATAATCAATGGGTAGCTCTATGAGAGTATGGGGACATTGACATCCATTTTATGGATTTTTTTTATTCCCCATGTGAGAATGGAACAGTCCACTTCTGCAGTCATTGGCACAAGCTTTTATTAGTGTGGTTGTCATTGTTGCCCATATGGTATGATGTCATAAGTCATGGTTTGCTGAATTTTGAGAAATTCTGATACTCTTGGAGATTTGGGTCAAATTCTGCCATTTGGTGTGGTTTTGATGGTCTGTTATGTATGAAAAGAACTTGATGCTGGATTCGAACCTGCAACCACAGAAGCGCTGTTGTTCAACTACCTGCATTGATTCGTTGTTAATCAAAGAGTTTACAGTTTACTGTCAAAAGTGTTTTGAGAAGCCTGCTTGGTTTCTATTTTTCCCTTCCTGCAAACCTTGTACACGCTTTGAAGCTCCTTGGATAACCTTGTTGAGATTATCTGGATTGAAAGTGTATTGTACTTAATATTCATCACAAGGCAGACTGATGAATATTCATCAGACAGCTCATTGATTCGCCCAGTTACAGGTAAGCAATGAAACATACATGGATTAAGTGGTGGGGGAAAAAACATTTTTGAAATATAATTTTTGTCAGTTTTCAGAGCTCTTTTAATATAAAATTAATTTAAAAATCTGAATGCTAGTTTGTTACACTGCAGTGTAATTTTTTTAAAATAAACCACTGTTCATTAGGATTTGGGTACTTTTTGTAACACAAATCACAACGTCCACAGATTTACATTAAACTTTCACCATTTGAAGATACTGATATTAGAAAGCGTGCCCTAGCGAGCCTTAAAATATTACTTGCTGAGGTGCCATGTTTTTTTGAGAAATGAGTAAAACAATGCCAAGAAAATGTGTTTTACATGCTTAAATAATTTTCGTCTTAAGAGACAAAAATTATTTTTGTGTGTCTGTTTTTCTCAAAAATTACAGCACCACAGCAAGTAATATTCTACTTTTAAATTATCTATCTCTAACCATATGCATTTCATAACAAACGGTTACAAATGCTTTTCAAAGAGAAACTCAACCGATCCAAGCGGCGTGTTCCTTCAAAGGTATTATTTTACATCGATTGGTTTTTTGCAAAATAATAAGGGAATCAATGTGTGGTGAAGAGGTTTTCAACTAGTGGTTTAATCCTAGCGAGGCCTGGTTCTTGATAATTTTACCGAGACGAAGTCGAGGTAATTTATCAAGAACCAGGCCTCGGCAGGTTTAAACCACTAGTTGAAAACCGATTCAACACACTTTGATTCCCATTCATAAATACCTTTTCGGTCAAAAATCATAAAATAAATAAAAAAAGTAAAATAAATGCAAAAATTGTAATTGTTCAATCATTTCAATGATTTCTTTCAACCCAACACCCCTCCAGCTAAACAACTCCTTGTAAGGGAATGCTGTGCGCATCTCGCAAATCGCGTGATGTGGCACCGCACAACTGTCTCGGCGGTTGCTCTCGACCAATAGCAATGACGAAACTGTCTTATAAGCACAGGTGCAACACCGCGTGTCATGCCCATGTTTCAACACTTTTTACTGAGTATAAACAAAGGTTTATACACACCCACGTGACGCGCTCTCCACCAATTGGAAGAGCGAAACTGTCTGAGGTATTTACGAATGCTGTTTTAAGTTGTCAAAATTATCAAGAAAGACACAATAAAAGTAATTCTTCCTCAATTAGTGCCAAAAGCTTGGCCCCAATTCCATAGAGCTGCCTAAGTAAAAGAGTAGAGCACAGCTGGAATAAGGTTACCAATTAAAATACCATTTCCCATGCACCATTTGTGAATGGTATCCTGTACAAAATTTGCAAGCAAAATTGCCTGTATATAAGCAGCTGTATTGCTTGTACTTTTGTTCGGGGGGGGGGGGGGGGGCGGCTAAGCTCTGATTACATCATTAGGCTATTATAATTGATGAGATTTTTGTTTTTAAACAATATTCTTTTTATTTTTAATAGTTTAAATTTGGGTGCTGCATTTACATTGATGTCAAGTTCAAACCTAGTTTGCAATCGCTGTAGAGGAAACATCCCAAGGGTTGTTCACTTTTGTTTATTTACATATAAAAATTAGTAAAAATTTACATGGATGGCACTTGGGATGCCCCCTGCAAAATGAATTGTATGTTAAAGAAGGCAAGACCGATGATGACAATTTTAAAGTAACCCTGGAGGAATTTACAGGAAGATTTAGAAGAAAATCAAAATTCAGTCTGATCTCCATCAACAATTCCACTTTCCGGTTCTAAAGCTTTCTCTCTCAATTGGAAGTCTGGACATGGTCGGAGCGGACCGTCTTGTTATTTCAGAAACCCAATCCAGCGTTAGTCATTAAACCAGGGGAAGAATTTTCTCATTGAATGATAAATCTGACTGTTTTTGCTGGAGAGTAGAGACTAGAGACTGCCCCAAAATAACTGGAATTATTAAAACAGAATTATTATTACCCTAGGGGGTATGGGAAAACAAAAGTATGGCTGGGTTGTGTGCTAATTTAAATTCTATGCATGGAGTCATTGGACTGAGCTAGGAACTAGTTTGAAAAAAGGTGCTTGTAGTTCAGTGTATTTAGCTTTCAAACATGGAATTATGAAGATATGGAAGAGTTAAGACATTCCTACTCTCCTAATGTAAAAGAGTGGTCATTTTACTCTGTTGACAGAGGGGTGTTAGTTTTGCTCTTTTGAGAGTGAAAGTCGCGCTGTCTCACTTTTTTTGGTAGTGAAATTGGAACGAACTAGGTAAAAGTACCTATTTGTCCTAATTAAATGGTTGTTTGCCATACGGCTATTTGCAAGAGCGGTATGGAAGGTAAAACAATTGATTTTTCACTCAAGAGAGTGTGGGTTCGAATCCTGTTTCACAAAGCTGGATGTTCTGTGTAATAGGATACCTAAAAAAGAACTAAAAACACTCAATTTAACTGTGGTTCATTACAAGCACCCGGTATGTAGGTTTTCTCAGGATTCTAAGTTACAGTGATTTGTTCATGTTTGAGGCATCTTTGGCTTCATTACCAGACATTAAATATAACAACAAGAACTTGGCTTTTAATGTAGAGTTGGAGGCTTTATCAGACAAAGATGAAAATAAACATAAAATGTTTATTGTCTGGGCGTGTAAAATGATTTGTGTATCATGATGTGATTTTTTTGTAATAATAACTATAATGTGCAGGTATCCATTGAGAACTCAAAGCCCAGCAAAACAATGAAACAAAAATGTTGGAGGGAATGATGTGAACAAAAAGTATTAAAGAGGGTAGTGTTTATGTTGCAGTCATGTAGTCATACAGTCATAAAATGAGACTTGACCCACTTGTAACAACTATTTGAATTGTTTTTTCTGTAAAGGTTTCATCTAAACTTGGCTGCTAATCGTTCTTGCACATAATATTGTCTTTTATTTCTTAATTACATACAATAATGTTTTTTCTCTTCATATTTTTTTACAATTTTATTCAGGGTCCAAACAGCGCAATAACAGGATAGATACAAATATTTGACATTCTAAAACTGTATATATATACAATCAACATTACCTGGATTCATAAATGAGTCACTTCTAAAATTAATAATGAGTTTACATGTGAATAATGTGAATGGTCATAATCAATAGGCAATAAATAGAAAATTACCCAAATAAACCAGGTTGATTGTACTTTTGTATATGGATTCTTAAAGCGGCCAACATAATTGGTAATTTTCAAAGACCAGTATCTGCATTTTATGTGAGCCAACATGCAATATACATGAAATGATAAACCTGGGAAAGTTTAGCTCAATCAGTCATCAGAGTCAAAATAAAATATTGGATAACTCCTTTTATATGTTTATTCATGAATCTACTTCACTCATACTTACCTGTAGAGCTTAATACTACTTTTGCATATTTCCCTATACCTGAAAGTAATATCGCTTAGATTAAACACAGCGCCCTCTATTGGCCCACTGATCTTTCGGTTGGTCAGGTAAGACGTCTTTGTTAATAGCTCTGCATCATTCGTTCTTCTTCAGTAGGGGGATTTTCAAACATCAGGTTTTGGACTCCCCAGATCAAAACCAGTAGTTACTCATTTTCTCAAAAATATGACCATCTTCAAAGTACTATTAACGTTGTGAGCAAATCTATGAATTTTTATTTTTTCAATCTTACAAGTGTTATGCACACCCTTTAAGCTCCACTGCTCTTACCAAGTAAGTTTTTTATCAAACAATTATTTTGAGTAGTTACCAATAGTGTCTAGTGCCTTTGAGAAGTGTCTCATTTAATAAGCTATTGCTGCTGGATTTCTCTCTCCTTTATTAAGAAACGTGATCCATTAAATATTAATGTCGTTTAGCACGTTTTCAGATCCTTCATTTACAATAGAGTTGATTGTACTTCTGCCGACCTCGACATCATAAAGCCATTCATTTTAATTGGTCATTAAATAATATGCAGGGAGTTATAGCACCTGTGATTAATTTAAGCTTTTCCTTGAAATGCTGAATGAATTCAATTTGTAAATAAGGGCAGTTGTACTTTTTTTCATCTCGCACAAATCATATTATTCAAACATATTGTGTAGCATAATGTGTTAAAATGAGGTTAAAGTTTGGCATAGAACAAGAAACCGGTTTGTTGGTTCTTGAAGTATGGAAAAGTCTAGTGTGACAAGTACCTTATTTATAAATATTTGAATGAAAGTAATTTAAACAAAAAATCCTGTTCAGAAAAGAAAGCCTGATAAAAAATATTGTGTTGTTATTTTACATAGGACCTTAACTCGGTGTTTGAATGGGCCTTGTAATGTTCCACTAGTGAAGGGTACTTGTATGAGAAAAGTAACAGTTTTTAACTTTTTAGAGGAGATCATTTCAAAAGTGATTGACTCTGTGACAAAATCGGATTTAACAGGTGACCTTGAGTCTTGGAATAATGCTTAAATTACTTTTTACAGGTGAAAGCTTCCAAATAAGATGATTGAATCTGTTCATCATGTTAATAGCAGGTTGTTGATTTAACATTCATATGAGTTATTTATGTTTAGGTTAGTACTTGGGAAGAGATTTGTGAGGGGTGTTTATTCACTCTGTCCTACATTCTGATGGAAACAATTTGCTCTGATCCTGTTTTGATATCAAAGGAAAGGGTAGACTGGTTTTAAGCTTCCTCTTTATAATAACAAATATAGTGCAAGCTCAACATTTAGTAGAATGAGTGGTAACTTGACTCAGGCACGTATGTGTTTAATCATTGCTTCCTGGTTTACTTGTCGCTGAGATTCCAAATCTCCCTGAAACATTAATGTCTGTTTTCTTAGATAGTGAAAGTCAAATATTTGTAAACAGTCGATAAAGGTAAACATAAGATAAGTTTAATAAGTACATAAGAAAGATTTAAAATGTTCAGGAAGTATTTATTTTAAAAGTGAAGCTTAGGGCTTATAAACTGACAAAAACATCTTTATGATAGCACAATTATTTGCATCAGTTGAAGGAGTCAAACTTAAATAGACGACAACACCCTTTGAAACTTTCTGTGGTTAGTATAATATCATAACCTGTTATGATCATCACTATTTAAAATCATATCCTGTTTGCCAGATCTTCTCTCCTCCTCATGTTGCCCATTGGTCGGGATGTCTGGAAATAAAGGAGTTATTTGTGTACCTCAAAACCATAATTATCTTACCATGTCATAAACAGATTTCCAATTATTGAGAACAGGGGAAGTACGTTATGATTTCATAAAAATACAGAGCTTTGGTTCATCGAGTGTTGAGTTTTAATTTCCAGGCATGTGTTATCCATCTAGACTGGGTTTTCGTTCTGGATCTTGCGAAAGAGAAAACGCCTGAAAGAAGCCCTAGGGGCCGGCCTTGGCAGTGCGACTTGGGAACACACCCTTCCCTTCTGGCACTTACACCCCCACTGAACATGAACTTCAATTTGTAATGGTCTGACCTTAGTCCATCTAGGTGTCAATACCATTGACCTCTGTGTCAAAGGTCAAGGAGGTGATCCATAATGAGAACAAAGAGGGTGATTCAGAGAGGGAGAATGATGATTTGGTTTTGAAATTCAGCAGAGCTGGATTCCTCATTTGTTTATGACGCTTTGGAAAGGGTCGAATAAAGAATGCCTTGTAGTTTTTGTGTTTCTCAGAAAAGAAATCGGAAAGTACATTGATGCCATTTTTCAGATATCAAGTGTTCTAAAACTTGTCTACAAAAACATTTTGCCAGTTCGACTATGTATTATTTCCAATTTTACCAACATTTGGATTCCTCATTTGTTTATGACGCTTTAGAAAGGGTTGAATGAATTCCTTGTGGTTTGTGTGTTTCCCTGAAAAGAAATTGGATAGTACAATCGAGCCAATTTTCCATTTTTCAAGTGTTCTAAAAATGGTTTTTCGAACTCTTTATAAAGCATTTGGCTTGTTCTGCTACATATAATTTCCACTTGTACCAATAAGTTTATGAAAATAGATTATGAAAATAGTTTGTTTGCCCCTAGGCTCACATGTAACCTTGGAAGGAAAACATATAAAAACTGTTTGAAATACATTATCTATCAATGAGTAGAATTACAGTTTCCTCTTTATCTTCAGCAGTGGAGTGTGAAATATCTGTCAAGTCTAGCTCTAAAGTGCCCCATAAATATTACCAGTCTTGACCATGGAGACCAATAAACCAATTTACCTCAAAAGGTCCAGGTGTCAACCACTTTGACATCATTGTTATTCTGGGGCAGTAAACAGGAATTGGTCGCTGTTACTGATTTTTTAAAGGCTGTGTCACAAGGGGGAAGTTGCGGAATTGGAAATTGCTCTTCTGGGAACCATAAAGCGTATATTTGGGCTGTCTGTATGTTCCGCATTTATATAAGATTTGGTGGGGTTGGAGCATGGATGTGGTATGCATTTTGTAGTCCACTTTGCCTGGCAAACTAGAGCATTGCACTGCAGTGCATTCACTTGTAAAAGCGTTTAACATTACATTGCAGTTCACTTAAAGCCAGTGGACATTTTCGGTAAACAGTAATTTCCAAGGCCCACACTTCGTGTATCATAACTTCTATATAAAATAACAAACCTGTGAAAATTTAGGCTCAATCGGTCATTGGAGTCGGGAGAAAATAACGGGAAAACCCACCCTGGTTTCTACACGTTTTGCCGTGTAATGACATTGTTTAAATTAATCCCATAATTCTCGATATCGAGATTGTTTTAATGTTTTCTCAAAAAGTAAAGCATTCCATGGAATAATATTTCAAGAGAAGTCTTTTACCATTACCTTCTGTAAACCCTGTAAGTTATTTGTAAATCTGTGAACTTTTAATTTTTTTTTTCTGTACCGAAAGTGTCCAATGGCTTTAAAACACATTTGTATTGTTATTGTTTTGCTCAAACAAGAAAAAGTCTGAAAAGAAGAACTCAAGTTTTAACCTTCCATAAACTGTATCATTGCTGTGGATATTCTACAAATCTTGTTGACAATAGAGGGAGCCCTTTCTCATTCGTGACACATCATGACTATCGACATTCTTTTACTGAAACTTGTACGTTTGGCATTCCTTATTGATGAAATACTATGGTATGTTTACAGTTTCTAGAATTCATCACCATTGCCCAACAATGATCAAAGACCAATCTGTGCCCTTCCAAACTTACCAATAGTTTACAGGTGTAGAAAGTGTAGCGTAACTCTAAATTCCCAGCAAAGGGGTTCTTCATTGTTGATGTATACTACTCGCATCAAATTTCTTGAGGTTGGAATTACTCAATTCCCAGCTTGAGGTGTTACAACTTTGATATGGTATTAACTCCCCCGAGGGGACATATTGTGTTGTGAAATAAATCACTTGGGTGAAGCATGGAGGAAGGAAACTCTAACATTCTTCCTCTATGGGTGAAGGATGGATGAAGGAAAGTACATGGTGAAAATAAGTTTGTAAGTTTGTCGATCAACAAGAAGTCTCCTCAGGGTTCAATGTGTACAAAGAGAGAGAGAAAGAGATTTCATACAAAATACAACCAACTTATACATTTAAAACAACCTTTTTTTGTGAGGAGGAAATTTTATCAGTTTTTCTTCAAGTGGTATTATCTCTTTTGTTAGATTTTTACTGTGAAATGTTCTATTTTGCTGAAGAACTTTCAAGAACATTAGAAAGGGAAATGTTATATAAAGTACATTTTGGTCCAAAGACTAAAATATAAATTTCTTGATTAAAAAAGAGAGTAAAATACTCCTAGAGTTAAATGTACTTTATACTTTCCAAGAATTTCTCTTGAACTCTTCAACAGAGCAAGAAAGTTACTTTATAAGGACGTTGAAAAAAGTAATAAATCCAAAGTAAATTTCACCATCTGTTCCAATTACAGATAAAGACCCGTTAAATCAATTTTTGCTGTACTCCAATTATAGGCAGACTTTGCCTTTACAACACAGACATCCAAGATGTCAGTCAACCACAAAAATTGAGTTCATAGGGACCGACAAGGTAATGGGCCTTTCCGTTGCTTTAGGGTATGTTGTGGCCAAGATAAACACCTCAGCAGTTTGAGGAGTGGGTTTGAACTCCAGTTCGTATGTTGGACCACCGGGCCCCCTGTTTCATCATCAGACAGTAGGATTTGGTGTCACGGACAAGGATTATGGGCTGCAAGCCTGGGGCAGGAGTGTGGGTTGGGTATTTGATCAAATAAACTTTGCTTGCTGGCGGAGAGTCTTCTTTTCAATGAACTTTTCTTTCCTTTGGTGGTAGAAGGTATAGAATATTTTAATAGCATCCGATCCCTTGAGTATGGTTTTTCAGGAATTACTCTGGAGTCAGGGTTTTGGAATTTTGTAATCGTACTTGTCACAACATGGTAAAATGTGAGGTAACAGACAAATGAACTACCTTTGATCTAGACCGGAGGTAGATGTTGATGTCAACATTGTGTCACTTGTTTTGAGTTAGTGTGTACTGCTTGTTTTCATCATGATGTTCTTGGCATATAGGGACAAGATTAATTGTTCTTAGCAAAACAGAAACCCTCACTTGAAATAATGAATCAAGTTGTCCACACACAAGTGTAACTCTCTTTAACTTCTTTACTACTTTAAAACTCAAAGAAACTTGTGGCTTTCTGTATGAGAACTTTGTAGCAAAATGAGTGTCTGAGTTTATTAACCCTTACTTGGTAACCCACAGGGATGTAAGAGCAGTAATTCAATCACACTTCCTGCAATATAAAACATTCCGACTCTGAAGGATTGGTCATCCAATTGTAAACATAATCACAATGACATAAGGTCATGGGTTATTTGAAGAGGTGGTTTGGGACTGTCAGTCCCTCGTGTCAACTCAATCCAAGGTGCTTCAGTGACACTGGTGACAGTGTTAACCTCCAGTTTCAGTTGGTGTGTGTTCTTTGGAGAGTCAAGTTCTACTTCAGTATTTCGGTATAGGTCTTATTTTGAGACATCCATCTATGGTCTACTCTACACGGTATAAAGCAAACTGCACTGGATTTATTTTTGGTTGAGCATCTTGTGATGACTCTTCATCTTGTGAAGACGTTTTTGAAGAAGTTAGGTTTTGGAAACTTTTCATCTCACTGAGCGTCTAGCTGACTTAATGTGCCAAATTTTGTGTAGTTCTAAAGTTGAAGAAACGTTTACCCCTGTTTGCATCTTGTTCTCAACATCATCTAGACTTCTTCAGTAAAAGGCATTGGTTTGAAACATCCATATCTTTAGTCCACTCTGCATTGTATCAAGAAAACTGCACTGGAATTATTTTTGGTTGCTGTATGTACATCTTGTGAGTTCTCTTCTTGGAAGATGTTTTTGAAGAAGTTGAGTTTTGCAAACTTTTTATTTCACTGAGCATCCTGACTTCTTCTATGTGTCAAATTATTTTGTGTTTCTGAAAACTTGTTTTCTCTGTCTGCAAGAAGATATAAATCCGATTCTGATCGCACCTCTCATCTGAATTAGATACTGGTAAGTTGCTTACTACTTTCATTCTATTAAAAATCAACTAAATTAAATTCAATGCCAAGTGGAGGTTTAAGTGAAAAAACTTCCGTATTCTGTCACCGTTCTGAAACAAATTAATATCCAATTTACTCTATGAGATATTCCTTTTGGTAAAAATGAGTGAAAAAGTAATGGCAAGATACGGACATTTTTCCATTTAAGTGCTTGAAATTAATCACTAGTCTGTGCTCGTGTAATCCATTGGTCTATGCTATAGCGCCCTCTATTGGTCACTATCTCACCACACATTATTGATGCATGATTTTGCATGACTCATTGTATGGTTGGACGAACTGCGAAACAATCCATCTTATTAGATCATAGACAAATCATGTCTGGAGGCTCACATGAAGTATCATAGCGCCCTCTGTTGGTAACGGATCAATTTTTGCAGTTAGAAATTATTTCCTTGGTTCTTTGGAATTTTAATGGTTAAATAAACCAAAATTAATATCAGTACTGTGGCAAACAGTCTTGAATCATCCGGGTTCTATTCAAAATCATGCCATATATGTTTTTCACTGAATAATTTTCACTATAATGAAAAAAAATCTTGAGGTATAAGGTAGCATTTTCAATAGATTAAAAACATTCAAGAATACCACACTGCTTCTTTTAGTCGGGGATGTTGGTTTTTGTAATAGTTCAAGGTAATATTGCTGTGTGACAATAGACTTTTCTTTTGTAGAAAAAAAAAAGTTAATAAGTTGATACAACAATGCTTTCATAAACATATCACTGAAATGACAATTTTAGCTACCCAAGATAAAACATAGTTTATATATTATTTAAAAAAAACTTTTTACCAAAAGGGGCTTACTTCTGCTATTTAGTTATATTCAATGAATGGAAGTTAATGTTTGTAAACAAAAGCAAGCTCCATACAAGTTCGGCCTAGTATAAGAGATGTTAAATTTGCATAGCTGGGATAAAGTAGTTGGAAAACACACCCTTCCAACTGATCCATTTATTAAGCAGGGGTGTTTTACTATACCAAAACAGTAAAACCACTTTCACAGCTAAGGGTAAGAATTGATTCAGTGCACACAAAACACTTTGGTGCCAACTTTTTAAAGACTCTTCCATTTGAGTCAGGGGTGAACAAACTTCCATGGCTTCTCTGGTTGCACAATGGCTGAAAGTGCTGAGACTTTTCCATTTCTTAGGCGGGGAGGATGAAAATACAAGAGGGGTTCACAGACATTGTTTACATTTAAAAGACTGTTTTAGAGGACCTCTTATAATAATGTTATTCAGACTGTTCAATAATATTATTTGATGATCTTTCATTGAATGAATGTGAGAAATGAACATACAATTTACTAATAACCGTGGTACTAGAAAATGGTTGTCATATCAGATTCAAGGACTTCAATTTTTGTTCCGTTTTTTTTTGGTCTCAGGAATTTGTTGTATCTTTTTTTTATCGAGAATCTTTTACTGTTAAAGTATTCACTTTTCTTTTCATAAAATTAAGCGAACCTTGAATTACATTTACTTGAAATGCCTCAATAATAAATTAAAATAAAAATATATAAAAAAACTTTCTATTTCTCCTGTAAAGTGCAATCAAATGAAAATTTGATCTCAAAATTGTTCATTATTATTATTATTATTATTATTATTATTATTATTTTCTTTTTTAACCCACAATAAATGAATGTTTTCATTTGCCATTCCCAATCAAACAAACAGGCAAACCATGATTATAATCCATACAAATCTTTATTCAACAATAATTTAAAAGAATATTATTTTCATCAGGGGAAAAGAAATGGAATACAGAATTGATGCTGTAGTGTTAAAGTCGACATCATCTTTCAATCCCACGGGTCATTAACATTAATTTGTGCATCCAGCCTTTTCCTATCATTATCACTTCTCCCGCACTCCTCCATCTAGGCCACTGTGTCTTATTTCCGATTCCACTCCACTCGCCCATCAATGTTTTTTCTTGGGGAACGGGAACATAAACACGGCACAAGGGGCACAGCCAATATCACATACCAGTGATCGATTCCATTGGAACGGTCCCCAGCACAATAACCATTTTCATAATTGGCCGAGCTGTCCGACACCGCAATTTACTCATAATATTCGCTTAATGACCCCCAGACCAATCTCCCCCATGCCTGTGTATCCCGCCGACTCTCACACCGCCTTTCTTCATAATCCCAAGTGCCTGTCTTTTTTTTCTCCCCCCTTCTTCTTCTTTTTGGTGCGATTTAATTTCACGAGCGAGCAGCCACTGTGGTGCAGCCGTGACTCATCATCTGCACCCGGTATCCTGGGACAATGGGGACCAGTGAGGGCCCCGGGCCCCGTAAGGACATGAACCAATAATAAACACTTAGCATGAAATTTATCAATGTGCGTTTCACGACTTGCCAGGCCCCTGTTAAAACATGCCAATTTTAAGAATAAAAGAACGTAGTCTTAAGTGCGCCCCGGGTTCTTCCACTCAAGGCGTATCTGCAGGTGCCATAAATGGGCCAGTTACTCTGATTGAAGGGGGAACTATCGGCAAAAAGAACTAGCTAAATTTGGTCCCAAAGGATGAGGTACTAACTACGTTTTTTAAGAAGACACGTTTAACAGCATATAATTGGCGGCTAGTGCCAAACATTTTGTTTATAGTGAATAGTGTCTTAAGGCAATAATTACCTTTTTTGGTAATCTTATACTTATTGGCAATTTTATTTGAAGGTGAAATCGTTTATCCTCTCAGTCTTATGTGTATGGCTCCAATATTTACAGTGAGGTTTTTTGGGGGACTTATTTATCTGGTTTACTTATGATAATCAAACTTGAAGTTTTACACTGCCAGGACCAAATTTCCTGGCTCTACGTACCATGGAATTCTGTGCTTACTCCAATAGAACTATGTGCTTTATAGGGCGCCGTAAGCACAGAATTTTGAGGCAAGCGGAGCCATAGTTTGCACCAGCCTTGTTCAGATACTTCACAATTCTTTTGAGATAGTAAATAATGTCTTCAAATCTTCATTTTGTTTCATAAAATTATCTTGTACACCATCTCAGACTACCTCGTTGCAGGCAAGATTGGTTACAAAAAAATCAAGTTGCAATCCATTCATCGGGATATTTGTTTTGAAATATCTAGTTGAGGGGGTAATAGGAATGTGGGATGTGGATGAGAAACAACTAAAGAGTTCATTTGAAGTGGCTTCTTTATTACGTTTTAAATGAAACTGCCAGGACAATGGAAACACTCAGACACTTTAACGAACTTGGCACGATCCCATCTCAAGATATCTTCAGTAGGCAGTCCACTCTGATAGATGAACAGACAGATGTTGTCATTAGTTTGCAGAGGCAGTAGGAAGATTTGACAAGATGCTAGAGTGTTGCATTTAGGAGAACATTCACTCTCACTCAATCATTCTTCCTCCTCCTTGTGTGCATCCCTTGCATCCATCAGGACCCTAATGAGAGACCATCATGAAACCATTCCAAACTCAAATGTTGTTAACATCTTAGACATCTCGTTGATTCCATCCAGGGTTGCAATTTTGCATAGACATTGTTGTGCATGCATGTCTCTGGATGACCATGCTTGTGATATCCAAATTTTTGCTATCTCCAATAAAAAAATCACACTAGGTTGGCGTGTTATGTGAATACTTACACATTTTGTGCAAAAACTTTGTCTTTGGTTCCAAAACTTGAAAACAAATTCATAATGTGGTTTAAGCCCACTTCATACTTCCTGGGAATATGAAGGCGATATACGAATGTTGACATCACAGGGCTGTGTTCGCTGCTTATGTTTCACAGGTGCTGAGCACATTTCAAATGACACAAATTATTTGTTGAGAATTGTTGACGTCAAAATTCGTATCGCATTCAAATTCGTAGGAAGTATGAAACCGGGCTTTATACTGCAGAGAAAATGGTATTACGGAATGTTAAAAGATTTTCTACATGCAGCAACAATCCTAGAAACACTTAGAAGTTGTGTTAATGTGCCAGTGAACAGTTTCTTATTGATTATAGCTGTACAGTTTACACCACATTCTTTGTCTTTAGCTGAGGCCATAATGTTTTTCCAAAATAATTCATGATGGTAAAACTTCTTTTGTTGGTGTAAATGTTTCTAGAGTGGCTGTATAAAGGTCAAATTCAGTCTCGTGGTGCACTCATTTTCCAATACTTTGAGTCCTTATGAAACTGGAAAATTAGAAGTCTAATTATCCTCCCATTTAGCGGTGTAGAATGCTCGTTGAATTTGATACTCTTCCAGTGCGAAATTGTTTAATATCTGAGAACATCAAGTGGCATCACATTTCAAATATATATGAGATTGTTCATTTTACACCAGGAATTTTGTGTCCATTTTCAATCAAAATTGCACTAAATTTGATCTTTGGACTAATGAAAATTTTCAGTTTGGATTGTACCCTTACTTACTTTATGAATGTACAAACCCATTAACTGTTACCATCCAATGGCATCATGTTTCAAATTTCTCCTCAGAAAGAATATAAAATTTAAGTGAAATTTCTCACCAGTTTTAAGTAAGGTGTGAATATTGTTTTACAAAAAATACTTTAGGACTCTACCTCTTGGATGTTTAGTGCACCAAAAAAACACACCTGAATTTGACCTAGAGCCCTTCTGCAACTTTCAACTGACTAATTGGTACTACACAAACCTATGATGTCATCAGATATGGCTTTTCTCATTGGCTTACAGGTCAACGTCAGATACATTGATCTAGCCAAAGCCATTGCCAAAGCTGTTTATACCTCAGCTCTCTCAAAGTTGACTGAACTGTCTCGTCTTGCAGTCTCAATTGTCAAGACAGCTTTGTACAAAGAGTATATTTGTATGTTCAAGTTATCAAATTTTATTTGCATACTGTAAGAATCTTTCCGTAATTTGTAACTGACTGAATGCATAACTCGTAGATTCCGTCATTCAGAAAAAGTTGATCGAACCGTGTACTCGTCGTGACGTGATATCATCAAATATCATTTTAGCCCTCAAGGCAAATAGATCATTTCCATACGCCACACTGCCGCGACCCAAGTACGCATGAACTATGAAATTAAACACTATCAATGAGAGAGAGAGAGTAAAGAGTACTATAGAGTGCCTCAGTGTGACTCATAAGGAATTAGAATGTACACAGCTGTTTTGCACTCATTTTAGGCCTGATGGACCACTCATTGGATCATCCCAATTTTCTGTAATTTGTGAGATTAATGTTTAGTCATTTTTTTCAGGAACCAGGGATTAAATGAGCGTCAAGCTTTGCGAGCGATGGGTCTAGACTTTTTGAGAAAGCAAAACAAAAATTAAAAATGCGCAATTTTTTGTAATTTTCTGTAATTTGTGAGATTAATGTTTAGTCATTTTTTTCAGGAACCAGGGATTAAATGAGCGTCAAGCTTTGCGAGCGATAAGTCTAGACTTTTTGAGAAAGCAAAACAAAAATTAAAAATACGATATTTTTTCTAAAGCGAGTAGGACGCTAATGGAGGCAGGCCTTTTTTTACAATTTTGTTAATCCGATCTAGGCCTACTGTATGCAACTTGCCATGGAGTCCAAATAACGTGGTGCCCTTTTGTGTTTCTTTTATAAAAAGTTGACAAATATGGACAAACAGATAAGAACTTGAAATAAGGTAAATTAAAGCATTGCAGTCCACTTGCTAAGTTTTGTTGAATAAATTAAAACAAAAATACAAATGGATAGGATACTTAGATAGGAGAGGATAAAAATGCTAGAGGGGTCCACTCGATATCATGAGATGAATTATGAAACTTTTTTTACTAAGTCTTTTGAAATTAAAGCGATCCGGTCCTCCTGTTTGGGAGCAATTTAGAAAATGTTGCTGAATAAATAAATAAACAAATAAAAAACTAGATAGGATCTTTGAAAGTTTGGCAGCCAAATATTGCATGAAGTTTTTTTAGAGCGACTTTCTGTCAGTGTGTTAAACCTTGAGTCCTGCCCCAAGTCGACTTAGCAGAACTGTTGAAACACATTCACTGAAGTCCTCTGTAAACACTAAGCCTGATTGTGTTTGCAATAATACAATTATTGTCCATTTTCTTTGTTATAAGTTAATAAAAAGAGAAGTATGTTGAAGGTGTATGTTATTTGAGTGCTTTAAAGGTAATTTATGCATTCTTTGGGGGTTGAGAAACATTCTACAATCTCAAATGAAGTTTACCTCAAATTGAATTTGATTCACAATGTATACTCACAAGAAGTGCTTACTCTTTGCAAAACATCGAGGTAGTCTGTATTTTGTGAAATAAAAAGTTTTATAAATTTTGTTTCTCTTGTAAATTAAAACATTTCAAGCAGGTGGAACTACTAGAATAATTTTGATATTTGATATCACGACAGCTTCAATGTTTCATCCCTTGGAATGAACTCCAATCCATTTTTTGTTTTTTATTTCTTATAAATATCTACAAAAATAGTCAGTCAATACCCGGTGAAAAAGAAACCCCAAATAAATAGCTAACTTTTTAAAACTCATTATTTACAACAGTACATTTACGACTACTGTCGTGATGATTTTAAAATCACGCTTCCCTTTTACACACTTAGTCCATGAATTTCTAAACAGTCACTAAGGGTCTGCAAGAATAATTTGGGCATAATTAATTACACTTTAGCAGGTACGCTGTGTTTGAACTGAATGTCTGAGTTTGCAAGAGAGCCATCATTCTTCATTTAGTCCATGGTTCTGTAATTAAACAACCTAATATAGAATGATTGATGAGTATTGGAGGGAGAGTGTACAGTGTATAGAGGCAACATCTATTCATTTCAAACCTAAATGTCTTGCAATTCACTGTATGAAATTCAATTAATAGGCCTACATGATGACGTTTGGATGACCTTTATGTAGGCTTACTACATCATCGGTCTGTTAAAGTATCAAATTAGACAAGGGACCACTGTTTGAGAATGTTGCTTGACAAATGTATTTGTTAGGCAAGAGCCAGGCACAAGCATATTTTAAAATCTGTATTTTTTGTCTAAAGTAAGCGATTTGTACTGTAGCATGGTTGTTGTTTACTTATAGCTAAATAGTTTCAACCTGTATAGGATTTGAGGCATTGCATGGTGAGGTATCAATGTATATTTGGTTTGCGGTAACACCATGTGTGTATCTACTTGCCAGGTAGAGTTGTTCTTAGGGAACTGTCTTGCTTTATTCTACTGCCGTGGAGTAGATAATCGGAGGTTCAGGAGACTTCTCAGTTCTGAAAAGAACTGTCCTGCTTTTTAACTATTACCAGGGCGGATGGTATAGAAATTAGACTGGACTACTACTTTAGCTTATAGGATCGACATTAACTGTACTGCCGCGGAGTCAGTTCTGAATTGGTCTCAACGTTTCGACTAGCTTGCTCTAGTCATCGTCAGGAGACCTGCTTCTTGAAATTGTCCAATTAAGAGGCCACTTGATGCTAAGATGATGTAAAGACCAATTAATTACCCTTAGAAATGTCTTCAATAAGCCATTTGCGGGTTGCATTATGTCTGGTACAGTGCATTGCTCTCCAACAAGTAAATGCATAATTTGAATATGTTACATGGTAAGGAGCAAGCGTTTTCCTAAAGCAGTGTTGGAGCCTGAACAATTTTAGTGGTGGGCTCCAAATCCAATTTGGTCCACCATGTTTGGATATGGGGCCATCATTGCTGAGTTGCAAGTTTGGGTAAATCTGTGCTGGGCAGCGCAGTGTATTTGTTTCTGGGCAAACCCGCCTGGCACCCTGCCAACTGTGACTACAACACTACATATTAGAGACGACTAAGGATTGCACAAGGATTGCTATCTGAAGCTTCCTCCAAAACCTAACTCTTAAGTGACCTACTAGATCTTCAAGAAAACAGTGCCTGAACATGCCAAACAAAAACAGTTGACTGTTAGACAGATCAAACAGAAAAGTAGTAGAACTATGCACACCAACTGTAATTGTTGAATTTAGGAAATAAAAAAATTGTCAGAAAAGCAACACAGAAGTTGTGATAATTTCACTGAAAGGCAACACACACATGATACCTAACCTTGAAGCATTATCAGGTTTATTCAAGATGTCCCCATTGACTTTTGCTAATTTTTATGAAAAAAAAGTCCCGCAATCAAATTGATTTTGTTTAAGTCTAGAAGATTATTTGTTTGAGAAGGCATGTTAGTGATCGTGTGACTACTGAAGAAATACACCTGTTAGTATAAGAAAGGGATTCAACAACACTCCCAAAGATAGATTCTTCCAATTCTCCCGTAATTATCAGAATAAATCCGTGGCTCTGTAAGGGCTCAAAAACCAATTAAGACTGCCCTCTTTCAGAGAGGCGCCGTCCATCGTCTTGGCTCTCTTTCCACTTCATTGAATGTTGAAAGCCGACTTATCCCTGCACTTGCGCTCCGATATCGCCACCTCACACATCCAGGATTACTCATCGAAAGACAAGCACAGCATCAGCGCAACGTCACGCTGATTGTCTAGCTGGTGTTGGTGTTGCTGTCGTTACGCGTGGTCGCCTTCATCCTGAAGTTGAAGATTTATCTAAGACACGGTTGGTCATTATCAAGAGTGAAACGGAAAGACTCGTTTCTATACTCCAGAGGTGATAAATTATCATGGATTTTTTTCTTGGCTTTTCTTATCAAACTGTTAATTTTTAACGGAGAAATAACCCGCTCCAGATGTTCAGCTACTGCACTTTCGTTTAAATTTGTACCGGTTGTGAGACTTGTGCCATTAATTCAGGGGGTCCAGGATTTGTAGTTCGCTCTCAATATTAAGAATGAAGAATTATATATATTTAATAAAATAAGTGTTCCAAGGGCTTTTTTGTAGGTTTTGTAGTTGATCTAACTTTAAAATGTATAAATAAATCTCTTTGAAGATATTTTTAGAACAAGGATCAAGGATTATTACAGAACTAGGTTCAATTGTGAGCCTGCTGTTTTTCATCTAACAATGCGGCTAGAAAGACAGAAAGTGATTGAGAAATAATCCCCACAAACCTCTGATTTTTTACGGCCGACATTTGGTCCGGTTTAGTCCTGATATGATCTCAATTTCATTCTTGACCCCCTTCCCAGTAAATCAAGCGTTAAAAATCTCTTTTGATGTCCCCCCAAAAGAATCCAATTTATCGTCACCATCCAGTGAATTCTCCTCCAGGCATAATGCTGGAATGCACTCACTAAAAACTTGCCATTAAAACCCTAACAGTAGAAGGGGCTAGGAGGGTGAGACCCCTCTTTATGGGAAATGAAGAGTAATTTAATAAGAGATAACACAAACCCACTTAGCAAAGGGATTCCTTCAAGGGAAGTAGCAAAATGGCGGGCGTGGTTCAGCGGCGGGCTCGCTGTTGTTTTGATATGTCAATTATGCAGATTATTAGAGACTTAACTTAGATCCTTTGACTGATGGATTGTAACCAGGGGACTGTTATTTAACAATGGTGGGTAGTTTCTGGGTTTGAATATAATGGACCAGTTTAATTTCTTTTCCTGTGTTTGTTAATGCTAACCTACCCCCCCCCCCCAGAAAACAATGAGTAATACACCATAACAATATTGTCAATTTTTCTTTGTTCAATCACAAATCATTTAACAATTTACCCAGTCAGTTTACCTTGGGGTTTACAGCAATACAAAAGAAGAATTAGTAACTAATACATAACATGTAAACAATTAGTAGGCCGAACTAAAGATTATTTAAACCAAAGCATGGATAAAGGGACAGGTGATCAAAGCAAGTTATTTGTTGACAGCAATCGCTTCAACTTTCTAATAATTCAAATAAACATGCTGGAACTTAATATTTGATATTTTCCCCCTCATAAAATTCCTCCACTGGGGTCAGCTACTGTAATGAAAGGCCAGATGAAAACCATTTGAAGGTAAACATTAAAGTGACCAACTTGTTTTAATTGCGATTCCACTTGGCAGTCTGTAATATATCACCTTGTAATATTCCCAATAATTTCAAGTATTGTTTACATTACCATCATTGGCTCAGCTTGGACGACTCTTCACCTCTGCTCGAAAATTATGATCGGGGTGAGGACCTTTTTGTGTCTGTACTCTTTAACACTTGATGAAAAAAACCAGTAATTGACTTAATTGTCGCTGACAATAAAATGTATGGTTGTGTGGATGTGCTGGTAGACTAAGGTCTGACAGTCTCTTGTAATAAATGCGCATAGATAACCAGTAATAAGGGTCTATGTATGCCTGAGTGCATGCCTGCCATTAAGTTTAGGATTAAACATGCGCATAATTAATGAGTTTACAGAGTGGACGATGCACTAGTGCATGTGAATGTTCACAAAATATAATCTGTCACATATTCGCATACGAAATGAGAACACAAGGCTTATGGACAAAATTAATGAGAAGTATGGTAGGGCTTTGACATTACTTGATCTTGATAGATGTTTTTACACTTACGGTGTGTCATTTGTGTGTACAGTGATGTACCCACAGTCTATGGGTAAAATAGTGCAAACAAATTAATGGCTTATGAGTTGCAATAAAGCAGTCATAGTATTTATGCATGCATGCACATCACAATGAACCTTTTTTATTTACACTTGTATGTGACTGCTCATACTAGCCATACATCATGGAAATCCTACTTTCAGGTATAAACCTGTAATATTTCTGAAAAGCCACGTTCCCCTTTTTCAAGTCTTGGTTTGAGGAGACTTCTCAGTAGAATAGTTTCACTACCAGACAAATGGCATACATTATTTGAAGTTCAGAAGTGTTTATGGCTTTGTTGTTATTGAGAACAAAATGAGTGGAATCATTTCCCTGTAGCTTTTAAAAAACAAATTTGAACTGACCTATCACCACCTTTAAAACAAACAAATAAATTGATGCAATCCCACGGTGTTAAATATGATTGCTCTGGAAAGATACCCTTGATCTAGATGTGACAGAGTATTTCAACATTTGTTTCACTGCCCAAGTGATCTCAAATACAACCACGCTGAGATGTTGCTTCTTAACTCAGTCTTCCTTGTAATCCTTGGCTATACCCCACAAATCCCCCAAACCTCCCCTCCCCAACCCCTTCCCTTCAGTCGTCAACCCATCCATGGTCCTCCGCACACACTATGTCACTAAAGAATCCAAGCTATCATTCAATCCATCACCATCCCTCTTCGTAGTCCCCATGGGAACCGGTTTCCGTGACGCTGCCTCATTACATCAGTCACTTCATCACGGCCCCCCTGTCTTCAGACCGCAAAGCCAGAATCCTATTAAATATGCAAATTAGGCCCTCTCATCTCTTCCATTGGTGCCGATACTGGTGGTTTAGAACCTGATTGCTATGCATGAATAATTATCACACACCAACATCCCAGCGCATAGTTGCATGTGCTTATGAACGGCCTGTAGAGAATCTTTAAGCCCAGGCTAAGACATGATTTCAATACATAAATATAGCCAGTGATGTCAGGTGAGAACTGACTGCTGCATTGCTGGCCAGTAGTAGTACACACTGTCATAGTTCAGTAGTACGTTCAGCTCACCAACACGCACACACGTGCATGCATGCAAACCAGCAGTAGTAGCTTCTCTATGTAGTAGTAGTGACAACCAACCTCCCTCCACATGGTGCATTGATAGCTTTTACTATACTGTCATGTACATCATCTTGATCCTGGATGATAACCTGGAACGTATGATGAGATGAGATATGTATCAGAGAGATGGAAGGTGCAAGTGTTACATCGTTGACAAGGCTACCACCACCACCACCACAGTTGTTTTGAAAAGGATGATTTCATTACAAACGGCACCTGTGTACAGATTCTACTGACTGCATCAGCTGTACAGCGATACAGGGCACGAGGCAGGAGGTAATGAATGAATGAGTGTCCATGAGATGAAATACATGTTCAGGAAACACGCACTGACTGCTAGTCTTGCCGCATCAAACACCTTAGATCGCTTTGCAGGAAGGATGCACATGGAGGATGTCTTTTCATGCTTTTTATTTCCAGTTTGGCTGTGAATGTATCTGATGTTTGTCATTTGCTTACATCCTTCAAGGTTTATACTTTCGTAGCTATTTGAGCAATGCAATTTATTACAGCAAACTCCTTTCTCCTTAGCATCATGCCAGACGTATTTTCTGTTTTATGGCAGACTTGTTCAACATTCAGAATTGAGCTTTGACAGTGCCTTGTCCGGGAAAGGAAGCCGTGGAAATTTTATAAGGAAGAAGATTGATTTTTTGTTCCCGTCTTGATATCAGAAAGAGTGTTTTCCACAAGCAGAGAGCCAAGATGTCGGTCATGTTGTGGAAATGGGATAAGAACAATCAAAAGATTAAGAAGGTAAGTTGAAACTGTCTGAGAAGCGTTGCTCTATCTTCAAAAAAATCATCAGTGATTAATTCTAGGATATTTTATAACGTTTGTAAATGTTTTGGTTTATTTTGGGGAGGAATCAAAGAAAAGTGTTTCATGTTACTTTCCACAACTGTTACATTAATTAGGTAGTCATTAGCATGATATTTTTTAAAGTGCAATTTTATTCCAAAGATGCAGGTACTGTTAACCTACCACTACATTCTACATTTATTTTATTACTGTCTACGTATATAAATATACACATGCCTTGTACTTTTTTCCTTGAAAAACATGTGACTACTGAAGCATGAATAGAATATCCAGATATTACAGGGTTGTGTGTATTTAGTGAATGCAATAGCATTTGGTGCAGAGATTTTCTTTGACAGCTGAGGTGTCAAGAAATAGTATTTCAACAAAAACAACATCATACACAAATTGTACGTCAGTGTTTTTTCTGTTTACACAAACTTGGGGTAGACCATAATGTCGCCAGAGGGGTGTCTGAAAGTGTGGTTTGGCCAGCCTGCTTTATCTGTCATTTGATTTTAAGTGAACAATTTGAACACCATTTAAAAAAAAGTTTCAGAATAGACCCTTTTCAAAACCGTGGTGTCGGTGTCTGCTCCAGGGCCTTATTTCTTGACTCTGTGCGCTTTGGAATTCTGCACTTACGGCGCAAAGAATTGTGTGCTTTACAGGGCATATAATCACAGAATTTCAAGGTATAGCAAAGGTTTGAAATTGGGCCCCAAAAAGCTGTGAAGCAGACAATTCTGCTTATAAAATTTCTTGGCTGAACAAGAAATGATCGGGATACCAGTCCCATACAAACTGTATATGGTATTCTGGCTAGTTACCTATTTCTGCTAAGCAAAAGTTTTTGGTGCTAAGCAAGTTGAAATAGGGCCCAGATACACAATGTATCTTAGGCTCTATCAGTAATGTGAAACTCGTACAATGCCTATTACATGACTGTTAGCCAGAGTCATTGCCAAAATGCTATGTATGTTATCGAAAAGAGACCCATAGTCTTGAGAATCCTAGTTCAAGACCCCTTGCTTACACTTTAAGGCAAAGTGACCCTTCCCCTGCAGTGATACTCTCACTCGTTAATTTCAAAATTACCAGTGCACTATGAGATTTTTCTGTGAAGAAATAATTAATATACTTCATACTCTTAAGTTATGTGAAAACCCCTCATTAAAAAACACATGCAAGTAGAGAGTATACAGTGCATATATAAACGTCAGTGTTGGGTTAAGAAAATAAATTATGTTAGTAAAATAATTTTAGCACAAGAATTATATCAACATTTGATCACTCTTGTATTAAACTGATCCAGGCCTGTATGCTTCGTTTTTGAAAGGCCAAGGGCACCAAGGCATTTTCTCCTTTAGTAAAGGGCACCCTATGAGTAAATTATAAATTTCTACTGGAGCCTTTCAAGGGCACCAAGGGGCAACGGAGGCAATCGCCTTCGTTGCCTCCGTGAAGTATCAGGCCTGCTGATCCTTTCTCAAATCCATTGAAAGCATGCCAAATACACTACAATTATTACCTGGCTATTTCCCCCCTTCTGAAGACTGTCTTAATTTATTCCAATATGGGACCCTTACTGTGAACAGTCAATATTTACATTCATAATATCCCAACATGAAACCAGCAGACCGGCACGTAGAGCTCTTATTGATATGGAGATTTTATTGATATATCTGGGACCGTTAAGATGCACATTGACAAATAATAATAATAGCAATACACAGCCCTGGGTTATACCTCTGAGTTATACACAAAGCTAATTAGACCAGATGGAGTGTTAGGTATGCAAATTAACCAGTAGGTAAACAAGAAAATTGATTTGAGATGTTGGTAGGAATTTCGCGATTGTATTTTGAGGTCGGGATACCATTTTAAAAATGTTGGACATTGTCTTCTGATCAAGCTAAAAGGATATGAAATCTTCAAATGCTTGTTGGGAATAGAGAAAAACTTTTAATTACTGGGAGTGGTTTATGTCTGATAACTGAAGCATATTCTTTCTGGATTTCTTTTTGAATAAATGAAATGCTGAAGAAAATGCAACATTTAAAAGGAGCATCTTTGACATCCTTGAAAATATTCAAAATGATTTGATCATGCCCTTCTTTAAAGGTTTTTGTCCTGTGAAGGGACTTTTATACAGCTGTGATCACCCCAGACAGACATGTGCATGGATATCCTCGGCAATTGACACATCAAAAAAACTTCCCTCAAGAAACAATTTCGTAATAATAATTTTGACAGTGTTGTTTACTTGAAAATGGAAATTAAATATGACATTTGTGAAAAAAAATTGGTATGCCCGAGGCTAAGAATTTAATTTCCTTCTTCTTGCACATGGTACAACTCAATCATGAAATTGAATTAAAAACCAAATTTGTAAGAAAAATAGAAATACATCATAATGAATATGATAGATCTGTTTCATTTTTGTCCTGGAATCGTGTACCTCATATCAGTCCACAATAGGAAAACAATTTGGTATTCAAGTAATGGCGTTGCCCCAATCAGTGACACCACACTGCTGGTGACTTGAGGTACATAGAAATGTAAATGCAATTTTACGTGTTTTATGGGTAGTGTCTGTGTCTTGTGTCTGCCATTTTGACAGGGGTAAATGGTGTGTATACAGAAGAAATGATCAGAATAACTAGATTGACTAATGAGTCAGTTTGTGGAATTCTTTAGAGTGATCGAGACTGTCGGATGTTTGGTCAGATCCTCGTCCTAGCAAATTAATTTGTTTATTCTTTTCTATTCCTTGTTCTCCAAAGTGTACCCTATATATTGAAATGCATTGAGTTTTTTTTTATAATTGCGCTCTTTGAATAGTGGATTAAAATAAGCAAAATAATTGCTTAGTAATTAGTTTCAGTTGTCCTAAATTGGTAGGATATATCAGGATTTGTGTAGCTTTGAGCTTCTCCTTCATACACCATAATTAAACCGACATGAAAATAATGACCTCAGAATCCTGAAATGGCAAGGTGTTAATCACAACACTGTTAATAATAGCAGATCCATGAACCACCAGGCCGTATAGTTCTTGTCCACTACAGACAAAGAAAACCACAGCCATGGTTCGTTGTCAAACCAGAAACCCCAACAGAAAGGAAAAATCAATACGACATATATAATTACAAGCATTGTAGGCTACAGCAGAAATAAGGCCATGAGATCCCCCCCCCCCCCCACACACCAAATGTAAAAATACAGGTTCTACGCTTGGCGAAATTAGGGCATCAATAACACCAGTTCCTTTTCTCAGTTGCTCTTTTTCTTGTTTTTGCGACACGCTGATGTGTACACAGAGCAATTTCACTGAGCCCCGGTAGAGATCTGTTGTCATCATACGAGATGTGACAGGCTGATATAAATGGGGCTATTTGCTGCTAAGTGCCCCATCATCTAGGGCAGCGGGTAACCAGGGCTTGCATAACGTCACGAACATCTCCCCCACATGGGTTCATCTATATGTATCGTGCATTCCCGAATCACAGTTTTGCATGTGTTTTGATGATTCTATTTTGTAGTCTCGTGGTGTGCAGGCCGTATTCTCCTGTGAATACTGGTCAATGGGTATAAATATTATCTACTTTTACTGGTCAAATCTGGTTTGTCTTCTTAGGTACTTACAAGCAACAGTTTCAGAATCTTTATTCAAGGGTCTAAATATAGTTGTATTGCCATTTACACAGTTATGCGTGGTTGGCAACAAAATGTACTGCACTTTTGTGCAAGCATATACCTGTATAAAATATACCAGGGCATATAAGAGGTAACAGTACTTTTGGAAACGTGTTACGATGGCATCAACTTTTACTTGCTGTCGATACCAGAAGAAGAATTTTTCAGCTGTTGGAGTTTTGTAATGCTTGTTGGAATTTCAGGCTAATATAATGTGTCAACATTTTACCCTGGTGTCATATTAAATATTTGATTTGCTTTTTTCCCTGTTTTTAACGATCGAAAAAAGAAAATTATGATCCCATCTCATTCAAGTATTCCCTGTTTTCATCAATGAAGTCAGAACTATGTAATTGATAATTTGTGGCGTGTGACATCTGCGCTCTCCTCACAGTATATCTTAGAGAACAGGGTGTAAAAATACACACAGAACTCATCTGTGCATTCCATCGCCACGCTGGGGGTTACACATCCACTCTCCTGAATGAAAATGCCAAGATGCAGACTTTTTGTGCTCAGCTATTTTTTAAAGGCAGACCATGCGACATTAGTCAGCGTCCACCAAAATTCAGATCAAGTTTCATTAAAAGTTTGTTTAAAGGCACAGGACACGTTTAGGATCATTGTGAAAGACATTTTCATTTGGTGTATCCCAACACATGCATAAAATAACAAATTTGGGAAAATTTTGACTCAATTGGTCATCGAAGTTGCACAAGAATAATGAAAGGAGGAGAAACACCCTTGTTCAACAAGTTTGTGTGCTTTAAAAAAGGCCTGATTTTTAAAAAAATTTTGAGTGAGAAATTACCCCTTTCTAAAAATGTATGTTACTTCAGAGGGAGCCGCTTCTCTCAATGTTTTATACTATCAACAGCTTGCCATTGCTCATTACCAAGTAAGTGTTATGCCAACAATATTATTATTTTGAGTAATTACCAAAGGTGTTCTTTAAAGGCAGACCATTGTACATTAGTCACCGTCCACCCAAACTCAGATCAAGTTTCAATCAAAGTTTCCTTAATGGAGTTCAGTGTTTCATTTTTACATGAATGAAAGTGCTGTTGCTGTGGATGGCATCTAAGTGGAAATTCAAAGTATTTGTTGGGTTGTTTTTGATTTGGAGTGGGGCCTTCAATGCCTGAATTTTGTTCCTTCCTACTGTACTCCAAACCACCCAATCTGAGCAATAGGATTGGTCTACCAATTATAGCCCAATAAGACAAATATTTTGAATATATTTGATAAAATATTTTAACAACTCTATTCTATTATTTTGTTAGTTATTAATTGGTTGCAGGTATTGTTACGTTTCTATATTTATCTGGATTCTTGCCAGATGCTTGCATAATTGCAAAAATTTGATCAGAGGTTTTTGTTATTCACCATATAGGTTTGTAATTCTCTTTAGAATCAGAAATAGAAATATTCGGTTGTTTATTTGTCAAAGAGAGATGCCACTGAATGACTGAATAGGCTTTATTTATTCAGTATGTCTTCGCTGAGTCGGCTTTGCTCACAGACCTTTCCCAGATTGGTTTAATTACATTCTTTAAACCCTCAAGTATCGAAAATAAATGACGTCCTCAAAGGCTTCTCCTTTAAGAGCCAGAGATGGAAAAATTCATTTGTTTATTTGTCAAAGAGATAACTGTGGGACTGTGAGAAGGGCATTATTTATGCAATATTTCATGGCTGCTAGTCTGCTCTCTCATGGACATACACTGGATTTAGATTTGTGCATATAGATCTAAGAGAAGATAAATATATAAATAGTACCAATGTCGAGGACTATGAAGTTAAAGGTCGATTGTACAATCACATTTTTGCATTAATGTATAAATTTAAGTTCAGCCCACTGAACTTAGAATTAGAATACAGAAAAGTATAATAAAATGTGCTCACAATCATGAACATTAAAAAAAAAAAAAAAAATGAACAGTTAGATTTGTTTTTACAAATATGAATATCTTTAGTGACGCTTCAAATTCTCTCCTTTGATCATCATGGATGAGTGGTTTTGTCCAGCCCCTGTAATTGCTCTGTATTGTTTGGGATTGGTTACTATGGTAACATCAAGTTTACCAACACCAGGCAAGGCCAAGAAGGGTCTTTCAATGCCAGATAATAAAATTTAGCAACGTCCTTGAGAGCTGGTATTACTTGATTAGTTTACCCATTTTTATTGGTATGCTGTAAAGTTCCAGAATGTTGTTGCAGTGGAAAGGGCATGTTTTTCTACAATGAAATAAATAATACAGATTTTGTTATGTTACAGCTACTCCCCCCAAAAAGTGTAATAATATTTATATTTGCCAAAAATAATAACTATATTTTGCACGAGTTGTAAAATGTAGACATTAAATTATATTTTGGTTTAATGTATAGCTGTACATTTGATACATTTCTCACTTAATCTATTTCACTATTTATAATATTTTCTTGACAAATCCACTTGATAAATCAACAATGAATTGACCATTTTGCCAAGTATTTAGTCAAGTTGAATGTAATATAGTGAATGTTAATCATATGCCATGGTCATCAACCTTGCGCACGCCACCACAATATGCTTAATGTCCTCTAGAGAGATTACTTCCCAGTAACATCTTGCCCATTGTGCATACAATTATACCCGTTTATAATGGATGATTGTTCTCGCCAATGTACACACACAGGAGGGGATTACTTGTACATTCAGTTGACCTCAGATGACCTCCAATGACAATGACGCGTGCCGCTGTTCGCACAACGGCGTGAAATTATGGTTGAATTGGAAACAATATCCATGGTTGCAGTTGAGTTCATTGTATTTGTGTAGTGTCAAATGCGTTGCATTCACAAAAATTATTGGAAAAATCATATGGTTTTTAATGGATCCATTTTCTGTTTGCTGTATCAAGTTACGCAGCCTTTAAACATACTGATAAAGGCTTTATTGAGGTTTATGTGCCTTTGCAAATGTAACAAAATATCTTGTTTCCTGTACCGAGGCATCTTGTAGCTTGTAGTCAATAAACAAAACAATATTCACTTGTAATTGTTTCCTGTGATTACCATCAGGCCTAACGTCCTAATTATTATCAATTTATACTGATCTGTTGTCTGGACTAAATGTTGATCCACCCACATGTTTTGTTTATTTTTCAAGACACTAATTTTCTTAAATAATTTCTTGGAAGCATACAATGGTTTAAAATTAAACTAATTCTTGATGGCAGAATCATCTACTGACTTTACACAACATATATCCATCCATTTTGTATAAAATGTTTTGTATCTAGGTTTCTTATTGTAAATACATTCTAGGTGTTGAATTTCAGTTGAATTTCTTCATTCAACTCCTCAGTGAAAAGTGGGGAGGAGGAAGATCGGTTGATTTGTAAGAAGATCAAGATGATTTGTAAGAAGACGAAGATAAAAAAATGACAAGAGCCAGTGTGAGGGTCAAGGACATTTACATGTGCATTTTCAGGGCTGGGATAAGTAGTACAAAATGGCATTAGTCAGAGAGAGAGAGGGGGAGAGAGAGAAAGGGAGAAGTGATGGAATGGGTAGCGTAGTGGCAGTGTATCTTCTTGTACCACCTGCCTATAGTCAAGGTGCATGGATGCCAATGAGTGAATAGCATATGCCAACAAATTGTCACATCAAAAACCACAAATAAGTGAAATAGTTGAACATGATGACTCAAAATTCAGAAATCATTGGCTATGTGTTTATAATGTAAGATAGTTTGTTAATTTGCATAGTATAAATAATTTCAGTCAAAGGAATGAGAGTTAGGTGCTTATAGTAACAAAAAAAAGCTAGGTCGCATCACTAAATTCCGAGTTTAAGTCCTTTCAGAATGTACATTGCTGTATTTCAAAACCAGGCAGCCATTATGTAGAAAGCCTTTTAGGGATGGTACAACATATTCCCGTACGTCTAAAATGTACTTTTCCTTATCGTTGTGAGAGTTATCCACTCCTGCAACATATAATTACTGTCATTTTTTTTAAAGTAATTTTCCACTATATTCAAAAATCGTTCAGAAATATTGACAATCAGATTGAGTCCAACTGATGAAGAAACAAGCCATTAATGAAACACTATACTATATTTATTTGCAATACCTTCAGTCCATTTCCTTTTACAGCAATTTGGTAAAAAGCCTTGAATCCTGTGAGCAGAAAGAAAGTATAATATATTAGAGGATTAGATAGCTCTCGCAATAATATGGTTCAGTACATTTTAGACATACAGGGATATCATACCATCCCTAAAAGGATCTCTACATACTGGCTGCCTCATTTTATAACTCAGTGTGACTTGATAACTGGTAACAGGTCATAACAAAATTTGTGAATGGAACTGAGTAATAATAAAAATGCGCTGTATAAAAACAGCTCATGGAAAATTTGTGAATGGAACTGAGTAATAATAAAAATGCGCTGTATAGAGTTCATCACACCCGAAGGGCATCCTAAAGGGCTAAATTTTTTCTACAGGTATGGCCAAGCTATGTTTTGAATTATAAGATCCATTTACATACATGTATACATGTAGCACTTTGTAAAACAGGAATATATGTGCAGACCTGGGCGCACTTTTATGGAGAAGATGTTTATCAAAATTAGTAGGTCTCATAGTTCAAACATAGTCCCACACTCGCTGAAATACTAATTGTTGAAGCACCTTGAGCCTCACTGATTGTCGGATATGAGCACTATTTAAGAAGCCATTATTATTATTATTTAAAACAATGCTCTGCATGCACTTTGGTAAAAAAAAAATTGACCGAAACCAAGGGGGCGGGGGCGGGGAGAGCACATCTTTCCTCTTAGACGACTGTCAATGAACTCTCACTTATCCGCTCAGTGTGTGTGTGCTTGTGTGTCATTGGTTCTCTTTCTAAATGGATTGCTTGTTGAGTAGATAAGCTGCCCACAGGCTGGTAGACCATCGCGAGGGAGAAATGCCATCGATCTTACACATAATATTCCGTCTGTTTTACTTCTGGCATTTATACCTTTCCTTTTCCCTCTCTCTCCCTTGCGGTAAAAGTGGAATTTGGTCTTTCCATTTATAATTGCGATTCATGTTGTGTTTATGAGTTTATTTGATGTGCTTTTCAGTTGTCACAACCACTGTAAATACTCTCCTTCAATGTATTTTGGGTTGAATGAAACAAAGAACAATTTTATTAATAATTTAAAAAAGAAAAAAAAAAAAAGGGAACAAAATAAATGCATGTAGATATTGAACTAAAAGTGAAGGCCCACAGGATCTTATATCCAGATAGAAGATTAGGTTTAGATTTACATTTTAGAAAACCCCGAAACTGCTGAATTAGAATGAATGTTATCATAGATTGTATGTTTTTCAACCACAATCCAAAAATAACGGATTTACATCTTCCAGATAGACATCTGACTACAGTTTGGAAAGTAAAGTCTTGGGGATACTATACAGGTATACCCGGTCACGTAGCCCTATCATTGAACACAACCAGGAGACTTCCAAGGCCTTTTTTTATATTTTGCGCGTAGTTCTTGACCTAGATTCACTGGCCTTTACAGCTACAGGCAATGCATCGTTTCCGTTCCGTGGAGAATTTCTTTAGCTCGGAAAATTATAATTTTGAGGTTAAACAATTGAATCCATCGGAATTTTGACAGTACTGTGAAGTTTAGAATGATTTGGGGAAGAAGGAGTTTTATATTTTTGGGGGTAGAATGCATTTTTTTTAAAGGCAGTGGGCACTGTTGGTAATAACTCAAAATAATTGTTAGCATAAAAACTTACTTGGTAACCAATAAGGGAGAGCTGTATGAGAAACGGCTCCCTCTGAAGTAATGTAGTTTCGAGAAAGAAGTAATTTTCCACGAATTTGATTTCGAGACCTCAGAATTAGATGTTGAGGTCACGAAATCAAGCATCTGAAAGCACACAACTTCGTGTGACAAGGGTGTTTTTTCTTTTATTAATATCTCACAACCTCAACGACCAATTGAGCTCAAGTTTTCACAGGTTTGTTATTTTATGCATATGTTGAGATACACCAAGTGAGAAGACTGGTTTTTGACAATTACCAATAGTGTCCAGTGTCTTTAATACAATTTTTATTGTAATTAGATTAATATCTGATTGTTCGGTTATATTTAAAAACAAATCATATACACATACAATGTATTGTTGATGGCAATACAAAAATTAAAAAGTAGGCCTAAATAAAAATCAAGCAACTAGAAATTTTATAAAATCTCCAAAATTTAAATTGAGGAAATAATAGGAAATTTATTTTGTGAGAAATTAAGCTTAATTTGCACACAGAAAGAACTAAAAGATAAACTAAACTTTATGAAAAAACAAAAATGGCTACAATTTTTACTTGAATTGAAGCATGCAGTGCACAATGTCACATATCCCTCAATGCTATCCCATAAAAACAGTCACCAAAGAGCTATTTTTCTATTAATTAAAAGGACATTTTTAAAGCCCAGACATCCCCAAGGAGTAAGAATTAGAGAATCCTGTCCGCAATAATTAAACCCCTTGGAGAGACTACCAGCCCCTTACAGGATTCCCTGGGTGTTAATTACTCCAGATATGCTGTTATGATGACAGCTTTATTACCCAAGGTTCCAGGGTTTCCATCTCTGTCCTAATTGTGCAGGTTTAAGTGTCGGCCATAAAAGCCACTGATTGGGAAGGAAATTGGAAATGATGGGAAAAATTCTTTCGTTCTTTAGAGGGATTTGTGAATGGGATGGGCTGATCGCCAGATGTAATGCAGAAAATATTTTGACTATTATTTGACCGGTGGATGGTACAAGCTTCTGTAAATTAAACAGTATATGCGCTTATTCTGAATATCGCGCCCCGATCCCCTTGCCATTCTCAAAAGTAAAAACGAGTAAAAATATATTCAGTACAAAAACAACACATCAAGGTTTGAGTGTTTAGATTCAAAACAAAAGTATACCCTATCCCCTTAAAATAAAAAATAAAGGAAATGTTTTTTTTGTATTTTACACATTTTTGAGGTTATTTGTGATAAGAGAGTGACTGAAATATGTTGGCCATAGTTTCCAGCTTCCTAGTTCACTGTAGCCCTCTATTGTTGACAATGTAACTAGTCTCTGAAGTCAAGAGTACTTCCATGTGTAGTTTTCAAGTACTTTATGTGCGGCACCATTTATCGAGTGTACTCAGTAAGGTACATGCAAGCTACAAGTGCTTTTTTTAGCCAGCGGAAACTCTTCCATTAGAATTCAAAGTTAGCGGCATCGAGCAGGCATGCTAACCAGGTAGCATGCTGATAAAGAGAGCTATGTGTGCTCAGTATGATTGGGTCATAAGCTAAAAGCTTATTTTTGGACAAATCTTGTGTGTTTATTTATCTTCCAAGAGTATAACAGTTAATGGTGACTAGTCCAATTAGTTTTTTTCAGGAGTTTACTAGCGAAAAAAGCTCACCTTATCTCTACCCAACCTTATAACAAAATCCTTACCAGTCAAATCTCCCGCACCAACTCGTAGACATCAAAATAACCCACGGCACCCACAGCATTTGCCGTGGTGCCCTGTGCTTTTGCTGTGGTGCCCTTTGCAAAGTTCCAATACAAATTCACATTTTCCTGACAGAAGTGCCCCTAACCAATGGAAAATTGCTGTTCCCCTTTTAAGGGCGAAGTTCAAGGCCTGAATCTCCATCCTCCAAGCCTCACACCAGCTTGGCCCACTCTCTGTCATTCATCTCTGAACCCAAAGATAACCTCAACTGGTAGCAGCCCACATGAATCCTCTCACCTCGCCCCATCATTCCACATCTCCCCTGCTTCGCTCCCTTCCACCCCACATCTCACCCCTTTTTATATGAAATTCATGTTCCCAACCTGAACTTGAGGGCTTGCAGATGTGTATCTTTAACAGGAACCATGTGTGATGGGTAGTTTCTTTGAGTGTACCTTCTGTTTGTTGAACAAACCACAAAATGCTCTGCGGTATTACTCCACCAGCTGATGATGAAAAACAACAGAGAACATTCACACTCCGTGAGGTCCTTATCCTTGCTTGAATTCAATATCAAGACTAAACTACGTGTATCCCATGTGCTTATCTTGGTCTTCTTCCTCTGGGGTTCATCTTTTATTAAGAGAATGATGAAAAAATACCCCTTGTCCTCCCTGAAGCCTTCCAAAGGCAATTTGAAATTCTAGAATCCCAAGACCCCAAAGCTAGTTAAAATGCCATGTTCCACTCCTTCAACAGAAGTCTTGTTTGTACCCGTGCGTGACACATTGCATACTAATAGTATACTTTAACTTTGGGTAAGCTCTGAGACGAAACAAATTTTTATATTAAAAGACGGGAGAATTTTGAGCATTGAAGCTATTTTTCCTTCTTCTCTATTCTCGTTCAAGACTTGTGCTTTGAGCTTCCAATATGATGGATGGAGTTGAACTTTATTAAAGTGTTACTTATTATACGCCTACGTATGTAGTTCTTTTTGTAAAAAGTGCACTTGTTTGCATGCTGCCATATGCACTCAACTTGTAGAATGCACATCCTCAAGGCATGTTTTGAACCCATACGTCATTTGTTCATTTACATACCAGCCTGTCATAATTTGATAGTTTGCTTTTTCTTTCATTCCGAGGTGCGTACTTCTCTGTTATTTATCTCCGCCTTTCCTCCAATTTAACAAACAAAAACTGGCTAAAGGCCTATGCCAAATTCAATATAGCCTCACCTGGTGGTACTGTAATTTATTTACGAAGTGATGGATTGTTGAAACACTGATAACACTACATGTAGCATAGACTTCAACGGGGCTCGAATTTAACACAGGCCCGGGGCCAGTACTTTCACCATTTGGCCAGTAAAATCACGACTGGACAAGCCAGGTGGTCTTGTGTTTTTCAATTCACTAAAACATTACGGTATTACCTCATTGTGTAGGATCTTTGTGGAAAATATTGACAATAAATCTGATTGATAAATCTTTCAATTCTGTTGAGTATCAAAGTAACATGACAAATGGGATGAATCCTCTCTTAGTGCTTGTTCAACTCATTTAAAATCTGGTCTTGTAAAATAAATGTTGGTCCAGTAAAATTGTTGAGCTACAAGTCTTGTTGATTTTCCTGCCAAATTCGAGCCCTGTTCAAGGTGCACTCAGTGGCTCTGTAATTGATATACAGAATGTACTTTGAAGTGTACCTCAAGGCTGATTAATTTGGTCCTATACAATGTACCTCAGGGTGCCGTGTTCAGCCCTAGTCATGCAGTTTCATCCAGTGCTCTTTCCATCCAACTATTTCCAATTCGCCTCATCTTTACTTATTCTCCCTCCTATTTATCTACGAGGGTAGGATATTCATCTTAAAGCATATCCTTTTAGTAACAAACCCTTGTGAAGGACAACCTATGGTTTAAAAGCCTCCACTCAATTTATACCTAATGCCAAATTTAATTTCCTGCCAATTTGTACTCGTGCCATGTCTGATCCAGCAACAACGGGAAATTACCCGTGTATACGGTGTTATTTTGTAGAAAACATGCATAAGCCATGTTCGTTCTCTTGAAACGTGCATTCGGAACAGTTTGAATGTTTACTGTCATATATACAATTTTTGACTTTGAACCCAATGTAAAGCACAAACATAGTTTAAACAAATTAGTTGCCAATTTTTAATTTGGAACTGTAGTAACAACTACAGCTCAAAGTTGAAATGTGTTTTTCCAGTGCCGGCAATCGAGTGCCAGGCATTCATGATTTACTTTTCAAAGAGGTTATTGACGAGGTTATTGATGTCTGGTAAATAATTGTTTTAGTTTTTGGTTCCTTTTATCTTTTCTGTAACGCTGGGTTTCAAAGTTGGTCCTCATGTGAGTCACTTATATAAACTATAGTGATATGTGTACTTTTGTGTTTTACAGCCTAAGTTTTTGTAACAGTCAAGTCTCAATAAATTATAATAAATGTATATTATTTGGTTTCATTAAATGGCGTCAAATTTGATTACCATCAATCCCATCCCAGTAAGGTTATCCAATATTGAATGAAAAATGTTGTCATAGTAACCAGCAGGCATCGTTATCATTGATGTTCATATTTCAGGTCCACTGTACCTACTCAGCTGCAACTTGTCATTATGACATGTCATTCACATCCATTCAATGATAAGCGCTTTCCTCCCAGCCCCAGTGTATACAAGGAAGGCAAAGTGAAGATGGTGTCACATAACAAATTATTACTTGTTTACCAATCCAATCGCCATCTTCAGCTAGCCTTTTTTTCTTCTTGCGCATTTTTACGAAGCCTACGTATACAGTCTGGTGTTCCCTCAATGTGGTCCTCCTCAGCAGCTGAGTTTGTACACTGTAATCGTGACAGTTGCAGCCCCTAAGGGAGTTGTGGCCAAATATGAGAAACCCAAGAATAGTTGCGCTGGGATCGGTGAATAGACAGACGCCAGATAATGCACTGGCGCACTTTTGTGGTGAATTATTGGAAAGAGCAGACGCTTTTTTTCCCCAAATCATGTGGGCCAACTTAAGAGAGAAAATGTAGAGGTACTGAATGTGCTTTTGTGGCAATTTGATTGATATATAAAACTGGTATTTTTAGCTCTTGTTGGTAACATCAGTCACAATTTTCTTGGTAATTGGTGGACAGAATCTTCGGTCTCAGTGCCGTCATATCAATGTTTTCCTTCATTTGTTTCTGAATTTTTTGCATATGAAGCTGTCAAGCAGTTATTCCCTCTGCAGCTATCTTGCTCAAAAAAGTTCCAAAATAGAGACATACATTTTGTTAGAAATATGGACAAAATACGGTTATACTTAAAAACATATTGTGGTTCAAATCTTTAAAATTTGTTTGTCAGGTATGAAGCTGTCTCAAGCCTTTATTTCCTCTGCAGATAACTTGCTCCAAAAAGATAAAAAAGAGAAATATAAGTCTACTCTCCCTAACATGAAACTGTTTGTTACACAATGTTAGAAATATGGACAACATACGGTTCAAATCTTCGAAATATTTCTGTCTCAACAAAGATTTGATTACTTTTCCAGCAGAAGAAGACAACATATTTTTTTAGTTTTCCTCAATTAGGAGAAATAAAGACAAGGCCTATAACAAATTCTACTCTCTCTAACATGATAACTGTTTGTTACACAATGTTAGAAATATGGACAACATGCTGTTTCGAATTTATTTTCAACATATTTTTGTCTTATCAAAGGTTTTTTTAACTTTTCCAGCAGAAGAGACAAATTACTTTTTAGTTTTCCTCAATAAGTAGAAACTGAAACGTGTGTGGTCATGCTGCGTGGTTTTTACACATTTTCAGGGGGGCTGCCTCAACCAATCTCCCTGCTAGGTCCAAGTCTGCGCATTGAATTGATGAATTAACCTCCCCAGGAGGAATGGGTAAAAATTCCTTCATTTCCCTCGTTGTCTGTTGATCCTCTTTGATTAATGGTCACTGAGGGACGGCTGACCGTTCACCAGGCCACGTTCATGATCATCACCCGGATCTTACTCCACTCACGTTTCAACGTGACATATATTATTATCGTCTGTTGCTGTACAATTCATAACATTTCGTATAGAAGTAATAAATACTCAGTGGATTCTTATTTTCATCAGCAATGACAAGCATATATGCAGACATGATATTCTTTCTACTTAAGTCTGATTTCCGATTTTGATTTTGCCCTTTTTGATGGACAAATAAGAAAAGCTGTGGTTTAATAGCCTGAAAAAAAGTATAACATATTAGGTCAACATTTTCCTACTTTTATCCAAGGACCAAATATCGTCCTGTATATGGGATTTGAGGCATTGCATGGTGAGCTATTGCTGTCTGTGCGATACATTTCATACATATAGTAGTTATAAATACTCTGTGGATTTTTAATTTCAAAATTTGTCATGGTAGCAAGCATAAATAGAGGATTTGTGGCGTTGCATGGTGAGGTATCAATGTATATTTGGTTTGCTGTAACACCATGTGTTGCTGAGTAGATTGTGTTCTTTTGAGAACGTGTCTTGCTATTTATTCTACAACAGCGGAGTAGATTTTTCAAAGAAATGCAAGCATGATTTGAGGCATTTCATAGTGAGGTATCAATGTATTTTTTGGTTTGCGATTACACCGTGTGTGTTGTATATCTACTTGCTGTATTAATGCTGGGTAGATTTTGTTCTTATGAGACTTTGTCTTGGTATATAACCGCTAAAGTAGCTAAGCATAATTAAATAATACTCACCAAAACAACATTTGACAAGTACCAATATGTGAATGGTATCCTGCTATTTTTTGGGCTTTAAAATCAAGAAAATTGTTCAACAACATTTTCCCTGTTAGGTGGAATAAGAATCAATATTATTTCAGAGAACGAACGAAGTATGTTTGTACAGCTTGGTTAAATTATCTATAATGGAGATACTACTGTTGTTTCTATTAAATTTAATAAATGATGTTCTACCAATATTGTCCTCTTGAAATACAACATCAGATTGAAAGCTAAACATAAAAATCATAAATTATTGATTTCTTAAGTAGGCCTACGTCTTTTCAAGAGTCAAAAGGCCTTGAAGAGATGTACCCACTGCAAATGCATACACGCACAAATTAAAAGGAGGAGATAAAATGGCAAAGTAGGGAGCAATTACTACAGTGTAGCCAGCTTGACTGTCGGATTTTCTTATAAGCAGGCATAAGGCCACAGGTGCTTAATACTTTGTTAATTGATGCCTCAATTAGCCAGTGTTCTTCTAGCCTCGGTATTCACACCTGATACTAGGGAAGGATCTTTAGATAGCTGAGAAAGGCTTGAAGTCTTCTTTAATAATAATAATGAAACAGCTTTTATATAGTGCCCTTAACCCTGAAAGGGTCCCGAGGCGCTTTACAGAGATTAAATATTCAAGCAAGTTATGAAAACTACAGAACAATTAAAGATAAACAGATTAAGTAATCTTAGGAAAATTTCAAACGTCCAATAATTAAAAATATAAGCAAGTAAGAAAAATGCAGAACAATGGTACTACTTGTATTGTATGTACAGGCTAGCTTGCGCATTGTTTTAATGTCTCGTTTTTTGGTGCAAAAAAGGAGGCGGGGCTGAAATGCAGTAAAAGGAAAGAGAAATCTTGGAGGAGAAAGATAAGTTCTAAAAATGTTCACCTGGATGATGTATTATTCTTTTGAGTCAAGGTGACGTGCACAATTTAGGTCCATATGATTCTTACTGTGCCCTCTGGGCAAAAAAGATCACAATTCTAGCATAAATTTGCATTTTTTCTTTGCGGTCTGTACTCAATATGCAAAAAGAAAAGGGCCAAATGTCTAGGTTTTCAACGTAGTGCATTATTCAAGCGTGCCCTCACATATAAATAAAGAACAATTGGATTCGTATTACATACCCATACCCACAAGATTGTACAGTTGTTGAATACTCAATACTTCATGCGCTATTGATAGTACTTAAGAAACCCTGTCACGTGTCAGCAAACTGGTTTGGACCTTGTCTTATTCTCTTTTTATATTAACGATGAAGAAACTGGTTAAAGTGAAGTACCGAGTGACTGAATTTGTTAAGCATGTAGGTTTTCTTACCTGACAGGATTCTTCCCAGGATTTTTTTAAACTGTGAGGCATTCTGGACCCAAATTTTTGAAGTTTGACCAAAGGTCGCTGCATTGAAACGAGGTTTTCAAAATGTTCTCTATTTAGTATTTGTCTTGGTTTTATATGCCTCAATGTGAATTCTGGAGCATTATAAATGGTTTTATGTGTGTGAAATTAGTAATAATAAAATAAAGTTGTTTTAATTGTGTTGACGTTGTTTGCGAAAAAAATACTTGTATCGTCACGCAATTTGGGTAAATAGGCTAGATACGCTAGTTTGTACATTGAGAGAACCCTGGCTGATACATATACTGAGATGTTGAGAATTTTTGTAACCCATTTGAAGAACTATCAAGTAACTTGTCAACTAAAACAGGCAAAATAATTGTTACCAGTATTAAGGGCAGGGCAGTTTCCCTTTAAGGGAAATGAACGATTGTATCTGAATATTTAGCACAGAAAGGCAACGATCAGGAAAATTGAGGCAAGTTGCCTCCTCCACCTTCGTGAATTATAGGGCCTGCAAATTTGGCTTTAAACTCCTCCTTTTTGTAAACACTTTCTTGTCATTAAAGTTGTCATAGAATTTACTTAAGCAAAGGTAAGCCTAGTGCGCAGAAGCTAAAACTGCGGAAACTGTACCTATCTTACAGAATGGTACAATCAAACAGTATCCGGGTGCATCCGTGCTGCTCATTCATCTATGGTGTAACAAAACGGTTGTGTTGTATTTTATTACCATGCGCAAACTAAACATAATTGATTTCAGTAAAGGCCGCAGAATTCTGACAAATGCTTTGTTGACATTTCAAAACAATTAAAAGGTGTAATAGCGGGCACAGTTGTCAGGTAGATTTTAATATGTGGTTGGCTATCAATCAATAAATGAAGAGCTATCCACAGGGTTGTCGAATGATGCCATATGACCTACTTTTGTGATTATTGGTGAGCGTTTTTTAATAATGAATATATGAGCTCGGAGAAGCCAATTGAATTGATTTGACTCCCTGATATTAAAGGCAGTTGGCTTTTTATGTGACCATGCCCCTCCTGGAAGAAACATGATGCATTGATACAATGAGAAATAATCAATTTACTTTTTGTAAATGTGAATCTTTAAAAAAAGAGGAAGATTTGTTGAGAACAAAGACTGACCTAGAATTTAGACTTGACATTTATAGACTTTTTTCCTTCAGGCTCTTTCATTATCGTAATATGACTTATTTTCCAATGGCAATATAATTGGAAATCATATTTAAATGGAAAGAATGTCACGCCTGAATGGTAAAGGGTTTTATACAAATCAGTCAGACCTTCATTCAAGGTGAGGTCATTATAGGCCTATTTTATTATATTAAAAAGAACCTATAATGCAGGCATACACGTGAACATTACAGGCAATTAGCACTGCAGTGCATCCTCTATACATTCGTGCAGTAGAGGCCATCTTCCTAGGGTGTCTTGGGAAAAGTAAACTAGGCTTACATGCTGCCGCACGACCTGGTTGTTCAGGATCGTTTTTAAAGTGGGTTTGCAAATCAGTAAAGGTTGTAATTTTTGTGTGTGTTTATATGTCTTAGTATAGTGTCTTTTGTTCCAGACATTTGACGGCCCCAAACTGCATATGAGTAGCTAGTCACTTTTGGGGGATAGCCTCACCAGGGTAAATTAGTGTAGCTGGTGCTTGTATTAAGCCAATACAAATTTCTAGAAACTTTGACTTTTATTTCATTCAAACATTCCCTTCAAGGCCTAATTATGATTGTTGAACCAAGAATTACCAAGTCCATGATATTTGGAATGAAATCTGTTTCATCTAAAATTTCAGAAGTCATTTTATTATTTATTCTGGGCCCCTTTCTCAAGCAGCATCTGAATTACCCCACGACCTTCACAAAAACGCTGAGATATAAAGCTTCGAGGAAGGAAGTCGATCTGAAGATGTTTGTTCTTTTTGCTCAGCGTCTTGACATTGTCCTGCCACTGTGTGTGTTCTTCTCTTAACCTTTCCAGTCTCAAACTCAAGACCTCAATCAAAATGTGGTTAGTCTAGAAGGTACCACTTCATTATTAAAGAGAAATTGCAGGGTTATCCTTGTTTATATATGAAAACAATCAAGGTTTGTGTCACAAACAGTTGACATTCTAATTTAGAGCAAGGAACAAAAGAGTCACTTTTTTTAAATCCTGTTTCATCTTGATTGTTTATTTACCATTGAGGCCAGACAATTATCACCCATACCCAGTTAATCTAGGATTAACACCTTATTGTTGCCTTTTCATCATGAATCTATTAAGCGCCTGCTGGGTACACAGCCTACAGCAGATCACAGCTGGTGTTTACTAATCCCTCTACATGAAAGAACCCCATGGCCACAAAAGTGTGCCTTCCTGAAGGTCATTGACCTTCACATAACTCAAAGCTTCAGTCAGATTTCTTGTGGGTTCTGCTATCATTTCTTTGAAACAGTGACTTATTTTGTTCCTTATCTCTCCGCCATGTGGTGGATCCACAGATCCCCATGTACATCCAATTTGTGGTCAGAGGAAACTGCCCAAACTTACCATCCCCACTTCAGGAGCATTCCTGTGAGGCATGGTATTCTTCCTACTTTAAGTCTGATTTGTTTAGTTTTGGGGGCCCTAGGAGATAGTAAAAATCATAAAAACTGTGATTAAATATCCCGAAAAGCCTAGTAAAGTCTACACCATATGAACATTAGTTAGTCAGCCCTTGCTCTTAATTTGTTGTCGTATTTTTCCAGGGACCAAATATCATGCCTGTCCTTGCGCTATGCTGATTCCTACTCAAGTCACAAGTCAAACCTTTCCCCACCCCCTTGCCTCGAAATAAAGCTATCACTGTCTCTTGGGAGAAATTAAACTCCATTGTAAAATTTACAGTTGTAAACAGTACATATACTTACAACCTTGCTTCAAATATTTAGCAACTGTGGTATGCTTAAAAAACATAAACAGAATGAACATTCAATTACCTGGTGGTTTACCTCTTGCCCGAGGTCCTTTTCCCAGGGTTAATCCATCATGCTTGTTTGGCCTGTTTTGGTAAATTTAGTCAAAATATTTTGTGTTTACCAAAATAAAAAAAATGTACATTTCACATTCCAAAGCCATTGTGAACTGGGTCTTCTTCCCACACCTCTCCGATAAGCACACAACAGAAAAGAACTCAGGTCCAAAAGAGCCAGAATGGCTCTTAAAAACACTTGAGCTAGACAAATAAACAGAGTTCCCTTCATTGCTTGGGTTATGTAGACACTCTTTTGCTTTGGTTTTGGGGATCTACCATTAGTCACCTAATGAGCTGTTGCTAATCTATTGTTCCCAGAAAAGAGTTTGTTTGGGTATACTTGAGCCCTTGCTCTATGCTCTATGCTTGAGCGAGAAAACCACAAGCCACAATGCGGCTTTTGTCTGCTGGAACAACACTTCTCTGTTTGTGTTGGGCCATTTCTTGGCCTATCTGTTGTGGTCAAGGGACTATTTTTTCCCCGCTAGTAACTGATATTAACTATTGCACTCTCTCACCATGGAGGTAGCTCAGAGGTTGGATTGAGGGAAAGAGTTGAACATTGTTAAATGTGTGGAGTTTCCCACAGGCTCATGTGTGCTGTCTAAATGTCTGCAAACTTTTTGTGACTAAACTTTGGACTTAACTTGAATCGCCTGTCTGGAAATACCACCTCCCAGTATTGGATTTATATAGAACTTAGAAGTTCAAACTTGGTCTTTACTTTGTTGAATACATTCAGCTATAGCTCCATTGTTCATCAGCAGAAGGTAAGCTATTTTAGTATTAATGTTTTTGGTTTATTTTCATGGTTTCTAGATGCCTTTTTTTTCTGTTGAGGGCTTCCGTGAGGTTTTTATGGGATTGTCAAGACGCGGAACATGTCCAGTTAGGGTCATTTCATTAAACAGTAAACTTCAGTAAACCTGGGAACAGCGTTCACTGAATGATGGGAAAATACATAACTGTTTTGTGGAAGAGATAGTTTTGCAGTTGTTTTAATAAATAATTCAACTAGCTTGTGAATATTCCATGGTTCTGACATGGAAAGAGAATATATTTGATTAAAGGCTGGTTTATATTGCAATCTATCAGCAACAGTAATTATATTGCAATCAATCTACAATACTAATTTAGGGAGGTCTAACTTCAAATTATATTTTTCAGCCTCAGTACTTTTGCAGCTGACAAAATTAGAATTTGATGACCGATCCCTAAATTACTGTTGCAAATTGATTGCAATCTTCATGGGCTTTAAAATCATTGAGCTTTAAAATTGAATTGACAAGTGATTAATTTCAGGGGTCAAATTTTACACTGAACCAGCATGCCCAAGGCCAGTGATTTAAGAGTTGGGCCAGTAAACACATGACTGGATGAGACCAGTGGTCTTGTGTTTTTCAATTGAATAAAACTACCTCACATCACATGTGCAATATCTTGAGCAGAAATACAAATGCCTGTGATATTTTTTCACAGGACTCGGGGAAAGTACTGAGTATACAGTGCTAACACACATCGGTGTATGGTAAAAACCAAAAATTAATATTCTTTATCCCCGATGCAAATTTAACATCTCTTATAGAAACACATTTGTTGAATCTATGAGGTTCGGTATACTCATTATCAAGAAAGACAAGTACTAAAAATGTTTTCTTACAGTTCTTAACTTGTGTTCCAATTTAAACAGTACATAATAAACCTTAACTGTTTATCTTTTTGGTTCTGGTCTTTGTAAAACAAACTTGGTCCAGAAAACATTTTGTGCTAAATACCCTCACTTTATATTTTCTCACGACTATTACCAAGTACGGCAATACTTTCATATGTATAATGGTTTTAAGACGGTACCTTCTAAATTCTCATGCCAATTCTTAATTTCATGCCAAGTACACATACACATCATATGGATCATCTAGATAAGAGATGTGTTTCATTTGTAACTACCACTAGTACTATTTATAAGAAGAGTTAGATTACTATGAATGTTTGCATAAAGCCAAAACCTTTCAACCGTGAGTGAAACTTCTTATTTGTTGAAATGTCAACAGTGATTTAATATGTACCCTGTAACTGAACCATGCTCTCGTATATTTACAACAAATAATTTGTTGACAACAAAGTGTCAGTTTCTATGTACTCAAGACTCGTGTTCCTTTTAATAGTAGTATCCTAATGAGGTTTGTTCGCTGCACACGCGCTGATCAACCAATCATTACAGCGGCAATTCTAGAATCTTTAAACAAACAAGTTTTTATGATGGAAGATGTTTGCATTCACTCTGCCTGCTGTCGGGCCAGCCCCTTGATGGATTGAATGCCAAGGTAAAAACATCATGCCAAATAAAGGCATTGATTTTTGCCATCTTAAAGACACTGGACACTATTGGTAATTGTCAAAGACCATTCTTCTCACTTGGTGTAGCTCAACATATGCATAAAATAACAAACCTGTAAAAGAATAAACACCCTTGTTATGGTCACACGAAGTTGTGTGCTTTCAGATGCTTCATTTCAAGACCTCAAATTCTTAATCTGAGGTCTCGAAATCAAATTCGTGGAAAATTACTTCTTTTTTGAAAACTACATTACTTCAGAGGGAGCCGTTTCTCTCAATGTTTTACACTATCAACCTTTACTCGTTACCAAGTAAGGCTTTATGCTAATAACTATTTTAAATAATTACCAACAGTGTCCACTGCCTTAAAACAGGGATGGAACAGTTATGAGACTTGTTCAGGTACTTCTTTGTGGCCAGTCCCTCTCCCCCTTTGCTGTTCTTTCATATTATTGTCTGTAACAGAATCAAGGCTGGACCAAAATAGTCTGGTCCCATCATGTGGTATGAAAAATAAGACTTTTCAATGTCACGGTGTATACAACTTCCAATGGACCATGGCCCAAATTTCATAAAGCTGTTATGCAGATAACACTGCCTAGCAATATTCTTTGCTTAGCAAAAATTAAGTGGGGCACCAGTTGAACAATGTAAACTTAATGAAATTTTGGCTGGTAACTAGTTTCTGATATGCAAGATTTTTCTGTGCTAAGCAAGATGTTTCTGTGCCAAGCAAGATTTGTCTATACAGGCTTTGTGCAATTGGGGCAAATTGGTAAAGATGGCCACGCCTTCCCACATTGATAGTTTACTTAAGTTTGAAGATAATGTAGACCAAAGTTGCTCAGACAGATGGCCAGTGACTACCCAGAGCAATCTCTGACATTTAGAAAGCTGTCGGTGCTCAGTAACGAGGTTTTAGTAACGAAGGAACGATAATCATAATGTCAACACTTGATTGGCCGCCATGTCAGGATTGTTAGCACTCACACTCACAGCAGTGTCAAAAAGCAACACTTCATATCCCATTAGTGATGTCAAACCAACCATAAAAAAGTATACACTTGACTTTGTCTACAAAAAGATGTTTTTAATAGGCCAAGAGACAGGTATTGTGCTATCGATAGTATCAAATGCTGTAGCACCACACAGCACAAAGTGGTTAGACAGTGACGGTTAAGTTTCATGGGACTGAAATATGATCAGATAACTATTGAATCAGAGGAATTTCTAAATAACCACCGTGGAAGTAGAGTGCTTGAACGAATTGAGACAATTAGAAAATTAGATACATAATGGTCCGGCTGCCAATGAAATTACCAAGTCTTAGAATCGTGACTATGCATATAATTTGTCAATTTTAGTCTTTTGTCCTTATAACAGTTGGCCCATTTTAGGTGTTTGTGATCTATTTATTAGCGGCATCGTCTCAATTACAGCTACATTATATTTCTCCGGATCACACAGTTTGAAGGTGTGTGCCTCTTGTATTTTCAGTGAGCCGTGGTCTTATATTAAAGTTGCGAAATGGTACAAAAATATTGACCAAAGAATTGGGTCTAAGGTTAGCTTTCAGAGCTTTTTGTTTTGCATAACAAAACTTATTTTGGGGGGAGGGGGGCACTTTTGAGTTTGAGACCTTGGTTTTTTGTACAAAAAAACACACAACTGTGATGGCCCACCTTGTTTTCCTGTTTTGTCAGAATAAAAGTTTACTCAACAATGATTTACTCAGTGAAATGAACACCATCAAAATACAAAGTAAGTTTACATTTAATAAGCCCTAATGACTTGAGGGGAATGAAATAGAATAGGTACAGCATTAACCGCTCCCAAATTCTTCTCACATGTAGCAACTGTGTGCACTTTATCTAGAACGGGAGTGCTCTACACACATAGTTCCGTTGTGAAGAACTTCACTTTGTAAATGGGTGTCAAAATAAGAAGCAGACTTTGATAAATCGTTTCCTCTTTGTGCCTTTCTGTATTGTAACACCTTTTATTCCATGTAATATAGGAGGCCAGAAAGCATTGAATTTCAGGTGGTTAGAAAGTGCTTTGAATGTAGGTCTGTTTGCGGCTTCTTTAACAAAGGAGCAATGAAAGGGAAGGATTCCCATTACCACATTTCTCCACATTATGACGTCACAATTGAGTTTCTGATATCTCAATTTCAAAGTTGGTTCAAGTCAAGTTCCCAACCATCTAGATAGTTAAGTTTCTTTCTGAAAAAGTGTGATATATGCTCTTTTTAAGCAAGATGCTTAAAATAATGCAAATGCATAGGCTACTACTAGTCACAATTTTCACTTGACAAGAAACAAGGGGACTACTTTTGATCTCATTGGCACTTTTTTTTACCATGTGAATGGACATAGAGGCTTATTATACTGAAAATAACTTAAGTTCATTTTATTTAAACTTGTATACCTCCAAATGAATTGACAACTTGACTGAAACAAAACACCTGTATACATGTAGATTTTCCGTCCACTTTGTTATGGAAATTTAAGAGTAATTAAGAAAATTCATAATACTAATTGACTCAAATTATTTTCAGTAAAAGTTGCTTGTCCATTAAGATGTTGAAACCTGTTAAGATGGTTTCAGGTCTTGTATTTTTCTGTTAAATTTGAAAAACTGCTAAAAACATGACAGTAGAAAAGTGATGCACTTTTTGAAAGTATATAAAAAGTCTGATTTTAAATTCTGAGTTTGAAAGGGTTATTCAAAAGTGATGTCTATGAAGAGTCTGCACTCCAACAATAAGATTTATTATATTTGCTTGCAATTCCCAATGCAGCCACATTTTATTCACAAATTCACATCATAATGATAATATTTGTTGAGGAGTTGACCATTAGGATCTCACTAAATGCATTCACGGCAAAGACATTTCAAATACGAGGCGCCCCATTGACGAAAGTCTTTTTTTTTATACGGTTATCCCCAAGAGTGAAAAAGTCCGTCGGCTGATGAATCAATCAGTGAATATTCAAGATAAAAGAAGGAGGGAAAAAAAGAGAATGGAGAGTGATCCCCCAAACGAAAGACATTTACTGTCGGCAGATGTGAGGTGTCGCTGAGTTTATTTTCTGAAGGGATTTGTGGAGCAGGAAGTGTTTTTGAGCTCAGGACATTCAATCCATTAGGCAGGGAAGCGATGTGAAGGAGGGGTGGGTGTTTGGCTGTTGGCGTTGTAGAACTTTAGGAAAGTAAATTTTGTTTATGGCCTTAAGCTTTAGAAGACAGTAAGCTTTTTGTTTAAAGTAATCCTTTGGTTCAGTTTCAGTGAACAAACGACTGAACTTTGAAGAATAGCCAAGTCAAGTTTAACATAAAACAGTGTAGGATGCATAAAACATGTTTGAAGTCTTGGTGATTAAAAACCAGCTTGAATGAAGATGGCAACAAGTGAATTTCATTTTATTTAAAGGCAGTGGACACTATTGGTAATAACTCAAAATAATTATTAGCATAAAACCTTACTTGGTAACGAGTAATGGGGAGAGGTTGATGGTATAAAACATTGTGAGAAACGGCTCCCTCTGAAGTGACATAGTTTTTGAGAAAGAAGTAATTTTCCACAACTTTGATTTTGAGACCTCAGATTTAGATTTTGAGGTCTCAAAATCAAGCATCTGAAAGCACACAACTTTGTGTGACCATAATCCTTCATTATTATCTTGCAACTTTGACAACCAATTGAGCTCAAATTTTCACAAGTTTGTTATTTTATGCATATGTTGAGATACACCAAGTGAGAAGACTTATTCTTTGACCATTACCAATAGTGTCCAGTGTCTTTAAATCAATAACTACGAAGCTTGATTCAGAAAGGGAAAAATTCAAAATTGCAATTTTAATTAATGATATACAGACACATAAACAAGTTTTAATAGCATTCCCATTGCACCCCCAGTAGCCATTGAATTAGGCTAATAATATCAGCGTTTATTTGATACAATTATTTCAATCCGTCAATCAAGTTGAGGCCAAACAGATGCTCGAGCCTGCCCAGTGAACTTGGTCCAAAAGTCCTGATCCAGCATGCAGGAATTTTCAAAGAATAATCAGTTTACAGAAAATGATGTGTGTGTTATTTGGGTTTTGTTGTTGTAGGCCTAGTATCCACACAAGAGGCTGCTTTCCATTTGATCATGTTTTTGAGGAACCTGAACCAATTTAATTTTCTCTTTTGAATCCTACTCCCTTCCCTTATACAAACATCTCAAAAACAAACCCCATCCCCTTTATCCTCATGGCCTCGTCACGCTCTCGATGAATCATCAACCTTTAATGGCCACCCTTTCCTCTTCGCCAAACAATATTCTGATTTACTATAGACAATGCGATCCTTTCCATTCACACAAAACCTATGTTGACTTAACAATTAGCTTAATTAGTAGTCTCTTCCAGACGTCAACGCTCAGATTTACTCCCTCAGATTTTTACTCACTGATGGATTTTTCATCCAGATTCGGTGGTGTCATCATCTCAATGTAAACACAACACCTCATCTCATTTTCCTAATTGCTTGGGTAATCAGTTGGCAAATTGTTCCAAAGTTTTGTTTCCTGTGTCCAGCATCTGGGTTTCTTTTAAGAGGGGAACTGCAATTATTTCCTTATTAACGGCGTTTGAAGGCGCAAAGCCACAAACTGTTCTTTGCATTTGCTTCTAATTACATTTTCATCGGACACTCACCCAGCGTAATATGGAGATATTAAGCTTTTCACCATTTGTGATACTCAAAACCAACACTGTACATGTACAAGTTAGGACATTGTAGAGTAACTGTTATTTCGTTCAGTGCCCATTTTGAACCTAAAATGTCTGGCTTGTCGAGGTTTTTCTCACCAAGCAAAATTGCTGATTTGTGTTGCCTTGGTACATCCCAAAGCAGCTAGTGTTTTTTGAGAAATAATTTACCCTCTTGTGACAACACATGATAATGGTTGTTCATGTACGCTTCATGACACTTTTTGAGTACATAAAAAAGATCGAACATGGCGCTATGGGAGTAAACAAAATAGGTGCAGTACGACTTTGGCAACTAAAGAGAAGAGCTCACAGAGTGTGTATTTTACTATTGAGGGCTGGTTCAATCCTGATCACATCATGATAGATCTGAAACCAATAATCTTGTGCTCAATTAGATGGCTATGCTTAAAGGAACAAGTTGCCTTGGATCGGACGAGTTGGTCTATGAAAATCGTTTGAAACCGTTTGTTATGAAATGAATATGGTTAGAAAGATGTTTTAAAAGTAGAATATAATGATCCACACAAGTATCACTCAAAATTGCACGGTTTTCTATTTTCGTCGCGAACTAACACGGTCGGCCATTTGTGGGAGTCAAAGTTTTGACTCCAATAAATGGCCGACCGTGTTTGTGGACGAGGTAAAAACAAGAACCACGCAATTTCGAGGCACATTTGTGTAGATCATTGTATTCTACTTTTACAACATCTTTCTAACCATATCGATTTTATAACAAACGGTAAACAGGACGCTTTTCAAAGACCACCTCGACCGATCCAAGGCAACGTGTTCCTTTAATGGCGAATTCTGATCTTAAGATCACCATTCTCTGCTTACGGTCAGCAGTAGAGCCATAAAATTGGGCCCTGATCCTGCGAAGACCGCTAAGATCTTCTGAGTATCTGCATCCAATCCATTGAAGATGAGACTGTAGCACCTACCAAGGAAATCCAGGGACACAGATCAGGGACAACCAGCGGTGATCACAAGCCTTACTCGTGTTACATATTGATCACCTGATAGGAATTTGATTACCCAATACTGCTGGCATGGTAGATCTCGCATAAAAAGATTGTGGACCGAGCTGTGAGGATCTGTAGTTGTCGGAAACCGTCAAGATGTGACGAGCCTTTGGCGCACCTGTTTGATGACACTCTTCTGAAGTCTTTGTCAAAAGTCAGGTGTATAGATTGCCATTTTTCAGTCTTGAAGTGTACACATACACTGTATGAAAATATTTTCTGATGTATTTCTTTGAAATTACTGTGTACCCTCTTTTGAGGGAGACTTGCGGCAACATGAACTTGTTTTTTTATAAATATATAAATAAAAAACTTCACGATTTGTTTTCTTCCTTTTGTTCTCTGCTAGTAGTTTTTAAAGATGATCATCAATTATTTTTTATACTCAAACATTTTCTTCTTTAATTTGTTGGGATGCACAATGAAATTCCCTTCCAATTCAGTTGATGTTGTCTTCCTTAAACAAATTTTCTTCCTCAAAAGATTTCCCCTCAAATTTTCCAGAACGCTGATTTTTGTATTGCACTAACATCTGGAACACTGATTTTGTTGTTTTGCACTGACATGAAATAAATGAATGATCATATCACTCTCAATATTAAAATCACACACGAGGATACTGTAGGGAAGAGGAGGGAGGGAGGTGGCAAGTAATTACCATTCATAAATAGGCGACCCAATTTTTACTGGTTATATGGCGGACGTGACTGAAGACCCTGTAGAAATGTTGGTCAATCCTGGAAGATGATTTGATTTGCAGTGCACTGAGTTGTGGAGGCGTTCTACACCCAGATGGTGCCAATGCATGTATGTGTTGAGAACTAGCCAGACCCAAAACAGAGTATTTTTTCCCCTCAAATTTGATTTTCAGATAGATCTGCAGAATTCAATTTCAGTAGCTAGTTTTGATTAAGTCTGTGAGATGAGCGAATGTCATGCACACACTTTAAAGGGGATATGGAGTTAGTCCAAACATGTCTTCCAATGTATACTAACTAACTTTTTATGCATTTGGTTATCAAATAATTTGACTTGTACCAGCCTTTTTCACATGTCTTACCTGTTAGTATAGGATGGTTAGTAACATTAGTACTACAAGATAATCTCATCGTTTTTGGTTTCTCGGCTTTGCCATATTACAAGTTGAAAAACTCAGGTTTGCTAGGTGCTTGGCACTTCCATCTTTTTTTCAATAAACTGCAGTTGCTGGCTGATCCTATGATTAAGTAAAATCTTTAAGGGAGTACTCTTTGAGTCTTAACAGGCATGATATTTATGCTACTTTAGTCTGATTTTTTGTATTTTACTTGGATTAAATAGCCTGAAAAGTTTATTAAAGCCTACACCATGAGTACATGTAGATCAGCCCTCGTACTTAATAAAATGTTCCTACTTTTTCCCGAGAACCAAACATCATGCATGTCTAAAATAAAAGTTTGTATTCAATTTTCGGGAGAGTTAATTTACCCCACAGTATCAGCCACTTTAAGATGTGATGATAGCATCCAAGAGAAACCGTTCAAGTGGGAGATGCTAGAACTTCATCCCCGCTGGTTTCATTAAGACAGTCGTGAACTGTCAACAGCTACTCATAATGTCAGCAATGATTTACTGCAAACGAACAGTCATTTCATCCCCTTTGCAACATCGATGGAGAAAAGAGCCTAGCATTCGGCACTATTCATAAACTGATGCATAATGGAATAAGCTACAACCGTTGTGCCTCACTTATCTTCCCATACATTAAGGTCTTCCAGAGGTCGAGTAATACCAGTGAGATTTATTAACTGTGATTTCTTTTTGTTTATCTAAAAGCTACATAATGCCATTTGGGTCTTTGATGATGAGCAGGGGCTGAACATTTGTGGGAAGCATGGATTAAAGCCCGTGTACCCTTTCGATACAGAAAAAAACAAAAAAGTTCACAGATTTACATATAACTTACAGGGTTTACAGAAGGTAATGGTGAAAGACTTCTCTTGAAATATTAGTCCATGAAATGCTTTATTTTTTGAGAAAACGGTAAAACAATTTAAATTCTCGTTGACGAGAATTACGGATTTGTTATAAACACATGTCATGACACGGCGAAACGCGCGAAAACAGGAGTGGGTTTTCCCGTTATTTTCTCCCGACTCCGATGTCCGATTGAGCCTAAATTTCCACAGGATTGTTATTTTATATATAAGTTGTGATACACGAAGTGTGGGACTTGGACAATACTGTTTACCGAAAGTGTATAATGGCTTTAAGATCAAGATCCCTATGTTTTCTTACTTTTACCCGCTTACAGCTTCAATAAATCTACATGAATGTGTGATAATTTACTTTGAATATGCAAAGGTTCGATGTGCCAGTGTGTGAGAAATCACACTGTGGTAATATCATACATTGTACGCTGTATGTATCAAAAATGTATTGTATACTCCCCAGGGAGCCAGGGAGTTGAGAAATTTAGAGGAATGGTCTAAAAAAATATGCCAGATGGACAGGGATAGTTATTTTTGAATGTAGGATATGTGCACTTTATTAGAACCAAATATTATTATGATTATTATTATTTTAAAAAGATATGATAAGATAAGATAAGATAAGAACTTTATTATCCCACACTGGGGAAATTAAAACTGGCCATGATTCAGATAGATAAAAATACTAATTAAGAATATCAGAATATCAGAATAAAATGGGTATTGTAAGGGATTTCACAAGGCACCAAGCTTCATCTTAACATGGAGGAAGGATATGAGTTGGCAGTATTACCATAGTGATTTGTGTTGTGACACCACACTTTGCTTAACAATTAAGCCTGATTTACACTTAAATGCAATCTTAGCTATTTGTGGATATCTTAAGGTATTTTATGCTAATCTTAAAATTAAAAAATATCAGAGGAACATAAATTTACTGTTTCCCAATAGATTCAGCCCTAGGATTTTGTAATGCAAGAAATTTTGAAGCATATTGCAATGAACTGCATGCCCTCTAATGATTCTCAGAATGATGTTTATAGATAAAATTCACCAAATGCGGTATGCCTTAAAATAGCCCCATGTTTATATTTAAACTTTATGAGCTAACATCCACGATCATGTGTATTTGACCAACGAGATACCTCTACTGTACGACTGCCAAATGTTTATCATTTTTACGCAACATTCTTCCAAGCGAAGCGTTAAATGCCAATCCAGTGAACCGAGAGTAATAGAACTGATATAGCTCCCCAGTAAATAATAAATCAGCTGGATGATCAAAACGTGCGCCAGTAAGGCAGTCCCTCCCCCTTCAAGGGACTAATGACATAATCTTATCTCTGCGTATCATGAGGTATGCACTGGTAGCTCCCAGTGCCTGTAAGGCACGAACGTAGTAGTACAGTACGACACTCATTTTTGCCCATTCAGGAGGCAGCCGGGCTGGAGCCTCTTTATGATATTTTAATAACTCTGTCACGCTAAAGAAACGTGATTATAGATTTATATGAGTGCATGGGGGGCAATAGGGTGGAATGGCTACCGATGCGTGTCTATTGGGGCACTCTAGGTCCAGCCATCTCTGTGTACTCAATTCTGACAACTCATACTACTATGTTTTGATAGAGTGTTCTCATTAAGGGAAAGATTGGGTATGAGAAGAGGGGGGGGGGGGGTCCCTGTGTGCTTGCCTGAGAGACAGTCAGTGTCGTGGACAAAAAAGTGCTGCCGGTTATTGTTTTACTGTTGAGGTGTCAGGATGTTGAGTGTCTTTGGAATACTACACTTTGAACCTGACTGGCACTTCAAGATTTAATGGTGTTTGAAATTGCTAGATTGGGTCATCCTGAGATACATTGACAGCGTGTTACCCCTGAGCAAATATCTCAATGTTTCACTAGGGTTGCGTATGTTTTTACAGTCACAGAACCGCAACGAGATTTGTATGCAGTAATATCCAGGACTTGAACAATTATTTACCATTATTTTTAAAATGTGCGTTTACACATATGTAGTATTTTAATTGAGAAAATAGAATTAACTGTTGACCAAACTGCTTACTAACCAAAAGGACCTGTGGCATAAATGCAAAAGAAAAGTTTATGGCCTGAGGTTTGAAACCTCAGGCCATAAACTGTTGAAACCATTTCAACGCTAGCAGAGTCTTTCTCAAAGGCTAAATGACAACGCAACAAACATAAACAGGTAACCAAGTGGTGAAGTGGAAATTCATGAATAGAGAGAGAGAGTCAGAAAGCACACTACCTACTTGTAGAGACACTACAAATGGAAGTGTCGTGGCTGAGCGGGTAAAAACACCGAATTCAAACTCTGGTGTTTCTGATCAGCAGAGTGTGGGTTCGAATCCCCAGCCGTGACACTTGTGTCTTTATGCAAGACAATTAACCATTGCTTCGTCCTTCGGATGGGACGTAAAGCTGTTGGTCCTATGTGTTGTGTAACGCATGTAAAAGAACCCAGTGCACTTATCGAAAAGAGAAGGGGTTCGCCCCGGTGTTCCTGGCTGTGGCTGCTGTATGCGCCGTAGCACCTTATAAACCCTTAGAAGGTGCTAAATAATTGGGTCTCAGAATTCATCACTGCAATAACCTATCTTTCTGAAAGTTTGTATAATACTCAGCGCCTTGAGTACCTTGTTTGGTAGATACGTGCGCTATATAAGACTTCGATATTATTATTATTATTACTTATATTGACCATACTGGCAGTGGCAGGTACAATTCTAAAATGTACACAGAATAATGCCCCACACTTACCACTCATCACATTGAAAGAATCATGGACTTTATTGCAATGTGTGATATACAAAGTTGTGAAGATACTTTTCTTGTCACCACTTCCAGCTGAATGGCCTTTGTGACTTCATAATGAACTCAGCTGAAACAAATAATCTACGCGTATTGACGTCACGTTTTTTTTCTCTTTTACACATTCTCATTACGATACGAGCATTATCTAGAGATTTATAAGAGATGTGTATATTGTGGATGTATACTCTTGTTGTGTAGTGGCCTGAGGCAACTCAACAAACTCACAGCGTAGCTGCGTGTATGCGGCCATGTGCTCAAGTCACACGGACTGTTATTACTAGCTTAATCTCTGCATGACACTGCTATTACTCATAGCAGAGCAGACCTCAAATTAACCCACGGCACCCACAGCAATGGGAGACTTTTGAGACGCTGGCGGCAGCAGACATAACGGTACTTTTTTTGCGGCTCTGAGCATGCGAGCACATGCTCAATATTGCGAACTTAGTTCTGAGCATGGGCACTACTAGCTAGAACTGTGAAGAGGGAAAAGCAAAAAAACGCCCAAAAGTCTGCTACTGCTGTGGTGCCCTTTGCAAAGTTTCAATACACATTGCAAAGTTTCAATGCAAAATGACATTCCTCATAGAGGTGCCCCTTACCGTTTTGGGCCCCTATAAAGAGCGAAGAAACCCTATAGTTTCACATTTCCATGTTTCTTTTGTACATCTTATAACTCACTCTGCTGTCTTTTTCTCACCCACTTTTTTTGAGGGGTGGGGGGGGGGGTGTTTTGAAACACTTTCTAGCAACTTTTTGTCAGATTCACATTTGAATTAATGAACTCAATTATTGAGATTCATTTTGTAGGATTTTAAACTTTGCATGGTGGAAATACGATATGGAAAGGGTTTTGCGGCAACACCATGTAATGACTATCTCTAGCAACACCATGTAATGACTATCTCTAAACGAGTTGGGGTGGTTCTGAAAAGAACAGTTGGTTTTGATCAGTATGCTCTGATTGTCTTCTGGAGAAAGATTCATTTTGATGATTCATGGGAACAATTCTATCTGAATTAATCTCATTACGATTTGTTTCACGTTTGTTTGTAAAGTGCATGGATGAATTCTAGGCTCTTGTGGAACTAACACTAACAGGAGAGAGAGAGAGAGAGAGAGAGAGAGAGAGAGAGAGAGAGAGAGAGAGAGAGAGGATTGCCTCCCGCAATAAATTGCAACTACCTCCAAGACTTGTCACCAAGGGCTTGCTTTAATGAACAACTGACTTATTAACTCGGCTCCAATGTCTGGTATTTGCATTTCATATTTTATTCAGAGCCTTTTGTTAATAAGAAACTTGATGTTCTGTCAACAAGAAGCGAGAGGCGAAGATGTAGGGCTTCGTATGTGAAGACGGAACGTGATGGACTCCATTTGTGGTTTATTAGTGACTGGGTTTTGTATTTTGATACATTGGGGCAGCCGTTTAAACTTACATACGAAATATACTGCAGCTGTTTAAAGACTACCAGCCTGTAATTTGTAAGTCAAATAAATAAGTAGGAGCAAGTGACTTTCCTCATATTGTTAATTAAATGACCACCATCGATGGAAACGGGACAAATATTTGGTTTGGAAGCGGGAGACTGTTTAAAAAAAGTTATATTGTTCAATCAGTCATTGAGTAAATATGACATTGGTAAAACATTAGTCAAATATGTTTTTTTTAAGGTTTTAACCGACTGAATAAAAGTTACATTTTATGAGCCTTTCATGTAGTATTTTCAGTGTTTTAAAAACCATTTTTCTTTAACATGCAGACAATTACTGATGATACAACTTATTTAGTTTTACCCTACGCATTATTCTTACAGCAGATACTAACTAGTTTACAGGAATGCCGAAAAGGGGCTCATTTAGAATTTTTTTTTTTTAAACAAAATACAAAATGGCCAGAGGTGCATCCTTTAAAAAAATAGTGCACCCCTTTGTCCCCTCCTAAGATGTTCCCCTTGTTTCGTTTTGGCACTGCATTTTAAAAATGCACTCTTCTGAAAACCACCTTGTCCGTATAATTGTTTCCAAAGGGGTGTAACATTAACTCTTTCAACACCGGTGTACTTTGTGTTATCCAGTTGATTTCACATGGACTTAAGTAGCATTTGCACTTCCTACAGACCTCTAGAGCTTCCTAGACCTCTAGGGAATAGTGTTAACTCAATCAGCTCATCCAAGTTGCCCTACATGACCAGACTCTGTTAATGAATAATAGAAAGTAATAAATGAAACATTTGTTTCATGTTCAGGGGTGTGAAATGAAAAACCTCACTGTTTGCTTTTTTAGTTCAATCCACTCTAGTTGGGAATTCTTTTCCAGTTAAGTCTCGGTTTTTATGTCGGCAATACCTTTTTATTATCAATAAGTTGTCTTATCTGGACAATCTAGTGTGAGTTAGATACATCACTATGTGACAATTTTGTTAATTTATAACATTTAGTTCAACCCAATCCTCCAAGTCTTTGATGATTTCCATGTTGTTGATGCAATCAACTGAAACGCAGATTGTAATCAAATGTTGCCTAAAAAGTACAGTCATGATTCATGGGTGTAAAGGAATGGCAGAGTTGGTTTAGTATGGTGGCCCTGAAGGGACATCGCATATCGCAAACGTGTGCGCATACGTATGCAATGTCGTGAAACAATTCGCAAATATGTGCGCACACGAATGCAATGTCGTGAAACAATTCGCGAACATGTGCGCACAAGTCTGCAATGTCGTGAAACAATTCGCAAATATGTGCGCACACGTATGCAATGTCGTGAAACAATTCGCGAATATGTCACACGTCTGCGAATATTATTTGCGATGTCGTGAATTTTATTGCATACCATGTTGCATACCTTTGAATAAAATGTCTAATGATCTGGGGGGTTTCTTTCCAACAGTGAGATAAGCGGTAGTCATTGCAGCAGTAGTCTTTGTTGTGAGGCAAGCGAGGCGTATGGTCGTCCTTGGCCTGGTGCCAAGTTCCTGGGTATACACATGCTTTACAGAGGGAGCCTGCTGTAGTGCCACAGTATTCCCTAGATCGGTAACAAATTATCCACAACTATGACATCATCCTAATGGTATGCAACATGGTATGCAATAAAATTCACGACATTGCAAAACAAATCGCACTCGTGTGCGCACATATTCACGATTTGGTTCACGAAATTGCATACGTGTGCGCACATATTCACGATTTGGTTCACGAGATTGCATACGTGTGCGCACATATTCGCGATTTGTTTCACGACATTGCATACGTGTGCGAACATATTCGCGAATTGTTTCATGACATTGCATACGTGTGCGCACATATTCGCGAATTGTTTCACGATATTGTATACGTGTGCGCATATATTCGCGATTTGTTTCACGACATTGCATACGTGTGCGCACACGTTTGCGTTATGCGATGTCCCTTCGGGGCCACCATAGTTTAGCGTCAAGTTCCCCATGTTCTCATAGGCGTAAAAAAAAATTATCTTAAAGGGAAGGCATATGTTTGGTTAACACTCTTAACATTAATGGCAATACAAATTTGATGGTTGATGGTATAAAACATTGTGAGAAATGGCTCCCTCTGAAGTGGCATAGTTTTCGAGAAAGAATGCACACAACTTCGTGTGACAAGGGTATTTTTTCTTTCATTATTAATTCGCAAGTTCGATGACCGATTGAGCTCAAATTTTCACAGGTTTGCTATTTTATGCATATGTTGAGATACACCAACTGTGAAGACTAGTCTTTGACAATTACCAATAGTGTCCACCGCCTTTAAAGATATTATACAGTAAGGTATTATTATTCAATCGAAAAACACAAGACTGCTGGACGTGTCAGGTCAAGAGTTGACTGGCCCGGGGCTGAAATGACTGGCCCCAGGCCAGTGGTCCGGTATAACAATTTACCGCTGATATTAGTAGGCTTGTTTTGAGGTCAAATTAAAACTAAGGCATATTAAACTACTGAGATTGTGAAGAATATGATTCATACATACAGTGCATAGGCCTTTTATATTTCAGATGACAAACCAAATAAAAGTCCAAAGGTGATGGATTTTTAATGACCCACGCCTGACAAGATTTGCAATTAACAGTCCTTCCAACTTGGCAAGTCAATAATTCCATTCATATTTGAGTGTTTTTTCTCCCCGTTAACGAGGGTGTTGAATATTAATGAAAGGGCATTGTCAATGTTAGTAATGAAGGATTGCAATGAGACTGAGACTCTGCTGGATGGAGTAAGATTATCAAGGGAATGACTCCCATGGGGGAACTCCCATAGACCTGTCTCTTGCTGCCGCCATGTCTTGTCCCCCTGTATGCTGCATGGTGTTGTGAAATCGGATTTTCAATAGGGGCCAGACTATGTGCAATCCCAAGCCTCTGTTTGGTCACATTAAATAACATGTGTTAGATAGATCGGAGGGCCTCATCATGAATATGTATGAGGAAGTTGTTTGCAAAGTGAGGATTTGTAATGTTTGTTTTAAAACTACAGAGTTGAGTATGGATTTTGTTTCAAGTTGTTCATTGAAAATCTTAACAGCAGGGATAAGTTTCAGTTGGATGGGAATGATGCAGTCCTTCCATGGCAAAACAGCACAACTCATAAAGTTTGGTTTTATAGTTAATTTCATTGCAAAGTTTCAAAGGTTTCATAATGGATGTGAAGATAACATGTCCCATCTCTGCCTCTTTTTACATTTTCGTCATATTTTTATTGGCAAAACAGCTTATCTCTGTAACTTGCTTTTCCCAATTGTCATTTTTCGAGTGAGGCTGTTTTGCCATGAAGGGCTGGATGGTTAAAGGAACACGTTGCCTTGGATCGGACGAGTTGGTCAAAACAAAAGCGTTTGTAACCGTTTTTTATAAAATGCATATGGTTGGAAAGATGTTATAAAAGTAGAATACAATGATCCACACAAGTTTGCCTCGAAATTGCGTGGTTTTCCTTCTACTGTGCGAACTAACATGGTCGGCCATTTATGGGAGTCAAAATTTTGACCCCCATAAATGGCCGACGTGTTAGTCGACGAGGTAAAAGGAAAACCACGCAATTTCGAGGCATGTTTGTGTGGATCATTGTATTCTACTTTTACAACATCTTTCTACCCATATGCATTTTATAAAAAACGGTTACAAACGCTTTTCAAAGACCAACTCGACCGATCCAAGGCAACGTGTTCCTTTAAGAAGTGAATATCATTGGAGTTGTTGAGCTGTCCCAGCTCTCTTTGAATTGTTTGGAGAGTAAGGAGTAACACATGCTGTTACAAATGTATGCAATAGTTCAACAATCTTCAGGAACAGTAGAGAAACATGGGGGTAATTGCAATAGTAACTTCAACTCAGAAAAACAGATACTTGTTCCAAATTCAAAACTCATCTCAAAACTTATAAATTTTGGGAAACAATAGCCTTAAAACTTTTGGTTGTCTTGTGTCATTGTGTATTAGCAAAGTTCTTGTTTTTTGATGCCAGGATTGTCATCCTTAACATGGCGCACTAGAAATGTTCAACATTAACTGAAACATATCAGCATCCCTCCATGGAGGACTTTCTTGAAAGATGTGCTACAGGTAAAAAAGCAGATGTTCTCTTTAACACAACTAAAATAGACTCACAGTTACAGTTTCCTGAGTTTCCTGACTTAAGTTTCATTTGACTGTATTGAAAAGAAACACAGATGCCTTGAAATACAGACTAGATATGTTTCCTTGCTGAACACGTTCGATAGGTTGTTACAGAAACACTTTGACAATCCAGGGTTTAGAAATAGGGTTTTGTAGGCGGACGACAATGACACAACAACATCAGACATGTAGTCTGGCTTGCTTTTTGTCATTCTGGAATGATGCAGTTCTAGTAAATTTTGTTGGGGTTTTTCTTTTTCAAAGGGATTTGTGTAACGTGCATGAACAAATGCAGACATCTAGGCTGGGTAGGTTTCTCATTGAGAAAAAACAGGAAATGAGATGGAACCCCTTTTTTTATTCCTATAGTAGGAGAGAGGGAAAAGAGTAAGATTGGGGTTCTGAAGCCAGGACAAGTTCCTAGGATCTGAATGGAAATAACACTTCCGAATACTGCTTAGGGAATGATTTTGTCCAGCAATTTTGCATAGTGAGAAATTTATACTGAACTTATTTTGTGCACACTGAAGGCTAATGTTGAGTAGCAAATCCTTATGTTTTTTAGTAGCAGCTGATATATTTTGCTCAGCTATACAAGGGAAATTGTTCATTGCTGCGTAGAGTTGCAAACTTTCTTCAGGGTTTTTGACTATAATTTTTCTTTTCTTTTTTGAGAGAAAGGGTGGGGGGGGGTGTACACCATTTTAAATTCAACCTGTGACTTGAATTAATGATACTACAAATCTTAAATAAGAGAAGTGACCTAATAAATCAATGAACCTGCCTTACATCTTCCAACCCATCAAAAAAGTGAAATTCCTGTTTGAAGTTTTCTCTGTGTCAAAATGTCTGATGGCTTTTTGTAAAGCAACTTTTCGGCAGGACTAGAGCACTTTAACTGAAAGTGCTTGCCTTTCCAGACAGATTGTTGGAAAGGTCCTTCTTCAGTTAACCGTGACAGTGCATCAGGTTTGATTTATTTTCAGTCGTCTTTAAAGTAGTACATTATTTCCTTAGATTCCAAGTGACTCAGAGGAGAAAAGACAAACTTTTTAAAAGATGTGTAAAACAACAAAGCCAGGAGAGTGTGGCATTCTGTCTCTTATATAGCTATACATTTGTGAGGTGGAAAAAAAAAGTAATATTACTGAAGTTCAAGCGACGATTATAAATTTAGAAAAACATAAATAAAGGATTTTATTTTTATCACACACAAACTACAGTATTGGTAAACATCTTCAATTCAGCTCTGAATAATTGAACAAGAAATTACAGCATCTCATATCCAATTTTGTTGAAGATTGATTCTCAATTTTTTTTACAAACCCCCCCCCCCCCCAGTCAATTGCAAGCCAGGAATTTCATCTTTTAAAGAGCAAGACCAAGATACATTTTGCAAAGGACACTTCCATTGGAAAAACCTAAGTCAAGTCAATGGGAAACCTTTTGAAGGTGCACCAAGGCCAAGACCAGGGGCAGCAGAGGCCAGGACTTCCGTGGTGACCTGCATGTACCGTGTTGCAGAATCAATGTTATACTACCTTTAAAGACAATGGACACTATTGGTAATTGTCAAAATCCAGTCTTCTCACTTGGTGTATCTCAACATGCATTAAAAAACAAACCTGTGAAAATTTGAGCTCGATTGGTCATCGGAGTTGCGAGATAACTATGAAAGTAAAAACACCCTTGTTACACGAAGTTGTGTGCTTTCAGATGCTTGATTTCGAGACCTCAAATTCTAAACTTGAGGTCTCGAAATCAAATTCGTGAAAACTTACTTCTTTCTCGAAAACTATGTCACTTCAGAGGGAGCTGTTTCTCGCAATGTTTTATACTATAAACCTCTCCCCATTACTCGTTACCAAGTGTGGTTTTATGCCGATAATTATTTTGAGTAACTACCAATAGTGTCCACTGCCTTTAACTTTCACATAATCCTATCCATATTTTACCTGAGACATCTGCCAATGGAACTAAAGACCGACTCCTCAGATTGTACAACCCAATCCCATTTGGTTTGGGAGTTGACCACCCAACCTATTGATTTGCACTTTTCTGCTTCTCAGTCTCTGCCAATAATCCACACTTGACCATTTTATATTTATGGTCACGTAAGGCGAGTACTCAAGATTTTCCTAAGTATTTTTCAAGCATCTGAACCAATACAATGTGAAGAGTTTTCTTTGCTTGTGGAAGCATATCATCACCCACTACACAGTCCTTGTCTCTGACCCAAAACTTTTAGGAAGGATGGATTTTTGTTTGATTTGGATTTACCATTTTGAAATAATAAATCTGGTTTGACTGGCGCGTAAGCCTTTTTCTGTTGGTTGTGCAGAGAAAGTCAAGAGAGGGGGTACTTCACATTCTGTATAATAACTACTGAATGATATTGTTATTGCAGGCCTCAAAATAATCTGAGGCACCCACAGCAATTGTCGTGGTGCCCTGTGCTTTTGCTGTGGTGCCCTGTGCTTTTGCTGTGGTGCCATGTGCTTTTGCGGTGGTGCCCTCTGCAAGGTTCCAATTTAAACTTACATTTCCCCCATAAAGGGGAAAATTGCTGTGCAAGAGTGAAATTCAAGGCCTGCTGTTAGTTGTGACCATGGAGTTTCAAAAGATTTCAAGAACTCTATTATTGAGAGCTAAATCTTTTTTCTTCTTTATTTTTGTTAATTTCCAGATCTACACAGATTGGGCCAATCATTTCTTGGAGAAGGCAGGGAGGAAGAATCTCATAGCCGACCTCCAGGTGGATATAACCAATGGGGTGCTCTTGGCTCAAGTGATAGAGGCAGTCAGTAAGTATTCATCATACCTAATATGGTCAAAATGGGCGGGGTTTATAGATGGTTGTATACAATGGGATGGTGATACAGGCTTTCAGTAAGTATTCTCCATAATTGATCAGAGCACACTGATCCAAATGTCGAGTTGAAACAAACGGTTCTTTTTAGAACCACCCCAACTCATTTAGAGTTTATCTTTATATGGTGTTACCGCAAACCTTTCTATATCGTATTTCCACCATGCAAAGTTTCATTTCCTACATACCTAAAATGGTCAAAGTGGGTGGCAACCAATAGGATATTCTTGGCACAAGTGATTCAGGCTCTCAGTAAGAATTCTCTGTATTTTATGGTAAAAATTGGCGAGGCTTGCTGATGAACCAATGGCATGCATGCTCTTGGCACAAGTGATAGAGGCCGTCAGTAAGTTTTCATGGTCAAAGTGGGTGGGGTTTATAATATAGATGGTTTAGCCAATGGGATGGTGATTCAAGTTTTCAGCAAGTATTCTCTATATATTATGGTAAAAATGGGTGGGGCTTGCATATGAACCAATGGCGTGCTCTTGGTGGAACAGCCTGAGTGATTGAAGTTGTCAGTAAGTAGTCTCCAAATATGGTAAAAATGGGAGGGGCTTACAGATGGATAGCCAATGGGAAACCGCCAGAATCGTCCAGTATATTGAATGTTTATGTAGGGAGAGAAAGAAACTACAACAAAACAATGTACTGCATTAATAGGACAAAAAACACAATGTCCATAGATTTACACTAAACTTACACAGTTTGAAGATAATGATAGTAGAAAGCTTCCCAGAAAATATTACGTGCTGAGGTGCTGTAGTTTTTGGGAAATGAGTAAAACAATGTCATGAAAATAATTTTCGTCTCATGAGATGAAAATTATTTTAAGCATTTAAAAACTTATTTTCATTATATTGTTTTACTCATTTCTCAAAAACTACAGCACCTCAGTGAGTAATATTTGAAAGGAAGCTAGCCACTATCATTTTCTTCAAACCCTGTAAGTTTAATGTAAATCTATGGACATTTTGAAAAGGTACCCAAATCCTTTAATTTATTCGCATTGGCTTGATGTTAGTTTTTACTAGGATTTGTATGTTTTTAGTTATTGAGAAAACAGTACTGTGAATTTAAATTGATTCAGCATCCTTGTTTTTTGTTTTATCAATGTAGTCGATGCGAAGGTCACAGATATCAATCCAAGCCCTAGGACTGCAAGTCAGATGGTGAGTGTCTTATAATGCTGTTCAATTATCATTAGGGAAGAAATTCTAGAAGATTCAAAAAAATTTAACCTCAATAAACCCCCACCCCCTCCCGAGAAGCTGTTATCAAAATAGACTGGCCCCCCTGTCTTTATCCGCAAGAATAAAGACAGGTCCCCACCGCTATAGATCCATTGATTCCATTGGATACAATGATATCATTGGATACGGGACATGAGCTTTCCATGCCCAAACAGTACATGCAGTACTGCCGCCTGTCGTCGCGTATCTCTAAGTGAAATGAGGGAGGTCAAAGGTCAAACTACACGCCGGTTTTTGATGCCGGTCTCTGGTGTTATTCACAAGCCTCAAAGAATGACGTCAGACGTTCAGGCTATTATTAAAACTGCCAAAGAAATGGACAAGTGGAAACACAAGAGGGCGCTATAACCAATTCCTGAACTTTGCTGTACCATGAAATATTTATTAACTCTGAAATATGAACAGTGGCGCTGGGTAAAAATTAATGACTCACAGACTAACCAGCTGTGGACTGTAGAGGGCTCACTTTAGTAGAGCAGTTTCGAGGACATCTTCTCACTTAGTATGAAAAGTGAATGCATTTAGAGCGTGCTGGCATCCATAAATCATTACTTTGTCAATTGTGTAGCCTTGCGTTATCACAATTATGCAAAGGCCTACATGAAAAATAAATGGATAAGGATATATAGTGGAACGAAAATCATTGAGAATTTTCTGCATACTTGACCATAGGAAAGAGGCAGTGCCAGGAGGAGGATTTTATTGCATTTCTGGAAATTTGTACAGATGCTACCCAAGATTTTAGTGTAATTTAATTATTTCTGTACCTGAGTATTGGTTGGTTTTATATCAACACAAGCTTTGTTCCCATAAGCTGATTCAGTATGGAAAATTGGCGGGTTATTCTGTTTTAATCGAAACATCTTTTGCAAGGTAAAACCTTGGGGAAACAGGAGCTGGCAAGACTTGTTTTCCATTTAAACCCAATGGAATTATGATTCATTTTTTATGAAACTCTGTTTTATTGATTCAAACTCCCATGCCGTGAGGAATTTACAAATGCTCTTCATTATTGCACTGGTATAGTCGCAGATGGCTGCCTATTATGGAATTATTATGCTACTGCACTGTTTTGGTTTTTTTGTTGTTGTAAAGAAACGTAAAAGCCAAATTGCATTTATGCTCAGTCCTTGGATTGATTGATTTAAGAAAACTCATCTTTGGTTTTCACAGTTGCCATGGTAATGCCTATTATGACATCACATCCTGTTTAGCATAATCTTATTATGAATCTGAGCGGAGATGTTCTGTATTGTGGGAGCAGACTCTCAGGTTCTAGCTGCTATTGACTCAGCTAAGTAAACTTTGGACTACAAATTCAGGGTTTCTGCAGCTCCTAAAAAGTGGAAAAGTCTTAAAGGATTTGGGTACTTTTGTAACACAAAAGACAATGTCCACAGATTTACATTAAACTTACATTGTTTGAAGATAATGATAGTAGAACGCATACCTTAAAATATTAGTTGCTGAGGTGCGGTAGTTTTTGAGAAATGAGTAAAACAATGTCATGAAAATATCCGCTGGTAAAGAACCAAATCACGCAGTGTGTAAAAAAAGTAACACAAATTGGTATAGCTGTTTCTCCCCTGCTTTATACGCATATTTTGGGTCTTGAATGTTGTTAAAATGGTCTTAAAATTTCTTGAATTATAATATTAAGCAATCTACAACCATTCTAAGCAATGTCCAGATACTGCTAAAGCAAGCTGTACATTCTGTAAAGCAAACAGCTTCTTGGCAAGCCTAGAATTTGCTTAGAACACTGAACACTCTTCTAAGAAATCTGCAGAATTAATGCCAAAGGCCTTGTGCAGGCTCTGCCCAGATTCTGCTAAGCAAGGTACAAACACAACTTAGCAAGTTGCAAGGTGAACCTACATTCTTGCCATACCAGCACAAATCAGTAATTGGAGTACATGAAGTAATGACATCTGATCCATATCTGGGTTACTATATTACATCCATGCCTGTCAGCACCTTGTTAAACATCACACCTGAAGACTGACTGAATGTTCCCTTGCTCTAAAAGCAACACTAATGATACTATCATTGGTGCGAGGGCTCGATACTATCAAGCAGTCTTTAAAGGGACATGTTAAGGGTAGATCATTATGCTGTGTCTTTTTTTTTCTCCAAATTCCAAATGTTGGACTTAATATATAGGAATAATATACACATATTATACTAGGTAAATAGTATATGTCTATTCCCACGAGGGACTTGTGAGTGACCAGAAGAGCGACCTATTAGGCCCTCTTCTGGTCACTCACAGGCCCGAGGGGGAATAGACGTACACTAGTTACCGAATTATGCCAGTCAATATGTGTTTTATAACACAGCTCGGTCTTAAATGTCAAATAAGAACAGAAAAGGGAATTTTGTAGTTGTTGTTCACGGTTCAAGTCAAGAGAGGGTGCTGTTACCGCGGGCACTATATTCAAAGACTATTGCCTGCTCTGGTACTATTCTTCCAAAACGTACGCGCGATCACTAGCCTATATTAGTTCATCCCACGTGACCGTGTTTCAGCCAACCAGAATACAGAACAAGCAAGAGGTGTGTTATAACACAATCTAATCAGTGTACCTAATTTAAACTTTATGTCTTGCTGTGAGGAACATCAAGGCACAAACTAGAGTGTCGAGCCAATATGCACAAATAATAATGATTTTGTTGTAATTTGTATTTTTGTTGCCTCTTTATATACAGAGAGGATAAAAAAATATCCCTGCAGTCGTCCCTAAACATTTTTACTTTTTGCCCCCATCATTGACATGGGACAACGCGTAGATTCATAACAGGACCAGACTAATTGAACTTCCAGTTTAAATTTGGTTACAAATGGTCACCATAATGGGAGACCCAGAACCATCTCTTTAATGTATTCATATTTAGAATTTACATCCAGAAAACAAACTGATAATGAATTTTTCATTTCAGTATTTTGTTATTCAATAGTCAGTTTACCCCCAGGCCGTACAGGATGGGGACAAACACTGCACAGCGGCTACCAATCAAAAGTGCATTCCTTTCCATAGAAGCTGTCAGGCAACCAGGGAAGTCAACAAATGCTCAAATTTCCTGCCCGGTATTTTATTAGCATGTTCTGTCTTACAAGAAGATCTCTGTCTGCCGTCAGACAGAAGAAGATTGCTGTGGTTTCCCCTCAAGCAAAAAAAAAGAAATTATTAGACATTTCTGTACCTCTTCTCCCCTCAAGAATAATTTTCCTTAGAGCCTTTTCTACAAAGAAGTTTATATACCTACAATTCTTCTCTGCAATAACAAAAATAGTTTTTTATTTACTTTTTTTCACTTGCTACTTAAATTTTTCTCTTTTTTTTAACTAAAATTATATTTTGGTCAGGGTTACAAAATGATGTTTTAATTTACCTTACATTCATCTAGTGCTCAATTTCATTGAAAGTTGAAAAGGTTGCTAAGCACAAAAAGATTTTGCTCAGCAGAAAAAAGATGACTAGCTAAAATGTATCACATCTTAATCAAACTTTCTATGGTTGGTAACTACAAATTAGCAGAAACTAGTTACTCCAAAAATGTAGCAGCTTCGTGTTGGCTGGCAGGATATTTTGAATATGTTTGTACTATGCTTTCAGAATCTGAAGATCATTTCACCAAGATAATGACAGGCCTGGGGTGCGTTCCACTCGCGCAAACGACTCGCAACTGTTCGCGCAAACGTTTTTTTATCGTTTGAACGATTGGTGCGTATACGCGATGTCAATATGGCGGCGCCCTGAAATGAAGATGGCGCGCACCATACGTAGGTTTTTTTTAAACTTCGTTTTTGCTGCAATAGTCCTCTTTTTGACATCATTACATCAACTAATTATCTTTGTTATTCCAAATCTGCATTATCATCCACTGAAAATACAATGTAATTATGTTTGTGACAAAGAAATAATACCGTATGCTTGTCCGGCATTTTAAAAACCACTCGCCAACACCTCAGAAGTATGTTCGCCTAAAGTTGCCAACGTTCGCCAACGGTGGCGGCGAACAACTCGTTCCACTTGAAATTGTTGGCGAACGTGCGCAACTGTTGGCAACTTTTGCGCGAGTGGAACGCACCCCTGGAGTTACATGCCGGCCACAGAGGTCATGGCCATCATTGCCCCTTGCCTTGTCCTTGGTGCCCTTTCAAAAGTTTCCCATTGACTCTGAGATTGCCCTTTGCAAAACGAAAATCCCCTTGCCCTTTCAAAGATGAAATTCCAAGCCTGTAATTAGTTTTTTTTTCTTTTTCTTCAACTTGTTTGCCCAGCAAGCAAAACCAATTATCACACTACTACAAGGCTGTTTGTAATCAAAATTTCACAAATAAATTTCATCAGAAAAAGACATCAGTTCAAATCTCACAGTAGTGGCCATCTGTGGACCCTGGATGTATGAAGAATAACCTTGCACCCCATGGATGCTGGAGAGTCCCCATTACCAGATCTAACCCAATTTATGTAACACAGCAGGTGAATGAAGTTAAAGGGGGTATGGTTGGTAGGACATTGGTTGACACCCCCATTTAAAAAAAGTATTCTTCAATTTTTTTTAAATATGCCATTTGGGTACAAAAACTACTTACTCAGAGCATTATTGAAACTTAAAGTCTCGCATCTTTGAGGATATTGGATAAGATAACCAACTACCAACTGGTCCAACCCCCCAACCCCCAGTGTTTTGACATGTTTTTACCTCTTCGAAATATACCCCAAACTACCTACCCTTTAAGAAGGCATCACATCCCAGTGCTGGGATGTCCTGCTTGCTGTATGTTAAGAATCCTTTTCCTTATTCGGACCTGGATGTACATTCCATATCCAATTTGAGATCACTCAGTGAAGAGTGAGAGGTGTTTGAGAGGTTCTTGGCCTGGAAGGAGAAAGGAGACTGTTCTGTTCTACTAGTATTATTTGAGAACTGGTTCCAAGATTTACCTCAAGTGTTTTGGGGTTTGTGAGAGGTTCTTCTGAAGTCTTGGGCGGATGGTTGGGAGTTTTGTTTGGAGTTGTCAGGAGTTTTATCAGAAGTTTTGTCCTGACTTTTGTCAATTTTGTTTGTAGGGAGTTCTTTCGAAAATTTTGTCTCAATTTTGTCAGGATTCTTACTAGGAATCTTGTCAGGAGTTTTGTCAAGATCTTTGTGAGGAGTTGTGTCAGGAATTTCGACAGAAGTTTAATTTGCTAGAAAAGTAAACTAGTAATAACTCACACAAGGTAACTTTCATCAAACCAAATCCATATCCCTTGTATAATCATTTGGTAAAGCACAACAAAACCAATATAATAATCTAAAATCTGAACAGGTATAGGTATAGGGATATGATAGATTGAATCACCTTCTTTAGCTGATCTTAGGAGATGTTTCAAAATAGAAAGAAGAAAAAAGTGTTTGATTTTTGTTATTGTTATGTTTTTCTTCCAGCCCCTTCCCCATATCCTATTACATCAATAAATTTAATTTGAGATGTCACACAATCATTTGAAGAAAATAATAATGCTATTGATGTGTATCCATGCGTCCAACATCTCATCCAAAGTCACTTTCATCCATCACTATCTTCAAATTTACTGGACAATAATTTAATGAGGGTATTTAATTGCCAGGAGAGGACAAAGATTTCATGACAATTACTGGATGTCAGTCTTCATTTGTGGCCTTTGAAGTTCATGCTCCTTCAGCCGTGTTCAGCTGTCATGGACCCAGGAGGGTTACAAAGCTTGATACTTTTATGGCATTGATCGTGAACTCTTGCAAAATTCCTGAACCGAAAAGACAAAATGGCAAGAGGTTTGAAGTGATGTTGTGGAGACAGTTTTTAACAGAGAAAGTGCTTTTAAGCACATTTTTGTGCATGCAAAAGACAAACACTAGGGATTATTTATAAAAATAATACCCACAAACTAGTTACCATAAAATCTTGAGAAAGCAAACAAACCAAAACATTTTTAAGAGGGATTACTTATAGAAAATACAAATCAGTTTTCTTAAAAGGAGCCCTTCCTTAATCATTACTCCAAAAACTAATGACCATAGAAACTTACTTGGTAAAGAGCACTAGGGATTATTTATAAAAATAATACCCACAAACTAGTTACCATAAAATCTTGAGAAAGCAAACAAACCAAAACATTTTTAAGAGGGATTACTTATAGAAAATACAAATCAGTTTTCTTAAAAGGAGCCCTTCTTTAATCATTACTCCAAAAACTAATGACCATAGAAACTTACTTGGTAAAGAGCACTGGAGAGCTGTTGATATTATAAATTGTTATTAGCAACAGCACCCTTTGAAGTAATGTGGTTTTGTAGAAAGATGTAGTTTTTCACAAAAATTGTTGAATCTCAGTCAGGCTTCTGAAAGCACCTAATTCTATGCAACAAGGGTATTATTTTCTTTCATTATTTTCTTGCAACTCTGATGACCAATTGAGCCCAAATCTTTGTTTTATGCATATTAGGTGAAAAAAAACCGGTCTTTAACAATAACCAAAAGTATATCCTGCCTTAGATTAATTTGTAAACATTTTTAACCAATATGCTTCAGTAAATTAAATAAGAAATTACTGAAAGTTAATAATTGAGCAGTGTTCATACTCCACATTTAAAAGATCTTATATTTTCTGGGTGTTGTGATGACTCCAGTTGGCATTCACAGTTATAGTCTGTGTACATTATGACGAATCAACATAACACACATTCAATCCAAACCATTCACTGTTTATTGAAACAACTAGCACTTAAACAATGTTCCCAATCAGAAACAAGCATTTGTGTTTATTAAAATAACGGCCTTGTTTGATTAATTGCTGATCCAAGCATCTCGCTCTCAGCTCGGCTCTCCTGCTAAAGCTGCCACACATCTACCGACGAGAGATACACTCTGTCATTGGCTGGTACCCCGGAGGACTGGTGTCCTCATTAGGGATAGATGTGTACTACAACCATGGCGGAACAGTAACTCCATTGCAATGTGCGGAACATGTGCCTATGAGTTTTTTATTTAATAAATCTGTTGGGGTTTGCGTTAACAGTTACATCATGTAAATGAAATATCTTTCTTATGAGTTGTATGGCTCGGAAAAGAAGCGATGGTGTACATGTGTTACTGCAAACCTTACTAAATTTTATCTTTACCATGCACAGTTTCAAATCCTTCTCATATTATATGGTGTTGCCGCAGAAGTTTCCTGTTAAGTAACGTTAGCTTTTTCTGTGGTGAATAAGTAGCATCCGTGCATCTTTTAAGGGCTTCTTGTGATTTATTTATCATGATGTTTTTGAAACTCGAACCCAGCAAAAAATAGAACAAAAGTGTAAGACCTATATAAAGGAAACCTGCTGGTATTGATAACTGATAAAACAATTTTATGTAAATTTAAAGGGAGGGTATACACCTTCGTCAATGACTCCACAAATATAATGACTCTAGAAACTAATTACTTGGTGAAGAGCACTGGAGACATTGTTAGAAAATGACCCCCCTTCGAAGTATGTTTTAGAGAAAAGGTAAAACAAATTCAAATACAACATTTTAATCTGAGAGAGGCTTCAGGCATAAGGCCTTTCTCAGGCATCTGAAAGCAAACACTTCTATGCAACAAGGGGGGTTTTCTTTCATTATTTTCTCAACACTTTGATGACCAATTGAGCTCAAAATGTTCACAGGTTTTTTTATTTTATGCATATGTTGGGGTACACCAAGTGAGGATACTGGTCTTTTGGCAATTACCAAAAGTTTACCCTGCCTTCAAGGCTTAAAAGGGATGATAATATAATTTATTTGATTGTTATGTAATGTGTGTTTTCGTAACAGGAAGTGACCTTTTAATTTGTATTAAAAAGTTATTTCCTGATAGCTATTTTTCTGCCCAGCTGCTCTCACAAAATTCAGAATATTCAAAAACAACCCTGAAATGCTCTCCACACTTTCCAATCAACCAAATAATATATAATCACGTTTGAGGAGAAGAAAAAAAAAACCTGTCTGAATTTAAATAGCTTATTTATTTAGCCATTTATCTTCCAGACACGTAGACAAGCTGTAAAGTATTCAAGAATCGATTTATTACAATTTGTCGCGCCCTTTCCCTCTTACGTAATTCATCCCAATGCTAAAGGTGCCGAGAACACACCATTGATTTCCTGGTTCGCTAATTTACTGCTCGACCACACACACACACACCACTTGCTATTATTTGTAGTTGTGATGTGAGAATGCTAAACAAGGGGTGCATCTGTAAATCGCCATTGAAGATGCCCAGTGGAGTGTCTAATCATAATTGTACAAGGTCAATGAAATGTTGAATGAATAGCCCTTCAGTAGGTTTGATTGGATGTCAGTTGATGATCATGATCCGCACTGGGTAGCAGGCAAACAATTTCTCTGATTTTATGTATATATTTTTTAAGCCATTCTGTCCAAAAGACAATGGTTTGATTTTTTGTTTGATTTTTTGTTTACAGTCTTTACCAAAAAACAAGGCACTCCTTGCCAAAAAGATTCACAACTTTTTTTATTGGCTCATCAAATACATACAGATGCGTGAATTTTCAAATCACACGTGGGCCCAATTTCATAGAGCTGCTAAGCACAAAAATTTGCTAAGCATGAAATTGTTGCCTTCATAAAAACAGGTTTTCCAACCAAATTTCCATGTGGTTTTCAGGCTAAGCCAACAACAGCTGAATACCAGTAACAGGCAATATTCATCAAATGGAAATTTTGTTGGTAATCCTGTTTTTGTCAAGGAAGAAATTTCATGCTAAGCAAATTTTAGTGCTTAGCAGCTCTATGAAATTGGGCCCTGAACATCTGCATCTGCATCTGCATCTGTCAATTACTCACACCATAAGATTTTTTAATTTTAGTAATATTTTTTTGAGATTAGGTCATTAGTGATTTATAACATGTACAGTATGAGTGAGTAGATTTAGTAAACCAAACATTGTTAAGTAAAAGTACATCTTTTAGTGTGTAAGTTAATGGGGTTTGTTTTACCTCATGAATAAGAGTAGATTTCAAATTCAATTTAAGCCTAGCCTGGTTGATGCGTTATAAATTGTCTTAAGTCCTTGCACTATGCATTAACAGTCTTAATGTATTATAATTAATGAATCCAAGTTGTCAATTTGCCTTCTTACTCTACTTCCCATTCCCCAAAATGAAACAATAACAATCATCCGATAATTTAAAGCTCGTCTAAAAGGTACTTTCTTTTTCCACATAAAAATCCATTCCCCCACTCGATGCTAATTCGTTTCCCTTCTCAGCAAAAGAGAGAGAGAGACAAACTCATATGACAAATACATCAGCAGCAGGCAAGATGGCCTTCAGGTAGAACCAACCCACTTCATGAATAATTCATGACCTGCAGGGGGGGGGGGGGGTTACCCCCATTATAGCCACGCGAACTCCCACAGATCCCGCACGTGCCATGGTACATCCAGTCATTGTGTATACATGTCTAGTATAGCTACTATGACTACACACCAACTGGACAGTACTGCAGCATATTAGTTTCTGCACACATTGCCACCAGGCATGGATGAGGCTTATGTTCGGTTCCAGCCGTGTGTGCAACTTGCTGGATATATACTTTTGCGTTAGATCAATAGGTTCTCCACGGCCGGGGAATTTTCAGCAGATCTGTGGATTTTTTCTATTTATTTGTTGAAGTAAGACACTACGATTTGTTTACACTGTCAGGTATGTTTACGATGATTTCTTCAGTTTGATCTCTCATTCATAAAATTTGACTGTGCGGGTGAAGGGTACAGGCAGAGACTTGATATGAATGCACAGTAATTATAATTATTAACTTATTATAATATAACTCATCTTTTAAAATGTGTCAGTGGGAAAAAGGACTTCTCACCTTGTGTATATTTCCATGGCATTTATTTATGAGCATGTTTTGGGGGGAAAATGATGTTGTGATAAACAAAAACAAACAAATTGTCCTTCACCCAATTTTGCGATTTATTTTTTACTGATGATAGTGATACACCCATTCCAAGCTTCCAAGTTTACATTGTTGAAATATTTGTACATATAAACATATATTTGATAACATGATAGTTTTTTGTTGAGATAACCCTTGTCTTATTAAGGGCTTTTTCTAAAATTACTTAGGCAGTGGACACTCTTGGTAATTACTTAAAATAATTATTAGCATAACACCTTACTTAGGGAGCTGTTGATGGTATAAAACATTGTGAGAAACGGCTCCCTCTGAAGTGCCATAGTTTTCGAGAAAGAAGTTTTTTCCACGAATTTGATTTTGAGACCTCGGAATTAGATTAGGTCTCGAAATCAAGCATCTCAAGCAACTTTGTGTTACAAGGGTGTTTTTTTCTTTCATTATTATCTCGCAACTTCGATGTCCTTTAGCTCAAATTTTCACAGGTTTGTTATTTTATGCATATGTTCAGATAAATCAAGTGAGCAGACTGGTCTTTGACAGTTACCAACAGTGTCCTGTGTCTTTAATACCAGTATTTATTTACACTGAAATTACTTGAAATTTATGTTAAAAAGAGAATGTCAAAGCTAGGAGTCGTGACTTGTTTACACATTTTGGTTTGTTCATTTGGCCATGACTATTACAGCTGAGTGAGCATACTTGTGATAACTTTGTTTATTTCTCAATATATCAGATGTAAATGCTAATGAAAGGCTGGCTCCTTGCCAGTTCATCATTTCATGTCTTATGCAGGCCTGATATTTCATGACGGCAATTGCCTCCATTTTGCCTCTGGTCATTTGCCTTAGTGCCCCTTTGAAATGTTCCAATGGAAACTTCAAATTTTATTCTAGAGGTGCCCTTTACCAAGTAGAAAACGCCTCAGTGCCCTTGCGCTTTAAAAAAAAAAAGACGCACCAGGACTGATTTTTCTTCTCATTGATTTACTTAAAAGGACTGGAGACCAAGTTTTTGAGAACAAATTTTGTTATTTACACTTTCTGTTCCCTTCACATTATCTTCATTCTATCCAAAATTAAGAAATTACAATGATTACATTGCCAGAGGGAGAATGTTAAAACAATTAACCATCCACCTTTTTGGGGTTTAACAGAAAGTTTCATATCACACCCAACAACCTTTCTGTTTTGTCCAATATTTCTGTGCGAATTTTTGTTTTTGTGACCATGCCCAGCAACAGTATAAATTTCGAAGAACACATGTCAAACTCATTTGGTTCGGTCATCCAAGCATGATTTTGTTTTCCAAATATAAACATGTTTTTGTTCCATTTGTAAAGAAAGTACAACTAAAACACCAAATTAAAAAAAACCCAAACATGTTCAAGTTCAGTGGAGCGTGAGTCATTGATACGTTTGTAAATTCTCCAGTTAAAGTGAAAGTACACGGATGGTATTTACTAGATTATCCAATTAAAATGATCCGAGTCAATAAATGGTAAGGTTCATTGAAAAGCAACCTTGGCATACAAATCCTAAAAAAGTACTTTCGTATGTGGTTTTCAAATCGATTGACAATCTGCAAGTTATGACAAATTCGAGTGAACTTTGCCTTTTGGGTGGGACATCTTTACTAAAACATAACTTACAGTTTCAGCATCGGGACCAATTTCATATTTCATATTACTGCTGGGTTTCCATTTCATAGTGCCGCTAACCGTAAGCCCACAAAAAGGTTTTTAACCTTCCGGTGCTTACTGTTTGAAAATGAATGACATGTAATGATTCAAATTCATGGTGAGCGCTAGCTGGCCACCTAATTTTCTTTCTAACTTGTGAAATATGCTTTTGCTTTAGTTAGCATGAAAATGTGCTTACCACTAAGCAGTGCTATATGAAGTTGGCCCCTGGGTGCAGTAATTTTATTTTTAGTGGTAAGCAAGATTGAGGCATGGAGAAAGATTAGTCGGGCCCCCATAGATGACTAAATTATGAACACTATTTGAATATGCAAGATAGGAAACCAGATACCCTCTCAGTAGGATAGATCTTTTCCATCATGAATTATTCAAATGGACATTAATTTTTCTTGATGCAATTCTAGATAACTTATAGTGTGTGACATGAACAGTTAAATATTCCCCTTAAAAATAAATACAACCCACACCTGTGGGTGAGACTGTTCCGTAAACATTGAACAATAACAAAAGTCAATACTCGACAGTTGTACAACAGCTTCATGCCCACTTGAACGCGTGGAAAAATAAAAACCATATTTCCCTGTCCACCTGCGCATTTTTTACCCAAGCACAATTTCAAAAACTGCACCCTTGACCCAGAATATTGGTTCTTTATATATTTTTGGACAATTTGTAATCCATCAGTGAGTTTTGAAATATTTTTTTGAGGTGAATATACTTGCTTGACGTCACATGTGGGTGAGTTTGAAAAGCTAATCTTGTTGGCCTATTGCTTAATAGTGTTTGTACTTTGTAGTATTTACTTCATACACCTGTGGTATGTGACCACATGACCCTTGTTGACAGAAGATACAGGACTCAAAGTCAGGGATAAATCCACAAGACTACAGGGCTCGTTACTCAACAAATTTATTGGCCCAGAATTATTTTTACAAGACCAAAATCAAAATATAAAAATAAATAAAAAAATGTAATGACACAGCTTAACATAAGTGAACTGTTTTTATTTGGACAAGCACTGGTTCAAGACTTGTAAAGAGAAGATTGATCTCATTTGTCTTCATGAGTATTAATACTTCATTTGCTATAGAAGTGAAATGTTTCTGTCAGATTAGATTCAAAGTCAACATTTGATTATGATTTTACATAGAGTTTATAGGTATTCTTATAATAAAAAAAAAAAAAAAAAAAAAAAAAAAAAAAAATAAAAAAAAAAATGCAAGAGCGCCGGACTTGTCCAATGATTTGTTTACTGGCCCAACACTAAAACTACTGGCCTTGGGCCTGTGGTCTGGTGTACAATTCAAGCCCTTTAGACAGTGAGAATTATTTGAAGTCATATAATAAGGAGTGGGAGTTATGGGTAGTAAAGAAGGGTTGTAAAGAGAACTGTCATAAACATCGTCAAGCGTTTTGCACTTAATATTTTGGTTTGACGTTTCATCCCGGATACTGATATGGAATAGTACAGTGACCCTGCCTTCTGTCACAGACTTCAGTGTTATTATGCACTTGTTGGGATTCAGACTTTACTTTAGGGTTTAACATTTCTGCTTCATTGGCAGCTAATCCCCAAATTTGTTGTTCCAAAACCCTGGGAAAAAAGTTTCAAAAATGTTTAGGGCGGTGTCAAGGCAGGAAAAAAGTTTTTGTGAAAGGTTCAACATTCCACATTTTTCCATCATGATTAAATTGCACAACTGCAAACTTATTTACAAATTATTTGGCTATGTGATTCGTTGATGGAAAAGGAGTGGCCATGTTGAAAAATATTGGACAAGTTTCTAGACATCAACATTATTTTAGGATTCTTAAATCTTTAAAAAGAAACTATGACAATTGTACACATTTTTAAAGGTATGCTTGCTTGTTTTTTATTTTATTTTTTATCCCAATTAAAAATTAGAACTGCAAGATTAAGTTATTTCAGATTTTTTTTCTTCTTCAAAAAGTGAAATGCCCGTGATTTTGTCCACAGAACTCTGGAGTATACAGTGCTAAGATACATCGGTGTATATAGGGTAAAACCATCTATTAAATTATGTGTTCCCTATGAAAACAAAGATTGATAGATAAAAAATATGGTTTATAAAAAAAACTGCAACCTCACAGCACAATGGCTGAATTACCACAATTTAACATTTAAAAATATTACAAAGAGCAAAGCGTTTGTCATTTCACACGTCTACTCGGACATAAAAGCACTTAAATCTTAAGTGCTCTTTGACAATTTTAAGATTATTTACCCATTCATTCAAAGCAAGCTGTTAAAAGTTTTTGATTCATTAAAACAAGAATTGATTTCATGACGGTTAGCGCGAGCTATAAGTTCTGACAAAAGCCCTTGGCTTTCATTGATAGTACAGCGTTGACAGCTCAAAGAGGCTCTCTTTAAAAACATCAAGGATTTTCCATTCAGTGAAGATGCTTTGAGTTGCAGCAGAATACATGTGATTACTTGTGAAGGAGGAGGATGGGACTTTAAGATCTTGACAAGATGCGGTACCATGCTGTCAAAGGAGGACATTTAGTGGAAGATTTCCCTGTATAGACCATATATTGAATAACCCCTTTGCTGCTATGAAAGTCGCCATCTTGTAGGTCAAACCATATGCGATATTAGAGTTTGATTGATTAAAACATCACTTTTATTTTTAATGAAAGGATTGGATGGAAATTTGTCTCTGGATGATTGATACTGCAGTAATTTTTTCATTATGATCATGGCAATTTGTTTTGTCTGAAATTAACCAAAGTAAAGTTTGACTTTGATTTGACTGTCAGTTCATGTAATTGCAAGGGTTTCATCATTATGTGTTCCTATAGAATTCAAACTGCCTCTAGCTACCGGGCAATCTTGGTTGTCTAGTTGGTAAGACACTGCTCTAGAATTGTAAGGGTCGTGGGTTTGAATCCCACCCGAGTAATATGCCTGTGATATTTTTTTCACAGGACTCGGGAAAGTACCATGCAGTGCTAACACACATCAGTGTATGGGTAAAAAGCCAAAATTAATATTGTGTGTTCCATTGAACAATTGTTAGAACCTCTGCTTTGAAACATCTACATCTACATTTGTTCACAATCAGAGAGGATTTCAGTCAGATATCATATTGTGCAGGCTCCTCAGCACTCCACTGCACTGCAAACGCAGAGAGTTTCTATAGCAGTGTTTTGATGTTATGATGTCATCATTGTCTGTTCTTTTGCACAATTGTTAGAACCTCTGCTTTGATACGTCTTCAATTTTTTACAATCAAAGAGGATTTCATATTGTGAAGGCTCTTCAGCAATGCACTATTCACCAAACGCAGAGAGTTTCTATGGCAGTGTATTGATGTAAGCAGCTGACTCATCCTGCAATATATCACGTACAAAATATGACAGTGTGACGGTATTGATGGATCCAGTAATTTCCCTTCATATTAAGCCTTGAAATTCAAGATGGACAAGGCACAATAGACTGGTGTACTTGATCCGCACTTCTTTTTAATGTAAACATTTTGTCTGGTACCGAAATACGTGCCCTTTTTTAAAATTCTTTCTTTTTTGGGGCTTCAGAACATTGTATTTTATTCATCACTGAGACTTTCTTAAACATGAACTTGGCATAAACATTGAGCATTGAAATCCTGTATGCACATTTCTATACAGAAAAGCGGTCACACATTCTTGAATTACACTCTTCTTAATAATTTTGTTAAGGAATTATGTTTATGGAACTTGGATTGTGCATAGTAGCGACATACAAACAATGATTGATTCGATAAATGTTTCTCACTTGCTTTTATTTCTTCAGAGTAATTTAGTCCGAACAACGCCGTTTTGTTTATATATTTTTGTTCGACTTGTAATGTAAACATAGTAGAATGGAGAGTTCGTTTATTATGAACTAGCATCGTAGAATTCTCATTCATCCATTCGCGCACTAGAAGGCTGTCAAACCTTCGGTGATTTGTGTTTGCTGAAGGTATAACTCAATCATCTTGTGCCGTTTTACGTCCCGTCCAATCAGAGAGAATTGAGCGTGTCATCTCGTGCCGTTACTCAGACCATTCCTCCCTCCATTCATGGAGACCTTATTCCAGATCAAGAATACATCGTTCAGAATCAAATTACTTTTATTAAGAGACAAAGTACAGCGGGATGGTTTGTTTCTCCCTGATGGGCAACCCTGACAGGTCAACTGGCCATCCTAGATCAAAAAACCCTTCACTATAAAAACTGTTGGCTGTTTATGTTGGAGCATAGAGGATTAAATGGGAAGAACACTGCATAGTATTGAGTCAAAAAACAATTAATTTGCATTAAAAAAGTGGACCACCAGGGAACTTTCTTGTATAAATTTGCTTCATTGAGATTGATACAGGGATATGATTTCAGAGTTTCATTCATATTATACACACAAGAAGACATTTAATTTAATGTAACTTTTATGTCCACTACTTGCCCAAAGTATAATATCTTAAGGAAAATACTAGAGTGGATAGACAAGATAAAAAAGCAGGGTTTGTGGTGGATATTCCATGAAAAAAAACCCCCACCAAAACAGAACGCTAACCAAACTAAAAAGGCCTAGAAATAGTTCATGAACAAAACTACATTGAAGGGCAGGCATTTTTTGTAGATGAAATCATAGTTTGAAACATGATTATATTTTCCTCATGAATAAATTTAAAAATAAATTCAAAATAAAACTGATGCCCTTGGATGGATGCTACTACTAACAAGAGTCAGACAAACCAACAAAGTTGTAATCATATTATTTTCATCAATTATTGGAAATTCAACGCAGCTGTTTTGTGCAGGGGGAAGGGATAGCTCTTCTCTCTATATCTCTGATATTAATTGCTGAGAGGATAAATTAAATAAAGTGAGCTCGAGTTGGCAACACTTTCTATCGAAATAAAACGTACATCCATCCGTACAAAATAACCCTCAGATGGTTTGCCGAAGCATTGGATAATTACAATTTCACCTTCTGACACCATGGTCCTCTCTCTCCTGGCCTCAACGGGACATGCCTGATATGAATGGCAAATTTTAACCTCCCATCACACATCAATCATGTATTTTTTTGCTGTCGCCCTGTGACACCTTAAGGAAAGAGATCCTGCTTATGTATGCTCCCCCACTGTCAAGGTTACTGTATGTTCAGCTTGTCTCTCTGATGGAGACGTAATGCATCCTCAGATATTACATGTAATATCATTACTTTAACAGAGATATTCAAAATTGAAGGTTTTAAAGGCGAGGTAATGTACACCATTGGGATAAATACATTAGGACAGTATGATCTTCTGATCTTCGTGTGACGTTCACATTAAATAAACAAATCTGTGAAGGTTTGAACTCAATCGGTCATTGAATTCACAAGAAAGTAGAGGGGAAAAAAAGAAAACAAAATAGGACAAAAAAAACATTGAATGTGTATACTGTTTTCAAACATCAGATTTTAGACTTGTGAGCTCAAAATTGTTTCAGTCATTTCTTAAAGACTGAAGTACTTCTAGCAAAAACAAAAGATTAGGGTGTACATGTAGGTTAAATGTGTAAATTTGTGAACATTTATATTTTCTTACCGTTCTTGTAGCAATTCTGCACATCAAAAGAGTAAGTTTTAAGATTGAAATGATCTATACACAAATCCTTGCTCCCAATCCATGAAATAGTTTATGACAATGCTTCAAAACTATGTTCTTAGTAAGTTCCTCATTTTGATCCTTGAATTATTCCTAAGTCTTATACTGACTAGTGACAAAAAAAGAATTTGTTGCAAAACTTGCTTTAATCCTTTAAAGACATTACGCTCAAGGCCATTACTTGAACTCATGTACTTCTTAAATCACCCAAGAAGGGTGAAATTGCGTTTTTTGTAATCAAATCTGACAAGGCCTTTTGCTTTTTGAGTCATGTAGCAAAATAACAGAATGTTGGATAAAGGCTTGTTATGGAGAAGATACTTAATTGCTAAATTGAAAGTGAAGTTTTTTTATGGATAGATTTGTCAATTTTGTCAATTAAGGAATCATCGCCCGGCCATTATTATTAAGTTATTATTATTATTATTATTATTAAAATGACTAAAATGCGACACGAGTAGGAATTGGGAAGAGAAGACGATCTTCATAAATGAAGATAATGACAGATGCAGCTTAAAAAATTATCAAAAATAATTCTCCTAAAATAAATCTTCCCATTCTTATCTAATTTACTTTTTTAAATTAAGTTTTCTTCTATTATCAAACTTTTCACTTTTTAATCAAAATTATTAAAACATTTTGAATTAATGTTTGTCAAATTTTGATTGCAGTTTTCCCCTATAAACAAGCTTTACACATTACACTGAAGTGTCATATTGTATGCTTAAAACAAAATCCAAAACATTCTGCCTTGCAACACCTGGGCCCAGTTATAAAGCTGCTCAAGCACAAAAAGTAGCTTAGCACCATAACAAGGTAAACAGCCAAACTACCATGTCACTAACCATCTGTGACTGGTACCCTTCTTATTTCTGCTAAGCAGAAATTCGCTAAGCAGTATTTTCTGTTGACCACAAAATTAAGCCAAGATTGTGAGTAATGAAAGACCTTGATTAGGTATGCCTGGCCTCTCATTAAAAATGTTGCATGTTACCAACCTTCCACACAGCAGGACAACCTTGATACACACTTATAACTCATGTTAATCTGATAGGTATTTTAGCTGATTCTTTAATGTGTTTTCTTAGCCATGGATATAGGTTATGATTCAACCAAAGCACTTAGCTCCATGTCTGCAACTATGTTGTTGTTTTAGTGTCTTCATAAGAGGTCCTGCTCTTGGTTGTTTTATTTTCAGTTAATCTTGCGACAGTTTGAAGGTTATATTCATTTTGGTTTTTACCCATCTCTAACTTGAAGGTTGAATGAAATTTCAGAGGAGTAGGCAAGCACATATCTTTGTATATCATATTGCATTGATTAACTATTGCTATGGGATATGGAATAGTTTTGTTGTATTCTTAATTGAAGCATAGAGCCAGGATTACAACACTACCTAAAATTCAGGGACACAACTTTTTAAGGTTAACTCGTTAACTTGTTGTATTACTTATTCAGATTATAATAACACCTAAAGTTCATGGAAAAAATTATTGGGGCTACCTCCTAACTGTTTGGCTAAGCGCAGGGTCATTATTTACTTAGATGGGATTGAAGCGTGTGAGATGCAGTGATTAGTGATCATTTTCCAGGTGTACCAAATGTCATGTCCAAGATGATAGTTCAGTTATGTTGCCCTTTTGTAAATCCAGTTAGTGATCATCACAGTCAAGCCCCCAGGGTAATGTCACTAGACCCCCATCGCTTCCCATTCCACAACTTCTATTTACTTCAGTTTTAATTGGCTTCAAGTTGAGCGTAATTTCCCATCGACATCCCCCCCAAGAACAAACTTCTGTCCAAAGAATTCTTGCTTGATTCAAACTTGAACTTTTTGATTATGACCGTCGAGTGCACTTGCTATTCATATCAGAGCTTCTTGACAACTTTTTGATCGCTGAATCTTCATAATTGTTTTGCCCTTTAAGTGAAGTTGTCGAGTACTTCTCCTTCGAAGCTAGCCTCCACCCCACCCCCTTCTAAAGCCAACGTGACTGCTCTCGTTTATATAAACCGCCTTTTAAGTGTTTACTAGGAGCTGTCTTGTGATGTGCCAAATGCCAGTAAAATGTATTGATACCTTTAGGAAACTTTTCTTGCTCCTCGCCTGTGAATGTCATCAAATGTTTCCCATGTTTTTTTTTTTTAGAGCCGTCACGGCATCTTCCTCCAGGCTCAATTGGTAAGGTCGAAAGAACTTGAAAAACTCGTCTGGGCTTGTGGCTATTTTTGCTTCCACCCTACTACTCGGTTCTCCAAATACCCTGTTGAATTGATTCAATCGTTATGATGAAATGACAGCCGTTTGTCTCTTAGTTTCCTGAGGGTGATTCTGACAGCTGTTGGGCTAATTTTTTTTACCGTGTATTGTACATCTTTATCATCATCATCACTAGGTCTAAAAAGATGTAGCCTTGTGAAGTGTTTGCATTTTGACTTTGTGTTTAGAACTGAGATTGTATTTAGTGTCTTTCAACCATATGCAATGCAAGGACTTTATTAGTGTATGCCATGAAATTGAGGTAACTTAAACCTGCCCTTTGCCTGTTGCAGGTCTGGCATAACATGGCCTATAGGTCTTGCTTCTGTGGTCTTGACTTTGCAGCCCCTTCAAACATTTTCTATACTTTAAGATTGCCAAATGGAAGTGCCCTTTGCAAAATAAAACTTGCCTTGCCTCTCAAAGATCAAATTCCAGGCCTGCTGTATATATTAATCACAAATGTTCAAAACACTCTATGTTTTGGCGAGTATTGCTAGCTGATCATCATTCCAGATAATGTACATTTGTATGTTCAGCTTCATAATAAGCTTCTTAAGTGTCAATTGTGATCATGTTGTAACCATAGTATTGTGTCACCACTTCAGTTATCAAACCATCTCAAATGTATGATATGTTCAACCAGACAACCAACAAGGCTTGAACTATTTAACTGTCAAGGTTACTATAGATTCAAAATGACCACATACTCCCTGGAGGATAGCCTTTACATTACCACATCACAGGCCCCCTTTCCCGACAAACCCTTCCACATGCATCTTGTTAATACTATGAAGCTGCGCTTCCAATGAGCTAGTCGCTGGAGTGTCGTAAAGATGTATATACAAGACACTTAAATCTACCCAAGAGTAGTCATAAAGTGATGGCTGTCAGATGATGCATGTTGTCAGTTGATCTGGCATTCAAAGAGAACCAATTTTTTGTCTGATCGTTTTATCTTTCTCGTGTTACATGCTGTTTCAGATTGAAAGTGTTAACCTCACTCTTCTGCTCACAGAACTTGATCGAGTCTTTTTGAAAAAGCCAGCCAATATTTATCCACTGTTAACCAAAAAGATTCTCCTTGTATAAACATACCTACTCACAAAGGAGCTTCAAGGGTTGAGGGACTTTTTGTATGACACAAAACGCAAACGTCCACAGATATACATTAAAGGCAGTGAACACTATTGGTAATTACTCAAAATAATTATTGGCATAAAACCTTTCTTGGTGACGAGTAGTGGGGAGAGGTTGATGGTATAAAACATTGTGAGAAACAGCTCCCTCTGAAGTGCCAGTAATTTTCCACGAATTTGATTTTGAGACCTCAGATTTAAAACATGAGGTCTTGAAATCAACTATGTAAACGCACACAACTTCGTGTGAAAAGGGTGTTTTTTCCTTTCATTATTATCTCGCACTCGCAACTTCGATGACCGATTGCGCTCAAATTTTCACAGGTTAGTTATTTTATGCATATGTTGAGATACACCAACTGTGAGGGCTAGTCTTTGACAATTACCAATAGTGTCCAATGTCTTTAAACTTACACAGTGTAAAGACAAAGCTTCTCGTAAAATATCACTTGCTGATGTGCTTTACTTTTTGAGAAAGGAATAAAACAATTTCACGCGACTCTCCTGAATAAACATTGCTCTGTGATTTTCACTTTTGTCCCTCAAAAACTTGACAACTTATGAAGCTGAAACTTCTACAGGTAAATTATATTACATTCACAGTGTGAGTAGAGATTGATGCCGTGGTCCGAAAAAAGTTCCACAAAAGGTACCAAAACCTTTAAGCAGTCAAGACAGCAATTGGCACCGACAGTGATCTAGTTCTGTTCCCCAGTTTGTTTGTTAGCCCTTATAAACATTTTACGCACAAACAAAATTAACCCAAGTCGACTCAAGAGCGGATATTGTTTCCCCCTCATCTTGTCCATCCTTACTTTACTTTGATTACCATCATCGATATCGTATCCATCTCATAATGGTCAAAAGTCACTGTCTATTGCCTCTCCTATCTTTCAAAGTAAACCTTTCCTCAAGAGTCGGGATACACCGACTCGCCCTTCAATTTCCCTCTTCTTGTTTAAAAACAACAAAAAAATCGTAGGGAATCTTGTACCCTTTCTTCATCATCCCATCTCTCTCAAGACAAGATTAGATTCATCGTCTGTAATCCCTCCCCATAGAGGCACCCCACTCGTCAAATCTCTTCTCCTCTCCAAGACATCATCACTTCAGTCTGCTCCTTCAGTCCCACACTTCTTCCTCCTCCTCATCATCCACACATCCTTAAAGTACTCTATTTTTTGCCCTTTTCAATGTGTCTCCTTTAGCCGGAGGCTACTTTATAAAAAACAGTGTCTTTGCTTCTTCCATCTACCACCTCATTACAAAGAAAAAGTAGTCTACATCGATACTTCAGGATTACAGTATTAAGTTTTTCATCTTTGTTCCCTTGCCACAATTCCTTTGTTGCCCTATTAAAAATTTTCCTCTCTGATGTACTGCATCCTTAGCCAGTGGCAGATATTTTTTTTACAAATTTAGTGGCTTCTTCTGTGAATCATTGGCTTCAGTTGCATTACCCAAAGGAACAAAATTGGCAGTCCACCCCACTCCATCAACCCATGGGATTCCTCCATGATTAACCCCACTGCCTAAAACCCCCTGTACTTTTATTCAACCCTGTTTTACCGTTACCTACTTACGAGATTAGCATTAAGTTTTCTAGTGAAATTTTTTGTCAGCTTGTATTTATGTATTTAAATTCATCAAGGAGGAGGTGATAAATTCCCCATCCCCGCCTTGTTATTTCAAAATGAAAAACATAAGTCTTTATTCCACCGCTGTTTTGTTTCGCCGGCAGCTAATGTTAGGATTACAGTATAAAGGCTTCGCATTCTTCCTAAGTATACTTCCCCTACCTCCCCCCTGCCCTCCATCGCCAAAGAAATGGTGTCCTGCTCAGCTTTCAGTTTCCCGAGTATCTTCTTACAATGGAAGACCATCTCAGAGCATCTTAAGATGCATCTTTGCAAAAAATTCTCTCTGTTTCTTCAACTCTGCTCTGTTAGCCGGGAGTCACATTAGATTATTCACATCAAGCCCCGATGCCTAGTGCTGCAAGGAGCACCTGGCCGATGGAATTACGTATTCTCTGTGTGTGTCAGAAGGACAAGAATTCCCCCAAGTCAGATGAGCAGCTCAAATTTTCTTCAAGACTTCTATATCCATGGTGGGGTCCTGTAAAAATACCTTTAAAGGGAATGATCGGCCTCCATCCATGTAGCATCCTATATAACCAAATAATCCAATTATATTCAACTTTACACTCGTAGTAAGACTACACATATTTGACTTCTTGAAGGTGCCCCTTTCGGGCAGTCTTTCGTTGTTTGCACTTTGTGGTATTTCCTTGGTTACTATGTTTTGACTATCCTTTGGTGTGAAGTGGACTACAGGGTTATATTATACTAGTAATAAATGTTTTTGAGTGCAATGGTGAGAATATTTTCATGAGTTGAAAGATGGAATGTTCCATTAAACGGAAAATTATTCTATGTTCAACAAATTTCTCCAAGGAAAATATGTTTCTCCAAGGAAAATATGTTTTGTTTTATCATGAAAGAAGTTTTGTTTAGAGGATAGAACTAAACAATAAACAAACTGTACAGATTGTATTCTAGCTTCCACTACAAGCTTTTTTCGTAATGCTGTGTATAAAATGTGGTGTGGTCTAGCATGCAGTACAAGGATGGGACGAAAAAGCACTGTGAATAACACAAAAATTTATACAAGAAATGCACAATTTGTGATGAAGACGCCATTGATGTAATTGTTTTCACTAAAATGCCATGTGACCTAAAATCTACAATGCTATTATGTAAGATGAAATCGATGCTGTAAATATCACCCAGGAATCTTTGTGTTTATAAAAGCATTAGAACTGAATAAGAATTATTTAAAACAAAATTTAAAAATACACCAATAAAAATAACAATTAGACAAAAAATAACAAAAGTATTATTCAAATGTGAATGACAATTCAAATTTACAGTAAAGCCATAACTTAATGGGGGAAAAACCATTGTAATCTTTATGCAGAACCACATACACAGCATATAAATATGTCAAGTTTGTTATTTATTTGCAGACCAATTTGCACAGATTTCAAGTCCACTTCACGCTATAAAAACCCTTTGTGTGGTATTTTGCTTTCTTGGAAATACAACAAAGTCACTCCATTGTTGACCATCCATTGTTGACCATTCTCGAATCATAACAGGTCAATTAAATTACAATCGATTTCATTTTCTATCATAAAATGCTGATCCAACATAAGAAATGACACACATCACTCCACAATGAATTATCCACACTTGAAAGTGGTAAAACGATAAATTATGTAAAACGGACAGAACCAAACTATGAATATTTTAACCATAATGTAGTAAGAAATGCACAGCATTGCATCTGCATCATCCCCCACTCGAGAAAATGTTGATGTGATGATAAACACTTCACGCATTGCCAACGCATTACACATTCATTGCTCATCGACTATGTATATTTTATACACGCTGAGGTCACAGTTTGACAATTTACACTCATTATGAGTCAGCCATTGATATGTAGTGTGTGTGTACATCAAGCAGCGCTTTGGGTTCTCTCTCATGACGAAGGCATCAGATGGAGACTGCCGATGACTCCCAACTCATCAAAGATTTCTAGGAAATGCTGATTGATAATTAATATGCAGCGTTGGTTGTTTTTGTTTTGGGAACTGATATCCTTCAGCTAGTATCTGTTATCTTTATAAAATGAGATTCTATGAATATTTTCATTACTATTTTTACTCAAGAAATTAATATTAACGAATGTTAGTTGTTTTTATTTTGGAAACTGAGATGAGTAGGCTAGTATCTGTTATCTTTTTTTCTAATGATATTTTTATAAAGAATATTTCATAAAGAGTTGTACTAAAGAAATTAATATCATCTATGATGAAATTGTGAAACCTGATTGTTTTGTGTATTTGATGTGGCTGAGTTCCCCCGCGTATTATTTCAATATAGTTCCTTATAAATTTGTATCAGTTTATCCCTTTGTTTATTTGTTCATTCTTCCATTCATTATACTCTCACGGAATTCGAAATAGAGTATATATAGAAAGCAAGTAAAATAACCAATAGATAAAAGGGTATGAAGACACAACTGAGGGCAGAACATGGAGGCTGATTGCGCCAGTCGAAACTTGTGAAAAATCGGCCTTTTGACAGTTAAAGACCATAACACTAAAAAATCTCAAATAAATTTAGGTAACAAGATTTGTCAACTAGAGAGACTTGTACAATCAGATGAAATTTTAAATACAACATCTGCAACATTTGACTAAAATACTCAAACTATTTGTTTGAGCCCTTAAATTTAACTAAGAACTGCATAAATTTATTGGCAGTTCAAGAAAATATAAATCATTTTGATAAAAACATAAAATTTTCAGGCCTAGGGGTCAAATTGCTATAGTCACTTTTGAGGATCCCTTGTTTTGAATTACTAGAAATACATAATAAACAATAATAATAATAGGCCTACATAAAGACAAACAACTCAAAAAGAGACATCTTTGCTTTCTCAAAACGCATTTTATTTTCCCCTGAATGCAGATATTTATGTATTTGTCATCAGCAATGATCCCTTTCTTCCTCAGTTTAGAGGACCCCTTGTTTCATTACCAGAAAGATACGATAGCAAATAAAAGCTCAAAGAGAGACAGCTTTGCTTCCTCAAAATGCACTTTCAGGTTTTTCCCTGAATGCAGAGACTATATGTATTTGTCATCAGCAATGGTCCCTTTCTTCCTCAGTTAGAGGACCCCTTGTTTCATTACCAGACAGATATGATAGCAAATAAAAGCTCAAAGAGAGACAGCTTTGCTTCCTCAAAATGCACTCGCAGGTTTTCCCCTGAATGCAGAGACTATATGTATTTGTCATCAGCAATGGTCCCTTTCTCCTCCACAAACCACTGTGCCTTGCATCATCACAGCACCTCGTTGTGTTCAATTGGCATTTATATGATGAATAGCTGTAGCTGTAGTTCCGTTCAATAATTCCCATTGAGTGTGACTACTTCACTAAATTATTTGATTCGCTTTTAGAGGCAGTGCTATGCCAGCAAACTGTAAATTGTCTGTGATAGATAGGTACAGCAAGGTAGATGTTGGCAAAATGTTCTGTCTGGTTGGAAGAGGATGGGGACATATTGTTTTTGTGCACCCCAGCCACAATCTTAAGCTTCACTTTTTGTAACAAAGACACCAAATGAACAACATAAATAATGAGTAACCCCGCATATTGTTTTTGTGCACCCTAGCCACAATCTTTAGCTTCACTTTTTGTAACAAAGACACCAAATGAACAACATAAATAATGAGTAACTCTTTGTAGATCTTGTATTCGACAAACTCAAGCAGCGATTGTGTGAGATAGCTGCTACATCAGTGGTTTTCAAACTGCTGTTCATAAAACAGACAAGGACAAAAAAGTGTACCTGTGGTTGTGGCTTTGCACTTTTCTAAAGCCCACTTGCCTTACATTACACAGAGTCCATATCATGACATCGTCTCCTAGCTCCGAAATTTCTCTAGATTTTTTTTACTTAAAATAAAATCCCATCTCTTCTCCTTCTTACAAATCAAAATCCCATCTCTTCTCCTTTCTTACGAACACAAAAATTAATGTAACTCTATATTGTATTCCATTATTAAAAAAAACCCTGCATTTCCGAGACAATCAAATGAGAAACTTCCCTTCCCGCCAGTTATAATTATTTTGATATTTCCAAATGGATATGTAATATTATTCTATCTGTACATCTGTCTTGTGTTTCAGAGGGCATCCGCGCTGGAAATTGAAATGGAAAGAATAAGACAATTTAATTAGTAACCCTGACAACTAGACATTAAAAAAGATTCTGCCGAAGAGTCCCATTGTGTTGCCCAGTCAAGCTCTTTGTCATAATTTATGATTTTTCGTTCCTGACAATGGGAGCCCGCACGGTCTAGCGAAGAAATTTCATTTATCATAATTTTGTCTGGTCTGGCTTTTTGGTATAGCATGTCTGATTGTCACGTCCAAGACTCCCGATGAGAGATTTATTGCATCTAGGGTAACTACAGTTTCCTTATCAGGAACAAATTCATGTTGGAACAATACTTAGAATTATGCTTTGCAAGAAGGAAATTGACTTTGGTTTTCCCCAACCTGGGGACCTCAATCAGATTTTGCATTAAAATTACATCTTTCAGGCTCTGATGTGGAATGTGCGTAATCTTTGCAATCAGTCAGTTTGGCACCAATCATGTTGGTATAAATCTTCCACAGCTTTTGTGGAAGACACAACTGGTCCAATTTCATGGCTCTGCTTATCGTAAGCAAAGAATCGCTGCTAACCGAAGCAGGAATTCTTGTGCCAAGCATACTCCACGTACTAGTAATTCCTTGCTTACACAAATTTTGCAGTAAGCAGAGCAACGGAATTGGTCCCTTTTTCTGAAGAGGAAATGCCAGTAAGTTTAGGAAAGTTTGCTGCCATTTTCTAAGCTGCATTGTTGTCTGTATAAAGAGACCACTCTAAGCAGAAATACTATTTGTCATATAAACAACACTCTTGCATGATGTCCAAAGCCCAAAACAGCGACCACACTTTGGTCAATGAAGATCTATAACTGTTTTTTTATTATTTTACTTTTAAATCTTTTTAAATCTTTTTAAAAGCACGTAATGCATACGTCACTTTCCATTGTTTGACCTTAGCGATGGCGTCAATGCAAAGAGGTCTACAGAGACTGAATCTTAGATGATTCAAGTCAAATCCAAGGCTGTGGAGTTTACTTTAAGAAACCTCTTATTAAATGCGTGTTCAGTTTGAGTAAGAATGCCTCCTTATCCTCACCCTATTCCGTCAAAGTCACTTATCAGATTTGGATGTTGTAACCAGGTCATGCGTTGTTCCCTTCTTCCCTTGAACTTAGTATTCCCTCAAAGGACATATTCAGAGACACTCATGTCACTGAATTTTCTACCACTGACATTCCCGAGTCAGGATTGATGTACCTCTACAACTTTTTCTGTTTTGATTCTTTTTGTGTAAGAAATTGGAAAAGAGAAAGACTTAGTTTCCCTTCCAATGTCCCTGTATGTGGACCAGTGCCCTTCTTATATGGTCCTCTTTCCTAATTAAAATGCACATTTCATGAACCTCTTCTTCATTTCTTCATTGCCTCCTCTCGTCTAGTTTATAACCAAATTTAAATCTAATTTTTCTGTTCGATTCCTTTTTGTTTTCTGAAGTTGGAAAAGTAAGGCGAGAGAAAGACATTCATTTCCTGTCAAATGTCCCTGTATGTGAGCCAGTGCCCTTCTTTAATGATCCTCCACCCTAATTGAAATGCACATTTCATAAACTTCTACATCTAATTTTGTCTGTTTGATTACTTTTTGTTCTGGAAAATGGAAAAAGCGAGCCAAAAGAAAGACATTAATTTCCCGTCAAAAGTCCCTGTATGTGGGCCAGTGCCCTTCTTTCATGATCCTCCACCCTAATTTAAATGCACAGTTCATGAAATGACATACGGCAGTCATAATAAATCTTGAGACGTTAATGGTTTATTAAGTCTCTCCGAGTCTGAGTCATCTTAACTCAAAGCCAGATCAACGTGGTCATGTATCAGCCGAGAAAAACGGTCCTTCCTGGGGTTTGATTATAGGTTTGTTGTGCTATTCTCAGTACGCCCCAAGGGAACAGATTAGACAAATCCAACATATAGGTATCTATGCATAAACATGAAAGGAGGTGAACAGTTTTAACCCAAAAATTATCCCAACTGGGTTATAATGTCTACCCCGTTGAAACCCAAGTCGCCCAATGAGGAGACGGTGCTTCTTGATCAGGGTTTATGACACAGTGTTCTTCAGTTGTCATCAAAATTCCAACAGGACTGCCAACTCTCCCTGATTCTGCAGAAAGTTCCCTGAAAATAATCTTCCCATAATCTGATGAAAAAATGTATCTGTCTCCCAGATTGTATAAACTTTGTCCCCTTGGTGTTGAATGTAGTTCTAAACATCTCCATGATTGTTGTACAAAGTCTTCTTGATTGCAAGATGCAAATGTTGGCAGCTCTGCTTATATTGTATTAGAAACCAAATGTACAAGAGACTTATCAATGGTTCCTGCTTAGGTAACCCTTGTGGTAACTCTAATTTCATTAAAACATATCTTATTTGCAATTTTGTTACATTATGAATCGTTGTTTATTATATTCTTCGTCTGATTTTCTCTTCTTTGTCCAGATTGAAAACATCGACAAATGTCTTCAGTGTCTGGCGGCTAAGGGTGTAAACACAGAGGGTCTTCTTGCGAAAGGTAATAGATTAATAGGGTCAAGAGTGGTTCTTTTCCCCTGGGCCCAGTTTCATAGAGCTAATTAAGCAGGAAATATTGCTTAAAAATTGTTTGCTTCAAGCAGAAATGAGCAGGATACCAGTCACATGTGACATTGTAGATTGGTTGGTGACCTTATTCTGGTGAGCATAATTTTGTTGAGCTCGACTATTTTTTTGTGCTTAAGCAGCTCTATGAAATTGGGCCAAGGTCAGGATCTGGAAAAAGCGCTTTCTAATTCGAAATGGCTGAAAGTTTCAAAGCACCACAGCAACTTGTAAACCATTACATAGTGCCATGTAAAAGGAAAGGGACACATGCTTCAAAAACCGTAGTTCCGCAATACCTTTCAGGAAAAATACTAAATGTTGTGATGCCTTGAGGGTCACATGAGTGAGGCATACGTGCTCTGTGTAAGTACCCACTAACACTTTTAATTAATTAAAACTGTTCATGTTATCAAAGTGACTGAGAGAGCCTGAGCCAAACACTAAGCCGAGACAGTGGTTTAGAAAAAGGGCCTAAATTGGAAGCTTGAGTCCAAAATGCACAGACACCCCTCTGGCCAGTACCAGAGAGGTGGGGGTAGCGCTGTTTCAGAACCCTTGTCCCCTATCTTAATAAATATGAAATCAAAAGTATACACAAAGGAATGGCTTGATACTCTATATAGCCCATCCCCAAAATTATGTCACCCCCCCCCCCCTCTCCCAGATGATAATGTCAGGTTATGCCAAGCCTCTGTCCCCTCCCCCTCTATGACCCATCCCCCTGATGCAGCATATTCGTTAGGCCTGCATAAACAATATTGGTTAGAAGTATAAAACACAATTCAAAGTCCTTTCAAATACAATAGAATCAATAACAATCGGGACAATGCTAGACTGTTGTCATGTCTTTTAACCCGCAGGCGCCAATGTTCATAATCCTTTGTTCTATACCCTTTGTTCTTCTCTTTGTTCTCCCTACTGTATCAAGGCTTTCTGTTCCATTGTCTCTTAATTCACTTGGGATTTTTCTCTCTAAAAACACTTTTCTAAAAAGGAATATTTTTTCTTCGCAATATTTATTTTTTTCTGTCACATTCTCATGTTTCTTATAAAAATATCAAGCTTTCGATGAGATAAGATAAGTGTGAACATTATATAGACTAGTTTTAGTTCCATTTCATCAGGAATCCTCATTTCGCATCGTATTCTTCCTACTTTAGTCTGATTTCTGATTCTTCTGCCCTTGGTAAAATCAGAATAGCCTGAAACTATGTTAAAGCCTACACCATACAATGAAGTAGGTCAGCCCTTGTACTCAATAAGACGTATCTACATTTTCCAAGGACCAAATATCATGTTTTTTGGACAAAGGGTTCTTCCTGCATTGAGGCTCCATAGCCATTTTTCAGCAATGTTTTTCCATTTTTTTTCCCCAAAGAAATGTACAATGGATTGACCCCGAAATGTATTTTATATAGGCCATAAAATTATATATATTTTTGTTTTAAGGCTAAGCAATTTGAAAGGGAAGTATATAGAAATCAGACGTCAGACGGCACGATTGATCCTTCCTAAATTTGTCATCCTTTATGAAAGAAGAAAATTCTTTTTCCGAGACAATTTCTCATCTTTTCAGATGAGATTAGGCTGGTGTTCTATAGAAACTGATTGATTAAAGACAGATGTAGGCAACCCAATATATTAGGTTCATAGGAGGTCTTTTCATTGTCACAATTTTACCATTGTTCTCAGTCAATATCCAATGTTATTAATTTTTCCTGGTCCATATTAAATGTTACAATGTGAAACAGAAAAAAAAAACGCAAAAGCAAGCTGGCCCACACCCATGACATTCTAATGTTCCATCTGGGTCGCTGTGGTTCTTGTTGTGCATCGATGCGCATGACGAGAGACGCAATCTACAACAGTTGGCCAAGCGATGTCTTTCAGTGCACCGTGTTATTAATGCCAGGCAGTCCCGAGACAACAAACAACCTTAGATGACTCTCCAGTATACTGGGGTAGCCAAGGGAAAAATCGGTAAAACATTCATATACGAGGGTAACTAGATCACAGACATGGCACAACAAGGGAAGTTTGTGTAATTTAAAATATGCAATTATGAGTTCGAAGGAACAAGGGGTTAACATTATCGAGCCTGTAGATAGAAGCCCAGTTCATACTTCCTACAAATGTGAATGCAAAGTGAATTTAAACGTCACAGCCCTGTTTTCGCTGCAAATGTTTTGCAAGAGTTGAACACAACACGTTAAAATTTGTATCGTATGCGCATTTGCAGGAAGTATGAACCCGGCTTAATGGGAAATAAAGCTTTTCATCTTTTAGTAATTTCATCTGGTTCTTGCTCTATGGTCATTGAACAAAGGGCTTGGTGCCTCCCTTTCCAAGGGAAAAATATATACAACATACAGTGAACGATTTCCTGTGAGCAAAATGCTACACAAAATGTGTCAGTTGCTACTCAAAAAAAATCATCATTTGCTACTAAATGTTAGCATTCAGTGAGCACAAAAATTTCCAGGCTAAATACTTTGCTATGCAAAATTGCTGGACGAAAGCGTTCCCTGCCAGATAGCACTGAAAAATATATATTATAAGTTGAAAATTGTGTTTGTTTACAAAAACACTAATTTCCTCAGTGATGTTCCTGGTGCCTATTTCATAAATTTATTGTATGGTCTGCATTTTCATCCAAAAGAAACTAAATCAACCCAGTGTTTATCAACAAAACCATTTCCTAGCTTGAGTTGCTTCGGAGTCTCCAGCAGCATCTGTTCAGCTCATCTCGTTGGGGTTTAGGAGACCGCATCATGTTAGTAATCGGCCCTCAGGAGTGATCAGTTAGGCTTGGCTACACAGGGATATCAGTAACGTGTGGCAAACGCTGCAATTCCAAATCATCAACAACAAAAATGAACAAGCTCAAACTCTGCAATTTACATCAATTTCATCGTAACTATTAAACAGTCGTATTAAAGAGGTATTACTTCCCCATTTTGCAAGGGAAATTAAAAAGGAAATGAAGTCTTTACATAAAAAATTTAGGCTTAAAATTCAATCACTGTGGTCTGGGCTTGATCTCTGTCTGCACATAATTGACATAGATTCAAGTCCGGTGGATATTTACAAAAGTAGGACATGGCAAATTTGTTTTTGTTTTTTAAATGGGTCCATGTAAATATTAGCATGAAACCAGACACAACAAATAGAATTTAGCTTGGAGTCACTAATGTTTTTCTGTGTTCTGCAAATATTCGTGCTTAAGAGGTTTTTTACAATATTAAAATTGCCAAATTTTTATGGGGGGCTAGGTTGTTCCAGCCTATAGTAAGCTTCATCAATAGCACCTTTGCCTTGAACTTATACCCCACAAACACTTCATATTAGAAAAGCTAATATAAAAACCTAGGCTTGATTGAACCCTGATCTTGCAGACGTGCTGCATCTTAACAGTTTAAAATCAATCTCTTTCACAGCTGCTTAAGAGAGAGAGAAAGAATAAAACAAACTGGCGGCAAAGTTTCTTTGAACAAAAAAAAACTTCTCCAGGCAAGCATTAAAAGAAGAGGGGGAAAAAACCTTGTGGCCGACACAACTGCTGTGATGTCATTTGTAACCTTTTGTAATTTGGGTTTCTCCGTCATCGCTGCTGAAAATAAACCATCCTTGATGGAGGTACCATTTAAGAGAACCATGTGAGCTCACCGATGATGAGCTGAACATAGTGTTGATTCAGTTGGAAGTCGAGTTAGCGTCTTAAAGATCAATATTTGGTGTCTATCATCATGAGGAAGTCATTAAGGAAGACCCTTTGGTCTTTATGGGTGAAAGTTACCCATACAGTCATTCTAATGTCTTCAAGACATTGTGAAGATGAATAAGACTGCACGTATTTCTTTCGGGGCTTTTTTTCTACTTTCAAAATCACTTCCACACCACCAGCGCTGGAAATTAACACTGGACCGCAGGAGAGGGGCCAGTAATTTTAATCCTAGGCCAGTAAACTCAACAAGCTGACAAGTCCAATGATATTGTGTTTTTCAATTTAAGGGTATTACTTCACTGTGTAATAGCTTTCATAAAAAAAAAAATTAAAAAATATGTTCAAAATTTGATTTTCGATCTCATAAATGTGTTTCAATTCTGTTGAGTATCAAAGCACACTTGCCCAAAAGCAAAATGAGGTAAATCTTCTCATGTTTACTTAAATAAAAATAAATTTGTTTTTGTTGCAGTTTTGATGACCTACAGAAAGGAAGAAAATATTAATTTGAATAATAATGGTACAAAATCCTGCTTCCACAGGAAATTCAAAATACTGTCAAATTTTCCAAACTTCTCAAATTGCTTTGATTGTTGCCACCTTTAACCCCCTTTCACCTACATTTTGACCTAAGTTATAATTAGTGTTAACCTTTCAACATTGCAGAAATAAACTTCATCTGTCATAATACTTGATGGACTTTTTGTAAAGCAACATCCTATAAAGATGCTGCCGTTCAGTTATTAAACAAACATAAAAAAGTAATAGTCCACCAGAACATACCCAAATCCATAAGGAAACTATGAATTAACTTGATAGTTTTAGGAAAGAATAAAGTAATCATCAACTTTCCCTTTTAATAAGCACAGCTTGGAAAATACTTTTTTGGCAAGGTTCCCCCTCCCAAAAAATAAATAGAGAACCAATGACGGAAATCCCCTGGGGGTTGACAACTGGTGCCTGAAAATGATAAGACCAGTTGGAGGTCAAATATTCCACCAGCGTTTTTGATCCAGGAAGAATCAACCTACAAACTGATACTTGTGAATTTTAGTCGTGGAAGTTATTGTTGGAAGTGAAATTCTATGCTTTTGGTACTTTTCCCTTGCGATTATTTAGCATTCATTGTGCTTTTTTCTTGGTTTGTGAAACCATTTACGTTTGTTCAGTGTTCAACTTTTCTGACATGAGTGAAACTTTGAATCTGGATATTTTAAGTCATCCTTGAAGCTGCCATGATTGAATTTTATTAAATTTTAAGCCTGTAATTTGTTTCTTCTTTTGTCCCCCAGATATCCGAGAGGGCAACTTGAAAGCTGTTCTCGGCCTTTTCTTCTCGCTGTCAAGATTCAAGCAGCAACTGCAGCAACAGCAGCAGCAGCAGAAGCAAACTGCAGCAGCAGGCAAGCAGCCAACTTCAACAACACACAAACCGACGACGGCATCAACTCAACACAAAGTGCAATCTTCATCGCAATCACAACAAGCAACTCAACGGCAGCAGCCCCAGAGGCAACTCGCTGCGCCAACAACTCAGGCGGGACAGAAACGGCAAACGGCGTCGTTATCACATAAGCAATCGGGCAACTTGCAATCACAGGTATTGTCAGGAGAACACACAGTTCAGTTTGTAAATTCCAGGAAAATGCTGTACAAAACTTTTTTACTTATGATAGTTTTCGACACCAGTAACCAGTTCAAAACTTCCTTAAAAATGTTTCATACTTCTTGCAAATGCGAACGTGATATGAATTTTTACGTCACAAGGCTGTTTTCGCAGCAAATGTTTTGCAGAAAATTTTGCGAATTTGTGACGTCAAAATTTGTTTCGCACTTGCATGAAGTATGATCCGGGGTTCACAAGTAAAGGGGAATGCACTAATTCCTTTCAAATACCATTATGCCAATTAAAAGGGAAGTTTGATGATTACTTAAATAATTTCTTCTGGGTTCTTTTTATATGTGTAACAGTCTTCAGCAGGGCAACGTCTAGCGACACCCAAACCGCAGACCACACCCAGGTCATCATCCCAGGTCAGAGCCCCAGCAAGCAAGTCACCCTACAGTGCTGTACCCTCGCCCTACCAGACGGGAGCCAAAGCGCAGGGGAAACCAGGTGGTCCGAGTACCCAACTAGGTGCACAGCAACGCAAGGCAGGGGCATCAACGACGTCTCTTGCTTCATCAAGTAGGCATTTCTTTTCTTCACACTTTTAGAAAAAAAGGACGGTGCAACTTTGGTTTTGGGAAGGAATCCATTTTGCTGAAAATTTATATGATGGGTACGAGTCCTTTGATTCTATAGAACAAGGGAGTAACTAAATAGGATTTGAAACTTTGCCTGGTGGAAGTATAACTAAGAACGTATAACTACTCAAAAAGAGATTTCCAGATGGTGTTACCGCAAACCTCGCTTAGAGGAGTCTCTAAGATTGTGAATTCCAAGAATCATTGTTGTGCCATCTTCTTAATCATTCTAAAACTGAATGGAAACTTCCTTATGAAGGCTCACTTTGTCTTCTCTGTTCACAATTCATGGTGTCTGCATAAATCATCAAAATTGACATCGCATTCATTTCAATATTAAACCAGCACTGGTGGTCTCCGTAGAGCAGAACAGTCACTAAGTATGTGAATTCCAAGAAACATTGTTGTGCCATCTTCTATATCATCTTAAAACTGACTGGAAACTTCCTTTAATATGAAGGCTCACTTTGTCTTCTCTGTTCACAATTCAAGACGTCTGGTCAAATCATCAAAATTGACATCGCATTCATTTCAATAAGAAACCAGCACTGGTAGAGGCGGACAGCCATGCATCAACGTCATCTCAAGATTGATGCTAGTCATGGTTGCTATCTCCAGGTTTCTTAAGTCACTTACAAGAGAGTAGGTCAAGCGAAGCCCATATTTCATAAAGCTTGTTGGAGAGTCCTTAAGGTTTGCAGTCAGACTTTCCACCTGGCACTTTGAGGAGAGGCAATACTGTTGTAGTCAGGCGGGCAACTGAAACTTCACCATAAAAGAGGAAGTTACAAAATTCCAATGGTTTTGTACAGTGTTTTTTCAAGTTTGAAATGAGAATATAAAACAAGGAATTCAGCTGATCCAAGGAAAAGTTGCATTTATAATTAGTTTACAATTAGTTTACAATTAGTTATAATTAGTTGGGATCTCCCTCCCCCTCTTCCGAAAGAAAAGGCAAAAACAAACACAATCTTTTTACTCAAAACAGAGTGAATGATAATTTGGTTAATTTGGTAAATGTCTTTCATAAAAAGGCATATTTTTCCAACATCCCCCTCTCTTTTTCGGATAAAGTACTACACCACATTGGTGGCTAACAATTTTGACAAATTATAACACAAAAGTTATTATATATCAATATAAACCACAAGGGAAAAGTTATTAATAAACATTATGCACAACATTGGAGAGATTAAAAAAATAAGTGTTCACACAGATTTGCAAAGAACTTACAAGGTGTAAAGATTGTTGTGGTTTCACTTGTTTTGGCTTGAAAGGCCATAGATTTTTAGCAAAGAGTTAAACATTTAACTTTTGACTCAAAAACATATTTTTTTTAATACAGTGAAAGCAATCATTTTTAGTCCCACTATTTTTTTCACAGACCTTACGTTCACTCTTTACCAAACAGCTTAATTTCCGACAAGTTAACATTGGAAACCTCTCCAATGTTAGAATTTCTTACAGCATTGTACGTGCAGTCTTCACTTTGTCAATAATTATCAGAACGTTCTCGTTGTCAAGCATTATTGCCCACCTCTCTTGTTTTGGTCAAGATGCCTCCGAGTGTAGGAAGGCAGGCATCGTGGGTTAGATTAGACTCTAACCAGCTAAATTACAGATACATAAATAGTTTCCATGGAGGTGCTGAAATGCAAATAGTTCTCTTTCATTGGATAATTGGTTGCTGGATTAAGAACTCTATATTCAATGCGTATAGACGTTTGGTTTATAAGCTAGGTGTGCCAGCCTTGCTCTTAAAGGAACACGTTGCCTTGGATCGGTCGAGTTGGTCTTTGAAAAGCGTTTGTAACCGTTTTTTATAAAATGCATATGGGTAGAAAGATGTTGTAAAAGTAGAATACAATGATCCACACAAGTTTGCCTCGAAATTGCGTGGTTTTCCTTCTACTGTGCGAACTAACATGGTCGGCCATTTATGGGGGTCAAAATTTTGACCCCCATAAATGGCCGACGTGTTAGTCGACGAGGTACTTTTAAAACATCTTTCCAACCATATGCATTTTATAAAAAACGGTTACAAACACTTTTGTTTTGACCAACTCGTCCGATCCAAGGCAACGTGTTCCTTTAAGCTTTTTGTTTAGTAGCAAACCAGCTTAATAAACTTGGTTAACTTGCCCCCAGGAAGTTTTTAGCAGTCCTGATTTGAAGCTTGTTTTGTCATAAATTTTTCTTTCTGATGCATTAACTGTAGCAATCACAACCAGTATAAAGGCAAATAAAGTTACTCTCAAGTACTCAAAGATAAATTAACACATTTTAAGAAAGTGTATTATTCACCTCGAATGGAAGAAAGATGAACATTTTAAACGAGGGCGCTGCACAGTTTTTAGTAGCCGACGGGGGCAAGTTGAAAAGCGGTGTGTACAAACCAGTTGCATTTTTACAAGAAATAGTATGCCGGGCTAGTGTTAAGGGCGAGCCCTGCCGTCGATTTTGCCAAACTCTTCCTAACTTAGGATTAATCTTAGGACTTAGGACGAGTTAAGTTCCGTATCAACAGATGTTATGGGCATTGAACCCATCCTAAGTAAGGTTACTCGTCCTAACTCAAGATATATCCTAGCATAGTGTTAGCCAGAGGGGTGTCTGGGTGTCTTTTGGACACCCTGTTTTTAATTTGGACACCCTGTTTCATCTGTCATTTACATGCAAACTTATTGTAAGTGAACAATTTGGACACCCAGTTTTAAAATTTCCAGCAAATTTGGACACCCTTTTGCCAAATCCTGGCTAAAACCTTGTATCCTAGCACTTTGTGAAATCTGTCTCTGCATCCCATGTGTGATTAGTGTGGGTTTTTAACACTGTGTGAATTAACACGGCTTGGTGTGAGTGTGGCTAACAATTTTAAAAACACCATTTTTCTATTTTGCAGGGCTTGAACGCTCAAGAGGTAAAGACACACATTTAAAATTGAGATTTTTCGTCTTTCCTTTTTTTAAAAACCAACTTTCATGAATCTGAAATTCCTCCCCTTTCATAGCATGCAGAGAGATTGATCATCCAAACTGTAACGGTTCACCAACTATGCATGAAGTCTTATATACCATAAAACTATAACTGTCCATATTCAAACTCTCATTTACTTTGTAGAGTAATTTATAATCAGCTGCTTGGATCAAAAGCTGTGTTCATTGTTGGCTGTTTATTATTCACTTCAACAGCCAAAAAAGGATGATCTCAAATGTATAGATATTACAGTTTTCTAATTGCTGGAGTCCATAGGAAACATTAAAAAAATATAATGAGTCTCTTACCTCAAGTTAAAACATGGTAAAAATGTTTTTTTTTCCGGCACGCTCCAAGCCAAATTTCTGAAAAACGTGGGGTCAAACAAACCCGCGCGACAAAGGAATCGTGATGTCAGTGGCGGCTATTTGATGTGGAAAATAGCGCCCTCAGTTTGCCAAAGCTTGAGGACTGTGTTCAAACCCAATTATGGGAAAATCGTCACTGGCGTCAAAGGGCCATTATAAGCCGTTTTTGACTCTCGGCTGAAAAAGCTGCGCGGGCGGATGCATTTTTGACTCGAGTTATTTGAGAGTAAAATGGTTATTAACCGGTATCTACGATGTCTATTTGACCAGTTGAAATATTGAGGTAATCCTTTATTGGCTCTTTCAACTTCTACAGAATCTAAACAGTTAAAGGTTTGGTTTACCAAATGTTCTACTTATAAACCATGAAGTTACATCCTATGAACACTTTCCAGTTTCAAAAAAGTTCAACGTCTGTAGAGATTCTAGTCACAAGGAACCATTGAATCTGGATGCCTGCAAGAGAACTACCTTACAATTACATAAACATTTTTTTGTTTAAATACAAATGCATATACAATAAATTAAAAAAACTGAAAACATTAAAATAATGGTTTATGCACTGGTTACATTTCATAAAAGATTTTTCAAGTATCTATGGTGTTCATTTAGTCACACCCAAGCATGAATTCACTTGATCCATTTATTCCACTAATATTGCTCAAAACAGTGTGCAATACAGGCAGTCAAATATTAGTCCCTCTCGACCCCACTCCATCCCAACCCTCCTCACCCTACCCCAACCCTGCCCACCTTACCCCAACCCACCTTCCGTAACAAAGCTCTCTACACCCTACCCAACCTGCCCTATTCCATCTCAACCATCCCCACCCTACCCCAACTAACCTTACCCCATCCCAACCCTCCCATCCCCTACCCAAACCAGCCCTTCTCCATTCTCATTCTTTCCTCATTTTCACTTCAGGACATTGTGGTCATGTACTTCTATCATAACTTAGTCTTGGGCAAAGACATTTGTCAACTTTTTATCACCACACATTAGCAGTTAAAACTTCTTTTGTGTTTTTCGCCGATTGTCGGGGTGTGATTTAAATCGTTGTGTTTAAATTCTTCAATTGGGAAGTAGCATTTATGTTTCCAGCCTTCAACGACCAACGAAAATAATTTAAAAAGTCGTGATGAAATTCAGCAAAGCTACTTCTATAGTGCTGTCAGTGCGCCCTCGCTTGGTTTATGTGAATGGTTTGCATGAAACCAGCACAGAAATCTGAACTCAAGACTACATTTATTTGCATGCATATTAATATGCATGAGTTGAATCCAATCTTAAAAAATAAGTCAATTGTATTGTTGTATTCACAACTAAACTTTTCTCTCTTTTTCTTATTTTCTTCCCCCCTCCTTCAAATGTTGCTTTCAACATCAGCTACCTCTCAAAAAAGTGAGTACTTTTCAAAATAAATACATTTTTCTTCTTAAATCATATAGATTAAAACAATTCTGAATCGAATTCTGAATTCATGTTTTCATAAATTTGGGTACCAATGTACAAGATATAATTTTGCAGGTCCTGAGCCCATCACACTCGACAAATTCTAGATTTTCTGGATGATCAAGAATTAAGATATTTAATCCTTGAGAGGCCCGAGCAGCTGGAAAGAAACTTGTAACAAAATGCCCATAGCGGCTTCTAACAGCTGCAAGTGTTGACCCACTTTCACTCAACCAGAAATTATCATACTCTGCATGGACAGTTTCCAATGATTCCCATACACAATCTACATTTCTAAATTATTTGAACTGAGTAGCATGTTATTTTTGAGACATTTGGACTGTAAGTTACTGGGTCTAAAAATCAATACTATTAATTAGCCCAACGTGAGCACATGGTGATCATTTTAAGAGATATTAAATTTGCATCGGGGATAAAGAATGTTAATTTTGGTGTTGCCCTTACACCTCAGTCTACTCGGTACTATAGGATTCAAAGTGCTGCTAGCTACAGGCAATATCAGTGGTGTAGTTGGTAAGACACTGCTCTAGAATTGCAATGGTCGTGGGTTCGAATCCAACCCGAGTAATATGCCTGTGATTTTTGACCACAGAACTCGAGGGGAAGTACTGAGTATACAGTGTTAACACACATTGGTGTAAGGGTAAATAAAACAAAAGAAAAGTGATCTAATTAGGCTTAACTTAGTTTATAACTACTTGTCTTCTTCACAGGCAACTCATCATCTCATCGTAACTCGTCATCATCCGACATGAGTTCTCGCATACCAACATTCAACAAGGGTCCGAGGTCAACTCAGGGGTCGGGGGTCCCCCAGCGCGGTCAACTAGAAAAGGGAAGAGTGCCTTCCAGTTCTGCCTCCACCCCCACTCAAGGTATGAATAAAATGAGGATAATTGGAATAATAATTGTACAACATGTACATTAAAGACACTGGACACTATTGGTAATTGTCAAAGACAAGTCTTCTCACTTGTATCTCAACATATGCATAAAATAACAAGCCTGTAAAATTGGTCATCAAAGTTGCAAGATAATAAAGAAAGAAAAAACACCCTTGTCACACGTAGTTGTGTGCTTTCAGATGCTTGATTTCGAGACCTCAAATTCTAAACTTGAGGTCTCGAAATCAAATTCGTGGAAAATTACTTCTTTCTCGAAAACTACGTCACTTCAGAGGATGCCGTTTCTCAGAATGTTTTATACTATATTACCAAGTGAGGTTTTAAGCTAAAATTACCAAAATGTCCACTGCCTTTAAAGAAATGTCTGTCATTTTGCCTGTAGACATGTCAATAAGCCATTTTAGAGTAAGATTTGAATAACGTTCGTTACAATGACTTTCTTAATTTATCTACACAATTTCTTCACCACAAAACTCAGGCATGAGCATCCTACTGTAATCTGATTTCAGATTTGTTGCCCTCCGAAGAATTTGAAAATTTTATATAGGCCCACCCTTCTGAATTTGTTTCAAGGGCTAAATATCATGCCTGAAAGCTGCAACTTCTCTTCACTAGCATTTCACTTGGCTCAATGACCAGGGCACTAATGTAAAGCGCAATGAGACATTATTGTGAATTGCGCTATATAAGAACTAGTTATAATAATTATTGTATTATTATTCCCTTTGTGTAGGTGCAATACAAACAAGTTCTACTACCTCATCTCAGGGTACTTCATTACCAAATGGTGCCTCAACTCCAAGCAATCTCCAACCCCCCACACGGACAGCCAGCCAGATCCGTACCCTTACACCCAGTGCAAGTAAAGCTAGCAGCAGTGCACAGCAAAAACAGCAGAAGCAGCAATTGAAACTTCAGCAACAACAACAGAAGCAGCAGCAGCAGCAGCAGCAGCAACAACAGCAGCAACAGTCACAACAGACTCCAAAAAGTCCCAACAAGAGCTCTATGCTCACAAAACTGAAATTTTTCGGGAAGGAGCATGCTGGAAAAGAGCAAAACACTACCCCTAAAACTAATGGCGTTCCAAAGCCAGCTACCACCACAATTAACAATAGCAGTTCTGAGTCAACGTCATTAACTCAGCCACCCAAAGATGCTGCAGCATCAAGAAATAGAACAGCAGTTCAGGAACGTCCTGCACAGGACAAATCACGGACTAGCAGCAGCTTAAAGAAACATGGAAGCAGCTCCAGTATTGGGACCACAGCAAGCAATGCTTCCTCATCAGGAGGTGGTGTTAGTGGTGCAGCAGCACCCCCTACTGCGGCACAGAGTACTCCCCCATCCCCTGGTTCAAGTCTAGGATCAAGCAGCCCCAAGAATGCCCTCAAAGCAGTCGCACAGAAGACAATCGGACGAGCCTTTGGAGGTAGCAAGACAAAACCTGTCACTAAACCAGCACCTGGGAAACCTCTCAAGGATGACTTGGGGGTACGAGGAGAGCCTGTTGGATCAGCAGACACACCCAGAGTTGAAACACCAAGGAGTAATGAGGCTAACTCTAAAGCATCAACAAAATCTAAACTCTCACCTCCAGGAGGTAAGCCTACTAGTATTAAGCAGATCCAAACAACTGCATCAACTAAGACCAAACTACCTGGGCCTGGACAAGGTCAAGCAACAATTGCCACACCAGGCCAGACTCCACCTCGTGGCATTCCTAAACCTGGTTCTGCCCCAGCAGGTCCGAAAACAGGTTTGAAAACTCCAACATCATATCAGACTTTACCTAAGATTTCCAATATGAATGGGACGAAGCAACTAGAAGAAGAAGGAAACAATGCATCCTTCACAAGGGGCGGTGCTTACAGCACCTTTCCAGGACCTGGAAATGCAAAGCAAAAGAATGGTGAAGTAACATCCATGACTGAGATGAGAACTCAAGATGATACAGCGAGCAGACAACCAAGCTGTAAGCCCAAGAATGAGGCTCGATCACCAGACACGGCTCGCCTCCCAGCGTCACCGAGTCACGGCGCACAACGGTCCCCTGCTAACACAGCGACAGTAGCGCCATTCAATTACACTGGTAGCCGGCCAATGTCTAAAGAGTGTAGTGAGTTGAGCATTGCGAGTGCTAGCATGAGTGACTCGTCATTAGGCACTCCGATACAGAGCCAAAATAGCGTGTCATCCAGCAACAGCCAATCATCAGACAACAGCGTCGTGTACAGACCGAGAGAAGACGGGGACTACTGCACATCAGTCTACAAAAACGACAAAGTGGTGACAACGTTCGGCACGCCACCAACACAACCACGTGCTGCAAAGTCATATACAGACGTGAGACCCAACAACATGGACTTGACTGTCATGAGCGTCCAGACACCGCCAACATCCAGAACGACCAAGGAGACCACCTTTGGGGATAGCGTCACAACTCAGCTCCGGAATCACCGCTCACCGACCGGATCCAGCAAAAGCAACCAATCACCCCAAGGCTCACCACGGACACAGCGCTCGGCCATCGCCACCTACGGTGCCTCTGCAGCCCGACTCAACAACCTTAGCTCCTTGCCTCTCCAGATTCCCTCCATGCCTGTCCAGGGGGACGCGCCCTACTCAGCTTACTCATACCGCAGTGGTGGTGTACCTCAGCGCTTTGTGCCCGCTCCCTCCTTAACTCGTCTGTACAGTAACTCCATGCGGCGAACGACCTCCAACAGATCTCACCTGAGTGATCTACAATACACAGAACAGCCGATTCTTGACGATGATGATATGTACGATGAGGACATAGGCAGTGGTTACGTCAGCGATGGAGACATCTTGCATAGAAACGCTCAGTTGAGTGATATAGCAAGTGGCTACATGAGTGAAGGAGGTGGCTTCTTGTATGCTAAGAGGTTGGGAACCGGTGGTAGCAGACTTAGAGATGGAATGGCTGCCGTACGAGAGTTCCTTCAAAAAGATGTGGATCTCAGTGATGAAGAAAGGTAAGTTTCTTTATTTTTATCTTGATTTCATGACAGTCTGAACAGGCAAAAATGCTTTAAGGCACTGGAAACTATTGGTAAACACTCAATTATTAGTAGCTTAAAACTGACTTGGTAATGAGCAATGGAGAGCTGTTGATAGTATAAAGCATTTTGCTCCCTCTGAAGTAACATAGTTGTTGAGGTTATTTCTCACTCAAATATTAAAAGGCTTCAGCTGAAGTCTTTTATTATGTATCTGAAAGCACACAAATTTGTGCAACAAGGGTGTTTTTTTCTTTCGTTATTTTCTTGCAACTTCAATGACCAATTGAGCCCAAATTCTAACAGGTTTGTTATTTCATGCAAATGATGGGATACACCAAGGGAGAAAAACTGGTCTTTGACAATTACCAAACGTGACCAGTGCCACCAAAGATATATACACCCCTTGCATATGACATCAAAAACAGCTCCCTCACTGAGGTCAAAGGAAGACCTATCATTGGCTGAGAGGTGTGCATGGCGCGTAAGCGCAAGCCGTTTTCCATTGTTTTACCTCGAAGATGGTGGCCTATGCAAGGGGTCTGTTTCTAAATTGCTTATCGGAACACCATGTAATGATCTGTGCTTTGTCTGCAAAGAGGAGAATCAAAAAGGTCTAACCACATTTATTTTGCTCAAATATATTTCAAAAGTGCAAGGGTATTGATATTGTTGTTTATAAAAGCAAGATATTGCTAAAGGTATGTGCCATACTACATTGACCATCATGCCATGTCAAAGTTTGTAATTAGTAATAAGAAACCAAATCAACTGGAAACATTATTAAATGTTACCTATGCACCGATAAATATATTATTTATCTCAGATGCAAACTTAACATCTATGAAAATATACCGGTTTGAACCCCTTTATGGATTTTTTCTTTGAGTGGATGGTTAGAATGTTCAAGGAGCAAATTGATAAACTCTCTGTTTTGTTGACGGATCAAGGATATTTTGATGTGATGTATGTTTTTTTTCAATTTCGTTTGGATTCAGTTTGGGTTGAACAAATGTTTTTGACCATTGAGATAATGAGGGCACTGCATTGGATGATACTTAGATTGGTATCCAGTGCAGTTCTATAAATTCTTCAGAATTCCTATCTACAACTAGTCACATGAGGGCGCTGTGTAGTTATGCTGTTAAGCTACCAAATAAATTTTACTTTGTACGGATGAGAGTTTTTAGTCACAAGGTGGCGCTCTTCATTTCTGACTACTTCTTAAAGACACCTTCAAAGTTTAGAGTCAGCAAAGCATTTCTTGGCAAAACTGATCAAAGATACATTCTAGAGACAACATATAAAGAAAACTATTTTTGAAAATCTCAAAGTTATGTCTGTTTCAATCTTAAAGTTATTAACAGTTGTAGATTTTATCACAGGAGAAGGGAATATTGGATGTGTCCATGTCAAATTTGACTGAGCAAACTTAGTCTTCAGTTTGAACTCAACGCAATGTCAGAACTATGTACCATGACATTAGGAAATGACTGGGGAAAAAAGAGAGAATTTAGTGCAATTTGTTGTCAATGGAAGATCTCCTGAGAATTCATGAAGCCAGAAACAAGTTTTTTTATGATGAATTCTTTGAGTCAGAAATAATTCTTGATTCAAACAAGAATTTGAGCTGGCAGTTTTGACAGCTCCTGCAGCTTAGACAGGTGCACGCATTGCCCCGCAGGGAACTCCGAACTAAATTGGATACCCATCAAAAGATTGGATCACTTGGGTTTATTGAAAGATTGCCCTCTCACCCTAAATCAGATTGGGGGGTGTCAGAAACTATGCTGAAACCTCGGGGTATTTTCTCTTTGGCTTGTGCGGTTTGACTTTTTCGCTTTGTTTTATCAAACGCTTGACTTTGTTTTTATTAATTTATGAATGGAAGTGGGAGTCCCGAACCACTGTGAATTGGATCTCAGCTACTCTGTGCTTTTGTAGAATTGTATTTATATTGTGTCATTCTGGGAATTCAACTTTGTGGCATGACTTTTTTTCTTTTTCTTTTTAGTCATCAAACTCACTACTGCTCTGATTAGGATTATAATAAAAAGTATGAATTTCTTTAGTGCTCTATCATACATACCCAACAGGTGTCTCATAGCGCTCAGTATTTTTACAACTTGTACAAAATGGTTATTTAGAATGATGAGATCCATTTATATAGCAAATTTTAGGGGTAATTTGTGGCTTTGTTTGCTTTCGATACCCATGCAGAACGTTATGGAATGTTACCCCAGAATGTTTAGTAGGAATGGTTTCTCTTAAACAATCTCCATCGTCTTCTTCTTCTTGAAGTGCAGGTCTGGAATTCTGTTGCCCTAGTCTTGGCCTCGGTGCCCTTTAAAACTTTCCCATATACTCTAAGATTTTCCAATACTGAGGTGCCCTTTGCTAAATGTAAATGGCCCTCTCAAAGATGAATTACCAGGAAGTGACTCTCTGTAAACCTTTTTGTCTGATCCAGCCTTTCGAAAACAATTTTATTTTTTAGAGGTCATTATGAGTGATGATGGCTAAAAGCTCACTGGATTACGACTGGTTGTTCTCAAGTTATGCAGTAGCAACCAATCTTTCACATCATAGTTTGGCAGTTTTTCTTAATTAAAAATTACTCTCAAACAAGAAGCTGGGGAAAAAAACCTACGTATTCCTCAAATAAGAAAGAAACTACTTGTCCACAATTGAACTCTGTTCCCCCTTGCATGGAGGTTCCCCTCCCTGACGGTAAAATGCCAAGTATTAATTTCGCCTCCGAATTACAAATAATTTCTCCCTTTATAGACCTTTATAACCCCAGCAGCACTGGGCATGAGGTGCTTAAAGGTACAGAGGTCTAAAGGACGTGAAAATGTACACTAGCCGAATTTACATTCTTTGGTTTGAAAACAGTCCTTCATGTGACTAGAGTTCCTTGTAGTAACTGCAACCCTTATTTGACTTTCAACCAAGACAATACAGTTTTCACTTTTGAGGCATTTGCTAAATAAAGTTTTGAAGTTCATCCTGAGCTGTTATGGTTTTTTGCCATAAAATTTTCTCTGTGCATGTCTTAACCAAGAATCCTTTAAGGAAGTTGACTTTTTCAGGTCATCACGCCTTTAATAGGATAATACATTTCCAGCTTTCTGTTGAGATATTATTTGTTCAGCGGTGTGTGTGAGTTCCAGGACATTGGCAAATGAGATTTACCTGAGAATCGAGACACCCTGCTAGCTTGCGGTGGGGAGCCAAGCTGTGGCCTAGCCCAACTTCATCAGAGACTGTGTGACTGTAAAACCAGATTTGGATTTTCAAACTAGTTTGTTGTGTTGGAGTAAATATTTTCAGTGCTTTTTAAATTCCCCTTCCTGAAAGGTGTTTGGGTACTTTTTTACGACTCGAAACACAAAAGTCCACAGATTTACATTGAACTTTTTACACGGTTTACGGAAATGATGATAGAAAGCTTCCCTTAAATTTTATTTTTTGCTGAGGTGCTGTAGTTTTTGAGAAATGAAATTTTATCAACGACTTCTTTCTTTCATTTTTGTTTGAATCAGGAATATCCTCAAATAAGCACAGCAATTTGTTGGTTCTTGTTGATCCAAAATCTTTCCACCTGCAAAGTTGTTGTTCAGTGATCCCAGAATCGGAGAGTACTCAGTTTGTTCGCATCATTGACAAACAACAACAGATCATCTATACAAAGGACCGCTACTTGTAAATAACACTTAACATTCTGTTATGCGCGTTTAACCTTTGAAAGAAGTATTACCTCAAAGAAGAGTTGTTTTCAAAAACACACGGTAGCGGTTGTATTAAAAGTACAAAGTCTGTGACCGCTGTTCAACTTCTGGATGGTGTGAACAGAATAACTATCAGTCTAGAAGCCATACGTATCTGTTCAATTAAGCTTCATGGTAGTGTAGAGAATATAGTAGTACAAGCCAAAGGTTCACAAAAGAAACGCAATATTGTTTCCCAATTTGAAACCAGATCTTGTTTGTTCAACTATGAGAAGACAGACCCTCCTTGTGTGTCCCGCACCAGGGCGATACTGTTTTTTGTTTTCCTAATTTGCTGGAAGTCTGTAAGAGTAGACTAATGGACGGGGATTGATGCCTCAAGTCTCATGAATATCAGGTTTTTTGATGGTTCACATGATGGCCTGAAAGTACGTCCAAACTTAAAGATTAGTCTTTGAACTTGTTGAGGGTAGGATGATTGGGGTTTGGGGGTGGGGTGGATTGGCCGGTATTAAGAATCACAAATTGTGAATGACAACAATCTGAAAAGGAAAATTAGGGACACAGAGAGAGTTCTGACAAACAGTTCTCAGGAGATCCTTTGGGATCAGGTTGGCGAGGTTGTTTTTTCCCCATGCCTCTCACCTCTGTAAACTCCGGTTCTAATCCCATCTCTGACCGGAGCATGCGGATTGGGTTTTCGGTCCCAAGCTGATTGCATGGGTTTCCCCCTATTAAGGTTTTCCCCATTTAAGGTTTGCCCTACGGCATTTACATCTAGAACATCCCATATCAGACAGGAACATGCAAATTGGGTTTTCAGTCCAAACCTGATTGCATGGGTTTCCCTCATTTAAGGTTTTCCCTCCCTATATCTACATGTATCATTTCCTCTCTTTTCTTTTATTTATCCTATTATTGAAGCTTGCGCTTTTGATTTCTAATGAAACAAATAACAAATAACAGTAATACAATAAAACCATCGAAGTCAATTTCTGACAATTGACTAAAACAATGCCCAGGCAGGACATTAGACAGTCCCAGGTACTGTGGGAAAAACTTCCTGTTCGTTCCTTCAGGAGGCATCTAACACAGGCATGATATAGTTCCTACTTTAGTCTGTTTTCCGATTGTTTTGCCTTTGAAAAAACCCAGACAAATGTGACTAAATAGCCCGAAAAGTGTACACGTAGGTCAGGCTTTGTTACAGTATATAATGTTTCAATTTTTTTTTTTTGAAGGACCAAAATATCATGTCTGCTAAAATCATTCAATTACTCATCATTTGGTCACATAGGTGTCATTTTCCCTCCACCAACCAACACAGTAATCGACACACTACAGTAACTCAAACTCTTTATTGTGCTTCACAAACTGTGCTGCCCTCAACTATGAAACGAAAGCCAACAATGGAGGTTGCCTGCACTTTAGGCTCTTCAACTAATAGTCTTTATCCAATCCCATTAGGTAGTCTTGGATGAATCCACCTCTTTCGTAGATAATGATGCTGTTTTTGAAAGTTACTAGTCTTGACTCAAGGTGTTTGAAAATTTTATGAATCGATGAGAGAGAGAGAGCCTAATGCGTAAAGATCATCTATGGTGGTGGTGGGTGAGCATAAAAGTCAAGAACAAAATGTTAAACAGACTGCTCCCAAGCCTAATACTTCACGGATGCAACAAAGGCCTACCTAAAAAATATGTTACATCACAGGGGGTCATTTCTAACAATGTTTTATATTATCAACGGCTCTCTAGTGCTTTAAATAAGTTTTTATGCTCTATAATTTATAGAGTATTTACCAAAGGTATATCCTCCCTAAAAATAACGGTGTTACCTTTAAAATCTGCAAAATGTCCCCTCATTTTTTGTAAGGTTTCGTCACGCTTCTCAGCTACAACATGTTTGGTCATGTGGGGTTTCATTACCAGAACTATATAATATAAAATAACAACCCATTTTGAGAAATATACCGTGATATAAAAACCCTATCCTTCTAAAAAACAGGAACCGATCATACAGGCCCCTCATGGTGACTTCCTATTGATAGTTTCCATTGCAATTACAATTGTCACCGTCCAATCCAAGCTATCCCATAGCTAATGCCAAATGAATGAGGAAAAAAAACATGTTTAGCGTCCTGCCTTTTTGACAAAAGAAAGGAGGAGGTTTTTTTTTTTCTTTTCTTCTTTCACAAAATGGCCGCCCGACACATTTTTAAACACAACCGGCTGGGCTACTTTGCAAAATTTTAATTATTATTTTTTTTTTTTGTCTTCTAAGATCGTTAAAAAGTATCCTTTTTGTGTGTAAAATAAAAAGAATTAAAAAAATATAAAAAAAGAGGTGGCCTCTAAAAAGGAATCGGTCAGGGATGCTTAACATGGTTTTGAAGTTTTGGCCTAAAGGCATCACAACCCGCCCTGGCCCTATTACACGTCTCCAGCTACCACTGACCTCTGGAGCCTCAAAGCCGCTCTGGGCAGCGGGCAACCCCTCCAGATGAGCGGCGCATTTGAAAGATGATATAAAAAGCCACCTCTTTCTCGGGAGCCATGTTTTTAGAAGGGGGAAATCTGTAATCGGCTTAATTCACAACGACCGTGGATGTGAGATAAAACAGAGTGTTGTGTGGGTAGAGGGGAGATGCTTGTTGTTTATCAGACTAGAGATGTGTTAGATCGTTGATGTACATTCATTATATTGTCATATCTCACTTTAAAGGGTTTGGGTACTTTTTGTACGACACAAAACACAATGTCCACAGATTTACATTAAACTTACACGGTTTGAAGATAATGGTGTTTAAATACCAGTACTGGTAAATATGTTGTATATGCTAAACAAATTTTCATCTCACTGAGACAAACATTATTTTCGTGACAATGTTTTACTCATTTCTCAAAAACTATAGCACCTCAGCAATTAATATTTTAAGGGAAGCTTTAAACCACCATTATCTTCAAACCGTGTAAGTTAAATGTAAGTCTGTGGACAATGTGTTTTGTGTAACAAAAAGTACCCAAACCCTTCAAAGGGAAGTTGCAGCTTGCTTGGAATTATTAAATATCTTGCTCTCAATCTGCTAGCGCTGTGTACAATTGGCAGGTGAAATAGAAAACTATTGAACAGGGCAATTGAGGATATTTTTTATTATAGGTTACTGGAAACGTAAACTGAGGAACCCTAAAAAGTGCCTTGCACTGTAATCCAAGGACCTGAAGATACTTGTGTAGTGAGAACTCAGAAAATTATAAGGAAGAATTGACAATTTTAGATGTGGAAGGGAAACCCATAATAGGGAAAACCCAGGTAGGGACTGAAAACATGTTTCTGTTAATGAAAACGCAATCGAGAAATCCTCAAAAGTGCCTTGCACTGTAACATGTGAGTCTGAAGATACTTGTGTCGAAAAGAACTCGGGAAGATGAAGAAGAAGAATTGTCAAGTTTGGATGTGGAAGGAAAACCCATAAATAAAAGGGAAACCCCAGACAGGGACTGAAAATCCAATCCACCATGCAGTACAGGTTTCAAAAAGTGGGTCCACATGAAAAGTGAAAGGCAGGGAAGAAACCACTAAAGCATTTGAAGTCAAGTTGGTGGACAAAGCATTTTTTTTATATATTTTTTTTCTCCTAACCAGATACTTCTGTTAGATCATCACTTTCCAATCATAGTAATTAACAAGATCAGTTGTTTATTTAATGCTTCTGATTATAGTTTCCTCTTATCTGCACATTTATTTATTTATTTTATTTATTTATAACTATATTAAATGAGGGTGTCCCCTCCAGCACAGCTGATCATTTGGGGCCCTCACACATTATATCAAAATGCATCAAAGATAAGTTAATACAAAAAATACCAGGCTTGGCAGAAGGCCCATAAAAAAGGGAAAAAGATTACTAAAAATGCACATAGATCCTGATGGATACTCTGTGTCCTAACTCTATGTTAAGATCAAAATATCCTTGGGTGGGGGGGGGGGGGGGTTCTAGAAGACTAGAATTATCTGTAATTGTTCCTTAACCTTCATGTCCAAGCTGAACTTGAATAGGAGATATTGATTGCAAACAGGCCAAGTACAATATTCTGACTGATATATTGGGATCTTACTGAAGGAATGAGACCCTGATGTTTCTGAAATGGATAATTGGTTGTTGATGACGGGAGGGAAATGATAGCGGAAACCTTCTTAAAGTTGTACATCCTTTTGGAAAGCAACTTTTCATTAGAAGTAATGTTGTGATGGTTCAGCTACTCTGTATCATACTTAATTCACTTTAAGGCACTGGACACCTTTGGTAATTGTCATAGACCAGTCTCCTCACTTGGTGTATCCCACCATTTGCATAAAATAAAAAAATCTGTGAAAGTTTTGACTCAATTGGTCATCAGAGCTGCAAGGGAATAATGAAAGAAAAAATGCCCTTGTTGCACAATTTGTGTGCGCTGAGATGCCTAAAAAAGACTTTGTCTTTTAATATTTGAGTGAGAAATCACCTCTTTCTCAAAAACTATGTCACTTCAATTCGTCACCAAATGTGTTATATTATCATTAAGCTCTCCATTGCTCGTTACCAAGAAAGTTTTGATGCTAACAATTATTTTGTGTAATTACCAATAGTGTCCCAGGCCTGATACTTCACGGAGGCAACGGAGGCGATTTCCATTCGTTGCCCCTTGTCATTGCCTTGGTGCCCTTGAAATGCTCCAGTAGAAATTTACAATTTCCTCATAGGGTGCCTTTTGCCAAAGAGAAAATGCCTTTAAACACAATTCCAACTGATAGTTGTTCTGGATCTTGTTGAAATGTGCAAGAATAAAATGTCTTCTTGCAAATGAAGTTGTATATCAGTGCTGTTGGTTAATCACAGTATGCCCCTTAATCCATGCAGTACCCTTGTACGCTATCCCTTCATGGCAAAATCAAAATTGGCCAAATATCCGTCCAATTTGATATAGCAGCCTGCTTTGAAATCACTTGGCATTGTTCTGTATTATTTGGGTTTTAATAAATCCGCGATTGCAATATTGGATTAAGAAGGTTGTCTGGCGTCAGGTTTCTGGAGACAGGAGGGTGTCTTCTTTTGGGATTCTTGGGAACGCTTGTCCATATAGCCAACGGGCAGAATCTTGCGGCAAAATGTCTGCTGAATCTTTAAGAGTTTATTCCTGTCCGCTTGGATGATGAACTGTTAACATGTGGATTAAGAGCTGGCTGTTGTTGCAAGGATTGGGAGTGAGACAGGAATCAAATTGTTTTTGATGTTTGGCTGAACATTTTAAGTTGGAGTCTGGACCCTTCCTCCGTGGTAGAGTGCACAATTTAATCAAGAGGCAAAGTCCTTTTTTTAAGAGGAAACACTAGAGCTTCACACAGAAACAAGTGTAATTACTGCACCTCGGAAAAATAATTGTTAAGACAGATTAACAAGTTTGGGAAAAGTCTGTATTTGTAATATTCAAGGGAAGCTAGGGCCTATACACTGGTAAGCACTTTTAAAATCGATGGCAATAATTCAATTCAATTGTTTATTGTCACACATATAAATACATATACAGTGAAATTCACTTCGGCTTGCGAGTCTAAAAATATTAACAATCAAAAATTACAAAAAAATACAGAAAACCCTAAAACCACATAGGCATACAATAACGAACAAATAAACAGTCTGCGCACAATATGCAGAGAGACAATAACAGTAACAAAATTGCAAACCCCAAAACAAATTAAAAAGTATTAATCATTAAGTAACCTTATTGCACTGGGATAAAAACTATTGCGAGTACGGTTGGAGTCGACTCTGATCGCTCTATATCGCTCTATAATAGTTTTTGTTTGGACCTACATCAGCTTTAAGTTGTATAAAGCATTTTTGAGACAATTTCATGTTGAAATTAAGTGGTTATGTAAAAAAAATATATATGCCTAAGTTTTTATGCCTCAAAAGTTGAGTTTCTGAATGTTTGTTCCTATCAGGGATTATTCTTCCTGCGTAGACATATTTGCCTTAGATTTTTGGCAATATCTTAAAAACGTGACCTTTTTAAAATGAAATGTTCACGTTAGAGAATTTCCTGGATGAGTTAAGGATAAATTGACCTTTGACCTGGATTAATAACGAGTTAATCAAGCAGTGGATTTCATTGAATTGTTTAATAGTGTATAATTAAACCATTGGAGTCTATTCCTAGATAAAAGAAAACACAGGAAGTAATCAGTGCACACAGCTCCCATTGTTAACAACAAATTGCTCTTTGGGTCAGTTTTAACTGTGGTTTGGTCATTGGATATCCCCCTTGCTGTGGCCATAGCTGTGGTCAAAGATTGGTCAAAGATTGGTCAAGGTATGGATGTCTTAAAGGTTGCTGACCTGTATGTATGTTTCGTTAGTACTGAGAAAATCTCTTATGGCATATAAATGTCACTCAAGGCGTTTCAGGAAAACAAGTTATAAACCCTCAAATAAATAAGTATTTCTGATGTTTGGAAAGTAAACACATCTGTCCAAACTGATGACACTTATTTCCTAACCAATGACACCATGGAGGTTGAAAAATGCTCCATGCTGAGACAAGCTACCATGTTGTAATCAAAAATCCATTTTTTTAATCTTAGCGCCACAGAACCGTTAATATCTTGACTATGATAATGACAAGATTTAATAAACACCACCGATAATTAATTTTCCAGAAACTTGTAATTTGGGATAGGGCATTTCATTATTTACAGAGGGGGGTTGACCATCCTCACATCTCATGACTGGTAACCCAACCTCCCAGTGGACCCACCCCTGTGATTGGAATGGTGCGGGCCCACTGGCAGGGTGTCATTAGCCGAGCGCCAGGCATGCTGTGATTATACTGACTTCAAAAAATGTTCCAGCGTTCTCATCATCGTGGACGACCGACCGACCGTCTTGCCTTGCCGGCCTATGGAGGGATATAATATTGTCTGATAATATTGCCCATAGCACTGGTGGTACTTCCATCTGTACACACGGCTGCTGATCAGTGCACTGTGCACTTTCCGTTATAGTCCGAGTCCAATCTCACATGCTTGACTACATTGATCGTAAGATGCCATAGCGATCGTCGATTGCCTTTCTTTGGATTATTTTTTTTCCTGGTGAACAAAGACTCTGGACGTCTGTTGGATGGTGAGCTTTTTAATCAGTACAAGTTAAAATACAATTTATACTTTTCAAAAATAAATACAGCACGTGTCTAATTGTATAGCCCAAGTTAACTGGTGTGCACAGGTCAGTGATCTTAAGAGCATTTTTAAGGTTAAAATATTGTACTGTAAAAAAATGTAGCTAGTTATCTCTCAAAGTTAACCTGATTAAGAAATGATCTTATAGAGGTTTGAGTTTTAATACGACTGTGACTAGTTGATTTTAAATTAACCTATAAAAAGAAAGTGTTGTCTTTCAATCAACAACCACCATGTGCTGTCTCTGGCACAGTGGTGCAACTTGCTGGTAACCAGAGGACTATTGCTTTTAATTTAAAGGTAGTGTCATCGTTTTTGTTTTGTTTTTTGTCAATGTAAGCGTTTATTTGCAAAACTATCAGGAACAATACAATAAGTGTCAACTGTGACAGTGTCAGTTGAATCATGGTTGTATACAGTGCCAATTTCGTGAGAAAACAGGAAATGACCTTCACAGTATTTTTATGAAGAAGGACGAATTTATCCATGTTTTAAGCGAGGTGTCAGCGGTACCACCCGCATCTCTGGCAGTATTGAGGGCAGCATTCAAAATGATATAGAAATTTCCAAAAGTCACCAGCAGTTGATCTTTTGGAGACTCAAATTTGTTATCATACTCTTATTGATTTCTTAATATATATTTTTATCACCTAAGACAAAATTATTTTGCAAGATGCTTATCACTATATAAATCATCTTTATAACTAGAAGGCTTTCGGATAAAAATGAACAGTTTCTTTTCTGTGTTATTACCCCAGTATGACTTTACCTTTAAAGGACCACTGAATAAATCAACACACTCTGAACTCATATATCTGTAAACCATGTAGGGGGAATTTGTATACAAACTGAGGAAACACTCACCAAGGACAATATTTCTTCACCAAAGGATAACTGTTTTTTCTCTCTCCCTTTGAATCTGGTCATCATCTTTCAAGGGCAGGAAAACACATCAAGTATTATTCCCATCCTCAAATTCCTTGTCAATCTTAGTAGGTGATGGTGAGAGGCGTCTTGCGTTCTTGTAAATCAGAACCAGGGGATGCTGTCCTCGTATCTTTTCTTTCTTGATTTGTCATGAATACTATTGGAAGAATCTCCTGGAATGTCTGCTGTGTGTGTGACCTATTTCATAAAATCTGGTTGACCTGAAAAGTTAAACGGAGAAGAATGTTATCTATCCTGTTCCGGAAGTCAAGTTGTAATATATGCGCATGTTTTGTCAGGAGCGCATTTTTTTTTTTTTTGCCTCGTCCTCCTAGCCTGGTTTAGATTCATCTGTTACTTCTGTCCAGTTCAAAAGGTTTTGTTTCCTCCATCTGGATTCCAGGGGAGGTTTAAACAAGCAGGAGATTTCTAAATTTATATTGACCATGCCATCCCATATTTTTTAATTGGGATGTATCGTTCTCATCTTTCAATCCTTTTGACCTTGATGGTTTGATGATCGTACCGGTTTGTCTGTTTGTCCCCGTCCGATGTGTGCCTTCAATTATCCCTATAAAGTAAATTGACTTGCTTCATTTGAGTCAACATCTTATCGAATTGAGCAACCAGCGCTCTCATCTTATTCCAAGATGGGTTTCACTTGATGATGTTCTCTCCCTGATGTCTTGGAGAGAAAGCCTGGAGTACACTCTACAAACCATGCATTCTTTTACTCCTTTTTGATTTGACCTAAATCATATTCTTGTGAGCCTGAGCGGATGAACTGCTTTGTTTAATTTCAAATAATAACCACAAGGGAAACTGACTGGGTAAATTTTAAATGATTTGGGATTGAACAAAGGCAAATTGACTAGAGTGGGACTTGAACCAACAACCTCCGGTTTAATGTGCAGGTGCACTGCTAACTGAGCTATCGAGCATAATGGCTGTATGGCTTCTGACTGGCACCCCAAACAAAGATATTGACAAATAAGAGAAACCACCAACAAAGGGTTAGATAGCTCAATTGGCAGAGCAACGGCACGTTATCCAGATTGTTGGTTCAATTCCCACTCTAGTAAATTCGTCTTTGTTCAACACCATGTCACTCTTTTTCGTTAATAACAAATGTTCCGTTAAAAAAATTCTTGCATAAAGCTTCTGAGGAAGCCTGTTTACATCCAAAACTTCCTATTCTAATAATCAAATCATTTCGAGGGGGGGTATTCAGAAGAAGTTTCAAGCCATTTTGGAAGTGTTTGCATTTAATTTCTTTCTTTAATAACAAATGTTCCGTTAAAAAATTCTTGCATAAAGCTTCTGAGGAAGCCTGTTTACACCCCAAACTTCCTATTCTAATAATCAAATCATTTCGATGGGGGGTATTTAGAAGAAGTTTCAAACCATTTTGGAAGTGTCTGCGTTTAATTTTGACACCAAGTCAGTTCCGTGGGTGAGATTATGGCGAAGGAGATGTAGATTCTGTCTCAATCCAAGCATAAAGCTTCAAGCATTTGCCGCCTTCTCTCAACACCTCTCATCTTCCTTCCGACTTAATCCTGCTTTAAAAATCTTCACGGCGTATTACCTTCAGATATAATCCAGCCAGCGTGATGTGAATTGCGATATAAGATAAATTTGTCACACAAATTTAATGAAGAAGTTAAAGATGCATTTTATGTTTTCGTTTTGAGAGCATGCTTTGATTGGTTTTTAGGGAGGAATGAGATGTGTTGCGGTGTATTTGAGACAGAGTTGTCATCTCTTTGTATAAGTTTGTATGACTTGGGTTAGCTGACTTTGTCCTCTGTTTTAAAGTGTTCCTCTCTGGAATAACGTTAGACTTAGAAGAGATCATCGGTATATCTGGAAAATGATTCTAGGGCTGAGTCTTCCAGATGGTGTAAAATTGTTTCATGCTTTGACTTGGTGACCAATAGCTAAAAGGATCATCAAAACAATAATTGAAAGGTCTCTGGGACCATTCATTTACTTACCATTCGATGGCTTCATCTATTCACCAATGCAATTTTCAACCCAAAAAAGTTTCCATAAACATTAAGATTTTAAAATTGAAGTGCTCTTTGCAAAATGTTGTCCTCTCGAAAAAGAAATGCCAGGCTAGGTTATGGTATCCAATCACTTTCAAGCATCATTATAATTTTGAATACGCCCTTCCACCTAAAAAAATCTATCAAATAATTGGCCACAACTCTATCTCTCTATGCTCTGGTTAGCAACACCATGGTCAACTGTATGATAACTATAACCGACATTCTGGCGTACTTTTTGTCCGAACGGTCAAACTATGGTCAAACCATTGTAACTAGTACGGTCAGTTGAAGATATTGATCCCCGTTGCTTAACACCAAGCAATTACCTCTTGCTTGAGGCTCAATCAGATTTCCATTAAGATTTTTTTTTTTTTGGGGGGGGGGGGGGTGCTACAAGTCAATTGCTTTAGATTGTCATCCGATGTTGAGATGGTCATCCGCTGTTGGGTCGTGTCCATACTGGCGGAAGTGACTATGGCTGTGGCTGTTGCTAAGTGTGTTACTATGGCCATCCTATGCTTCAATGCTTGTTCACATGACGATGAAGTCGCAGCTGCTATTTAGTTCTACCATTCCTATTTAAGGTATTGGCAGAAATGGCTGTGACTGTTGCTAAGTGTGTTGCTATGGGCACCCCATGCTTCAATGCTTGTTCACATGACGATAAAGTCGCAGCTGCTCATTTGGCAATACCAATGACTATTTAATAAGCAAACATTCAGTAAGCTGCCTTTAGCAGAGCCATCACAATAATGGCTGATAAATAGTTGACACTTTATTTTTACCGATCTGAAAACGGGACACTTTTGTCCTTGACCATAAATGCTTTCGATTTTACTTCTCATTTAAACCATGACTTAACCAGACAGAAATGTTTTCTTTACGAATGTATTTTGTTTTGGCTTAGCAGTAACTTTAAAAAGAGAAACCAGTCACAAACAGTGGACATTTGTTTAACATCAATGCATTTTTTTGTATAACTTCAGTGTGCTAAGCAAAAGTGTTGTTTGTACTAAGCAGACTTTTGCTATAGGTACTCTTTACAAGGGTTGTTGTTGTTGGTTCAATTGCTAAACCTTTTCTTTGTAAGGCAAAGTACACCTTTGATTTACTTTCACAAACAATGTTTACCTAAACTTTATTCAATATCAATGCATTATGGTCAATAACTTCATCAGGTATGCTTTGTGAAAATGTTCTTTACTAAGCAGACTTTTGAAATTGGCTACATATCTTTAAAACGATCTTTTGTTGTGTTCAGTCGCTAGACCTTCCCTTTAAGCTATAAATTTCACCCAGGGATTCCTTTCCAATCCATCCCATCAGTCTTCCGCTCCCTCTAAGTAAAGTAACAATTAGAAGGTCATCGATGCAGAAACTGTAAATTGAATAATTGTCCTGGCATTATGGATAAGGAAATCAGAGACCAGCGCGATCCATTATTGCATCACTGGTCAGCAGATGTTTGTGGATACTCTGTCTTTTTTTAATTTGATAATTTTATCAAGAAGCATATTGTAGTTTTATTTTATTTTGTTTGTCAATTTGTCAAGGAAGTGTGGGCAGTCATGGTCACAATGTTTTGGTCAAACTGAAATTTCTTAAATTCTTCAACTAATTTTCATGCTGATTTTCATTGTCAGCCACTTGTTTTATGACTACTTTACTTAGCCTTTCAGGCGATTAAAAATTTTTTTGCATTTATATACCATCGATTCCTTTGGTTGGTAAGTTGTTTGCAACGGCTAATTCTATTTTTTTTTTTCATACTACTTTTTACTTACATTTTTGAATGCTTTAAGTGGCCTATACAATTACTTTTTAATGTGGGGGATTTATTACTTTTTACTTACATTTTTGAATGCCTTAAGTGGCCTATACAATTACTTTTTAATGTGGGGGATTTATCTCCAGTCTCTGTTATAATAATGTTTTCTTAACCTGTATCGAAACAAAGACAACCATTCTATCTTCTTAGTTAATCTGATCCAATCCTAAATTAATACAAAACATTTGTCAACTAATAGTGAGCAATTTAAAGGAAGTAAAAAACTCGGCCAAGCAAATCAAGCTCTCCTCATTGAAATGGATCGAGGCTAAAAAGTTGAAATGAGCATCAGAGCGGCAGTTGTTTTGCGACGTCTTCGCAATTATAATGATCTTGTTCATCATCTTCCTGTGCCTCAACATCAATAACATCGTCTTATTGCACCTGAAGAGGCGCAATCCTTCATATTAATAAAGACGGCTCGTAAGAAATGTCCTCTGGATGACACGGTGGTTGGTGTACGTGTCTCGGCTCTCGGCTTGACGACACCAGATTAAAGGGGTGCCACTGTGAGCTTTGGAATTAAAGGTGTGATCTAGTTTCAATGAACATCAATTAAAGGGAGGGTATACCTCAACAAATTAACAACCATGTGAACTTTCTTGATAAGAAACACTCCAGCTGTTGATAATGTTTACTCTTTTAAGAAACGATCCTCTTCAAAGGAATTTGGTTATAGAGAGAGGTTTTCAAAAATATTTTCAATATGAGAATTGATTCAGCATGTTACAATTACGGATTATTCTTCCTGGGTGGACATAATCTTTTCAGATATTCAGCGAAATCTCAAAAACACTACCACCTTTGAAAATTAAATTTATACAGGTTAGTTTCATTGTATAGAGCTACATTTATATAGTTTAAGACAAGAGGTGGAACTGTATCAAGTAACTGCAATGATCAAGTATTAATTCCTAACATTTCCGACTATCCGAAAAATAAAAATAAAAGAAAGAGCAGTTTTGAAACTGAACTCACTTTTGAGTCCAATGCCATGTCTGAAATTTTATGTATTTTTATTACATTTTAATTTTGTTCTTTTCTTGAGTGATATTTAAAACCGTCGAAACTGAAATACCTTAATGAAATTGCTCAAATCATGAATTCGTGGTAAAAGTTATTGTCTAGAAATCACAAGACCAATGTGTAGGTAGCACCCCCACTGATCTAGACACCCCCTCACTGCGAAAGTTAACCCTAGCGTGGGGGGGGGAGCTATTCACTTTTAAAATACTTAACTCAAAGTTCATAAACTAGGAAACCGATTGTCCCCTCTTAACTCGTCTAAATTGAGCTTGATTTGCAAGTTGAGTCCTGACTAAGTTAGAAACAGCAGGATGGTTAGAATTACTATGTGATAAAGTTACCTCGTATTCCTTACATACCCAACGCTGACAGCATTTCTACGTACCAGCCTAGTGTAGTGACAACGTGATTATAAATTCATACACCGTCTGTAGATAGATTGTTTTTCTAAGAGGCAACTCAGCTGGTAAATATTTAACAAGATGTCATAGTTATTTTAGGCACATGGAGACTCTTTATTCACTGTGTGACATTAAAGATAATTGAAGAACCCATTTGTAGGATTGTTTTCTTTCTCTTACTATCTTTTTTTTTTTTTTTGGGGGGGGGGAGGGGGGGGTGGTCAGGCTCCAGACCCCTTGCATATGAAATCAGAAGCTCAAAAAGGGCCCTCATAGAGGTGAAAGAATTAATGGTGTTTGAAGCTTTGCATGGTGTGAAGAATAAAAATAACTATCCTATAAATATAAATATTAGTAGATTTGCGATTACAACCATCTCTTTTGAGGGAGTGTTGGCTCTGAAAAGAGCCGGTGTGGTCTCGATGTTTCAAACAGTATACTCTGCTCGTCTTCAGGAGAAGACTTAGTAGTGCGTGGAACATACACAATGTGTGAATTTCAATTGTTTGACCTCAGCAACAGTGACCTACGTGAAGGGTCTAATGGATGAAACAAGGTGACTGCTCTTTTGGAAAGTGATTGAGTTCACTTTTGGCAATTCTTAGGCTGAGCTGGGGGTGTTGTTTCTTTTTCTCTTTTTTCTCTCTTCTGTTTCTGACGTCTTCTGTTTTTATTATAGTTTCTTAAAGCCTGAATGTATATATAAATAAATGCTAAAAGGGACAACTGTGAACTTTCTTGAGTTTGAAGAACAAAAGGGGTTGTACTTTGGATGTCCAAATAAAGAGCATCAAGTCTGTTAAGTTCATGCATTCATTCATTGATATAAAGCTAATTCAGAATCAAACTTGCAGTCAACGGGCAAAATTGAAGTGATTTAAAAATATTAAAAGGAAGAAGCCTAATAGGGCCTGTATAATTTCTGGATGAAAATCAAACTGAAGAGTAAACAGCCAAATCAATTAAGAAAAAAGTGCATTTTGTTTGGTCAAGTATTATCTATGCGATTTTGTTTTTGTATAACTGGGAGAGAGGCTAGGATCGCCGGCTGCACTTGTAGTTCAGAATCCTGCGCTTAATGTCACGTTATCTACGCTTCGCGCAGAGCTCACAAGACCGTGAAGTGACGTTCGGCCAACACGATTCAGCCCCATGATCCCCCCGGATGAATTTTTTCCCTGTTCTTTTCGTTCATGTCTTTGTCTCATGTGTAATTTCCGAGGAAGCGAATCCCTGTAGGGGAAGAGACCATGCTGACTTGGCTCATTATTGAAGGCTTCGTTTATGAAGCCTGACAGTGCGGGATGGTGTCTCCCCATCTGGGGATGTGAACTCTCAACTCGAACACAAATAGACGGCAGTGAGGGAGTTGAAGGTGCATTCATTATGTACCACGGCGGAGGAAATTACTTTTTAACTAGGGAGCTTACGACCAGGGTAATATCTTTTTTTTCTGAAGGTAATCTCAATTTGCGGGGGTTTCTTTTTTACAAGACCTCATGGTAGATTGTATTACGTCAACAGAAATGATACGATCAAGGGAGGAGGAGCAGAGATTTAATCATTTTGTTTTGACTTAAGGATTTCTCATAATAACAATAACTAATTAATAGTACAAAGCATTTATAAAGCGCTTTAAAGGCAGTGGACACTATTGGTAATTACTCAAAATAATTATGAGCATAAAACCTTTCTTGGTAACGAGTAATGGGGAGAGGTAGATGGTATAAAACATTGTGAGAAACGGCTCCCTCTGAAGTATTGTAGTTTTTGAGAAAGAAGTAGTTTTCCACAAATTTGATTTCGAGACCTTAAATTCTGAATCAGAGGTCTCGAAATCAGCATCTGAAAGCACACAACTTCGTGGGACAAGGCTGTTTTTTGTTTCATTAATATCTCACAACTTTGACGACCAATTGAGCTCAAAATTATGCATATGTTGAGATACACCAACTGTGAAGGCTAGTCTTTAACAATTACCAATAGTGTCTAGTGTCTTTAACTAACCAGAGAATTTAACACAGCCCTTACCACAAATTTAACAACAAGACAAAAAGAGTTACACGGAGTAAGTAAAACTCATGTGTGAATAATTTAAAAGCAAGTGAGATTTTAGAGATTTTTTTTAAGTTGTTCAAACATACAGGTTCGTTGGATTGGTTTTATTGTTTTATCCCAGAAAAAAATTAAACCCCCACTTGCTTTCGAATGGGACATGCATAAATATGAATCAAAGTTGGCTTTTTGAAGTATGGAAGAAAATGAAACTTACGATGCATTAGACTAATGAATTAGAGCATGTATAAGCACTCTGGCCGAACTTGTAAATAATATTTTCAAGCAAATAAATACACACTAATTTGTTTTTATTTCAGTGCAGCACTAGATTATTGATTCAATATTCGTTAAGCTATTACATCTTTAGGCTTGGTCAGTGTAGTCGTCAACAAATATAAATCTATTTAGGTCTTCTTATAAGCTTTCCTCAACATAATCAAATCGACATTCCAGTTTGAGCCATCCATGTCATATTTAATAATGTACTTCTTAATTTCATTTCCAACCAGCGCCAAGTCTCTCAAATTCATTATCGTGGTAGGTCGAGTCTGTTTTGGTCGTTTAAGCATCGGAGTTAGTGTGATGGATTTTCCTGAAGAATGTACTGTAGATAAAACGTGTCTGGCTGCACTTTCAGCTGTTGATTGGAGTGGAATCTGTATAGAAAACGTTGATTAGGTACAGAGAGGTCACATGTAGAGGTCAAGTTCACAGTAGGTTGGAGAATTATGACTGTGGTGTTGTCTTTTTTTTTGAAAGTTTTTTGTTGACCTTTTCAAAACAAAGTTTTAGACATTTTACTTATTATTTTTACCAACTACATTTAGAAAGGTACAACGGTTTTAAAACATAATCCAGCTTTTGTTGTGAAGGATTTGGTTTAGGTGTAATTACTGTAACAGTTTAAGAGAATGAAGACAAGGCTCTTTAAGGTTTGCTTTGAACAGCTTTTTGGCAAACTAATACACCATGTAATACTGAAATTAATGGAAAATCACAACTCAGATCTGGAACATCATACAATCAAGCAACATAATTTATCAAACCTTCCCATATGGCTGTTTACAGTGAACCCATCATAACATAATACTCTGACATTGGATAAAATCAATCAAGAAAAACAATTACTGGCTGATAGCACTTTTAAAGGGTTTGGGTACTTTTTGTAGGACACAAAACACAATGTCCACAGATTAATTTAAACTTACTTAATTTGAAGATAAAGATTAGAAATCTTCCCTTAAAATATTTCTTGCTGAGGTGCTGTAGTTTGTGAGAAATGAGTAAAGCAATGTCGCAAACATAATCTCGTCTCATAAAAATTATTTCAGCATGTACAACGGATTTACCATTACTGGTATTTAAATACAAACAATACCCAAATCCTTTAACAACACTCTTTCAGTGTGGAGTGTAGCCACCTTTTAGTTAGGCCTACATCAAAACATCTTGTTAGTGACCCCCTTCCATCCACAATCCCAATTTATAAATCATCCCTCAGTGGGTTGTAAGTCTGTCCTCTCAGTAAGGTGAAGGTTCCCGACTTATTATTGAGGTCAAGAAAGGTCATTAGAGTTGGTTTTCAATAATGTAAACTAAAGATGATCCTGTGCAGTGGTGGTGGCTTTTTGCTTTCAGAATACAGAAGTTTCTTCTTGGAGATACTGGTATTATTTGAAGGAAAAAGCCACAATGTTTTATATGAAGATAGCTTTTGGCCCATTTGATACAAGTTCTATCTCTCCAGAAATGTTCAATAACATTAACTGAAGATAATTTGGTGCAGTGGTGGCTTTTTTACTTTCAGAATAAATAAATTTATTTCTTGAAGATACTGGTATTATTTGAATGAAAAAGGGTCCTGATGTTTTATTAGAAGACAGCTTTGGCCCACTTATTCAAACAGATACAAGTTTCTATTACTTTAGAGCTAGTAGCAAAAACATCTGACTAATAGTTCTTGTGAGTGTTTTCATTCCATTGTGGGTCTATTTCGACCGCCATGGTCTTACCATCTATGGTCCTGGTCTTACACAAGCTAAGTAAATTTTTCTTGAATGAGAGTGTTTAAAGGAAATTCCTGTCCAATTCCATACCTACTCTTTTGAATTGGTCTTCCATATGTGCCAGGAAAGGCTGAGGTTTTGAAGGTCACGTCTGCTCCTATGCCCAAGAAACCACTGGATCTTGGGTAGAATTATGAAAATAATGTTCCAAGTATAAACAATCAATCCTCTGTGACATCACCTAGCAGCTTCACCTCCTGCAGTGGTTGTGGTCTATAATAACTCCACCAAGGAAGGAGTGGTGATGGACCTGAGGTCAGAGGTCATGGCAATGGCAGGGTCAGGGGTCACACTGATGGGTATGATGAGTTTGTTTTGCACACATGATTTTTAAAAGCACAGCTTTTTGGACACAGGGTGTGTGAACATTGATGCCATAAGAATGGAGTCCACAGACCCATATGAAAACAACTCTGAAGCAGATGCTTAAATTAAATCTTTGGAGAGTTCAGTTTCAGTTCCTTAGTTTCTGTGCACAAAACCTTGAAGGTATGTTAAAGTTTATTTCATATGATATCATACCCATCAATCACCAGTACTCTCTAAATGTAAAAGAGTGAAAAACACCACTCTTTACATTTTGAATTGTCCCTCATGGCTCTTTAAAAAGAGTGGTGGTTATTTCATTCTTTTAGAGGGGTTTCACTCAAGGACAGAGTGAAAAATCACTCAAAAAGATGCAAACTTTAATCTAAAAGAGTGGAAGACCACTCGAAAAAGAGTTGTCCCTCATCATATGGCTCTTCAAAGAGTGCTTTTTCACTCTTTTGCATTAAGTGAGTATGTAAATATATGATATCTGAATGCTATAACAAAATTGTCCTCGTACATCATGTAATGTATCACACAAGTTTGCTTGCATCTATTACTTGTTCATCTTGGTTTATTTATTAACGTTATCAAATGAAAGGTTTAAATTAAGTTAAGATTATCTCAGACAGAGTGCTTAACTGATATGAATAAAACTAGTGTGTGATTGGAAACAAGGTTAATTAGGGTTTTTATGGGGTTTTTTAAATTTGGCTGCTAGTAATGCAGTACCTTTCCTTTAATCTTAAAATCTTCAGTTGACAGTAGGACCTTAGAGCAAAGGTAGGATTAATACCAGATTAAATGCTCATCCCGGAGTACAATACCCAGGATTAGCTGCTTTTTAATCCTGCATTGAACACTCCCTCTTGTGGAACATTTACATCTGGCAGTCTCTGTCACAGCTCTCAGAAGATCTCTCCTAGTTAAGTCTTGGGAGCAATTGTTGTTGGTAACTGAACCCATTCAAGATGATGACAACTTCTTCAAGTTGATTTAGTTCTAGCTGTAGAGGAGGGTCATCAAAACTGTAGTACTATGGTCTCTTGGAAGAAAGTCTTAATGCAATTTCTGACTTATCCGGAGGGGCTACATTATGGAGGTAGGCCTACTTGTGTTATATTCTGTTTGCACAGGTTTTCAAGCAGTGGAATTGTATTGTGATATGTTTGTACAAAATGTGCACTTGTAAACTGTTTATGGCCAACTGGGGCACTTTTTAATGGATTTCCCATGAGGCCAGTCTGCTATGGGTTTTGAATTTATGAATGCTGTGTATTCTTGAAGTGTTCTCATCGGTGGTGAAAACGACTCTGTGGATGCAGTGACACTTACTAAAGTTGCGGTCGCATGAGGATGGTTTCCTTTTTATTGCTCCATGTTTATATATAGGTGAAATGATAAAGATAGATGAGGATGTTTTGCTCATAATCATAACATGCATTATTCATGAGCAGCTCAGACTCAAGCTCTGTCCTCTCTTTATGAGCCAGTAAACTGCAAGTTACAGCAGTGCAACAATCATCTCATTATCATATATAATGTATTATTCATGAGAAACTCAGATTTTTATTTGATTTTGTCAACCATTTAAACCAGCAATCTGCAACTTACAGTAGCGCCACCTAAAGAGTTTATTATTTTTTGTGGGTGGGGGGGGGGGGGGGGGGGGGGGGGATCATCGTGCATTATTCATAAGTAGCTCAGATTTGTTTACTCCTACTCTGCAAGCCACATTACAAACAGCATGTGGAGTGCAGTGTAAAGACTTGATGAAACACTCTCTACCCTATGGCCAGCTACACAAAGAGTGCCAGATGATGGATTGGTCTCATCACAGCTATTAGGAGTCCCCTCCTTTCTTCTCCTCCACCAAAAGAGGCTTGCTTGTTCTGGACCCGTTTTCCCCCTCCATTCTTTTGAGGTTTTGACTTGGTGATTACAGACCGTGTAGGGGTCAGTGTTTGCATGCAGTTAAGTAGTGGGTGTTCATGGAGTAGGGTGCCCCTGAGCTAAAGGGGGTGGTGATTAAGATGATGTCATGTACACGAAAACGCCACTGGAGTAGGTAAGTGTGTCACGCACAGGTTAATACTGGACTAGAAGTGAACTTAGTGGTTATAACTCAACAGTATAGAATCCTGTCACTGTGGACTTACAGCCTACAAGACTCAGGGAAAGTGATGTATAATTTTTTTTACTCCATCTGTTTCCTGTTTGGACATACATACTTATGGTGATTGTGATTGTGATCACCTACCTTCTTTGCAGCCTTGAATGATAGGGGTAAGTGTCATCTCGACCCAACAGTAGCCACAGGAATGGAATATGCCATTATTTCATATGTACAGCTGTGTCCATAGATAATTTCTTACACCCCCCCCCCCCCCCCCCCCCCCCCCACCACCACCACACACACACAGTCAAATTATCAGCTTTCATTTCAAGTTTTAACTCGGATATAAACACTGAGTACCAATATGTACTGAAAGTTTGAGATGGCATAACATTTGGAATATAATTTGGTTGTTACCCTTTACACCAAAGTGTATTGAGCACTGTACTTTATCGAGTAATGTGAAGAAGTCCACAAGCAAAACACTTCATTAGGATTCAAACCCACGATCTAATGCATTGCTAGAGAGCGGATGTCTTACCACTAGACCACTAAGCTAGCCCGATGGTTAAAGGCAGTTTGAATCAGGTACCGCTACCATAATACGAGAAGTTTGTTTGTTTGATGTATTTCTAAATTCTTTCTGTTATTTTCTAAGAAAAAAGTCCTACATTTTGCTTCTAAGGCTGGTTTATATTTAAAGTAGAGCTTGGATTTTGTTATCATTTGTTGGCAAAATTCTCATATCTGTGTTCAGGTTATCGCTTGAGGTCGGACAGGAGTGTCATTTGGTTGTTTGCTCCAGCATCGTTATATCAGTTTAATTTGGTAAAGAAAGTCTCCATTCTTTTTTTCGTGGATGGCGTCTATCAACAGGGCACCTGTTTATTACTATTATTGTTATTTTATTACTGAGTAATAAATCCAACTGACTGGGAAAACTTTCAATAATTTGGGGTTAAACAAAGAAAAATTTACTCAGAGTCAGACTTATTAAAATATGCGACGTCAAGATTAACGTACCACCAGCACTCTACCAACTGAGTTATTATGTTGGTGGTCTGCGTATTTTGTAAATACCTTTTGTTTGTGGGTGCCAGTCAGAAGCCATACAACCTGTAGCTGCCATATAACCAGGGATCATATCCAAGTTTACGATCGATCGAGCTCACCTGGGTAACCCTGGGAAGCGGCAGCCAATGGATCACCTCAGGGGATGCAATTATTTATTTTAGGTATCAAATAATAAACTACGAGGGAAACTGACTTGGTAACATTTCTTGAGGATTTCTTTTTGAACTTTATACTTGTGTATTTGATGAGTAATTTAGACTGAACAAAGAATGGTATGTTCATGTGTAGAGTTTGCTGCTAAAGAGAGGTCAAACCAATTTCTGAAGACAAAAAGAAGCTACCGTCGAAGAAGTTTTTTTTGCATATAGGATTCACTTTTCATTTAACGAAGAGGTTTTCTGTAACAATCTGTTGTGAAACCATAGAAGTCCAAACACCTTGCCTCTAAAATGTCAACGCAGGTTTGTGATTTTAATGGAAGTGCAGCTTTAGGTCGTGACATGGGAGAGCGACACCTTTGGTGCTCACTGACATAAAATAGCCGCAGTTCAAAATGTTCTAACTAAAAGCTCGCCTTTTGAAAAAAACACTTCTGATGTTTTTCCTCCCTCCATTCAGCCTGTCAAAAGTGACACTTGTGAAAAATTTCCTTGGGGGACGAAATTCGGCACAAGGTTATTTCTAGAACCCAAACTTGTTTTCCTTCTTTCTTTTTTCAATTTCTCAATTTGAACATGATATAAACCTCTTGTGAATGTGAAGTACATATTTGGTCCAGTTCCAAAACCTGATTTAAAAAAAATAAAAAAACGGTTACCTGGGAAAGAAATTTGTATTCCATTGTCCCCTCTTGAGAGAGAAAAAAAAAACGGTTGAATTCTATAGCAGCGACCCCAGAGGAATATTGTATGCATGCTTGTAACACCCTTCCACTGTACTTCTCTCACACGGAGTAAAAGAGGAGTGGGGAAAAGGACTGGGTATAGATGTGTGCATGGTGCTCAGTAACATCGAACAAGCAATTAGAGGCAAAAGGAGTAGTTTTGCTTCAGGGCATTGGAAAGCCTACAGGATTGTGGTGTTAAAAACCTGTTTACTTGTGTTGGAATGTCTTACTTTGTCCTGACCTCCACCTTTTTGGAATGTATTAACTGTTTGATACCTTATGGAAGATATTATTATGAGGGAAAATTATCGCTGTAAATGTTATTTTAAAAGAACCTGAAAACTCACGCTTTGAGGAATTTCATTTGTTTTCTTATCATCTGTAATACTTTGGTAGTTTTTTAGTAAAAAGTAATCAAATATTCAGTTCCTATACCTTTCAAGTGCTAATCTTGACCCCCCCCCCCTTCCATCAAAGCAGCCAAGTTATACCCAGGCCTTTGATACAGTATTTGCTAGTATTGTTAAAGATACCCACTCTTGCAGCTAATATCTTCCCCATGCATTTCTATTAAAAGCCTAGCTGTGTGTTTTGAAATTCTGTCACGAAATACTTCTTGGAATCTGTGAAACAATTTGCTGGAACGAGAGACCAAAGACCGAGCCATCAGATAAGTCTTTAAGACTGTGCTCAAGAAGCTGTGCTTTCTATTGAGCACCGCTTGCAGTGTCCATTAACATGGTAATAAACACCGAGAGGAAGTCTCACATCACGCACACACTCCTTGTCGTTTCTTAAGGCTACTCAGAGAGAAGACGCTGTCAACTTTTGAACACTTCTTGGGCCATTCAGTGGAGAATCAAAGGCTGTCTGAGGAAACATAGAACGCTACTCTCTGAAGATGTTTCTCTCCCCGTAGATGGGCCCCTTTAGAGGGGGTGGATGTGATGGGAGGGGGGAGGGGGGGTGAGACATCAACAGATAATGTAATCCAAGAGTTCCTAGAGGCTCCACGGTATACTATCGCGGTCTTTAAAGGGGTATTGGGTTTTTTGAAAAAGTACATTCATTCCACACAGTCTTGTTTTCATATACACAGGGGAAATATCTGCAGTGTTGGTTACACTAGCTTGCGAATAAAACTCTGTAAAGAACTTTGGTTTTTTTATGGACTTCTTTCTTTCGCTCTTAAATCTCTACAAATAAAGTTTAAAAGGTTAGTAATCTGTTAAGTCCTTCACAAGGAACGAGCTCAGTTGGAGTTCAAGCGAAGTACAAACAAGTCAAAGTCTTTTTTTGTGTGATTATGTTTTTGTCTCCTTTCAGAAGCGTTTTAGTACCTTTTCCAAGTTCCAGTTCAGTTGATAATATTTCTCGTACAATAATAATAATAATCCTTTGTTGACACAATGGTTGTACTATATCACAAAAAAGTTGTTTATTAGTTTAGATTTGCTGTGGTCCAAGCTTGACCTTTTGAAGAGTACTCATCCACACTGATTGATACAGACTTGGACTGTTGAGGTTTATTTGGAGAGTTAAAATTCGTTCCAAGGAACTTTCCTTAAGTACAAAACTTTGTCAAAAGTTTCCCTCAATGTGTTTAGTTGTCAGGTAAGTTAGGTTTCCGGTGACATCATGGTGTCACCTCAAACCTTTCTTACTTACATAGTTAGTATTTTCCACCATGCATAAGTTTGATCTTTGTTGTCTACTGAATATATTCAGTATTCAAATATGATTGCTGTAAATTCTAAGAAACTTTCCCAAAGAAAAAACTTGTCATAAATTGCCCTTAATGTATTTAGCTGTTAGGTAAGTAAGGTTTGCGGTCAAACACAATACAGCAGATTTAATTATTACAGGGTTTGCCCTTAACTTTTTTAGTGATTAACCAGTAGAACCAGTTTCACTTGTAAAAACAGGTTTTCTTACTGGTGCATATTTTGTATAAACTAGGGATGCTTGACAACACTGAACAAGCCAGCCGGACTACTTGGAGAGAAGTTCGACTGGTCGTCAGGTGTTTCAACTGGCATTTTGCTAGTACACCACTGTTTACTGGAGAACACTACCTTTCTGATCACACTTTTTGTTACGCCCTTCTTCTGGGGTCGCGAGAAAGAGGTTGTGTCGTGTATGAAGTTGTAGTGAATAACTGCACTGTACTGCATTCACAGTGTTACAGGTTGCTCTCCTCTGGACGGCATGCCAGTTTGAACATCAAGTTCCTGGTAATGTTTGACCTTATGTCGACGCTTACGACCGATTACCAACCATTTAAATGTACAAAAGTGCAACCAAAGTGACAGTGAGATTTTCCATTGTGCAATCCCTCATACAAAAGATGAGGATGTGTTTGTGGTGCTGTCATAACATGAATAAGGAGTGTCAAACCTTGTATAATGACCACATGCTGATGCTTGAAATTCCCTTCTGCTAGGGTTCAACCATTCAATGTCATTGGAGGAAAAACTAGCGCAGTTTTTAGTCCATCAGTCGGCGGTGTGTAAACCTTTCAACCTGATGTCAAATTCAGTGCAAAGTGATACCCACCTCACCTGCACACTTTAAAAGAAGAAAACAAAAAACACAGTTCAAAACAACAATCTTCCCTCTGAATCACAAATAAAAACTTTTTTAAAAACCAAAATCTGTTACACACGCTACCTACAGACAATTGGACTCAAAATCTTGTCTGAACCTCTGCAGGGAGAAGACAAAGACATATTAAATGCACTTGAATTACTACCTTGACAAACACAAAAACTTATGACACCCAACAGGCTGTCCTAGTGTCCAGGTAGACTACCCAATGGTGAAGTGAAAGAAAACTCAAACGGTTAAGACAGCATGGGTGTAGACGGTCCTGCAGCGAAGTAGCAGCCACCTTGACAATAGCGGGCCAGGGCAACCCTTTATGTTTGGGGTGTCAAAATGGGGTAGGTACCTGTTCCACAGGGGGAAGTTTGGTTTTCTCATGCTTGCACATGTGAAAGTCAAGTGTGGATAGGTGGTAAGGTTGTAGTGCCTGGAGAGGAGAGGTAACTCTAGTCTCTCAAGTACACTCTGGAGAGTTGGTTCTCGGCTGGTGTTAGCTTAGTTCATGAACAGAAGTGAAGGCTTTTAAGTAGCGACTGAGATTTGTTTACCAGCTTTCTGGGATCTTCTTCTTCAAGACATGGTTTCTTGTTTTCTGGATGGACCACATAATAGAAAGCTTAGCGGACAATTCTCTTTTTGAGTGTTTGGTGTTGGCAAGTGTTGGATCGAAGCTCTCTGAGGATTTAGCTTTTTTCTTTTGAAGCGGTATACACTTGCTGGGTGTGTTGTAAATAAGCAAAGGAGATTAGAATCTTGACATTTGTTTACTGAAATGTTCAGATGTTTTCTGAGCTTTTAGCCATTGACAAATTTAAATCCAAAGTTTTGTCGAGACATGATTCGATCACTGCCTTCTGGAGGGTTCAAAGTTGTTTGAAAGTCTCTATGCTGAGTTGACGGGACAGGATTTTGTTTCTTCCACTCAAAAGACTTTAACTTTGGTGTGTTCTTTGGTAACCTTCTCTGTTGCTTTATTACCAACTTCAAAATAACAATTTGTTGGAATTTATCTGACGTTCTGAAGAAGCTGTCAAAATGACTCTGTACGTGAAATCTCATTCGCGGTCTTCAAGGCGGGTACGAGGTGATGCAGCGTTTGTCGCTAGCGGCGAAGGAATACGTTGGAAGAATTATGGATTCATGTATGCGAGGAGAGGGTAGGAAATTTAAATTTTTGATAAATTGTTGCATTAAGGTTTTGGGGTTTTTTTTCCCAAAAGATTGACCAGGAAACTCACAAATCTAAGATGTCAAGGTTTTAATGGAATTTTTAGCTACTTTATTTTTTATTTATATTTTAAACTTTTTCACAAACAACAACATTGCCACTTTGATGACCAATTGAGTCCAAGTTTTCACAGATTTGTTAGTTTATGAATATGTTTGGATACACCAAGTGAGAGTAACTGTCTTTTATATTTACCAAAGGTGTCCAGTACCTTAAAGCAGTGTTTTGAAACTGAGTCCTTACTCATCAAGATGCTCAAGGGCGAGCAGCTTTCACCAAAAAAACTTTCCCTGCTATCAATAAGATTATCCAGTGTAATGATTCCTAATCGAGACATTTTAGGGATTGTAAGACTGCCTGATCTTATTGTGGTCTAAATCTTAATCCTCAGTGATTCGCTAATCTCCTATGACTTGGACAATAGGGACGTAGAAAAGACACTTGAGGTTTTTACTGCATTCCATGGTAACTTACTTTTGTTGTAGCCTTGTAGGTTTACAAAGAAGGTGCATTCTTAGTTTGCTAATCTTCTGTGACATTTTGACCAAGGTAATTGCATTCGCCTATCTGTTTTGCTGTGGGAAAAAAAAAACTCATCTTCAGAAAGTTTGTGGTTTTTGTTTTCAATCGATCCACTCACAATCATGAACGTTCTTTTCGAATGACTAAATCGGTTTGAGTGTTTTTTTCAAATGTCTGCTTAGATTTGGTTATGGAAATAGATTTGATTATGATCACTCAAAGGTGCTATATATTTTTCAAGTTTGAAAACAAATGTTTCTAAAGGATTTTTTTGTTTTTTTGTTTAAATGATGTAACAATGACATGAAATCCACAAGATCCTGCTTGTAAAATTTTAATGAAGATTGCTTTGGGCAACAAAGGCCCAATTTCATAGAGCTTAGTATAGCAGGATACCAGTCACAAGTTGTACATTTGACCATCTATAAAGGTTTTGTGGTCCTTTCTTTAGGATGTGACATGGTACTTTTGCTGGTAACCTTATTCTATTAACCTTATTCTGGTAAGCAAAACTTTAATGTTCTTAGCCACTTTTTGTGCTTAAGCAATGAATCTGGGCCCAGGTTAAAAATTGTCACACGGTTAGTCCATAGAGTTTTAATCTTACCCACCTAACATACAAATACCCTGAAACGCTTTTTATGCACCCATTTCCCTGATCTCAAAAGAGGTTGACGTAGAGACCCGTTTGGGTACAGCATCATAAAGGTAATTTTGTAATTAGTATGTAGGGCCCTGTGGGTAGCTTGAAGATTTGTTGGGCAATTTAAAAAAAGATTTTATGGTGTCATTGCATGGCATCGACCATTGATAATGTTTTGGGAGCGGATATCCGGAAGGCATGGTTTTAAATCAGCTTTTGAGTGAGCAGCTTTTTTTTTTGTAGCAAGGTGTCAGGCAAACTGCCCCTCGGGGGAGCTTTTGACTTGAAGTGAAGTGATCAATCACAATCATATTTATCAACCATTGTACAAACCCCCCATCATAAAATGATGTGTTCTGGTTGTCACCATCATTGCAACAAGCAAGGTCATGTTCCATTCGTCTTCCCAGGGGGGATATTGTTGTCCACTTTGTAGGGATTTTTTGTATTTATTATTATTTGGGATTGGATTGCATTGTAAAGCTGTATAGTAAATCAAAATTGAAAAGAAATTATAACCTTTGGTAGAGTCTGTTGGAATTTCAGGTTTAAACCTTGACTTCTCTGTGGGTAGGGCCTATAGTTAATATTAGGTGGTTCACCAATTGAGTAATACAGTTAACAAACCAAATAGTTACATGTATAGTATATATACACTTCTCCTAAAAGTTTCAGCTCAGTTGTGTTCAGAACCAGCTAATAGTGTTATGGAGTTATTTTGAAATCAGCGATGAAGAACTATGAATCTTAGAGATATTTGTTGCATTACAATTTATGGATGCGGATGAAATCTGAAGCTGATGGATAGATATTGAGGAATGTGTGATAATGTCATCATGGATTTAAAACCGTCCGATTTTAAAAGCACTGGACACTATTGGTAAATACTCAAAATAGTTGTTAGCATAAAAACTTACTTGGTAACAACCAATGGAGAGCTGTTGATAGTATAAAACATTGTAAGAAACAGCTCCCTCTGAAGTAACGTAGCTTTTAGAAAGAGGTAACTTCTTATTTAAATACTCAGGCCTGAAGCCTTTTATTAGGCATCTGAAAGCACACAAATTTGTGCAACAAGGGTGTTTTTTTCTTGCATTATTCTCTTGCGACTTAAATGACCAATTGAGTACAAATTTCACAGATTTGTTATTTTGTTTGGACACACCGAGTGAGAATTCTGGTCTTTGACAATTACCAAATGTGTCCAGTGCCTTTAAACGATGCTGCTGTCCTGTAAATAATATGCATGATATCCAAGGAGAAATATTGCTGTTATTGGAGGTAGGCTTACATCTTTAAACACTTTCATGGACAGATTGTGCGTGTTGTGGCCTAGCGGTAAAATGTTCTGAATTCAAGCTCTGGTGTTTCTGATCAGCGGAGTGTGGGTTAGAGTGCTGGTTGTGGCATTTGTGTACTTAAGCATGGCACAACCACTGTTCCTTCGAATGGGACAAGTAATTTCTCACAAAAAAATTTGAATTGAATTTCGAATTCAATCATCTGAAAGCACACAACTTGTGCGACAAGGGTGTTTTTTCTTCTATTATTCTCTCGCAACTTCGACGACCTATTGAGTTCAAATTTTCACAGGTTTGTTATTTTATGCATATGTTGAGATACATTTTGTGAGAAGACTGGTCTTTGAAAGTTACCAAAGGTGTCCAGTTCCTTTAAAGCTGTAGGTCAAGTTTGTTGTGTAATGCACATAAAAGAACCAAGTTACACTTATCGCTAAGACTAAGAGAAGAGATTTGCCACAGTATTTCTGGCAGTGGCTGCTGGATGCACATCAGCATCTTGTTTACCCTTATAAGTTGCTACATACAAGCAGTCTCATAAATCAACAAATTTGAAAACAAGTTTTGATGTCGAAAACAAGTTTTAATGTTTCTGTTTGTTCAAGCACCTTGAGACGTTATTGGTAGATATGTGGGCTAAATAAGACATAACATTATTTAACTATATTAAAATGCTGGTAGAAAACCAGGGTTGCTCTATTTTTATGTCATTGTGTTAAAGCACTTTGTAAACAGTAGTCTCCTTCAGACTCTCAATTAAGGAATAACGTCTTCATTCGACAGAGAAGTATCTTAGTCATTTGTGAGAGTCAGTGTTTGTTTTGCGGATGAGTTGACAATACTTTTTTTCATATGTGCTTTTCTTGTATTGAAGAGAAAGAGTGTGATTGTTGAGGTTGTCTTCTTTGCCTTTTTTTATTTTGCTGTTTTGGATGTTTGGGTTGCCTGGGGGAGATGATTGGGAAGGAATACTAGTCACTTGTTGATTTACGGGCAGTGGTATTGAGCCAGAGGGGTTTCCATTGTATCTTGCTGAGTTTTCTTTTGCGCTTACCAAGGAGGTTTCCTTCTGTGTCTAGGGTAAATCATCATTAGAGCTCAGCCCCCAAATAAATCGTTGGAGAATGTCACCAGAATTAAGGGAAAGATTTCCTCGGCCAATTTTGTAGGTTGAAAAACATTTTGTTTGCTTGGGTTGATCAACTGTTTGTCCACATTGAAGAGTGTTTTGATGGAAACTTCAGTAGAAAGGAATCGTTGTTCAAGCTTCTTGACCCTGACAAGCTGTCAAAAAGATTTCCTTAAAAAGGTTGCCATCAATCAACAGTTACTGCTGAAATGTTTTCTTTCAAGCACCGTCCAGATGTTTAGATCTACAAAGAAAGAACCCTCCTTTGCTCTCTTTAACTTGTCTTGCAATAACATCCTCTCCCTGTGGGGTGAATGTCAAACGCTTTCCATTATTGAAATTTGTTGATGAAATGTAATCTTATTCATGACACATTCTTACGTTTCTTTTTCTTACTTTGTTACAGTATTGATGACAGCAGCTCCATCAGCAGTGGGATAAGTGACACCATTGCTGAGATCAGCACAGACGACAACATCACTGGCTCTTCCGTCAGCTGCTCTTCCTCCCAGGCATCCTGCAATCTCCTCAGCAGGGACGGCATTAAGAGAGGACGTGCTTCGTCTGACGACAGCCGCTCGCCGGGAAGTTCAGCACGCAACTCTTGTGAATCGGGCAAGAACTTGGAGATATTCGGTGAAGGAGGAATACCCATCGAGCGTGGAAAATCTTCACCACAGAGACGGACTTTAGAAGATGTGAGAAGGAAGAATGGTGAGAACTCACCACGTAGGAGTGCTTTGAATAAGAGCATTCTTAAGGACGCAACTACTGGGCAGTCATCGCCAAAACGCAACGGAAGTGGGAAGAACGGAAAGGGGAGTAAGAGCGATCAGTCAAAGAGCAGAAAAACAAAGGGTGAGGAAAGTAAAGCAGATAAAGAGCAGGGCAAGATGAGTGGTTACCCAGAGAGGGGGACCTTGGCGTCTCCACCAGGGAGAAGTGGCATCCAACCACCACCGCCGAGCTGGCAGCGCAGTCTTGATCGCATTCAGGTACGCCAGCAGCAGGCTGCACGACAAACTGATCCCAGTCTCTCTCCAAGTTTACCACGATCAAGAACTGGAGGGATGAAGTACGAAAACGGCACAGGGACTCTCGATCGAAAGAACGGATCTCGACTGAGTCAGAGAAATACTGAAGAACAGTTGAGTCCTAATGGGCCGGATTCAAGGAAAGCAGCAGCAGGAGGACGATCCCAGGGTATGCAAAGTTTTGGTTTCAGACGACCTGGAGGACCAGCCGCTTCCACGGCAGCTCCAGCTGGAGCTAAAACCTCCATTTCAACATCAAAGTCAGCCAATTTCAGATATCCAGGTAGCAACGGGAAAGGTGGACGAATGAGTGGATCACTCAGCGGATCAGAGTCAGCACCCGAGAGAGGGAGCATCAGAATGAAGGACGGGCAACGACAGAAAGCAGGACAGAAGATAAGTCCAACATCCCCTCCGAGCGGGAATGCCAAGGCAGATGTAAACGCAAATACTGATCTGAGAATGAACCATAAGAACCAGGAGAAGATGGGACAGCTCTCTCCAACAGGATCAGAAACAGGAAAGTCAAAGCTTGGTGGAAGCAAGTCTAGTTTGTCCTCAACAACCTCCATTAAGCAACTCTTTGGTCGGAAACCAGACAGTGTTAAGAACACAGGAAACAAATCCCAGGATACCATCATCTCAAATCCTCACGCTACTTTAGCAAAGCATGGTTCCTCACCTCCTCGTCATCCACCAACATCAACTCAATCTCAGTTTCCAGGTCCTGCATCGCGAAGAGCTTCCACAAATATGGCATCAGACCTCTCCTTGTCCAAGACTCCTTACTCGGATTCCTTACGCTACAGTGGTTACCTGAGTGATACGTGCAGCTATGCTGGAGCTAGGGATAGCGGATTGGGATCCTTACATGCCGGTATGGTCGGTCCTTTTGCCCGTGCTAATATGCATCCAAGCTCTCTCTCCACATTAAACAGATCAGAAAGTGGCAGCATGGAGTCCTTGGATTCAAACAACTCTAGCTCCATGTCTATGACGAGTCGTGCCACGAGTGAACGTTACGGCTTGACGTCCCCTTCATCGAATGGACCCTCTCCTCATCACAGTAGTAGAGGGCAGGCTGACAAGTTACTGAGTATTTCCCTTGCTGGGAAGGATGCTGAAGAGACAGCTTGGCTCCGTGCCAATGGCTACCCAAGCACAGTTGACGGAGCGCCACCACTGTCTCCAGCTAGTTCCACAGCTTCTCAGCCAGTCGGGCAGTTCTTCGCTATCCCAGGCATGAGGTAAGATCAGGTTTACAAATATCAGGGCCCAATTTCATAGAGCTACTTAAGCAAAAATAGTAGCTAAGCACAACAAAATTATGCTTACCAGAACAGGGTTACCAGCTAAAATACAACGTGTAAAATTTTTGACTAGTATCCTGCTCATTTCTGCTAAGCAGAAAATTGTTAAGCAATATTTTCTGTTTAAGCAGCTGTATGAAATTGGGCCCAGGCATACATAAACAAGTTTAGATATATAACAGAATCAACATCAAGATCATTTATTGGAGAAATATTTCCATGGGTGACACCTAAACTTAACAGTTTGTAGAAATAATGCAAAAGTTTTTTTTGGTGTGGTAATAAACTAAAATTGATCATCCAAAATCATTAATGATGACACTTTCTTGTAACTTTTGTATTATGGCTTGATTTTTGTGTCACTGTATTATCTGTCATGTTTAGTTCTCATTGTGTGTTTTTTCAAATTGGATTTCCCCATTTCTTGATCTGGTAACCCTCCGTTAGACCCAATGCCTGTAGCTGTCCTTGTAATTCTCGCCTGGTAGTCCTTAGTAGTCTCATACTCCAGCGTGTAACTTCATTGCGTGCTACGCGCCAGGGATGTCGTAGAGGGCGCTGTGATTGGTAGTGAGTTGTGGCATGAAGCATGATCAGTCCCCCTGGAGCATGATTCTCTTGCTTGCTAGATTTAAGTGTTGTTGCATTGTGTGATGAAACATTTAACAAAATGTAGGTTCAGGAATGGTTCTTTGTTTTAGTTGAATTGTTGACACAATGTTGCCCAAGGCCCAATACAATTAGCCTTTTTGAGGTGGTGGCCACTATAGGAGTGCACTGTGCTTGGTTTGGATATTTACAGACAAATTTACCCAAACCAAATAGTTTTATAGTAATGTGTCCACCATATCTCAAAATGGCTTATGGCTCTGCTTACCATATAGAGAAAATTAGGCGCTTATGGTATTAGAAAAATCAGCACCATAAAGAAGTGTATGTTTCACATGAATTTTACTTCACATAAAGCATTCTTTGCTTACACACATAGCGCAAAAGTTTGGTGCTAACCCAGTAGGCACAGAATGGTGATCTTAAACTTAGATCAGTAGATAAGCAGAGTCGTAGACTGGACACTGGTACAATTTCATAAAGCATGGTTTTGGCGGTTTTGTTTTGCTTACTTAAACAGGAAAACAATTGAAATTGGTCCCTGCTCTCAATGATAAAGTCAACAACAAAGATTATTTTTGTAGCCAGAAACTTTGCATCTTGAGAATTTTGAATTCCAGTCTTGAATCACACAACTGTCACTTATCTTTCATTCGCTTTGGTTTGCTTAGACAAGCTCAGGACAGCTTATTGTATGAATAACTCAGCAACTCAGCCTGCTAAGCATAAAAAATTTCTGTTTAGCAAAAACAGGTACTAGCTTAAAACATGTGATTTTAAACGTTTGCTGCTTGTCACCTGCAAATTTTTTGCTTGACGAATAAATTTGTTATTTTCTGCTCTGAGGCTCACTGAAATCAGATCTAGTTGAATAGCACTTTTTATTTTGAAATGCATTTTTATGACTGGATTGTAACATTTTGTTACTTACTCTCTCCACAGTAGCAACTCTCCCATGGTGCGATCTAACAGTATGTCTGCCAGCGCATACACACAACCACCATTCACCACCAACCCCAGGATGCGCAACAACAGTGTCTCCCTGGACGAACGACAGAGGGCGGCGTTGAGCATGGGGACGTTTTGCCGTGAGCCAGATGGAGAGCTGCATGGTTCTGCTTTATCGCTTGTATCACAAGGCTCATCGTTGTATTCCATGGTATGAACAGTTAAAATTAAAATTATGGTGATGGGCTTGAGGGTTTTGGTATAAACCTATCTTGTTTTGATTAGTGTGCAAGAACTGCCAACTCTCCCTGATTATGCAGAAAGTTCCCTGAAAATAAACCAATCTTTCCATGTTCTAATGCACTAATTTGAAAATCTCCCTGATGGTAGAAACTTTTTCCCTATTATGTTGAGTTGAACTCTTAATATCTACTTGATTAAGAAAATAGAATTAGCAGTTACAAACTGCTTACCGACCAGAAGGACCTATGGTATAAATACAAAATATAGTTAGTGGCCTAACGTTACGACCATAGAAGAGTCTTTCTCTTCTTGATTGTTACACAAAATCTCCCTGATTGCAAGATGCAAGTGATGGCATCTCTGTTGTGCTATCAGTCTGTAGGGAAGGAGTAGCAACAACCTGTCAAACCACTCCTTCTAAAGGAAAGATAGAATATTAGTGGCTTCAAGGTCCCTCTTCTAAGGAGAGATAGAAAAAGTGGCTTCACAAAGTCTTAGTAAATTGTCTTATCTTACTCAAAAAATTAACCATCTTGGATCACTTCACTACACCACCTTCAGCCTCACTTGCTTAACTTTGATTTTGGGTTGAACAAAGACAAGTTTACTAAAGCAGGAATTAAACCAACGACCTCCGGATTTTATTTGTTAAACTTTTGTGAACAGAATTGAGCCTGGTCAATTGCAACAATTGCACGTTTTTTGTTTTTTTGTTTTGTTTTGTTTTCATTATCTGAAGGGCGGAAAAATTTGTTGACAATTTTTGTTGGCAGGATGACCTTGCAGAGGTGCTGGTCACCCGTTCCTCCTTGCCACTCACTGGCTTGGTATTTTGTTCAATTTTTAATGTTTGTGGGTTTTTTTTGTGTTTTTTTTTTCAGTCTGTTATATTTTTAGGATTGTATCTTTTAATTCCTGCTAATGTCTTGCCAGTGTGAAGTATTATAAAATAAATGAAATAACAACAAAAAGACACATAATGGTTTATTTTCAGGGAACTTTCTGCAAAATCAGGGAGAGTTGGCAACTCTGGCATACTAATCAAAACAAGATACTTTTATACCAAAGTCACAACTTTTCACCCAAAACTGCAACTCTTAAATACTATGTAGGAATTGAGCTTTTCGCCAGAGAAATGTATATTAAAATTCAAAATATACATTTCTCTTGCAAAACCCACAAGCCCTACACCATAATTTTGTTGCTAACCTCAACACCTCTTTTCTTTTCTCAGTCTGGTGGTAAAAGTAGTGTCATTTTGTGAATAAAATCAATGTTTGTGTTCTCATTTATTTTAGTCGGAGGATAAAGGAATTGAAATCCGACGCCTGAAACGAGAACTGGACAGAGAGCAAGAGCGGGTGGGCAACTTATCTAATCAGCTCCACACAAATGTAAGTCCACTTTCTGTTTAGTTTATATTTGTTCACTTTTGGAATAGAGGTAAATAAGCGGCCGTTCATTGGCCAAACCTGTGTGCCACGCATACAAACGGTGCGTTTTGATTGTTTCTTCATCGTTTTACCTCTGAGATGGTGGCTGGATGACATGAATGCATAAGGTCTATATGGTTTGTAGAGAGCCTATATGACTTTTTTGAGGGCAAGGCCATTTTCATTTTTGAAAAGGGCACTTCCATTGGAAACTCTTAATGTCGATGGGAAACTTTTGAAGGGGCGCCAAGACGAGAACAACGGAGCCCATGGCCTTTGTGAAATTCCAAGCCTACAAAATACTTGTGTCACTACTTCTTCCATGAACAGATTGCTTTATGGTGTTCCCATTTATTTTTTATCTCAAAGAAAGGGAAAACTTGAATCGATGCTTTTATAAAGAAAAGAAGAAAAACCTTTTCATGTGCATTTCATTCTTGGCTGCAATGAGCAACTAAATTGGTTCAAATATAAAGGTGAAACATTTTATGATTGGATAAATCAAATAAAGAGAAGAATGGAATGAATGTCAAACTGAATTTGAGAGAGTAATTGTGAAATGTTCAGCGAGAGGGAACAAAAGATTCCGAGAGAGAGAGAGAGAATTTTATTAGCGAGTTGAAATGTAGAACAAGGAGTGGGAGGAATGTAACAGCGTTTTGCATGGTCATCAAATTCGCCAGAGATGTGAAATGCAAGGAGCACTCACAGCAACATCTTTTGTTTAGCCAAGGAGCATCACTCAACATCAGTAAAGTGCTGTAGCGCCCTCTATCATTGCATAGTATCATCATTGTTGCCAACGGTGTTATTGGAAGTATTATACTGCCCTCTGTTGGTGCCTTGTGAAGAGATGGAGACCTTTTCCCCCATTACTATTTGCATTGGTCTATGTTTTTCTCCCTCTATTTTTGTGCTTTTTGATCTTATTGAATTTAATTACAAGTACTGACATCTGAAAGAAAGTCATTTGATCATGTAAAGATTTGACTGGTTTTTCTTTACCTCGATTTAAAAAGTTAATTCAGGAAAATTTATATTCTGATGTAGGGGCCTAACAAGCGAACATTTTATAACATGATTGGAACTGATTTTATTTTTCAACGCTTGGGAGCCGCAAAGTCTGCCGGTTAATTAGTAAAAACCTATTTCATTGCTTTTGCTTGAACAAACTGTATGATTTGTTGTCTCACAAAATTCTGTCTGAACATAAAAGGCACCACCATCTGTCAAGATGGTGCACCACTGGAGAAATGTTTCCAGGAAAACTCAAAAGCTGATTGTAAAATAATTTCCATTAAGTTTTTAGCTGAGTGAAAGCTTTATTTTCCCATTATGCAATATTTAATTATCGTTGTGCAGCTATTGATCCCGTTCTTAAAGTACATTCTGTCTGGCAGTTTTATAAGTGATAGCTAATCCAGGAGACCATTGCAGTTGATCCGTGCTCTAACGGGGACAGGTGTTTGCACTAGCTATAATTAATCGCGGGTTTCATTAATTATTCAGGCAAAATATCAGATAAGATCATAGACGCATGAGGGGGGAATAAATTGCTCGTAGAGGCGTGTGGAGATCTTGGGGATACAAAAAGGTTACCAGACCAATGGAATGATGCTGAAAATCAGCTGCCATACGTTGGCGGAGTGGACTTAATCCTATCCTGTAACCATGGCTTGCCAATCATATTTTTAATGGAATCAGTTTTTGTTTATCTGTATGCGTCAAAGGCAAAATCCTTTTAAATCCAAATAACACGGAATTGTTGAGAAAGGATGAGTTTGTCTGATCCAGTGCCCGGGGTTTCCTAATCTGTTGACCGTTTCAGCGTCTTGTCCCTGGAATAAATCTGTGGTTTCTCTCCAGCAAGTTTGTTTTTTCATTCTCAAGCTTCTTTGACTGGTAATGTGTTTTAAGCAGCTAAAAAGAAATACCACAATTCTCTGTTTGCATCTTGTTCTTCCTTTGCTCTAGCACTCGTGACTGGAATAACATTTTGTCTTCAAACTATTCGGAATCATCAAACCAAAATAATGGCTCCCCAGGTTCCCTTTTTTTTTTTTTTAATCAACTGAATAATCTTTTAATTATAGATCTTTAGTAAACGTCTCTGCGGAGACTAAGAGGGTTTGTTTTGTAGCGTCGTCCCTGGGACGATGCGATTCTTCCCGACCGCTGACAAATTAATTTCACACATGACAAATCTGGATCCAAGCTATCAGATTAGAAGACGGGACACTGGACCCGCACTTTCTCCCTCTAATTGAGTCAGTTTCTTTGCGCTTAATTCCAGTTGTTTGTTTTTTTCCTTTTTCATTGAGATGGTAAGGTGATGCATAGCTCTTTTTTTTTTTTTTTTACTTTACCCGAGCGGGTTTGTTGATTTTCATTTATTTTTTGAAGGAGGAAATTGTGGGAATTGATTAGAAACAAAAGAATTCATCTCATCTCAATTTCTGCACCTGCTTGTTTTCTTGTTTAATCATTTGTATCCCAACGGGATTGGTTTATAAAAAGCGGTGAACTATTTTCTTTCATGTTTAGAATTACATGGACAAAACCCTACATCAAGCAACTAACTCTTTGGTCAAAACCAGAACGCAGGGAATGAATCGCAGGGTACCATCATCTCCAATCCTCATGCTACTTTAGCAAAACGTGGTTCCTCACCTTATCGTCATCCACGAACATCAACTCAATCCCAATTTTCAGTTCTTAATCATGGGTTTGCCCATAAACTTTTTCAATGACTAGCCAGTGGAACAAGTTTAACATTTTACTAGTCCTTTACCTTTTTACACTAGTCTATATTTCAAATGAAATAAGGAAGCTTTTTAAAGCCATTATACACTTTCGGTAAACAGTATTGTCCAAGTCCCACACTTCGTGTATCACAACTTATATATAAAACAACAAACCTGTGAAAATTTAGGCTCAATCGGTCATCGAAGTCGGGAGAAAAAAACGGGAAAAAAAAACGGGAAAACCAACTCTTGTTTCCGCGCGTTTCGCCGTGTCATGACATGTGTTTAAAATAAACCCGTAATTCGCGCTAACGAGAATTTATATTGTTTTACCGTTTTCTCAAAAAGTAAAGCATTTCATGGACTAATATTTCAAGAGAAGTCTTTCACCATTACCTTCTGTAAACCCTGTAAATTATATGTAAATCTGTGAACTTTTTTTGTTTTTTCTGTACCGAAAGGGTCCAATGGCTTTAACACAGAACTAGTCAACCATGCCACCTGGAGAGAATTCTGTGTGTTTAAACCACTGCAGACCACTGTTAAGAGAGAAGGTTGTTTATGAACAAATCGCGAAGAGCTACCACAAATAAGGCATCAGGTCTCTCCTTGTCCAATTAATTGGTTATTTGTTTTCCTCCTTATGTTTCCTACTAACCTGCATATATTTCTGGTACGATCAGAAAATATAATGAAAAAGAAAACTTTCATTTTCGCTTCAGCTCCACAGTTTCCCACGTCACAGAACCAATAAATTGACTTCACTTTGAGTCTCACCCAGCAGATAACAATGGATTTTCCCTCCCCCTCAAATCCAGATTTTCATATTGCTCTGCCAAGGGATTGAAATCCATGGTGGACTCGCAACAAAATTACCGTGTTAATCAAGTGTTCCCGCGGCGTGGCAACATTTTCCATCCCAAATTTAATCAGTCCCTCCTTCCAGAATCCTCTAAGAAGCTAGACACCTTTCAAAGTGCCAACTTGTCCACCAGAAAATGCATTTTTCCTTTTAGACACAACCGCCTGTCCATGACACTTACCAAACACTTTTTATTTCCCCCACTACTGTCAACAACAAAAATCAATGCATGTAAAGCGATACTCGGTTGAAGATATTCGCAAACGTGGAAATTGATCAGTTTATCTCATGTTGAGTCTCATGGAGCTTTGATGATTCAAAGTGCGAGCCGCCCTTTGCCATCATGCTTAATTTAACTTTCCAAGGAGGAGTGGAGTAAAGAGATGTGCATTCGGTCAGGGTGCCCTTATCACAAAGAAAGAGTTTGTGAGGGGGTTCTTTTTACATCGCAAGTAGATTTCAGTAGATCGAATCCGAGTTCACTTCATCAGCTATAATTAATTCACCGATTGTTAGATAGGGCTGAGATACGCGGAGCATTTGTATTTCTGGGTCAGTGAATGGTAATTGGACTGGTCAATATTTACAAGTAAGAGCAGTGTTTCCTTCGACCCATGGTTAAGCACGTCTTTAGCGAGGCTCGTGTCTCTCTGTGGAAACAACTTTTGTCTGGCAGCGAACAAAAGGAATAATTTGGACACTACTTGCCAATTAATAAAACGAAAGTATAAGGCAAAATGATACCCGCTAACCTTTGTAAGTAAGCCCCCATAGGACTTTATTAGAAGCAGTGTGACAAAAACACACTCTCAAGAGAAAATTGGCTGCCTTACAAATTAGCAACTTAACTTGAATTCCGTGTCGATACCTCAGGATTAAACCAAGGGAAATTTCTTTTTCAGTTTTTTTTCTTTTTTCAAATTAATTTCATTCGCTCATCTAATAAATGCCATAACTTTCAAGAATGAGGTTTGGCACGCAAGACTTTCTTTTCCACTGTCTGACGTTTTCCTCTGGAGACTCCCAGGTAGAATTTTTGGGTCATCGGATTTCTTAACTTTGACGGAGGTACTGGAAAGACTGACAAGTCGAAAGTCTACAGAGGAAATAAGGGCTGGAGAAGAAGTGTCAAAGTACAGGCTAGGGATGAGTGTCAAACTTATCAATAAATTATCAATTCTTAGTGTGTCTGGCGACCCTTATCTCGACCATAGGACTTCAGAAAGTTTTGCAGACTTTTCGACCATGGGACTTCAGAAAGTTTTGCAGACTTTTTGAATACTCGCCATAAGACTTTTATGACCTCTATGTGTTGTCCTTGGATGGATATTAAATAGGGCACCCACCCACCTACACACCAAGAAGGCAAAACTGGAGTAATATTTAGTACAAAACAGAGTACCTTTCAAGAATCTGAAGTCAACATCTTGAATCTAGGTTGGAAATACCGAGAACCCCTGGTGTGTGTGACACGATTTATTTTGATCGAAACTTACCACCAACCGAAAAAGTTTCATTTCAATAAATTATCAATTATAGAGTCCCTGGATGGTCTACAGATGTTCAAAAGGTGGGTTTGAATGATTTCTCCTTGAGGACCGAGTTGGGGTGGAGGGGGGGGGGGGAGGCGTGTGGGGTTGTAGGGATCTGGCGAGCGGAAAGCTAAAACCTCACAGGTTATATTGAGCTCATTTTAAACTTCAATGGTTGTTTGAATAACTGTGGCTGGTACAAGTTGTAGGAACAGGATCTTTGGAGGGAGGTGTGTGGTTTATTATACATATTTTTCTCAGAGCATCTCACCATGTTTTCCAGCCAGTGTATGAGTGAGTACTTACTTATGAGCACTTTGTGGTTGTTTATTCTTTGCTGATATCGTTCAGTATCTAGTTTCTTTTTGGGTGGTTATTTAAGTTGGAGCTTTGGTTAAATTTAATATATCCTCATTGTGATGGTTTACTTTAATGATTTCAGTTATCAAACTGAGGCTCTGGGTAAAATTAGCAGGGTGCGTTTTTTTAGTAGACCTTTGATTTTTTATTATTTGATAAAATTGCTGTTGCATAAGTAGAGAACCATCTTTATATACAAACTTATCAAAGTATAATAATAAGCCCCAAAACTAGGGGCTTTTTCTAAACTTTGGCTTACACTCTGGCCCCTGGCCCCTTTGATGTTGGAAGCACTGTGCAAAATGTGCTCTAAAATTAATGCTGGGGCCCAAGCTGGAGTCACAGCCAAAGCTGGGGTTAGAAGAAGGAACAGCGTTCTCATTAGGCTTGGGCCACTGGGCTCTGATTGCCTTTTTAAATTAAGCCCTGTACCGAAAGCACACATTTTCAAAACAACTGCTGAATCTCAAAGAGGAAACCATTGTACCAAAAAGAGCCATTAGTCTCTCAGATTCGTAGTTTAGTTTCAGTCAACTCGATCCTTTTTTAAAACTTTACAGACCTATGCCATTAGGAGATCCCCACCCCAACCCCCAACAGCCAATCAATCGGTACTCATCTGACTGGTGGTTACCCCTCCATGCTCAAACCATGGAGCAAACTAAGGATGCATTGTTGAATGATTTAAACTGTGAACATAGAACTAGCTGTTGCAAACTTCTCACCAACCAAAGAACCTATGGTATAAATGCAAAAAAGAAAGGGAAAAAAAAAAAAATTAATGGCCTGAGATTTCGACCCTAGCAGAGTCTCTAAAGTCAGGTGTCATCTGCTTGACAGCAAACAGTTCCATAAACCTCTTGACACCAACCTTCAAATGGTGTGTTTTATGGTTTAGTTCACACCCTTTTTCCAGCTGATGGCCCCCATAAAAACCATTGGACACAACCAATTTGTTTTGTAAATTACCCTTCTTCAGAATTGACAACTCGGACTATCTGTACCCCCCCCCCCCAAAAAAAAAAACTTATTATGTAGTTGGAAAACAAGATTGAACCAAAGTATGCAATTTTTATGGGTAAACATTGCAATTAGGTGGAATTACTCGATTTTTATTTTTTTGCTGATCTAATGATCTCTGCTTACATATCAACTCCATTGATATTTCAAATTTTGTTGACGATCTAACAAAATAAATTGCTGTAGACATTTTCTATTCAATTCAAGGGTACTTTTTCTTTTATTATTTTATTGCAACTTCAATGACCAGTTGAGTCAAAATTTTCACAGATTTGTTATTCATGCATATGTTGGGATACCCCAAGTGAGAATACTGGTCGTTGACAGCTAACACAAAGGTGTCCAGTGCCTTTAAGCTTTCCATTATCGGGGAGTTTTGTTTATGTTTCATTTTTTATATAACAAGTGACGTTTGAAGCTCTGCATAGCCTCAAAACATTCAAAAGAGACTTCAGCTTCGAAATGAAGAACACCATCTGTTGAAGATTTTTTTTGGGGGGAAACCATTTTTTATTCTTAAACACAAAAAATAAAACAATAAAATTAAATAACAGTGAAGAAAGAACTCTTTAATAATTTGTTCAGTCGGCGGCGGCGGCGGCAACCCCTCTGTGACCAAGACAATAATGTTAACATGATAAACATGAACATGTTATGTACGTGTGTTAGAAAACATATTACATATCGCTGTAATTCAATTTAGTGAAGCATCTCACTCATTCAGACAAGAAAAGTGAAATGGTGTCCATATGTTCAGACATTGTATTACCATCGAGGTTGTTGACAGCTTCTTCAAAAGTCATTCATACTGCTTAAAGGGAAGGTTCCTCCACGAATAAGTCGGGAAGAACTTCCGCCGCGAGCTTCTGTGATGAAAACTAGTTTGTAAATGTCTATTTATCAGAAGACTTTGTATTCCTCACGAAGCTGCTATCCTCTGAGATGTAATTGGGTATTATTGAGGGGAAAACCTGTGCTTAAATTTGAGGATTGTTTTTCTAAGGTTGGTTTACATCGGTGGTCAGCCGGTATTATCATGGGAGTTCTGTGTTAAATGTCGATAGATCCGCTACATTTCTCTTGGAGTTAGCGATATCGTAAGAGGCCTTTAATGATGCCTTTTTTATGAATTGGAAAACCACACATTGTGTCTTGTCATCGCCTCAGCCTGAAATCTAGCCTCAATCGGGCGAAGAGACAATCGTATCGAAACACCAGATGTAAATCTCCATTCGCTAGGTCAGCCAAAAGCGGGGCCATGCCGTGCTACTTTGGGACCGAGTGGAAACAGTATGAGATGTAAGATTAGAAACCGGTTGGTATTTGAGGCGCTGGTCTCCCTAGCTGGAGGTTGTGTTTTCACTGGAATTGCAAGTCCTTGGGCCCTTCTTTCAATCTAGCTGATGACTCGTTAGGAAGAGGAAAGATGTGTGTTTCTAGAGGTAGGTGATACGGTTGGGATTGATTGCGAGGCATTTTGTAGGTTTTCGAATGATACTATTTCAGGGATATTTCAGCTTATATAGGTTGATTATGTTCGTCTCATTTCGGAAAGACAACAGTTTGTAATTTGATTGATTTTTGTCTTGCACGGGGCAGCGGTCGAGCTCTTTCATGTCCTATGTTGAGTTTGCTGGTGCTGATTATTTTTTTTATGGCTTTTCTACTTGGAATTACTGAGTTAGAGTATGTATTTATGATCACTGCCCCAATTTGTCGGGTGACACACTTTTGCAAAACTTCTTTTAGGAATGTTTTCTTGTAAAGGGACTCTGTAACCATCAGAGGCAGTCCATCAGATGAACACAGAGTTTCTAGTTTGCGGACTTTAGTTTTTTCATCTCTGTTACATGAAGTGGCATGCTTTTTACCTCCTTACTCCAGGCTGAATAGTTTTCTGATGAGCGAATTGAAAATGTTCAACAAGTTGAATACACTCAATTATTTAGCTGTCTGTATTTTATTTTTATTTTTTATTTTTGCTTGTATGCATTTTTTAGTGGTGGGGGATTTCAATTTAATTTCCCATTTCAGTCTAATTGGTCTATTTCTTAAAATTAAAATCAAATAATAAATGATTTGTAGTGACATACTTTATACGCGATATTTCTCCTTAAATTTCCAATAAGTTAGAAAGCAGTTATTCAATTTAAATATTTGCATAAAATAGTTAGTGGCCTGATGTTAATGGCCTGACGTTTAAACCTTAGCAGAGTCTTTCTCAAAGGCTAAAAGGGCTTCAAACTTGTTAGTCTCTCGTTATGTGTCCAGTGGTCTAATTGGAATCCTAGATATGTTCATTTTCTAGGGATTTTATCAAGTGGTCTACTTGTAATCCTAGATTCATAATATTCTAGGGATTATATCGGTCAATGTCACCTTTCCCGACATCCTGTAGAGGGAATCTCAACCAGCTTGTACCCTCTCCACCCCAAGCTCTCACACCCCTCTTTGCTTCCCTTCAGTCACTACGTAAGCGTTGACTGTACCCTTGATTTATTAACTAGAGTAACGCACCTCCGGAATTTAATCCAGTACGCCAGAGCTACGCAGCAGCGCCGTTTCATTTCCTTGTTTTGCCGCAGTCTTCCTTGAGCTTTATACACCAAACTCAAATCCAACAAAACAAAATCGAATCAGGAATATCCGCTTACTGAATTCAAACAGGGTGGAGAGAAAAAAATATTGACAAAGGGAAAGGTAAAATGAAGGAGGGGAAAAAAAAAAACTGGGCCGGCAGGGATTTTTTCAGGTCTTTGACAAAAATCAATTTTGAAGCAATCAACGATGAGGGATTTGTTCTTGTGAAACTGCGCAGTGTTTGTTCACATTGCTGATGGGAAGAAGATGGGGAAATTTTCCCACGCAACTATTAATGAATAGAATGCTTTGGGGTCACTAGAGGTCAGTTTGCCGCCAATGTGATCTTGATTAAAACAAGAAGAAGAACAAAATCAGAAGAAGAAATTGAAGTGAAAGTAAATCAAGCAGATAAGAAAAGATGTTATCGGCCTGTGAAGTCGAACCTCTTTCCAGAACTGCAATAACACATCATTAGCCACACCTGTATGGAGATGTAATATTTGTTTTCCCCCCAGTCTATGTAGAATTATATTCATCTGTCAAAACAATGCTCGTGCGGTCCAATTTGAAAATCTATTTTTTTACTGCCGTTTTTTCATATTCTGTCAAATTATTTGTCACCACTTTCAAAAAGTGTATCAATCTTTTTGATATTTGCTTCTGGACGCTTATTTTCCCATTGTGGACTTTCCTGTCACCCGCCCACACCCCACTATTAACATTGTTTTCATGGAATGTTCGAGCGGTCAGTAAGGGCCGTAATGAAAATACTCCGGCCATCATATCTGGCGTCCAGTGACAGCTTCATTCTGTCAATGCTCACAAGGAGGTGATGATCTTTCTTGCACTCCCAGTCTCCGGAGGATTTTGACACTTTCCTGCCTCGCTGCTTTCAGAATTTACGCTATTTTGAACTCGGAAATCGCTCAGCTTGAATTATTCCAATTAGAGTTTCTGATTAGCGCTTTCAAATATCGTCAGTGCATCGTCTGTTGCGAGCTTATTGGCCCATATGGAGGGGTGGGGATCTTGAGTGTATCCACAGCAATAGCAAACATTGGTCATTTCGGATTGGTTTATTTTTGTCATCGTTTTGCAGCAAGAGAAATATTTTAAAATTTCCCTCTTGATGGATGGACTGACAGATGTGGTTAGTTAGTGATAACCAAACCCATCCATTTCATGCTGGTTGGCTTTATCTAGCTAAGTACACATTGATTATTGGTATTCATTATGACCCCAGTATCTTTAGTTATTGCCCCTGGTTTTACAATGTCCTGTCCCATGTCTTAGGTAGATGCTTTGTTTAGTTGTTCAGGGGAGGATTTAGTAATATTTTTGGACGGGGGTGTAACAAAATGTTAAATAGAGTGGGGCAAGTCTAAAGCAGCCCAGGGGTTATTACAATGAATGATACATTTTGTTATTACGTATGTATAATGTACAGAGTTATGGATGTGCTGCGTTGGGCTAAAAACGAACCCTGTTGCAGAATGGTCTAACCCAAACACACTCTACATGTGCGTTGGGATAATTATCCAATCCTTCAAACCTCCAACCGAGAGCGGGGGAATTAGGAAAGAGAAGATGCAATATGAGGATTTAGTACCGACATCACAAGGACGAAAAATCCATACCGTGTAATCGGCCGGAGAGAAAAGGTTCAGCAAAAAGTACAGACTGAATTGTCATTTCAAAAGATCAAATAATGATAGCAAGTTCGGGGTGTGTATTAAAAAAACACCGCATGGATCAAGTTTTATTTGTACCGAAAAAAGCCTACGAGCGCTTGGGATAACATTTCCCAACAGTTAAAAGGCCAAGTGTTTTAAGTTACCGACGGGAGTCTTGTTTCTCTGGAGATTATTTTTTTCTTGCTTCTTCATAATATTGAAACGAAAAAATATGTTAAACATTGAATTGTAAATTTTCATTTGAGTTCAGCCATTTTGGACCTAGATCAAAGGAGCGTATTATAAACGGACAGTGGACTGCTCTTGCACAGCGAGTCTTTATCTTGAGATGTCTAAAAGGGTGGACTTTGCCCCAAGTACATTATAATAAAGCTGTGGACGGAGGCTGCATGCCAAGCACCCTTCCCCGCAGCGAGGCCATTTTGCTGAAAGACCTCGCAGTCGCTCATGTTTGCCCGGGCAACGCAAAGTTTATGATGAGTATGTTCGTATCTGCATCATCGTCGTCGTCCGTTTACGGAGCAGCAGCGTTGTAGACAATCAAGCATGGTAATGACAAGACCCTAGTGACATTCTTCTAGGTGAGTGAGTGTATGATACCGGGTACTGCATTAAGGTGATCGTTCATGTGTTGTTTCAATGATGCCTTGGGTAAACACACTGAGGAGTTACTGACGTAGACCCCAGGGAGTGATCTCGCGGAAGAGGAAGACTCGCCTCAAAATCATCACTGGCTGAGATTTTTTTTTTTATATATCATCAGAGGACTCTACTCATGTGACATGTTTAAATCATTCCCCCCGTGCTACTAAATGTCGCCCCTTCTTCATCATCAACACCTTACATTATGAGTCGACCATCTCCTCTCCTCTCTCCATCATCGTGAAACGTTGGAATAACATCCTGGGTCGTTCAGGATCATATGGGAACTCTCTACATCTCAACCCCACTTCAGCTACCGGATCAAGTACCCCGACCTTTCATCCTGTACTCTACTGACTTGAGCTTTTTGTATGTTTTTTTAATCATGTATGCTGTGGCTACTCTACAATCCATTTCCTCCTGTTAATCCTTGATAAAAAAGCAATCCGCAGGGATCGTAAATGGATATAAAACTAGCTCAGTCTTTATCTTTATTGCATCGATTAGAGGAAGTGTGGACAAAAGCAGATGGAGCTATCGGTTTAGCGATAAAACATTAGGATTCAGTCCGATGTTTGAGTCGGAAATTTGGTCCAATGTCCAACATTTGAGTGGCAGAATTAGTTACTGTGCTTGGAGTTACTGATGGTGTACTGTAATACAGGAGCTACAATGTATTGAAGTGTTCTACCTGCTCTATGGTTCTACAGGGATAGTTTTCATTAGTAAGAGCACATACACCTCGCTGATGTTACAAGCTTGATCTACCATTATACCGTCAGCCATTTTTCCTCTTCAAAGGTTGCTTTCCACTTGAATATTGTTGATTGATTCGGGGACACGTTTATTGGCGCATGTTTCAACCCTCTAATAGTCACGCACCATCGCAGGCTCATTTTCTCCTCAAATTGGACGAAAACAGAATCTCACAAACGTGACAAATTTTCTTAATAAGGCAGAGGACCTTGAAATGGATGAGGACCTAGTGACGTCACGGTTGATATGCTAAAGCTCTCAGGAAACTTCTTTGTTTTTCGGCCCCCGGGATGATGCCAACAGGACAAGACAAGCGAAAAATTGAGTGCTACGATCATTTTGCGTGACTGTCATATTTTTCTTTTTAGTGGCAAAGTTGCACTCATGTGAATTTGAACAAAGCTCGAGAAAATTCATCCCGACAACAGGTGGTGAGACTTGGCAATGTGCCAACATTCACCTCACTACCATTACCGTGGCAACGATGTTCTATAATAATATGTAAAATAGAAACACGTCAAAATTACATCAGCATAGTTCCTACCACACTCACTTTATTGAAATACTTGGGTGTGGAGCAGATTGGCCAATATCACACTGTTGGCATCAGAACCGTGACTTGGGACAAGTTTTTGCTTGCAGTCCCATGTTTCATTAAGAATTACTCTTGACTTTAAGGGGTTTTTTCCTGTGTGTTGTGAGAATTCTTGGAAATGGCTTGTGCAACCATTAATCGTTGGGAGCGCCGACAGAAATACAGGTCTTGTCCGTTTCCATTTGAGGTACGTATAACTTTCAAATCAAAAATCATTGTTTAGCTTTCTTAAGTATTTAATCTGACATTCTTTTGTTGTAATTGCTCATCTCTGTGAACCGACTGTCAGGCGATGATCATGAGGTTTCAAACAGCTGTTTTAAACTGAATCATGACTCTTTTATTCCCATTCATCAACGCTCTTGTTGTTTAAAAAGGTATAATTTTGTAGGATTTTTTTAAATTACAAAATTCTGTTTTCCGGGCCTAAGATCCTATTGCTTGCTCGAGCACCATTTCACAAAGTTTCAAACTGCATGCAACGATCAATGGTTTTGCATATGAGCGCAGCACGCTAAAGATAATGATACTGGTCTTAAACAGTCATGCAAACGCTTGCAACCAGTAGAAAGATTGGTTTAATAAACTAACTGAAGTATTTTCAACAAGTTTGACTAATTCAGAGATGCCAAACCCAGAGACCAGCTATGGGTGAGATTTTTCAAAGCTCAACACTTGGTAGGTAGGTCTGCTAAGTTTCAAAATAGCTGCAAACATAATCCGCAGGATGTGCACACTCTGGCCTGGGTTGAAAAAAGTGCTGATAATGGTTGAAAAGTGCTGATTTAAGCTCACAGCTTGTTATGCTCTTATTGATATTGATCTAATACTAAGTTGAAGTATCAGAATTCAGTCATTTGACTACCCCACAGTGCGACGACCCAGTGTAGATTTAGTGTTTTGAGTCATGGTATAAGGTTGGGTGATAACTACTTCTGAAATCAGACACTCTACATGTAAGGATATGTCTGAATTTTTGGGGCATTACTTCTAAGATAGCTTTCCAGCAATGTTTTTAAACCATTTTTTTTTTCAACAAAATTTTTAACGTTGGAGTTTGAGTTTTTAAACCCCTTTTTTTAATTGAAAAAGTTTAATAGTTGGCTTTTGCAAACTGCATACCAACAAAAAAGACCTTTGGTTTAAATGCACATAATGAAGAAAGATTGTAGGGTCAAAACATGAGAACATAAAGCTTTATTTTTAAGTTGTTTTATCTTGTTATACATACTCATTTGAAATTGAACTAAATAGTTGAATGAAGAGTGGCGGATAATTTGAAAACCAATTTACTCTGTTCTTCCGTTTAAACTCTTCAAAATGTCAGCGTTGCAAAAGTCCTCTCACAACATTTAGACATAATGTGTCTGGTGATGTGGAATTATGGTCATAGGCACGTAGGGGGATTCAAATGTTCGTGTCGTGTAAATAGAAAACGTTTTGCGCTGATTGGAAAGCATCAAACCCGATTGGCATCGAACTCTCCTGGGATGTTGAGTGGGAGTGAATACTCGTCATATGCCAGGGAGAGAAAAAAAAAACCTAAGAAACTCCCCAAGTTTTATGGCGTCACATTTGAGGAAACAAATTTGTGATGTCGAGTTTTTCAGACCCTGGTTATACTAATAGACTTAACCACAGTCTACCCACCGCTCATGTAACTGTCCTTCTGTTATTAGTGATAAGAACGTAAATGTCTGGCGAGACTTCAATGCCAGTCTAACCATCTCGGTAATGATACTTAATTACCTCAAACATGTCATCCACCAGACGTTTATTCTATTATTGTGCGTCATCCAGATCCAGCTGCAGGGATATTTTGTTTCGTTTTCTGTTGTGTTCGCTAATAACTACTGGATCAAGTAGAAACAAGATAATCAAATAACATACAAATGGCCATGAACCAGCTAGACAGTTTAAAGTGTGTCCATCTTCTACCTTAAAGGCAAAGTACACCTTTGGTTTTTGGAACAATTTGATTATTTTAATCATATATAAATGTAGAAATGTGGTCGAGTTTTTGAGACATCGCCGAAAATCTGTAGCGAATATGTCAATGCAGGAAGAATTATCTCTATTAGGAACACTTCTTATCTTTGGGGCATAAAAACTTTTATATTTGTACATAACCACATTACTACAAAGTGAAATGTTTGTCAATTAATGTTTGATACGAAGCCGCTGTAGGCTTTTAACCAATAGTTTTTATTGCCATAAATTTTAAGAATGATCAAGTGATACCGTCCCTTTAAAGATACTTTGTGTTCTATTTTTTAAGTCATCTCTTTCCTACTTTCTTCTCACCTGTTCACATAGTCTGGACACCTGTCATAATAGCTCTTTCTCAATGTTCTATTCTTCTCTGCCTTTCAACTTCTCCACCTCATTTAAATTCTTTTGGGCAGAAAGTATGACTTTGATCAATATCGTCCTGGCAGAATCAGTTCTGTAAGGATTTCTATTTTCTCGAGAGCAGATGGAAAGTGTTAGTAGAAGCAGGTGGTCTTTGCATCTCAAGTCACAAATATATTTTTTCCTGGCAATGATCGGTGATTGCATCCGATAAAGATGAGGCCAGAATAGGTCTAGGCCTCATACTTGATTTCTATTTAAGTAGGTTTTTGTGCCTTGTGGTGTTCCACTTGATGACCACTTCTAGATGGTGTGTGCTACAAACACAGCACGTTAATGAGATTCACCCAAAGCTTAAAGGCAGTGGTCGACACTATTGGTAATTACTCAAACTCTATTATTAGCATAAAACCTTACTTGGTAACGAGTAATTGGGAGAGGTTGGTGGTATAAAACATTGTGAGAAACGGCTCCCTCTGAAGTGGCGTAGTTTTCGAGAAAGAAGTAATTTTCCACGAATTTGATTTTGAGACCTCCGATTTAGAATTTGAGGTCTCGAAATCAAGCATCTGAAAGCACACCACTTCGTGTGACAAAGGGTAGGGTGTTTTTATTTGCTTTTTTTATATCTCGCATCGACCGATTTTGAGCTAAAATTTCACAGAATTGTTATTGTATGCATATGTTGAGATACACCAAGTGAGAAGTCTAGTCTTTGACAATTTGCTTATAGTGTCCAATGTCTTTAAACCCGTCTGATACTCTACAGTATTGCTGATACATCAAGTAAAGCTTTAAAGTAATGATCAAGAGAACTGAATGATCCTTATAGTGAAATTCATCAAGGCAATGTTTTCTCGTACTGCATTGTACAGTACTCTTCCTTGGAACCCTTTCAGGCTTAAAATGTTGACCTAGAAAGAAATGCTGAGCAATTGTGTGCTTAAAATTAGGTTGGCCAACCTGCTTTTGTGAAGGACATGCTCTAGAGATTCCTAAACGATACTCGAGTACAAAATTTGACGGTCACCGTTAATAAAGTTAATGTTTTTTCTCTAACCGTTTTGTTATTAACATCACCGAACACGGCCATATCATAAGTGCAGATGTTTTTCCTATTCATTCGATCCGAGTGTTTAAATATGGTGTTATTCGAACCATTGTGAATATTATGACTACGGAAGGTTCCGGAAGACAGCGTTGTTCCATGGAGGCAACCTCTCCATGTTTGTTCCAAAACTTCTGTACTAATATTGAAGTAGTCTCCGTTAACACTAATTCAGACGCTCCGTACAAAACAACCTGTCTGTCACAACCAATCAAAATGTAAAGAATGAACACAGCTTCGCCAACCAGTACAGCAAGAAGTCTAAATAATAGAGGTAAGCACGTATATACAAAATTGACGGAAACAAGCTCTTTGTTTCCATGACAACTGTTTGTCTCTTATCGCTTGACCTTTTCGAGCCCGAAATTGAGTAAAGATTAAACGTCTACAAACATGAATTGACGAAGAAGAAGCTTTATGTCGGAATTCAACGTCTGATGGGTTTTATCAAATCGTTCCTTAATATGGCGACCGTCTATCAATACGTTGTGATAGGTTGATGTTACAGATACACACTTTCCAAAGTGCCGCAGAAAAGTAAACTAATCAAAACAAACCCAAGTGGGCACTGTATTTTGATGGCTTGCTTGTTGCCTGTGGTTATTTTTCAGTTCCAATTTGGTGGTAGTTAGTGTTGAATTGAGCTCATATTGAAACCTTAAGAGATGTGAAGTATAACACCGACTTTGTTTATATATCGATAATTCATCGGTATTTGGTCATGAAATGCTTTGGGCAACTGCAGCTGTTGCTGAGTGATGCGGGGAAATTATCGATTATAAATATTAATGTAAACTCAAGCTGTTGTTGAAGACTGAGAAACATTTTTGTATTTTTTAATCTTGATAGGATCATCGTATGAAACAGTAGGAGATAAGAGCGATAGCTATAGCGATAGTATTTTTAATATTTTAATGAGTTTTTAAGTAAGGGAATCAATGTGTGGTGAAGAGGTTTTCAACTAGTGGTTTAATCCCAACGAGGCCTGGTTCTTGATAATTTTACCGAGACGCAGTCAAGGTAAATTATCAAGAACCAGGCCGAGGCGGGTTTAAACCACTAGTTGAAAACCGATTCAACACACTTTGATTCCCATTCATAAATACCTTTTCAGTCAAAAACATCAACACTTTTTGGTCAAAAAGTAAAATAAATGCAAAAATTATAATTGTTCAATGATTTCTTTCAACACAAAACCCCTCCAGCTATGAAATGGTAAGGCCCTCGGGTAAACAACTTCTTATAAGGGAATGCTGTGCGCGTTGCGCGTATCGCGTGATGTGGCACAACTGTTTCAGCCGTTGCTCTCGACCAATAGGAATGAAGAAACCGTCTTATAAGAACAGGTGCAAGCTCGCGTGTCACGCCCATGTTTCAACACTTTTTACTGGTCATAAACAAAGGTTTATACACACCCATGTGACGCGCTCTCCACCAATAGGAATAGGGAAGCTGTCTGAGGTATTTATGAATCCTTCTTACTGTTAAAGAATTCTCACTCATCATCAGTTCAATAAACTCCACAAACGAAACGTCAAATGTTGCTGAGGAAACATTCTCCAGGGGAAGGAAGGGGGGAAGAAAACGCCCTTCAACCAAAGTCCACAATCCCAGGGTCCCAGTGTGCCCCCCGATTGTCAAATTTAAATAAAATTCATGGAAACGACTCAAAAACAAAAGCACCGAGAGGGTCGTTGGGGTGTTGTGTTTCTCCAAGTTTGCCAAATTGAAGATGCAATTACGTTCCCCCAGACTTTCGGCAGTGAATCGTTTTTCACCTGCGAGAAGAAAGCTATCTTTCCTCGGCCATCAACTGAGGATAAAACAGCCGTGGGGTGCTGTGAGAGGAGGGCGTGGGAGGGGCGCCATGGAGGGGGAAATGTACCACAGTCTGGCTGTCATGTTTAGGAGTATGAGTTCATAGAGGTGGATGGCCTTTTTCTTCATGTGATGCATAACCTGTGGTCATGGTTATTGATCTACTGTTTGCAACTTTCTCATCCAATACGTCAGTAAAACTCCACAAGCCTTCAGATGTTAACCTAAAGATAGAACATCCATGTTTGCTCAGGTCGAAAACCTGCCCTAGCATTTTCTTTGACGACGTGTTAACTCAAATGCTGCGCCGTTTAAAGTAATTTTTGGGACGAGGAAGTACAAATAATAATCGTGAGATATACAGCAGATACGCTATCACACTTCTGTTGTTGTGAGTTTCATGCGGCGAAAAAGAAAAACACATGAAGCAAACGTGTCTCTCCTCTTGAAAACTTGAGCGTGCCCGTCGGCGACTGGCTGGCTGAAGTGCCAAGATCTCACAATCATACTTTGACATTTTTTTCGTCTCTAATTTGTTTTAAAAAGACAAAGAAAAACTGCTGTCATTCAGAAAAAATGGCAAGATAACTATATTCAATTATAGGTTTTCTATCTTCACCTCGGGGTACAAATCGTCAAGAAAAATTGAAGACAAAGAATTGAACGAAAGTCGGTGATATCATGTCCTGTCACTCTGGAATAATTGCCACAAAGGTGAAAAATAACTATTGATCTCGGGCTGTGCTCTCGGTGTAGTTTGTATAGAAAGCAATCCATCACTCAGGAGTTGTGTCATGGGATTCTAAAATTCAGTCTGATTATAGTGTTAATGCCGGAGTAAGACACAAGCAGTCATTTCAGAATCTAATTGTTGAACACGATCATTTTTGCACTGAACAATCAATTCACCTAAGCCAACTGGAGAGGTCATTGAATGCAAGATAAACATTGGATGGCTCACATAATAATCTATATTCAAATATTTTGTGCATTATTGGAATGGATCCGGTTTTGGTGCTGGGATTTGTTAGCTATTAACTGTCAATTTACACTAGGCATACATAATGTGGCACCTGAATAATATTTAAGCATGTTGTGGCGTCTACATTAATACAAGACACTCGAATGAGGAATTTTACTAACAAAAATGTGTGGATACTGTTTATGTTTGGTTGGAAAGGAAATTTGTCTCTAATAATGCATTGAACATTTTGTTGTTACAGTTTTTTTGATGAATGTTTTATCTTTGAGTTTGATTGATTCACATGTCTAGGATGAATGTTCACTTTTTTACTTCAAAGTAAAATGATTCTCTAAAGGCGTTATACTATCGAAAGCTGCTGTACTTTCTAAACCAAGTTAGTGTTTGTTGCCATTATTTTTAGGAGTGATTACTGAACTGAAACCTTTTCTTTAAAGGCAGTAGACACTAATGGTAATTACTCAAAATAATTATTAGCATGAAACCTTACTTGGTTGATGGTACAAAAATTGTGAGAAACGGCTCCCTATGAACTACAGTAGTTTTTGAGAAAGTAGTTTTCATCAAATTTTTATTTCGAGACCTCAGATTTAGAATTTGAGGTCTCAAAATCAAGCATCTGAAAGCGCACACAACTTTGTGTGACAAGGTGTGTTTTTTTCCTTCATTATTATCTTGCAACTTCGATGACTGATTGAGCTAAAACTATCACAGGATTGTTATCTTATGCATATGTTGAGATACACCCAGTGAGAAGACTGGTCTTTGACAATTACCAATAGTGTCCAGTGTCTTTAAGGCACAGTGCCTCTCACAAAGTATCAATCATGAATCAAACCTATGGCTGAACCAAGACTTGAACTTTCTTGCTCCCTACTTCCTTCCATCCTCCAAAAGAAGATGAAGGAAAAAAAACCTAGCAATCCGTCTCTCCGGATTGCAAACATACAAAAAAAAAGGAAATCAATTCGTCAGCGTGCCGCTGAAATCAGCCTACACTAGATTTGGGGGGTGGAGATGTAAAGCATGTTTACTGTTGTGAAAGTGTTGTGGGGATATATGCGTTTGGTGAATGTCTGATGCATTATTAGCAGGCATCTCCAAGGGTCTCATGGGACTGAAGCAAGAATTCTAGAAATCTTTCCTAGGTCTGGGTCAACATTTCCCATGATTATGTTTGCCAGAGTCTTATGTTTTCAAACGGCTTGTCAATATTGTGAGTATTAGCACTGCACTGTGAAGTGCATTCGATTACTGTATAGGTTTTTTTCAATATTTAAAATTTATGTCAAATTCACTTGGCTGTTCAGTTTGTGGGTTGACATTTCAGTAGCAATTATTGAGTAGACGCTTAATGGGATTTTATTTTTTAATTGGTGGATTACTAGCATATTTATTTTCTAGCTGAGTTTGGTTACATTGGTTCAGATTGGAACCAAAATCAATCGAGCTTCTGTAAGTCTGCTTCAAGTTGAACCTTCTCTCATATTGCTCCACACACCTGGAATATACTCACCACCTCAATCAGGGAATCTGACTCTTTACGAACTTTCAAGAAGTGTATCAGACATTTTTTATACCCAACCTAATGCACTGCGTTCTTGATGTAGTGGAGCTCTATAAATGCCCTATATGTATGTATGTATTGGAGAAAATCAAGGTGGCTGCAACATCATAAAAGGTTTATCAGTTTTATTTCTAAAATCATTGAAACCTAGCTTCCAACTTGAACCTTCTTTGTTCATTAAAGATTCCCTTTCAAGGTTGTATCTCTGATACTTGCCATGTTACGGCTCATGTATATCCTTTATAAAGTTGATTGAATTTGTCATAATTCATTATCTTATTACTGTTATTAGTTGTTGATCCCTGCAACGGTCAATGAATAAGAATATATGCAGATCTGACTATGGGTCAAGGTTGTTGAATGATTCCTTTCAGCCCTTCAACATCATTACTAGAATTGATTCAATGAAATTAATAATAACTAGGATTTGAAATTTTGCATGGTGGAAATACAATAAAGTAAGGTTTGTGGTTACACCATGTAATGATAATCTCTAAATTGAGTTGGGGTGGTTCTGAAAAGAACCATAAATTTCAACTCGACGTTTCGATCAGTATGCTCTGATCGTATTCTGGAGAAAGCTGGAAATTAATAATGACAACTGAAACTGCTTAAATTATACAAATCCTTGGTCTTTTTCCAAGAGCTCCTTTTGAAAACCTCTTGCTTGGTTACCGAGGCATCCTGTCTCTCTTGTCTCTCGTTGTCGTGTCAACCGTCGTTATCTTAGAAGCTTTCTCATTTCCTGTTTTGTCTGATTTGAGGCATCCGTCTCCTCCTTTGTTTAATAATGTCTCAAGGAATAGGACTCGCAATTGTTAATCAAGTCTTAAGGGTTTTGTCAACAAAGTTGTCAATTTGTTCCTTCTGCATTTTGTGTTACCTAGTTTTTCTTCTTCTTCTCACTTATTTATAAATAACCATTTCGAATCAATTTGATGTTGGAATTGATTGATCTGTTGGGGTTGGTCTATTTTGTCGTATTTTTCTTTTGGTTTGCTTTCCTGGGCATTCACTCATATGGGTGTTCGAATTGCACTTTAAAACTCCCAGACTGAGATAAAAGCTCATCCTTAAGGCGATTAAAGAAACATAAAATTAGTTCCTCATTGTGCCTTTCTGAGAATGGAGATTAATCTGTAGACAGACCGTTTACTTCATGAGTAACATTATATGTTAATTTATTTGCCTGTTTTTTACAGCTTCGCAAATCCTCTTTCTATGTGCAAAAGGTTTGCTTCGTTTCGTCTTGTTTTTGTCATCCTAACAACCCTTGGGTGCTGAAGATCTGAGATCTCCATCGACCATTGGTCAGACATTAGAAGTCTCAAGTATCCAGTGGGCAGCTTGCCTGACCCTTTGATTTGACAAACACTCGTATTTATTTCTTTATGATCTCTCTCTGTCTGCCTCTGTCTGTCTCTATCTATCTCTCTTTTTCTGATACTGGCAAGGTTTCGTCACCATGAGGGTGCTATTTCATAGAGCTGATTATAGCAGAAAATATTGCTTAAACATTTGCTGCTAAGCAAAAATGAGCAGGATACCAGACACAAGTTGTGCATGTGACAAGATACTTTAGCTTGGTAGCCTTAGTCTAGTAAGCATAATTTTGTTGTGCTTAACTACTTTTAGTGCTAGCTTAATTGGCTCTATGAACTTAGGCCCCGATCTGGTGAGCACCTTCTGTTTTTCCGTTTGTGATTAATGTTGAGGGAATGTGTGTATCATTTGTACTTGGTGTGAAGCAACTTGACGGCTACATGTTGCCTCAATTTATCTCTGTCTACATTCTAAGAAATGAAGCATGGTGTGCCAAGATTCTTGAATGTGATTATTCCGATGATGTAAAAATTGGTAAAGGTCCAACTGTGACACTTAGAGGGAAGAAATTTGTTCCGTAAATACTTTTTAAATAAGTGCCAATAAAAACATACTTGGCTTGAAGCACTGCAGCTTTTGATAGTTCAAAGGATTTGGGAAATCATTTCACTTTTTAGTAATGCAGTTATGAAAAAATCCTCAATGTACATGAAAATGTTTCCATCAATTATTTGTTATCTCAATACCAATTATTTGGACACTGATATCATTGGTAAACCTTTAGCTTTTGACAATATTTGGGAAAAACTTACGTAGAAATGTGAGGCCATTTAAAATGTTTGGCAAAATTAGTGAACATAAAAGTCTCTCGAATTAAAAAGAATTAAGGACATCTCAAAATTTTCTATCAATACCCCTGGAGTATAATAACATATATAATGAATTCAGAAATTGCAGACATTTAAAAAAGTGTCTATCAATTTAATAAATTCACAGATCAGTCGCTACAGCAGCGAGCGGTCTCGTGACAAGACGACGGAAGCCCTTTCCCCTCTTCCGCTCCCCACACATACATGAAATATTCATTCCTAGTCACCTCCTCCTCTACACATAGAGGTATTGATGTCTAGTTGGCCACTCAATCGCATAGCGATTATTGCCAACATTCAATGGCACGGTATGCTCCAACATAAATGTAGTGCCCTACAGGAACAAATGCTTAGACTTCTCAATTTCGGACCCGCAAAATGGTTTGGCAATGTCCGGGGTCGTAATTGAAAGGTTACAGGTTGGTTGCCTAACGCGTTTTCTGATTCCTTCTATCTGCATTTCCTTTCACAAAAAATGGAGCACTATTTTTCAAATTTTAAAGTAAGAGAAAAAAAAAGTTGTATTGTACAGGTTTTTAAAAAATATGTTTTAATAACTTACATATTTCTTTCCGGTTTGTTTATGAGTTCAATGCCCAGTATGCTCCAACTTAAATGTAGTGCCCTACAGGAACAAATGCTTGGGCTTCTCAATTTCGGACCCGCAAAATGGTTTGGCAAAGTGCGGAGTCATAATTGAAAGGTTATAGAATGGTTGCCACCCGCGTTTTCTGATTCCTTCTTTCTTTAGTTCCTATCACAAAATGGAGCAAATTGTTTTCTGGAGCAAATTATTTCAAAGTAAGAAGAAAAAAAATATTATACAGTTCTTTTGTAATATGTTTTCATAAATTGTTTGCTGAACTATTTTTTCATTTTTCAAATTAAGAGGGGAAAAAAACACCACATTGTACATATCTTTTGTAAAATGTTTTTATAACTTGTATATTTCTTTCCGGTTTGTTTATGAGTAGAAACTCTACTGAAAACAAAATCTGACCTCACGAATAAGGGGGGGGGGGGGGCAGAAAAAAAAGGGCTGTCAGATTATCCCAGATTTCATACTTGTTTGTTAGCTTTGCGGTTCTCCGAAAAAAATCTCTCCGAAAAAAAAAATCTCTGCATGACTTAACGTGACGTTACAATAGGCCATCCATCTATTGTCGGATAAAAAGACCTTGGAGTCTTTCTATAGTAAATCCATTTATTACCAACCAATTAGAATATTATTTTTCTATCTCAGTGTGGGGGAGTTTTAATAGCTGGAGAGTTTTTTATTTTATATACTTTTTTTCTTGACGACTGAAAGGGATTGAGGGGTATTCTAGTTGTATCTAACCATTCTGTGTACATGTCATTGAGAAAGGTGAGTTGATGAATCTCGTCTGGTTTTCTGGAATTATAGAAATTATTGAATTGCCATTTGTAATTTGAAAAGCCAATTATTGTCCTTTTTGTAGGTTTTATTTGTCTTCTTATGGGGGTGTAGACTGTGTGGGTGGTCAATATTCTTACAAACTAATTGTGTACTTTGATATCATGAAAATACAGGCATGTGGTAGAGAGTTAGGACGAGTTGCTCGTCCTAACTAATAGGACTAGCCTTAAGTTTTTTAATAACCTAGGACTAGTGCCAAGTTTTTGGACTATCTTTGTGAAATCGTCCCCATGTCTCATACCAAATCCTTTACCAATCACTCCACACACAGATTGTAGATTGGTGTAACAAAGTCTTGCACCAATTAGTTGAAACAGTATCTTTATCTCATCAAGATGTGACTTCATAAACTAACTGCCACTTTCTATCATCTGACGCGCCCCATTTCTGTTTCTGATCATCAATCTGTATCTCCTCTTGGGCTAAATATCAAAAGCCATATATCCAAGTTTTTTATTACCCTATACCCACAGCAAGTGAATCTTTTTTTTCACAAGGATTTATTCATAGGGAAAAATAGTCAATAAGGGTTATTTGTCAGTTGAGAGCGTTCATGTACCCAGCACTCGCTCGATTTTGATCTGTCATTCCATGTTTCGATTCTCGTTCACAATTAGCAATCCTCTTGTTATTCCCAGCACGCTCCTCAAACTGAATGACGTAAAAAAAAATCCAACCACAATATCACCCTTGGAAACATTCCTCAGGAATATTTGTCCGCCACGTATCTCGACAAGATTTTTTTTCTTCTTCTTTTTAATATTAGCGGCCCGTTTATCAGACATGAGATAATGGATCACTCTTTAGGCCAAATAAAAAAATAACTAGTTGATCGTCCCGTCCCTCATCCTTTTTTGAGGCCACTTCCTTTTTTTCCCCCTTTTCTTTCTCTGTGTATTTCTCATTAAACTTACTAATCCTTTAAGCACTTGTAACTACATAAAGTAAGTGGTAACTTTGAACTGAAGAATTTTTGGCCAGTTTAAATTAAAATACTTGCCGACAACCTTTGAAAAAAAAAAAAAAATCATCCTCCTCTTTTTGGAAAAACCTGGACGATCAACTGGTATTTATTGTTTTTTTACATGGCCTTAGTCTGTGACATGCAAAGCAGAAGAAACATGAATGCTTTAACACCCTGCAGCAGGTAAACGTATATTGACTGCATCCAGTGGCGCACTCTGCTGAGTACCGGTTGCTAAGTGATGCTGGGATGGGGTTAGACATCCGACGATCAGCGAGTTGGTTCAAATGCTGTTCCTTGCAGCCTTTCTCCCCTACATTACATTTAACTTGTTATTTTGAAATTATCAATTCCGAGATTTACATACGAATTAGGCTTGCCTTTGTACCAATCCTGAATCCCTGGTTTCAGTCTCTACCCCCTCTGTTAATGCCAGCCTTTTTCCCCTGCATTACGTTTTACTTGTCATTTTGAAAATACTAATTCTGAGATTTAATGAAGAATCAGTCTTGGGTTATTGTACCAATCGTGAACCCCTATGTGTTTATTTTCATCAATGGTGTTGTTGATCAAAATAATCAGCCACCTCCCCCGCTTTTTTATTCAAGTCAACATTTATTTCATAGTACTCTTCTCAAGATACAAAATATTACAAAATATTACATAGATAAGCAAAATCATAAGCACAGAGGATGGAGGGAAAATAGTTAATCTATGCAAACCAAAATAAAAAGAGAGTATGAGGCTGTCAGATTCAGCCAAGGCTTGTAAAAGACAGACTAGAGACAACAAACAGGGAGACAAGACAAACAGTACAAGAAAACATAACCAAAAACAGATTGGGTTGCTAGCTATGAGAGAAATATGTATAAACTAGCTAAAGCAAATGGCTGATGACATAGGAGCTGGACTGACTTTAAAAGAGAGCTTTGCCACATACTGGGGAGAGAAGAAATCTTTTATAAGAATACTTAAATCGACCCACAGCTTTGGAGTTGTTTCTTCAAGATGAAGCCTAAATCCAGCAAGTGTTGACGGAAACACCTAGCAGTATTAGCTCAGCCTCAGGTCAGACTGACAGACTCAGTGCAATCTTAATGCATACCCATCCTTCTATACAAACGTCCTGCGCTAACTGCATTATCCACAAGTGACCATGCAATTTAACGTGTTGACATTTCTAATATCTACCCCAAGGCAAACAAATATAAACATCTCAAGTTGTTTGTCATTGGTAAAGTTTGCCTTTGGTAAAGTTTTGAATGTTCTCAACACATAATACAGCTGAGTAAGATGTGTATTGTAACTTCTGCTCAAAGATTTACTCTAGAAGCTGTAATTTGATGTGGGGGGGTCTTCTTTTATTACCAAATGTGTGAAATATATTTTTTTAATTTTTAATGTGCATTTTTCAAGATCTGAAAAGTTTACTAACATTTGATTCGAAAACAGGTATTTAAAAACCTCTTTTTTTTTTTACCTTCAAATATGAAAAACATAAAAATAACCGTAAGAATATGTTAAACACTTGTTAACGGAAAAAATCTACGCTGAACATGATCGAATGTATTTAAAAAATAACCTGGGGCCATGGAAGTGTGCACTATCTTGCAACCACATATTTTGACATTTGTTTGCGGAAATTAAAACAGCAATTTGATCGTACTCTTTTGTTTCCTATGAAAAATGCGAGATAGAATTTGAATTCTTTTTTTTGGCCGAGCTCAGCAATTCTCAGTAGAGGATCGAAGAAGGAAAAAAAGGAAAAGGGGTCAGCCCTGAGGCTGGGACAGTCACGAGAGAAGAATTGGGTTAAATCGTTGGAGGCAGATGCCGCGAAATAACGACTGAGGTAGAGCAGCATACCTCCTCGATGTCGGTATATGTGGATAAACAGGGGTAGGAGACAGGCGAGCTGTCTTGATCAAGGAGGCGTTGAAGACGTGTAATGTCTTGTGTTTTTTCTCTCGGAAGGATGAGTTGAAGGGACTGAGGGTTGCATGTATCTTGAGACGCCCCAAGACACCGGGTTGTGATAGGTACTTGGATGTTAGCGTTTTTATGTTAAGGAGTTTGGTCTGGGTATAGTGGAGGCGCCCAACAGGTTGAGCATATTGCTTCAAGTTCAAATAGTCAAGGTGTTATGTTATTCAGGGCCTAACAAAGACTACCACTTTTACTCATTATGTTTGGCAATGCTTCACTTTGTTTGGTATGGCCATTATTAATAAGAGCTTGTTTTCTTACTAGATAAAACTTACGGTTTACTTCTTTGGCCATTCACAAGAATACTCTTCTGTGACAATATTTCTTGTGTAATTTCATTACATTTTATTTCACTCTGTGACACTCACTAATGCCTCACTATGTTTGGTGAGAATCAGAGGACAACCAATTCCTTTCAACTATTTTGCTCCCCCCCCCCCCCCCCAAAAAAAAAAAACAAAATTGTAATGAATTTGTTTTAAATTATTGGTCTATATCTTTTATTAAGTACAATAAAATTGTCTTTGATGTGGAATTCTCTTTATTAAATCAGTTGGATAATGTTTCTTACAAACGAGTCCGGACATTAAGAAGTTGTTTGTCACAAAAAGCAATGCAGAGAGTTCGCCACTTAACATTGCTATACAAACCCCCTCCCCCCCCCCACCGCAATCCATTTGATCAACAACATCTTGTATAGTACTCTCTTTCTTTATTCATCCACCAAACCCTTCCTGACATTTGGATTAAGATGCCTTTGTACTTAAGAACTAGAAACAAAACGCTCAGCACATCACTGTCATGCCAAGCCACGCATACTCGGAATCTCATCTCAGGCGCCAAGTGCAGCGCAAAGTTCCCCCGATCACAAATTACCCATGATGGGGATCGGCCCGGCGGTATGTCTGAAGAATTCCTGGTTAAATTGTAACACTTGCTACGGCCGGCCGCTAGCTGACGGTATTAAATCAGTCATCCACACTTGCTCTGTTCATCTCTGGTATCACGGAGAAGTTATTTATCTTCAGATTTTTCTTTTATTGATCTGTGTGGCCCCGATACCCGGAAGAAAAAATGGAAGAACGAAACAAGATGTAGAAAGAAACTATAAATAAGTAGTAAACTTACGGGTACAACCATGAGTAAATCTCTTTTGTGGGAGTGTTGGCTCTGAAATAAGACGTCTTTAAGCCATTTGCGAGTTAGATTTTAATAATGTCTGGTACAGCAATTTGCTTGGTCACAACTTACTGCTTTTGTTCAAACCCCAAGTATTTAAATTTTAATTCCTCCAGAACCTGTAGAGACAGGTGCTATGTCGAATGGTAGGCAAGCTCTTTTGAAGCAATTTCCAGATGAGCAAACTCTAGTATCATTGTGTATGTGTGTTCACCATCTCTAACATATCTATGCAATTGTGCCCTGAATCGTGTGACATAAGAACTGTCATTTGAGACCATAATTCAGTATTTTTACTGCAAGTGTCTTTTTAATCAGTATTTATGAAATAATAAACCATTATTGATAATAATAAAAAGGTCTGGCCACAAGAGGGCAGGAGACAATGTGAATCACAGTCAGTTGATTGACAATAACAGACTAACTGATGATGATGTGGATGAGTCTATAGTGTTTGCTGCCCTCTTGTGAACATTTCTTGTCAACTTTTGTAGGTGGTCAGATCGTTGTACTTTTACATCAATCAGTATTTCAGCAAGGCTGTTTGTTGATTTGCAGTTTACATATTTAAAGTATAAGTAAAAGCAAGTTATACATTTATATGATTGTATATTTTGTACTAGTGTAGTTTTTTATTTTTTTTATTTATGCCATGGACATTTCAAAAAGTATTTCTTTGGATTTTCAGCTTATTATAGGCCAAAATACTTCTCATTTTTCATTCTTTTTTTTTTTTTTTTTGAATTGACATTCAATTTAGTGTCTTAGTGTTTATTTAGTGTCTTACAAGTATTGATGGCTGATGTAGGCCCCCTACAAGTTTTGTGATTTAATACATTTTTTCATAGTTTTATTTTTTAATTTACCATAGTTATTATTAGATGTTGTTTCGAGATAAAGTAATGTTCCGAAATAGGTCTGAAAAAAAAAAAACGAGTCTAATGTCCAATGATAATTGCTTGTTAAATATTTACAAGCAAACAAGTTAACATTCTCCAAATTGGTAAACGTCATCCCTTATCAAGTGAATTGCGATCGGAATGGGAAGAATTTTCACCTGGTCACAAGGGTTTGTCCAAAGGTGCTGGACTGTGGTCGCAATGTATAAGAATCCTGGTCCAAACAAGTCGTCCTTGAGACCATTTGAGCGAGTTGATTAACAATAGATTGGACCTTATAAAGCAGGTTTATGTGTGGCATCAGTTTGGGTCACAAATATTATTCCAAGATTGTATAATACTTTTGTGGGTAAAACGGTGATGTGGTATGTGAGAATATTTACATATTTCAAGGATTTATAACGGAGGTTTTTAGAGTTAAGGAAAAACTGTTTACTGGATTTTGGATTTTGTGTTTGAAATGACAGCTGGGTTTGAATTGAATACTTTCTCTATGGTTTGACCATGTCAGATGCAAGGCATTATTATTTATTAGTGGCATTTGGTTCAAATTCCTTCCACTTTTTCCATGAATTGGGTAGGAGTGTTGAAATTGACACTGCAGTATAATACATTTTTATTAACCCTTTCAAAACCACAAGTTCGGCTACGGCTAGGAACCCACCATTAATTTTTAAGATGTACATTTTCGATAATAGACTTAAACCGGCAGACAGCAACTAAGCCAGAGCCGAAGCTACAGCCAGGGTTTTAAAATGTCACAATTCGGTCCATAGATCTTTAGCAAGCTTTTGTCATTTGTTTTTCTCTCATTTGGTTCTATGTGACCAAAGAAAGGTTGGATAAAGACAAATGTGTCATCTAACTTTCAACATTCGTACTTGCAACTCAATTCAACATTTCAAATGTAATTTAGGACCAAGTCATATACCTATTTTCATTTTAAGATTCCTGTTCATAATACACTGTCCCTCTTTGGACTTATTACTGCCCTCAGTGCACTGCAACCATTTTTTTTTTTTAATGGGCATTATAAATTATTGCTTCTTACTATCAACTGTTTTTTTCGTGTTGTATATTGAGCACCAATATGCATGCACACATAACTCAAAGAAGACCTATATAAAGCCCTATTGAAAGCTTTCCAGGATGAATCTGTGAAATCACTCATTCAGCAGTAATTTATGCTCTAAATCGCAGAGGAACTAAACTACACAATAATGCAATAAGTGTTGAAACATACCAGGGGGGAACAGTAGGTGTTGCATGCTCCTTTGACCAGAAATAACCTGTGATGTAAAATGAACAAAAGTGGCAATGACCTCCGGCTTTAGCCCCAGTAGTAGAGACTTCAAAAAGACTAATAAAAGAGAAAGACACCAGGGGGAACACAACCTTGTCATTTGTAACCATGATATCTTTCAACACATGCATAGCTCTGGGCCCAATTTCGTACACCTGCTTAGGCAGAAAGTAGCGCTTAACTAATTGTCTGCTAAGCAAAAATAAGCAGGATACCAACCACACTATGTACATGTGACATGGTAGTTTGGCTGGTAACCTTGTTCAGGTAAACACTATTTTGTTGTGCTTAGTTACTATGAAATCGGTCCCCTGGTCCCTTGTCTCAAGAGTGGTTTAGAAAAATAGACCCACTTAGATTCCATTCATAAATCTCGCAAAAAAATCACCACCCAAACCACATCCTGAGTTTAAAGCCGCTGAATGATATTACAATTTGCTGTAAATAAATCAGCGATTTTGATGTTATATCCCTTAGGCAGGGGTGTAAAATCCATCAGCTCCATGAAATGGACCTTGTTATTCCGATTTCATGATTCACGATGTGGTTGTAGTATGTTTGTTTATACAGTCCACAATACTGAAACTATGGGTTGTTTTTTTCAAAAGGAGAACAGTCCTGATTTGATCCTGATGTTCTGGTAAACATTGACAATAATGTGGCTAGGGATTTACAATTTGGAAGAAAAAACTATATTTTTATGAAAAAACAAAATGCAATTTGTTTTCCCTCTTCTTTATTTGAGATCTGGGTGTTGGACAGGATCTTGACCTGAATTCTTTCAACATTCCCCACTTTCACTTCCCCACTTACCCAGTACAAACCTCAGCAATATCTTACAAGTAAACACAGATGTAAACTGGTTAAACAAGTGTTAGCGCTCGTTTGCCAGTTTTTTATTAAATTTTTCTGCTCGCATATCCCTGCAGAAGTAAAAGTAAACACACTATCCCAAGTGAAAATGGAATGAAGAAGAAATATAAATTGGAAAAAAAAGAGGAAAAAAAATGCAAAGAAGAAATAATGTTATAGAAATCATCATCCCCCTCTCCAGCCTTAAGGTACAGGATATTCAGTAAAGTTACAGCACCATTCCCAAGATGATTCTTATTGGTTGACATTCGGACGGTCTCCCCAGTTTTTAGTTTCCCATGATAATCACGTTACTCATGTTGACTCAATGAAATTCAAACTTAAAGAATGTTGCTTGCACTCTACTCCCCTCGGGTTCACAGAGTTCTTACGAGTTCATATATTTGTAACTATTCTCTCGCCTGTTTTTTAATCCCAGGTCTTCACCCCCCTTAAAGCTGCTTACTGTCTGATCGATACTTGATTGATTTCTGCAGGCCATTACATGACACTTTACTCTTTAATAACCTCCAATCCTTCCTCTTTATCAAAACCATCTTAACAACCCATCAATGGAAATCTCTCCACGGGTCTTTAAGACGGCGTCATATGTTGGAGAAGTCATAATGAACAAGAACCATACACTCATGAGTTTAGTTTTTAATCCCTACTGAATTTTAACACCTTCTGTGCTGTTCCTTTTTCTTCCTTTCATTTTAAGATCATTGATTTTTTTTTTAAAACATTCCTCACGCTTTCATGTGTTTTGAGAAATCTTCTCCTTTGTTCCGGTTATCTTTTCTCACCTTTTGCATTTGCATAGGTATCAACATTCCTTCTTGTTCATCCTGCAACCTCTTCAAAACTTCCCTCAAATTCACCTCATGCAATTTGCCTACAAAGACACAAAATAAGTGAAATCTTTTGTCTGTTTTTGGTTGTGGCACCTTGAGCATCTACTTTTAGGTGACATTTTTATGTTCACTTTATAAGTATGCTTTTTTCTCACTTATATTATTTGTAACCACATACTCCCAACTTATTCCTACTTGCCTCAAAGCGTATATAACATACCACAAATTGTTTTTTTCACAATAGTTTGCATTGCCGTTAATTTTCAAACAATGCCACTGCAATTGAGGAAGGTAGTTGGGGGGTGTCTGGACCTATGGGATCGCCAACAGATCTTGTAATAACCCTCTAAATGCCCTCTTGTTCGTTTCTTTGTTATCAACGCAGCATCTCCCCCAAACCCCTTCATATCATTATCTCATCCCTTTGTCTGTCCTCATCCTTTTTTTTTTTTTCTGGCAACCTCTTGTCGCCTTCAATCACCTCCAATTCCCCGGGAGCATTTCCCTCCCTCCTCCCTGAGCACCGCATCAAAAAAGTTCCGCAAAAATTGTCTCTTCTCACAATAATGATCCAAAAACAGTGCCCTGAGGGGTCCAGTCATCATCCTTGACGGAGCGAAATGCAACATGAACTTTCTCCATCTCACAAGGCTTGAGCTCCAAAAAAAATATATATAAAAATCTTGAGATATTTGGCTTGGAGGAATGGAAATAGAAGATGTTATTTTATCAATGTCTCCGGGGTGACCAACGTTTGAAGGTGACCAAATATCAATGTTTTAAATGAGATTAGGACCAGCCTGGGGAAATCTAAGAGCGTTTGGAAGCTATCACCTTCTTCCTCCAAGATGTACGTTTCGCTTCGTATTGTTTAAAAAATATCGGTCCTGCATTAATTTGGACCATTATTTGCGGGTCATATTAACTCAAGGCATGACTCATACTCTTTTTTTTCTTTTTTCTTTTTTGATATTTTGGTTCAAATTGGTTGTTATTTAGAAGGTATGTTGGGGGTCATTCTTGTTTAAATTGTTAGAGATTCAAGATTCTTCTGTTCAGACTATAAGGTCATTACTGCAATTTGTATGGATTTCATGAAATTGCTTTTGCTTATTTTGGGGCTATTTGTTTGGCAAAAAGAAACATTCAGTTTCTAAATTATTTGTTGTTGATTTTGATTAAAAATGTGTCTTGTTAATTTATACACATTGTTATTTAATGACCTTTTGATCTTTTTGAGTATGAAACTGCCATTAATGAACTTATAAGTTTGTGGTTGGACAGAATTCAAGATTTTGTACTTACCTCATGGGTGACATGTTTGATTTTTAAAAAAGCTTGAGTCACTTGATTTGCAAATGAGAATTCAAAATGAGGGTTCTTCATTTTCAAATTTATCGATCTGTTCACTTCAATCCAGATAGCCTGAAATCTTATGCCAGATTTTTACTCCTTCCCCCCCCCCCCAAAACCCAAACATTTGGAAATAATTAGATGGCCAGCAAACATCACCGCCCTGCGAAATCCGTAAAGTCAACACCACCTAGCCCTGGTCTTTATTGGCATAAAGTACTTTGACATAAAAGCATGCACAGAAATAATAGAATTATTTCTAGTTTCACAAGGGACTTTTGGCATTAGCTGTGTCCACATATCGCTGTACCTATTGGATTGTACAGGCCCAGCGCGACAAGTTGATTGGCATGTTTGAGTTTTCACTTTTCCCTTTGCTCTTTTATCGCGTGTGTGGGACAACCCTGTGAGAGGGGTCTTTGATGGACACACTCCCCAATGATGACATGTTTTCATACGGCATTTGAGCTGGATTATATGATGGTGTACACTCCTTGGGAGTGGGCGACACACCAGGAACGCAGAGTGGTCCACAAACAAAACAAAGAATGTACCGAGGTGTCATGGCATTCTAACTTCTCGCTAAGAAAAGAAAAAAGGTGTCATATTTTCTTCTTTTTTTTTTTTTTTTTTTTTTTTTTTTGGAAGAGCTGTGGTGGAGATGTATTGTTCAAGGTGTCAATCACATGCTGGGTTTAAGATGGATTTTATTTGCTGTTTTTAACACATTCCGATGATGTCATGGCTGGGAACATTTTGTGTGTATCAACACTTATGTAGTATCATCCATGATTAGAATGTTAGGCATTTTTTTTTATATAAGATGACAGGTATGTTCAAACTGAGTCATGTTATGGTTTAAGTACAAATTAATGTTGATGGTTTTTTTTTGTGAACCTGTTTTTTTTTCTTCTAAAAAGATGACAAAAAAGAATATTCGCTGAAACTTATGTTGGCACCTTCAAATTTAATATGCTCCGATTACAACCAGGTAGTCTTGACATTTCTAACCAGAACAGAAATTCATTATTTTTTAATCTGAGGTAGAGAATTTGTCTGTAAGTTGGAAAAGGACCCAATTCATCGCCTTGATGGATAAAACCATTATTAAAGTCAATTAAATTCAATATTGCACAAATCATATAAGGTCATCGAAGTTCCACATGTCATTTTAACCACAGTAAATGATGTCCAATCACTCAAAACAGGTGCCACATCCTTGCACTTTGTTTTTGTTGTCGTATGTTGCTGTTTGTTGTGTAAAGGTGAAATACTTTTGGTTTACCTTGGTCTATGGTTTACTTAAACCATCCAACCAAGCACATGGGAACAACCATCTCAGTCAAAACACACTAAATCCTTACCCTTTTGTTATTTAATCCTTAACCCTCCCCCTCAGGGCCGAACACAAATTACCGCCAGCCTAAAGGGCCAATTCAAACATGACCCCCTAGCTTGGTGGAATTGATTCTCTTGTTGTGTACACAAGTTCTCCTATGTTCATTCATTGACGGGGAATCTCATCACTGTGGCTGGGATGTCAGTGGTGGTGTATTGAGGAGGTACTCATTGGTGGTGTGTGGTAGTGTTGAGATCGGCTGATGATTGGGTGGTGGTAGTGGTGATAGAAGCATTGGTCACCTTGCATCTTGTGGTAGGACTCTGAGATACCATCTCTAACCATCTGTTTCTATGGCAAGACTGGATTTCATAAATCATCTCAAGTGACTGGAATTTCCGATGTTCTGAAGGTTTTTGTTTTTTTACTTGGTGAAATCTGGAACTGCTGGAGCTTGTTTTTATTTTGTGGGTCAAGAACTGAAAAGAGAAAAACTGCCCCAATGCCTGCGTCATCGAGAGAAATGGAACTTGATTTTAATGATATGAATCTTGATGATGGAACGATGGTAAGGTCTTCTTTTTCCCTTCTTTAATTTGTCAAATAAAGTATTACTATATTAGCCTTTGAGAAAGACTCTGCATGGAATGAAAGATAGTACCATTTTCTGCATTAATATCATGCAGGTCACTTTGTTTCGTAAATAGTATGCAGTCATAATATATCTAAAAGATGTAAGATGATTCAATGTCATTGGCTTCAACCTTTATAACAAAATATATAACATTGTCATTATTTGGCAAACTGTTTAGATTCTTGACTTTTTGTCAACATTTCTTTGCCATATTTTATGCCATTAAATTTAGTTTCTGAAAGGTAAGAGTGAACATTTTATTTAATTTAAAACTGTGTATATAATTCTAGTTTAAAATCTCAGTATTTTTTTCCTGATGAGTTTGTTAATTATAAATTTGTGTCAACAAGAATTGATACAAAATCTCTTTGAATTCTGGTTTATGTTGGATTTGTCTGCAAAGATGTTATGATGGTGTTTGCACTTGAATATCAGTCAGAGAGTCCCAGGTTCATCTCCTTGATAAGTTGACAAACAGTTGCACTCCTTTTCAACAGAGACTTTTGGTTATGAAGCAATGGCCACTGATTAACTTGAGATGTGAGCAGGGAGAATAAAAAAGAAAAGGGGGGGTGGGGGGTAGTCCCACCAATCAAAATACCACGCCACTTCTACTAGAAGCTAATATTCCCATGAATACATTTAGTCCTATGGTTACTGGTTAGCTCACCACTTGGTCGTCAATTGAATAGCCATCAATGCCAAACTCTTTTTTGAGTGGCATATTTTCACATAACTGACCACAGGTATCCAAAGGGCTTCTCATGAATAGGCCATATCAAACTGCCCATCAAAAAAATACAACCACCCCTAAAATACCTGGCTAAAGATAACATAACCACCTGTGACAATAGAGTCGTCTACGTTATTATTATGATTATTATTGTGACCAGGGTCAGTGTTGGTCAATAGAGGACATTCCAACACACACAATATTGTTGTTACTAGACACCTTCTTTCTTGGTACGAACACAAAATATCAGTCAATAATCAGTGAATAATTAAAGCACACAAGGTCAGGCTACTCTGTAATTACACACCTCTCTTCCCTTAGCCTTTGAATTGTGACACTTCGCTTGTGGTTTTTCTGTTTATTTGTTTTAAATTCTCAATGTTTTTTTTTAAAACAATCTTTTTGACCTTAAAAATACCATGGTGTTTAAACAATTTTTTTAAGTGACTCATTCAAGTTGTAATAAAGTTGTTTAATAATTTCATATAGATGTAAATTTGTTCATTAGGGATAAAGAATAGTAATATTGTTTTTTTACCCTTACCTGTGTGTATTGAGCAGTGTACTAGTTGAACGTGGGTTTGAGTCCCACCTGATTGATTTGCCTGTGGATTTTTTTCACAGAGCTCGGGAAAGTACTGAGTATACAGTGGTTTTAAACACATTGGTGTAAGGGTATAAAAAAAAAAAAAATTGTCTGGCTTGATAATGTTTGTAACTTTTTGGTTGTGTATCTACTACCAGAACGGTCTTGTATTTGATGATCTTGTTTTTGTGTGTGGTCCTTTTAATCCCATCATTCACTCCTCGTCTGTATCGCTTTAAAAATACTATTTCTGTTTACAGCCTTAGAGTGGAACTAAACCATCAAGTCAACAAGCAATTTCACGGAATATTATTAGTCATTTTCCCAAACAACAAACGGGGCTCTAGTGCGGTGGTTTTGTATGTGATTATTTGGAAACCAACTCCGAAACCTCAAATAATACATCGGTGTTAATTTCCAGCAGGCGTGCCTCTGGTTGTGTACGCATGACATTGTAAACACAGATATTTATTTGTACAACTTGAGATAGCGTACGGTAGTTTGTTTTGCTCAGCGCTGCCCTCCCCTCCACTGTAATTAATCAACGTACACTCAGACATGCCGTTGTTTGTTCAGAAGCCCATTAAATATTTTCAGCGTACATCATCGGTCGGTCGGAGGAGAGGGGGGAGAAACGCAGGGAGGGGTAAACTGAAGGTTTGTGAAATGATCAGTGTTGAGTGCCGAATGAGAAAAGCGTAGCAGATTACTTCAGCGTTCTAGCTTTTCATCTGTAAAATTGATAATATTTAATATGTGCCAATATTGTTGGCCTGTAGATGTTAAAGTTTATTCTTGCAGTGCTTGCTCTGTAAAGGGATTACTAAAAGTCTTTTGTGAGGGCATTGGTTTAATCTGGACTAACCCTAACAAATCTGGACTATCAAGAATGGTTCTGTTTTAAGTTATTCAGTCCATGGAGGTAGAACTGAGCATATAGAAAGGACCACAGCTGAGCGCTTTGGCCAACCTCATGAAGTATCCTGGGCAGAGCTTTGAGGTCGCTGTTATATTGCCCCAGTCGCTATTTTCGTTTATAGTTCAATGAGCTAAAACAGTCACACTATGACAGAACCCCCACACGCTCTCATTCACAGAAATACGATTACGCATTTTCCTTTTCTCTCTGCTGGTAATCAGAAAATATCACGCTGTGCGATATTTTGTTAACCTTAACAAGTTTGAAGTGCCCCACTCTGTTTCAGTGATTCAGACCAGCCCATTGTTTTTCTTCTCCCGGTGTTGCAATCGGCATGAACACTGCTGGCGTTTTTTTAATTCAGTCATTTTCAAGGATTTGTCAAACTTGTGTTGGCACTTGGTTTTTCTATCGCCACTGGAGCAATGAAACACTGTGCTGTAGAGTCTGCCAATGTAAGTTGCTTGCTTTCTTTGAAATAAATGAACTTTTCCTTAACTGCTCAAAAGTAGTCGTCACTCAAGAGTTTATCAACAGTTTGTATTAGAACCATGTGTCTGAAGTCCTGAAGCGTGTTTTTGATCATCTTATTTTGCCTTGGTTGTTAAATATTTATTCACTTTGCTGGGTTTCCCTTCCTTTTAGAACTTCCCATTGTGATTTTTCGGCCTTTGTTCTGGAAACTGTGTTCAAGGGTTCACCATTCGTAAACATTTTCCCACAGTACTGAAATCCCCTGCCTAAACATTTACTTTTGATATTACTGTCATGAATACATTTTGTATTTCTAAATGAACACCAACCACAAAACTTATCCAACCCTCATGCATCAGAGTTAACAATGACCACTCCATGGTTGCTTAGCTGTGTTGCTTACACATTACCGATTGAGGCCAAAGACTGACCACTTAACTGTACACCTCTTCAATGTGTATGTTTCCTACTCGAGTTTACCTAGAAATTAGCTCCAAAAAGAGTTGACAATTGGCCATTGAACTTGAAAGCAAACAATAATATGATTGGGCGTAAAACAGTTCAGTGGCCAATATTTGTCTATCCTGTGGTCTGGAAAAGGTTTAAATCTTAAACTTTCAAAGAAACATTTACTTGGGGTTTTTGTAATACTTATTTTCTTCAATTGGAACTTGTTGGTGTACACCTTGTTGCCATACGTTTGATTTAAAAGACAGCCTCTATATTGGACCGGTCCTTTAAATTTTACAAGTTCTCTGCATTGGACTAGTCAGTTATATTGAACCAGTCCGTTATATTGGACCAGTTCTTTATATTGGACCAGTCTGTTGTATTGGACCTGTTCTTTATATTGGACCAGTCAATGATAATGGACCAGTCAGGTTACATTCTCCTGAAGAAATGCCAGTCAGTTCAATTGAGGTCATGTGATTGTCATCAGGCTCCTAGAAAGTTGAGAAGTGTGTTCCACTTGTGGTCTGATATCATTGTTCTGAATAAAGAAAGAACTAAAAAGACGGTTTGTAAACGATCCGTTGGGGTAAGTTGTTTTTCCCACTTGTTGTTTTCTGCTGGGGACACATTCATGTGTAACTTTATTACTCTGTTTTGATAAGCATAACCCCCAGACATTCAATGGAATTCCACAATGTTTTCTTTACATCCAGAGGTTTTGAGACTTCATTTTTGCCTCAAGCGTGTGTTCTTTGTGAAAAAGATCTGGTATGTGATCGTGAGGAGATTTTGCTTACATTCCTGATGTCTATTTAGACATTGCCAAGTCAATATTTGTTGTGAAAAAGTGCCGCTCTGTTTTTTGTTCCACAAAGAAATTTTGTGAGCATCTTGGGAATGTGCCTGTTAAAGAACGACACAGAGTAATGTAATTTTTGAATGGTTTTGAATTCTTATTTTTTCATCTGTTTCGGTAAATATTGTCTAGATGCGTCATCGCAAGCATTCATCCTAATTCAATGGAATGCATTCTTGATTTGAAGAAGTGGGGGTAAGAAAAATCTTTGGGGAACACAATGTCTGGTCAATAACCGCTGGGGTTGCATTTAACATCTAAATACATTATGGTCATCATCTATCATAAATGTAGCCTGTAGTGGGAGTTCTTTTTTTTTACCGGGCCTTTTAAATCTATAATCCATAAATCTTTTTCTTTTTTTAAACGACCTTTCTGAAACAAACCCATTGGAGACATCAGAAAAAATAACTGCAATATATCTAGCGATTGTAAAAAATGCACTCTCCACGTTAAAATATTTCTGGTGAATTTAGTCCCGTAGCCATTTTCCTCCGTAAATGAACTCGTAAATCTTCTAGGAAAGCACCTCTTGTTCCCAAACAAATCCAGACATCCGGCAACGTAAATATGACACATCTTTCCAAACAAGTAAATAAATCATCAATCAACAACCATACATTGTAGTTAGAGACCAGTGTTATCTTTTATTCATTACCTTCAGAGTAGAAGGATGTCACTTTTCGTTATACCATGGATTTTCTGAGTGGTGAGTCACTGGTTCCCCCTTAATCCTACGTGATCCAAAGTCATCATCGGTTCCCCGTGGTATTGATTTACGTACTTCATTGTCTCGCTTTGTATCTTTTGACATGGACGTGGCGTGAAACATTTTGTCACAACTGTCACCAACGGTGAACTTATTGATTCAGCAAAGACCCGTCCCAATCACGGGATATTGGCACTCCAAAACTGCCGAGGTGAAAGTTGTGGACTTTTAAAAATGAAAGGATTTGTAGGAAAATGTTGTGTGTGCATGAAGAAACCTTATTGTGTGCTCTTGTGGCAATCTGTAATCTTTTTTAATGAATTTATATTGAAGCAGTACAAAATTTGGTGGGGATTGTCCAATTTCCATACAATAATCCTGAAATTTATTTTGGTACTGCTATTGGTTTTGGTTTATTTACATTCCATTTGTGACCACTGGCCAAATTACTGGAATGTTACAATGGTATAAAAAACATTAAATATTAAAGATGGTGCAAAAAAAATATGCAGTACAATAAACAATGCAAATGCTTATACAATTATATGTTTCCAATCCATACAAAGTGTTACTTAAAAAACACAAATGAAATAAACTGTTTTTGCCAAGAATAAATTGTTCAATCCCGCAAAGCAAACAGTTCTTTGAAATAAAAAACTTACCAACCAATTTCTTTGAAAATGAAAACCTTTACAACTTGTTTATGTTTTAACACAATCGGTACCCATGCCACTGCATTTTCTATCACAGTTCAACCCAAACACCAACAATATGTCTGAGCCGGTCGCCGGCTAAGTTTATTAGAGCCATTTCAAAGCAATGAGGCTCATATTTCACGGCTTAAGCTTCCACATTTATTGTGTTTGAGAATTTCAGCGTGGTCCCCACACAAAAGCTGCGACAATTCTCTTGGGACTGGGGGTTGCACTCAGGGTTCAGTTTGGCTGTTCCTAATCCAGTGGGCTGTATTTCCTCACCCACCCCCCCCCCCCCCCTCCAACAAAAATATAAAAGTATATTAAATAAATATTCTGGAGAATTTTGAGAGCTTGCCCTCTCATCTGATAGCTTCATGCTTTTAGAGAAGATAAAAGACCCTTGAAGATTATTTTACAAATCTTCTTAAAAGACATATGGAGGAATAACTGACAGATCTTGACATACTTGTCAAAACAAAATGTTGATAAATGAGACGAAAAATCTGCCGTGTCTAAAAAGATTTTTTTTTTTTACAAATCAAAAGCGTACCGAGCAAAAAATGTATTCATCAAGAACCCAACAAAATTAACAAATTCAGAAAATAAAATTTTGCATTTCAGAAAATAATTTCTGAAGTGTCAATATCTGTTAATCACGTCAGAGCACCTGTCACTCGATTTATGAATTTGCATAATCTATTTTTGACACATCGGACTAACTTGCAATCAATATACATTCGACTTAGTTAGAGTTAGGGGTATTGACACGTAAAGCAGAAGTACCTGGCAACATGGAGGAAGCATGCTGGCAATGAGATAGAGTGTCCATGATTCACAACAGTAAATTGAGACCAGTTTATTTATTAGTGTTTATTTATAATATTAATAATAAAGACACTTATAAAGCATCTAATGCAAAAGGCTTCTAAGCGCATAAAGAGAACACTAAATTATATTACAAGTAAGCAGATTACAAATAAGCAGCTTCAAACAGAGTTTTTACCAGAGACTTAAAAACATTGTAAAGAACTAACCTGACGAGTATGCAAAAACAAATTGTGCTATTTGTACAGCGTCATGCTAACAAAACAAATCATTAATCTAAAAGCACACCCGACCTCTACGAAACTCGGTTTAAACAAAATGAAAACATAATTCGGTGTTGATCATAATCGTTAAAAGATAAAAGGTTTCCTCACCCTCCACAGAAGTAACGGCAGAATGAAAATGGTTGGTTTGGCCCGTGGGAATACTTTAGCGCTCTTTTGTTGTTGCCGATTGCCCCATGAGATGATTAAAGAGAGGAAGTTTGAGTAGCTTATCCCTACACTGGGAAAAGACCGTGCTAGTCTCTGAGTCATCGCACTCACGTTAATCACAACAATAATTGCAAATAAAAAAAAATTATGATAAAAATCATAAGAGTGCCGAAGACCAGCCAGCATGGTCGAGGGATACCTTGTAATTGAGCTTTGAATCATGCTGTAAAACGATCGCAGCGATGTTTCTCTGTCTCCTCTCGATCGCGATCGCGGCTTCCCCCCTTCGTTCAAATTGGTGTGAGATACCAAGCCTGATCCACTGGACGGACAATAGGCCGGCTCGTGTTCAAGATCTTCTAGTGGGGCTGACTCATCTCCGAGTATTACATTATTCACATAAAAAAATGCGGACTAAAAAGTTTGTTGTAATTTTGAGCAAATGAGGGGGAATTTAAGCCGTTACATTGGTAGCATTACATGTCGGTGTTTTATGGAAGAAAATAATGTTATCGCCAATTTTACATTGTACGATTTTCTGGGGTTATGGTTAACCTACACTTGACCTCTTGATGTAAAAACAAAAAAATTAGAATAAAAAATAAAAAAACTCTCCAGATAACAGATATCCATAAAGGAAGGTATATTAAGTGCTACTACATCAAGATTTTTATATACCCATTTTTTAATTTGCTTCACGAGTCAGATCCTCTTATGGAGATAGTGAGTGCATTCCAGGTTTGAGGAGCAAAAGATGTGAATTGATGCAGGTTTGACAGGATTTGCTATCATTTATGGAGAAATAATAATAATTGCTTTATCAGTTTGAGAGTTTAGAACATCTTTGAGTGTGTATATAATACAGAGATAAAATACATGCTTCTAATTTGTCTGTAAGGAAGGGCTCATTATAAAAAAAAATCACTTTGTCAGTTGAGGTATAAATCACTCAAGTTGATTCCTGGTTAAAAAAATATGGGAAACAATCAGTGTTTTTATTCCCAGTTAAAGGGTCATTCTCCACCAGTGGGTAAGCAACAGTAAACAATCCCTCACTCTACACTCAATGTTCAGCCTCATTGTTGATTGAGCTTTTCATTGGGAGTTGCGAGACAACTTGACTACCCTCAGTGTTTTCACAAACCACTTGAGTTTATTCCTAAAACAATCTCTCGTTGAAATTGAACTGAATCACAATATTTAGAATAGCCTGGCCTTGAACCAGAGGGTTCGATTTATGCTGAGCTGCTATAAGCAGAAAACATTGCTAAACAAATTTAATCGCTAAGCAAACATACGCAGAGGCCCACATGGGATAAACCATGTGGTATTTTTTTACGGGTAACCTGTTAACGTCCAGGCCCTGCTTATCCAGGCCCTGCTTAGCGGATTTGAAGTTGACCTTGTGGAGGCTTTGGAGAGTTTTTTTTTTGTTTCTTTCCCCTTCAGTGTTTTTGGGGTATTACCTGTTGTAATTAGTTTGGCTCAATCCTATAATTGCATTCAGCATAGTGGAAGACCTTTGTTGAAGTTCTGTGAATCGGAAAATTAGATTTGTCGTGTTGTTATTGGCTCTGGTGGTGGAGGTTTTAGGTGGAGTTGTTTGTATGAGAGAAACTTGGAGAGTGATTGATTGAAAACTTCATTAATAGCCGCCATTAATTTGAAAGACATAATTTGTGTTTGTTGCTGTTGTGGTTGATACACAACCCAAAATGTTAAAATTGCACATTAGAGCTTTTAAAACTAACCTTAAATATAAATAATATTTTCAAAAATCACACAAAGGACCTAGTTTCAATTCAGTGGCTCTTGGCAAAACCTGCAAAATTTGAGTCCAGAATCGCCCAAAGTTTTGACAAATCCTGGGTGGGACCCTGTTTGATGTATTTAGAACTGAGCATTTGTTTATTACCCCCTCCCCCCCCCCCCCTTCAAATTGCTAAAAGTTCCATGTGAATAACAGATTGGCATAATCAGTTTTTTAGATAATGGTGTGGGTTGGGTATCACGTTTGACCGAAGTCAAAGAATTAAACTTTTTCTTTTTTTAAGAAACGGTTTAATGTACTTTCTAGCCAACTGAAGTAACAGTAACATTGTTTCATTGTTTCGGGGCTTGCACAAAAGAAAATGGTAGAAAAAGAAGAAGGAAAACAAGTTTTTTAGTTGTCAACAACAGTTTTCAGAGAACGATTTGAAAACATGTGAATGATACTTCGTAAAGGGACATTCAAATCTACCAGACAACTTTTGAATCTGGTTCAACTGGAACGTTTTTCAATTACAAGAAAACGAGTAAACAGTGTTGTACATGTATCGGGAATGAATTATAAACCAGTGACCCCTTTTGACATTTGAATGAATAGTGTTGACTGTAACATATTTATGCTATGTGAATGTTGTGAAACATTTTGCTGGCTGACTGGTGTGGTTGCTTTTTCTTCCTCCATGCTCCACCTATCTAGTATGCTTCGGGTTTATTTCAATTTCTTATAAAAAAATTGTTAACTTAAAGCCAAGTTTAAAAGTTGTTTACTATTTGATTGACTATAGCTAACTTGTGTAACACAAGATAGTGATGGGTGCTACCTATCTGAATATCAGCTCAAAGTGTTGGGTTCATTTTTTAAAATTGCGCATCGTATTATTCATTTGATTTCAGCTTGAATGTGGGATAGAGAATTTTCACAAAATGTTGATGTTGTATACCATACCAAGGTTCCTTGCTCTATGACCATACTTACAGAACTTGAATTGAAATTTATGTGTCAGTGTCGTATCAAGTTCACCATAACAAGCTGTAGGCCTATATGCCAAGTTTGTTGACATTTTGTTCACAATTTTTTTTTCTTCTTCATATGCACACTTCTATTTTTCTTTTTCTTTCAAACAGTTCATTCATGACAACATTGAAATAATATCAAGCTACATTGTGATAAATGTATGAACTACTTTGTGATGGTTTATCAATTGTTAGGGGTCTTTGTGGATAATGAGGTGCAGGTGTTGGAAATCTTTATTTAACTGGTCTGTTCTAAAAAAGAATATTGACTCATAAACCCAGATTGGCTTGGCATTTATACCCCCATCTATAACCTGGAGTAGTTAGTCTACTTTCTGGCTGAAAGTATACTAACTATACCCAGTTACAGCATGATGGCCTAAAGTGCTACAAGTTGTGACTTTTATTGGTGATTTATTGGCAACAAAATTTGGTAACAGGTGTTAGCATCAACAACATCCTGTGAAGGATGGAATTACAAAATCATCAAATGAAAAACACCAATGTACAAAAGTATAAAGAGCAAACATTAGTACAGCCCTACAAATGAAATGATTGATCACTTTGGTTATCAATTTTGTTAAAACCCCATTCTGCAAGGTTTCACAAGGTGAAGCAAAATTCTCTGTGGACCTTGATAAAAGGGAATCACAGTTTTGGGGGGGGTTGTTGTGATCGGAGACATTCCTGCCACTGCTACTGCTAGACTTGTTTTGTGAAGTCACTAACAATGAGAGACCAGTGGAACTGCCATATTACATTGCTGTAGATTACCAATTCTCCTTCAAGAGAAAAAAAAAAGCCACAAAAGGTGTGCGGTGTTTTACAATACTGGACACCAGTGGACAAAGTGTTATAAAATAAACAAACACTTTGCTGGAGAAGTGGGGGTATTTGTCCTGAGTGGAAAGTGAAAATGGGGGGATTTGGGAGGACAAGCCCCAACGGACCTTGCCCCAGGGTGGGGGGGGGCCTACTTTGGCACGCAGAAATAGCATTTATATAAAGTGTTTCGGTACCTGTGTGATTGATGTGTTTACAAAAATTACGAAAAGAGTGGAGAAGTGAAAAAAAGACAACTCAGAGAGGTGAAAAAAGACAACTCATGCGAGAAATGTTTGTTTATTTGTAATTACTTATCAAGGAGTGGGCTTTGGTGTAAAGTGTGCCTAAGCCCAGTGATACCATATGTATGTGGGTCCTTTCTCTATGGTTTTACACACAGTCTGGTTTGATCACATCATCATGTTATTACCATTGACTAATTCTGTTGGATGTTGATAGATTCTGTCAAGTAAAACCAACAAAATGTAGATTCCAGCAGAGGTGAAAAGATGATGATAGAACTGAACGTTGACGTCTTGGTACCCAGTGGACAAAGTTATAAGATGATCTTATGAGAGAGATTAACCTAGGGGGTTAGGGAACTCGGTGTCAATAAACTTCATGTTTTGGTCTAGTTATTTGCCCATTCCCCATCGGACACACGCACATGCTTTGATAAACGGACATGTGGGTCAATTTATAACTAGTCCTTGCCAACAGAACCTGGATATTAATCTAGTGCTGGGGCTGCATCCTGTCACAGTGTCAATGGCATCGGAGCCAGCCTGCAGGATAAAGCAAACCCCTCAAAACCTCATTACCAAATTTGGTTACCTTTGGCACTGAAGGATTCGTTGCCTTTGATTTTGTCCGCGCTCTCTATTGGAATAATGTTTCAAAGTAAACTGTTACAGAACACATTTGAAATAGGAGTGTATATACAGCTCCGTTACCAATCAGAGAGTCCTGCCAGGCAAACACATGTTGTCGGCTTGGAACACAAAGGGTAAGACTCAAGCTCAGCAAAAACCACAAAAAGGTCCAGATTTCACCCCTAGAATAGAACGCCCGATCACCAGCAACCAGCCGTAGGAGGTAGAACAAATTCACAATGGGCCAAGATTTGGGAACATACTGTAATTAACACGCCCTGCTTTCTCATTTACAGACATGCCCCTTATGTGCTGGATGAATGCATCAGGGCTGGTGGCTTATAATCCCTTTTGCACCAGAACACAAAAAGCAGGCCTTCCTGGTTACATTTTCACATGCTTGGAAAAATGTTGCAACATTTTCTTCATGTGACAGGTCTCCCTCTAGCATTGGTTGCTGTGTGCCATATTCCTTTCAAAATAAACAATATAACAGTGAAATTGTTGCCCTAATATTGGGGATATTTTCAGACATAAAATTGTCGATATTTGACATATATTTTTGCTGGCTTGACTTTATCTTTATAAAAAAAACACCATTTTTATATACATGTTTACTTTAAAAACAATCAAATGCAAGTTTTAAGAAGACAACTAAAACGAAATTGCAGTAAACCTCAAAGATCTAAATCCTGTGCAATTTATTTGTAAACTCCAAATTATTGACAACAATTTTTTGTTGCCATTGCCAGAACCTTGAAAAGGTGTGACGGATTTGCGTAGTTTATTTCATTGTATGTTTTTGTCCTTGGTTGTCCCATTATCACACCATCCTTTGTAATGGAGTTTTCGTCATCAGTTGTGGTGTTTGTTGGCCTTATGTCAGGGAATAATTTCAATTATTCAAGTTCCGGTTTGATTACAAAATGCTGTTTCACTTTGCATTGACTGGTTTTTATTATTTGGTTTTTGTTTACTTACGATTGTTGTGGTACTGAAGTTGGTGGGGCGGGGGGCAAATGTTTATTTGCAACATTTGTGTGGGAACATTTAACGATGAGGAATAATCAGTTTGATCGTGACTGACTGAAACATATGTTTATGATATTTCCTTGTTTTGAATTAGTAACTATTGAGGCATTGCACATTCGGAGTGTTGCATCCAAATATCTTTACTTCAATTTAATAACAAAAATGTTCCTTTTGTGTTGAAAATGAGTTTTCAAAAATTAACTAAATAAGGTAATGAGAAAATTGTATAGGTTTTTGACTAGTACCAGTAGGTTCACAGGGTCTTTACTAGTACAGTGATTAAGTAAACTTTCTTTTAGAGTCCTTGGCTTCACAAAAATGATGAACTAAATGTAATGATTGTTTATTGTTGAGAGTATGTCCCTCAAACTAGAAGTTTGATATAGTAGTCCTTCTTGAATATATAACTTTACGTCCAAGGCAAAAAATGCCTTAACCCAGTTGCGAGACAGCCCTGGCAGGCTTTCAGCAACTAGCCTCCCTTCAACAACAACAAAGTTTCCAAAGTCGGTATATTTGCTTTCAACTCTATTATACGTCTATCCTCCAAAGGGTTAGGGGTGCGTGTGTTTGCTCTCTCTCCCTCTCTCACTCTCTGTTATTCCTTCATCTTCTTAAGGGGGTGCATGCACTCTACACATTGGTGCGCCTAGGGGTGTGACCACCCATGTGTGATGCACCCCCATTGCGAGGGGAGTTCATGCCTTTAAGTAATGAGTGAAATATTGTAAAGAAAAGTGTCTAAACCAGGATGGTTCATGACATACGTTGCCTGTGGGGATTTACTAGTGGTAGACCACCCTCGCTTTTTGTATATTTGGATATTTTTTTATAGAGTGTTCATTTTGCAAATGGAAAGTTTGCATTTTGGAGTTGACAGTTTGAAATTTGGTTTTTGGACAGCGTAACAGCATTTGAATTATATTTTGATTTTTTTGTTATAGAGAGTTCATTTTGCAATTGAAAAGTTTGCATTAATTTTGTGGAGTTAAAAGTTTTGAAATTTGCTTTTTGAATTAAAGAGAGTCCCTGATAATGAGTTCATGATTGTTTTGGGGTTTTTTACCTGCAGAATAATTTGCTTTTGGAAAGTTTTCATGTGAAGTTGACATTTTGAATTTTTTTTTATATATTTTTTTTAATTGTTTTTTTTTTTTTTTTTGGGGGGGGGGGGCAGCGTAACAGCATTCCAATGTAGAGAGGTTCGTCAAAATGTCTTCATGATTGTTGTTGTTTGTTCCACAGGGAAGGAGTGGTGCATGGGTCCAACCCTTCAATAGTATCTATTTTGGTCCCTGTAGAAATCAGTTAATTTGCAGACATAGGTCCTTTGTATGGTTGACAAAAGATGGCACCATTAGTTTTTGGTGTTTATTTACCAGGTTTTACTCCCTTTGATCATGGGTGCCAAGATCCCTGTCTCCCACCCAAACAGTGCCTGTCTTTCTAGAGGATGAGTTTGTCTGCGTCTACAATGTTGTGAAACTCATCCCTACTGGCTCTGACCCCTCAAAGATGTCTGCCATCCCCCCTACAGTATCAGTGGTATGGAACAAAGATCAGTCATTAGAAATTAAAGGATTTGTCTGGATCATGTCTGCAGAGGTGTGGATTATCCCTTGATCTCTTTTGTAGCGCTGTCTGCTGTGACTGTTTATTTGTGACAGCAGGGGATTTAATTATGAGTTGTTGAGATGGTCTGGGCGCCCTGCTGACAAAATACAGATTTGGGGAACTCTAAAAACTTTAATCATAGTTGACTAATTCTATCAGATTTGACCATGATTTGACAAAGGAGGACAGCAATGGTTAAACCAGAGAAAGGACAACAGAAGTTCCATGATCAGTATTTATTAGTATGCCATGATGACAACTGTTTATGCTGGGTTTTCCTGGAAAACTCAATCAATGCAACCCGTGGGAAAACTGCAAAAAGTGTAGCTTCAAAGGGCTAAAGGGAAGGGGTCTGGATTAGAATCGGGAGGGTCAACTTTGTAAACTGTAAAAAGTTTATCCCCTGGCTTGTGAGATATAAATAAGGGCAAACTTGTTAATGGCCTGTTATCTCATCAGACATTTAAAGTTATGTTAAATCCACCTGTCTCCCTCCTTCTGTGATTTCAATTTGAAGTCACACTTCTCTGGAATCACATCTGCAACAACAACAATAACAACAACAACAACAACAACAACAATAACAAAACATCCCAAAATGGAAGACTATTTTTCTCATTAAATATCATTCATAATACAGCCATGTCAAAACCTGTAAATGTCCAAACTCCAGCATCTGACCTCCCCTTCTGATACCCCCTGTTTTTCAGCCAAGGTCACTGTTCCCCTCCATTAAATCCAATTACATTTAAACTGACATTTTCTAAATCGTTGACACACTCGATCAAATTATTTTATGTTGTGTCCATCCACAGCGCAATAGATTGACACCCAGGGGCGAGCTTATGTGCAACAAATTAGTCCCATATGTTCACGGTTGTACCAGAGAAACTCACTGGTTGCTTACTCCAAAGAAAATAATGACAAATTTGCTGGGAATGGGTTTTTTTTATGGAGGGAAAAATGCAATATTAAACTGGATGCTGATTCAATTAATTTTTATTGAGTTTGATTACAGATATTGAAAATATAGACGGGAACGTAAAACTTGAGAAAGTTTCTGCAGTGTTATGACTTTTTGAACTTAGCCCTAGCCCTACTGAGCGAAATGTTAAGTTATCAACCACCGGTTCTTCCCAGAACCAACAGTACTCAAAAGAGATTTTCACATGGCGCTACCGCCAAACCTCACCTGATTTTGTTAAACTTGGTTTGGAACTAATAACCAGGATCTTCTCTTGACTTCAATCTCTTTGTGAAAACCCAGATAGCTTGTCATCGACTTCATTACAGTCTATTATCGGAGTGGAAAGTACCAACAAGTGTCTCAAATCTAAAATCAATAACTAGTTTGAAACCATATTGATAAATCAATCTAGCTGTAAGCATGGGGTTGTTGACTCTGTTACATGATTCAGTAAACAAGGAAAGAGAATAGGCTGAAAAGTTGTTTGTGGACGGACTGCTGTTTTGTAGGTATGGTTTCTACACTTGAAGGCACTGGACACCTGTTGCAAGAGAATAATGAGAGAAAAACACCCTTGTTTTACACGTTTATGTGCTTTCTGATGCCTAATAGGTTTCAGGCCTGAAGTTTTTGAATATTTGAGTGAGAAATTACCTCCTCAAGAAAGTTTCATCAGAGGGAGCCGTTTCTCACAATGTTTTATACTAACAGCTCTTAACAGCTCTCTCCATTGCTCGTTACCAAGTAAGTTTTTATGCTAACATTTATTTTGAGTATATTACCAATAGTGTTGAATGCCTTTAAACAGGGGTGTACTAGCCTGTACTTTCATCAATACCTGTTCCTCCTTGGTTATGTTTTTTTTGTTTTTTGTTTTTTCAATGGATTTCCCAATACACTCGTTAATGGTGACTTGGTTTTTACAATATCTGCTGCACGTCCTTCTTTTTTTTCTGTGTTAAAGAGCGATATTAAATCAGGTCCTTGCTCTATGCAGATTAAATCTATCTTTATCTCATGAGACTTAGAAACTGAAAAGAAATGTTTGGAATACCACACACTGTGACACCACGTTCTCTTTGTTACTGGTTGACACAACCCAAACTGAAAAGTAACAACATTCCAGGAGGAATTTGTTTAAAATCTGTAATTCTTTATCGTTGCTCTTTTTGTCCCGCCCCCCCCCCCCCCAGTAAGTAAGTATTAAGAAGTATTTTAAGTTATGGTGATCAGCGGTACATAGTGTCAACTCTTAAAGTGTGAATGAAAACTTTTAGGCAATGACCACACACATTCACTTTTTATGCGTAGTCGGAAGAAACAAAGCGTCCACTTCCATCTACTGTAGAGCAAAATCCTGGATCGGTGAGGAACTTGCTAATCCAACTGTGCATTTATCAGGCCTCGTCCTCCCTTAAGAAGCCAGCGTACAAAGGGAGGATTTGAGTTCCGTTGTCTGAATGAAGTTGAGTATAAGAGATGGGATTGTTCGTGGAGACGGTGTACGCAACAAAAGAGCGGCAACTTGGAGAGAACATGAAGAGTGCATGGCATGCAGAGTGACTGGATTACTCAAATCTCTTAGGACCTTCGGATTTCCGATTTCTTTCATTTCCATCCTTCATTGGGATTCTTTTTTTCTTTTTTCTTTTCAACATCTTTCTATTTCCATCTTTAGTATTGTGTTTCTCTTTTTTTAGAGGAAGGGTTGTTGTAGAAAAGGAGCTTTATATCACATAGAAAGGGGGGTTTTGTGGCGATGAATCGTCAGGAATGTTTATTGGTTTGGTGAAACCTAACCTGTGCAGGTCTCAATGAATTTATCTTTCTTATTCATCGCTCAGAAATGTCTTCGCTTAAAAAAAAAAAGGGTTCAAGCAACAATGCAGCGTGTCTGTGGAGATGCTCTTTTCCTCTTTCTTTGTGAAAGTGCTGTGTCCTGTGATATTTTGAATCTAAGATATGTGGGTTGTGTTTGGCAGGTTTTTTAAGTGAAGAACGTGACGATATGGACCCTTGCTCAATTACAGACAAATTTACCTGGAAATCATGCAAAAGAATTTGAAGAATGAAGGGCCTTTAACGTTTTGAGAGACAACTTTGAAAAGGTGATTCAAACAAATTTTTATTTGAGAACAATTTGTCTTGAATTGTTTCTCAGATAGTGTATTCAAATTACTATTTTTCCTGCGTGGACATAACCGCTCCAGATTTTCGTCAAAATTTCAAATCCAAAGGTTTTTGCCTTCAAGGATTCTGTTGTTTTTGGGAGACTTTAACCTAACTGGTCCCTGACCCAGAGTTAAAGTTCTTAGTACACAGTTGCTGGAATTGATTCAAAACTCCTTGAGTTTGTTCATTCCTGTAAAATAAAAGAGATAGAGAGGGCCTGTTTGTCACCATATATTATTCAAGAACAAGGACACTATCTCCAAAGAGTAGAGGGTCAGTGCGTAGAGAAATGGTCAGTGATAAATGAGAAAGGTCTAATTTACTGCCCTCTAAAAGAAAATAATTGAGCAATTAATTACAAGTTTTAGTCAGGTCCTATACTATTGATCCCCACCTGGGGGATAGTTTGTGGTAGGTCTAGTCTTGAGAAAGCAAGGTCCAGTTTTGTTGTGTGGCTACAGTTGAAAAGTCACCAAGCCTGACAAAGGGATGGTCTTTCTATGATAGTGGCTTTGAGAGAACAAAGCAGTGGTAGGTGGCCAGAAAGGGGATTAAGATTTTACAAAGGCTGCGGTCAAAGTGGCAGCTTATTGTTTTCTGACCAGTCGCTTGACCGCCCAACAAAAAAAGCTACTTTTGATTAACTTGGATGCCTGGGTTGGCTTGTGGTGTTAATTGATCTTTGTGTCTGGCATGCTTGAGGGAGGGATTGGAAGTGGCTTAATGGAGTGGAGCAATTCATAACTCAGCTAGCTGCCCATCCATGAAGTAAATTCTCCCTGATCAGAACATGATCAGAACAACTCTTGACTGTCAGTAGACCCACACACCCTCCAGGATATCTCGGGAATGAGGGATGACATTCTCTGAAGTTACAGTTTTCACTAAATTTGTAGAGTTTTGACTCCATCCTTTCCTCCTTGGGATGTCCATTCTTATCTCCACCTGGACGACTTCAGAAGTACCACCTGTTTTTGTGATTTAAAAATAAATCCATCTTGAAGAGGCTCCTTGAATCACCTGGGCAGCGTTAACTTCATGCTTCAGCAAACTGGCTCCAAAGATCTTACCAATCAAGAAGCAATTCAGCCAATAGACTTTAAAGGAAATCTCCTCCTACTTTTAGTCAGATCAGAGACTACCGGTTTGCTACCACCCTGGTAAGGTGGCGTTGTGGTACTGGTGCCATATATTTCATTTGTCCAGTAAAAGTTCGACCTGCTCTTAACTTGTGGTTTGGTGGTCAACTTGTCGCTTCATGTGTTCTTCATCGTTCGTGATTGTTTCTTCATCAAGGGTTCTTCTGACCATCGTTGGTGTTTCAGCACTGCGAGTTCACCATTCTTGAAACTTGTTGGGGGGATTTGTTATCCTACTGGTCTTGACTTGACCCAGGATTGATTTCTTTGCTCCACGATGCCTGCGAATGCGTTTCATAATGTGAGTACCACTGCAAGAGCTACGACGAGAAAAACAAAAGCAGATACTATTTAGAATCTACTTCTCTTTCTATTCACTCTGATTTGAAAAATTGTGGTTCTCTTTTTAGATTTGTTTATATTGTATCTTCTTTCAATGTTACATTTTTTTAAATAACATAGGTGAACCATCTGGTGTGCTCAAACATGGACAACCTCAATGTTTGAAATGAATTGAGCAAGGTTGGATTTTAAAGAAGGTTGTCATTAGTCAATTAGTTTATTGACAACAATGGTGTTTATGCTTTCATTATTTTCTTACAAATTTGATGACCAATTAAGTCCAAATTTTCACAGGGTTTGTTATAATGGGATACACCAAGTGAGAAAAGAATCAAATGTGTCTAGTGCCTTAAACAATCAATGTGTACAAAGTTTGTTCGCACATTTTTAATCCACTCAACAAGTTTATCGAGAAAGCTGTGAACCATCCTGATTGAAAACTTCCTGGTTGTAATTAATCTACTCTTGGAATTAAGCGCTTTAGGTGTTAAAGACCGCTAATTGAATCTCACTCCTTCCAGAAAAGCTTTCAGCAAAAATAAACAAACCGGGGTTGAAAAATGTGGAGTAGATTATTCCTGCATGGGGTGAAGGGGTGAATAAGTGAAATGGAAACTTGTGTGTCAACTCAGTGAGCAGTAGTGGTCCCACTAGTCTTAGTTCAAGCCTTTGTCTATGGTTCAAGACTCTGAGAACACTGTGATAGTGGTCTATGGCTTATCTTGTGATAGTGGTCTATGAAGTGAGTCTAGAACCAAGAATTGAACACCTTGACCATTCTAAACCATAGCTAAACCCAATCTTTGACATCCCTGGACAAAATTATTATTATTATTATTAATAGTGAAACATTTTGGACCAGGCTTCTCGGACTCCTGCCTCCATGTATTTATTGCTTATTGTACCTTTTCTGTACATCCCCAATCTTTAAAAAAATAAATCTGTGGTGGGATTAGATTTAGGAAGTATTTTTTCCCATGCCAAATCAGCCCCCTGTATTACTTTCACATCAGAAAGCCTAACCATTGTCCTTCATTGTGCTATCATTTCATGAAACAGAATGGTTTATTTTGTATCGGCGTCCCAATAAAGTAAAGTAACAAAAAAGCTCCAAATGGTACTGCCTGGAAGTGTCCAAGGACACGATTGTTTTTTCTGCGCTCTCTTAAAATACATGATGCACAAAAGGATTTAAAACTGTCAAATGAAACAATTTACTGATCCATAAAGCAGTTGTGTCTGTTACATTTCTGCGGTTGATTTCCTGCAGAACCTCTAACTCCAGTGAAGTAGACAGCCGTCATTAATTCATTCCACTTTTGCCTGGAATCTCAAGTTTTGTGGGCAGCTTGCTCTGGTCTGGAGCCCCCCTGAAGTGCAGTAATTTATCTCATTTATTGAAAGAGAGCAGCTGGAACCCAAACTTAATCTCTTCCAGGGGGCCCATGATGTGTGATTGGGAAAAAGTTCCTTGAAAGGGGGGGAAAGGTTGTGTTGGGGGAATTAGCTAGCTGTAGGAATGAATTAAGAGATTAATTGTGGTAGATAAAAGAATTGGCAAATCCAAGAAGCAAGATCCAGTAACCTAAATGTGGTCACCAACCAAGAATGTGACTGACTGTATTTTACACTCTCACTCTTTGCCTCCTTGGTTTTATTGGTGTCAAAATACGGACACACAAGCTAACATGAGAATTATTGTTCTTATTTTCATAAATGTTGTCATATCTCTGAAGGTATCGATAACACTAACAGTCAGTCATCATACGGGTGTACAATATAGGAACAATTTCGCTGGAGGTGGAAACCCAAGAAGTTGGAGGAAAGCTGTAGGGAACCCATTAAGAAGCTTTCATTAAGAAGCAAAGCTTCTTAAACCATGGTTAAACACGAGCACGCCATTCATTATGTTGCTACGTCTGTACTCCCTCTCTCTCTGAAAACTTTTAAAGCATTCACGGACCAAAATATCTAAACCATTATTACAGAATTCTTTCATATTTGTGTCAATATTTGTGCAGGGATCTCTTTTCCCCCTTGTCCCAAGGCAAAATAATTCTGCGCTATAAAAGCTAACCTTCAGGGGGATTGTCATCTAGTATGACAGTTTGTTATCTTATCCCTGACAACAAATGACATTCCTGTTTTTTCTAAATGGTGGCGCTCCGTCAGTCAATGGAGGTAGAATGTTCGATTGTCAGACAACAATTCTCCGATTGTTGAACAACATTCAAATCTCAATCATGAAAATAAGAATCGTCGCAAATCCTCCCGGAGTGACTTAAAGAAGATGCTGTTTTGTTCTTGTGACAGCGGAATAAAGAGAAACAGGATGAGAAGAAATTTCATAGAGATGAGGCTTGATTTGGGGGAAGAATTCTTAGACAATGGTCAGTTAATCCATAGACGGCTTAAGGACAATCCCAAAAGGGATTATCCGAGCTTTGAGAAATCACAGTCCCTGAGTGGAACGGAATTCAAGATATGTCCCGGGGATGCTCAGAAGGGATTTGTGAGTTTTTTTTTCTTCTTTTTTCGTCGCCGTCATTCATAATGAGAATGATGACCCTGTCGATGGATTAGGATTTTGTTTCTTATCCAGCAGTCATCCCTCTTGTCTTTACCTCATTGTAGTCTTCATAACAGATGTCAGTTGGGCGTCGCATCTTTTAGTGATGTTACAGACGGTCAATTGTATCTTTTCTCTAAAAAGGAATTTGGAGCAAGAAGAATGAGAACAAAGAGCATTTTTGCAAGATTTTACGCAAAGAAGAGAAATATTTGACTAGAGGTGGGGATGGATCAGTGTGTGAATGGAAAGAAGGTGGTAATTGTGTGACCAAGTTGGAATTGAAGTGTTGATGTCTAGGGCTCCTTTAATCAGATAACTTTATGTTGGGAAACGGGCAGCGAGAGTTTCTCATACAGACTGTTGAGATTTCTAGAAGTTCTGAAGGTGAGGGGGGTTATCTTTAGGTATCATGATATGTCCTACATATCAAATAAATATATGTTACTTGAAAGTCAGTCTAATTTCTACCTCCACGGTCTAAGGGTGTTTTGATTCTGAGAGAAGGAACATCATCCTGTTGTTAGCTTCCTTCTTTTCTGATATTCTTGTCATTGTATGGGATTTGAGGCATTGCATGGTGAGGTATCAATACATATTTGGTTTGTGGTAACATCATGTGTGTATCTACTTGTCATTGTACTTATTGCAGCTTTTCCCCTCATTTTCTTGACTATCCTACAGGCCCATGTGGTGGCAGCGTTCGAGCAGAGCCTGTCCAATATGACCAATCGCCTTCAGCAGCTGACATGCGACGCTGATCAGAAGGACAGTGAACTACAGGATCTCCGCAACAAGATTGAACTGTTGAAGTACACCCAGCAGGCCGCCGGAGAACGCAACGGACAGGCGCTGAGCGTAGACTCTGCTGCACTGCTCCGAAAACAGTCCTTTGGCAAGGATTCCAGTGCCTGTAAGTATTCATTCTATCTGGACATTCCTTAATGGTGAGGGCTATCTGATTCCCCGTCTGCTGTCATGATCGAAATGACGATACACAAACAAGGAGCCAGACTAATTATTCACTCGACATTCCTTATGGTTAGGGCTATGTAATGTCTGATTCCCCGTCTGCTGTCATGATCGAAATGACGATACACAAACAAGGAGCCAGACTAAGTAATGAACCTGGACATTCCTTATGGTGAGAGCTATGTAATGTCTGATTCCCCATGTGCTGTCATGATCGAAATGGCGATACACAAACAAGGAGCCAGACTAGAGTCCCTGAAACCCTCAGTTTGATTATACTGGTTTCAGTGGGAGAAGTAAAACTGCAATTTTTTGTAAAAGATCTGGTACTAGAACCTTTGATTTGTTAAATTTAATCTTTGTTCCCTCCCTCTTTTTTCCAGTCCCCTGGAAAATTGCTTCTTGCATCATAACCGTATTTTTTTGTGAAATATGTCGGTGCCTAACCCTTGTACAGCAAGTTTAGACCCTGTTTATTACCAGGTGTAAAAAGTCAACAAGTTCATAGTTCTCAATCTGAGATTGCTCAGCTGCCTAATGAGCCAGTCCAGCTTAAAAAAGATCCTATAACAACATGAAAAACAAGTTTAAAGGTGGGATCCCTTTTGGTGAAAAAGTGCATTTTATTAATTAGAATTATGCTTCGGTACAAAGACGAACCTGTCAAAAAATAAATAATTGAGTTGCCTTTGAAATTTCAAAAGGTCATATTTACTGTTCAAAATGATTGAATAAAGAAAATATGTTTTTACATTTTCAATTTTTTAAATTTTTTTTAGAGACGTTACTTTGATTCAGAATCTTCTCTTTAACATACTTTTAAAAAACTCAAACAGTCCAGACAAAGGGGGTTAACATTAAAACCCATGGTTCTTTAATCCGTCTGTTTATGAATCAATAAGTCCTGATGACTTCTCCGCCCCAAATAGACAAGTCTACGAACCATACACATTAAGAGTCTAAAGGTTTGTTTACTCAACCGGTGTGCGGCTACTGTCTACGTGCCCATTATCTCATTCAAAAGCTGATTTTTACCACCACCAGTGGAGTAACAAGTGATATTTGATAGTGTTGCTGTTTTCCTATTTACCAAATGTAACAATAACTTCTATGGGTTTTGTCACATTTTGTGGTGGAGTTGCAAGCCAGGGGGTGTGAAAGCAAAATGGTAGAAATAGTTGCTTTTGTGCAGTTTTGGGTGAGTATGGGTTTTAGGAATGCAGTAAACATGTAAACATCATTGCTTGTGATGGTTAATAAATAAATATTTATAAATCTGCATACAATGTAGAATTTGTTATCTTACCGGTCAAAAAGACAAAATGACTTTAAAATTCGGACGAATATATTGTGAAAATCACACCAGACACAGAACATTGAGTGTTAACGATCTTGCTGTGAATTAAGCTATTCTAATTAGTCAGAAATATTATGTCATTATTTTATCGCATTGCTCAGCTAACCCATACGAGCCAGCACAATTTACACAGCACAGATAGTTAAAACAGCCTTGCTGTGAATTAGAGGGTATGCTTATGTTCATTTAAGATTTCATGAATGAGCCGGGGGGCGATACATATGTGGTTTGCGGTAACACCATGTGTCTTGCTATATATTCTGCTACCGCAGAGTAGATTGTACGGATTTTCCGGAGACTTTGCAGTTCTGTAAAGAACTGTCCTGCTTTTAAACTACTACCTGGGCGAAAGGTAGAACATCGGCTGGGACTACTACTTTAGCTTATAGGATCATTATTAACTATCGAGATAAACAACCAGCTTGTGTTTCTGTCAATCCATCTGCAGTTCCTGAGGTGAGAATAAGTCGTCAGCTCTCTACCGATAGCATGTCCAGCCTCGCATCCATGACTAGCATGTCCAGTTTCGGATCAGCAGTCACCGACTCCGAAGTTACAGACGGCAAGAAGAACGGCAAGAAGAAGAAGCACTGGGTAGGTCAAAGGTCAAAAGCCAGCCATCATGAAAGAAATGAAATAATGAAAAAAAAAATTTTTTTTACCTAAACACATTTCAAAATCTGAAAGTCGCATTGATTCGATTCAAGTTGTAATACCCAGGCATGATATTCTTCCTACTTAAATCACTTTCCGATTGTTTTGTCCTCAGAAAAATCAGAAAAATTGTTATCAATAAGACATCAAAAGTCTAGTAGAGCCTACATCTTGTGTATATGTATGTCCGCCCTCAATAAAATGTTCCTAGTTTTTTCCGAAGGACCAAATATCATGCCTGAATACCTGTCTAAAATGCAAGAGTTTTTAGTATGATGAGGAAAACCCATAATTTTGTTTTTGAATCATCCCTCCCACTGCTAAACATGTTTTGGTTTGTATTTTTACAATGGGCCATGAAACCACAATCGCACCGCAATTCCTCCCTGCAATTTGACATCATCCCCATTCATCCCTAACAGTCGTCCACGCTGTCGCACAAAGCACTTCAGCTCAATGCACAGCACTTACATGGGAGCTGATATAAAGCTATAGTGAATATTTCTTTGGGCATGGCTGCAATTAGCATTTGATGTCTGACTATTACATTAATCATTACTTTTGTTGGTCGCACATGTTGCATTCGATCATTACATAATCACGCAATTCAAATAAAAGCACTAGCAGTGAATACATGTAATTGGGACAACAAACGAGCCTTGCAATAAATAACCCAGGGATCCCACAGCACTTGCTGTTGTGCCTTGTGCTTTTGCTGTGGTGCCCTTTGCGCTTTTGCTGTGGTGCCCTTTGCAAAGTTCCAATGCAAGATTAAATTTTCCTCATAGAAGCGCAATGCAAGATTAAATTTTCCTCATAGAAGCGCCACTGGTAAGAAAATTGCTGTGCTCCTTCAAGAAGGAAATTCAAGGCTGGCTTTATCCACTCTTTGCATATTTTTATGAGGGAGCCCTTCACATAAGCAGTTGCTTGTATCAAAAGAAATCATTGTGTGGCTGATAATGTGGCCACATTCAAATCAAGAAACTTTGGCTATATGGCTGACGGCTTTAGCGATAACGTGAAGAATAAGCCTTTTCAGTAATCCGACCATAGCCATAGCCACTTCTGAAGTCATCAATTCAGACATGGCAAGATTATGAGTAAATTGTGGAAAAGAAAAAATGAAGGCAATGAATTTCACAGACTGCCCAAAGATATGGATAAACTGGCCACGTCTAGCCAACAGAGGGCCTTGACACACACAGCTTGTTTTCATTTACTGCTGACATCCTTGTGAACTGCTCCCTATAATGTTGCACCTATAAGGAGGGGGTATATTTCAAGAAAATTTCCAAATTATTGAAGTAAGCAGACAACTTTGGTCGCCTTTTTGGGCTTTGGGAAGTTCGGAGCAGTTCACTTGATCCATTTCAAGCCCCGGCTAATGATTTTTTAACCTTCATTTTGCCTCTTCATTCTCACTCGCCCACCACCCCTCCTCACGCCAACACCCACACCCTCCCCTAAAAATCAATCCATTCAGATTTCATCAAGCGATAAGGTATAATTTCATCTCTTCCTGCATGAAAACAATATGTTTCATTGTCGTGTGAAATTTTTACCATTTTATACCCATTTGTAAATGTTTATTCATTTATTTTTTTGGTAGTTTTGGTTGATTGCAGGTTAATTTTTCTATTTTCCGTTGAAGCATGGATGTGTTCATTAATTTTCATTATTACAGGTTTTGAACGAAAGAATATAACTGCATTTTCACAGCAGTACTAACTGACGGGTTATAGGATTACATTGTTCATCAACTCTATTTGTATAAGTGTCCAGTTTTATGACAGTTTAAAGTAGTTAGTATTATTGCACTCATAAATGAATAAGTTAAGTGGTGTGAATTTACCCCCCAGTTTCCCACCCAATTTGTTTTTTGTTTTCATTCAATTTATATTCATCCACAATGAAGGGTGATATTTACAGTATGTGCAGTTTGAAGCCCCTTTCACACAAGTTAAACTTCGGGGGAATCCTAAGGGAAAATTGTTGATCTTTTTTCCAATTGAATTACAAACTCTTGCACAGTCCAAGAAAGCAGGCCTTTCCAAGGAAAAGCCAACCTGCTTGGCTGCTGGGTAAGGCCGGATAACCATAGGGTTTACTATATCGGGGATCGAATTCCCCAGGAATTTGCTGGGGCTTTATTTGCCTTAATGTGAAAGGGGTTTTAAGTGTGACGATAAACACAGGAATAGCTCATATCTGCGTGTGTTTTCTAAATACTTTCTTAAAAGCATGATTGAGTTAAAATGAGTTCACCGTCTTATTATAGTTGGATTAATAACAGTCAAACTTTGCATGGTGACCAAGATCACAATAAATAAAGTATTTAAAGCCCACCCAAAAACAACTTTTTAAAGGAAGTTTCAGGTGTCAGGCCTGGAATTACACGGAGTTCAGACAGAAGTTTCTCATAGACATGAAGATTTTCCAATGTCAGTGCCCTTTGCAAAATGAAAAATGGCCTTGCTCTCTCAAAGATGAAATTCCAGGCCTGCAGTTTGAGAATATGAATTGATTTTTAAGCGTTACAAAGAATGGTCAGCCAGTCAGAATCAGTACAATTATAGGTTTCTGCACAGTGAACAATATTTCCAAATATGCCCCAAATTTTTCTTGAAATCTCGAAAAACTATCAGTTGAGTTTCAGAAGAGGAAAACTGACAACTTTGTTGTTTATCTCATTAGCTCCGTAGTTCCTTCCGAGCTGCCTTCAGTCGAAAGAAGCGAAGTGGCACAATGACCGATACAGAAGACTTAGAGAGTAACAGCTCCTTCCAGAGCGGTGGTTACCCTGCCAACCAGCAACTGAAGACCTCCGCATCTACATCTGCGTAAGTAACAAATATACGTCTTCAGTTCTGCAGAAACAAATAAATGCAGTTACTGTAACTTTTTAAATTTTTATTGAGAACCAACACTGTAGACTTGTAGACAAGTCGTTAATTGTGAAGCACGTTGATAGCGTTGACGGCTCTCTTTCAACTTAACACTCGCGAGACTGCTGCTCTGCTTTGAACTACTGCTTTGGCAACTACAGCACTATTTAAATGGAGCAGTCGTAAGGAGGAAGCAATATTGAGACTTTTTTTGTTTTGCCAATTGTGATTTTATTGTTTGTGCAGCTTTCATCTATAAAGGTGCACCTTGTAGACAAACAAATGTTTCAAAAATGTATGTAAAACAAAGCAGCAACACTCCCTGTCTGTGTATTTATTCTTGCTTCGTAAACAAGTAAAACAAACAAACAGATCACATCAACCCAAACTCAGAAACAAATAAATGAGGTTACTGTAATTCTTTTTATTCGGGGGGAAGGGATTCATATTTTTCCTATTTATTTTAATAACCAAAACTGGTTAACCACCACAAACAGGTATGGTATCATATCAAATACGAAAGCAATACAAATTTTGTTACAATAAACACAGCGTTTTAAAAACAAATTCCAAGAAAACAAAGGAAAGTAACAAATATATGATGTTTCTTCAATTTATTTTCTTGCCTCAGAATCTACGATGCCCAACAGAGTCAAGAGACGATCAATGAGTTAAAGAGGAAACTAAGAGACAAGGAGACCAAGCTGACAGATATCAAGCTAGAAGCTCTTACCTCCCAACATCAACTGGATCAGATGAAAGAATCTATGAATAAAATGAAGGTAGGAAGAAGTAATAACTAGTTCTGTAACTAACAGGAAAGTCTGAAATTTTCCTGTTCGGAAGTTGGCTTTTGTAAATAAAAATCAGTCATCTGCTAACTGATCTAAAATTGTGTTTTTTTGGTTATTTCATTTTTCAAGGGATGGGGGATGGTTTCTGATATTCACCAACAAATTCTCACCAGGAATCAAAATGTATCTAATACCAATTTGAAATCATTAACCAACTTTATCCTTTTACTCCTGCAGAGCGAGATGAACACACTGAAGCAGGAGAACGAGCGTTTACAACGCCAGATGGTCGCTCAGCGAACCCTGGATGCAAGCTCATCTCAGGCATCTCTTAACTCACTAGGATCATCCAAGAGACTCAGCCGTGACTCACTTGAGAGACATCGACTCAGCATGAACTCCGACCATGGAAGCCTAGGTGAGTTGTTTTCCTATTCTTCTTCTTCTTCTTTCTCTTTCTTTCTAGTGCAGCCTTCTTGATTGAAGATAGTCGCACTGCCAGACACACCCTTCTCTTTGCGATAAGTGTGTACTGGGGGGTCTTTTACGTGCATTAATAGTTTTATAACAACACACGGGACCTACAGCTTAACGCGCTATCCGAAGGACGAAGCAATGGTAAAGTGTCTTGCTTAAGGACTCATGACCAGGACTCATGACCGGGACTCGAACCCACACTCTGCTGTGTTCATTGAAGAAATATTTGAGACTCAATTATTTTGAGTAATTACCAATAGTGTCCAGTGCTTTAAAAGCATTCTTCAATAATATATATCATGTTTTTTCTGACTGTTTTGTTTCCCTCTTTCTTTAAGATATTCTTCTTGACGACAACTCTGGTATGACCAACAATAGCCAGAGGATTATAGTGACTGTCGCTGTTAACAGCTTACCAGAAGCCGTCAAACAGTCTGAGGTAATGACGACATCAGAATCATTCAACCTGCCATCCATATCACCAATATGTCTCAGAAAGTTACTTTCAGTGTCTGGTAGAAAATATTTTACCTGTGACTCGGAATGCCACCATTACAGAGAAAATAGTTTATACAGAAGTTTAAACAGTTTGCGTTTTGGTAATTGTCAAAGACAAGAATCCTCACTTGATGTTTCCCAAATTACAATCCTGTGAAATTGTGGCTCTAGTGGTCGTCATAGTTGCAAGAAAAAATAAAAGAAAAAACACCCTTGTGTGCTTATAGATTCATGAGAAAGGCTTCATTCTCAGATTTTAAGTTTTATGGGGTGAAAATTACCTCTTTCTAGCTCTCTAAAGATACACTACTTCAAAGGGAGTTGTTTCCCACAATGTTTTATACTAGCAACAGCTTTTCAACTTGCCAAGTTTTATGGCCATTAGTATTACCAAAGTGTACCCTTCTTTAAAATGCTAGAACCAAATAATCTAAGCTTTTCTTGTTTTGTTTTTTTTATGAAACAGACAATAAGTAGTAAACAACAGGAAGTGTTCATTGGAACGATAGGAATCAGCAGCAAGACCAACTGGGATACCCTAGATAGCGTCGTCAAAAGAATATTCAAGGTAAGTGTTTTTTCATTAGTTAATTATGGTTGTGAAGCCACGGACTCTCAGAAATGCGAACCTAATCACTGTAATAGCCAAGAACACAATGGAGAGAAGACAAGGAAGGAAGTTTTAGTTATAGATATGGGAGGAAAACCCTCAGATAATTATTCCAATGAGGTACGCAATCAGGTACGGACTGAAAACCCAATTCACATAGAGCCCAGCAGCCGATTTCACGAAACTTTACGCAACTGCCTAAGTCCATTTGCGCAATGTTTATGGAGCAACTTGCGCCATAAACGTTGCGCAAGTGCACTTACGCAGTTGCGTAAAGTTTCAAGAAATCGGGTGCAGGAAGAATTTGGTGGAAGGTGATGAAAAAAACCACTACACCAACCCTCAACTTCATGCAGCACTGTATGCTTGGGGACAAATAGATAGATCAGTTGGTTGAGCGCCAACACGTTAATTAGGAGGTCGTTGGTTCACATCCTGCTCTCTTTGTTCAATGCAAAATTATTTGAGTGAACTTAGAGCAGACTTGACGGATGCTTTAAAAGTAAACTCTTATCGAATTTTGTTTTGTTTTGCAGGAATATGTGCTTAGAATAGATCCAGTCACTAACCTTGGTCTTAGTGCAGAGAGTGTACATAGCTACGTCGTCGGTGAAATCTGCAGAACTAAAGATGCCGATCCTCCAGAGCTCTTGCCTTGTGGATACCTTGTTGGTGATAATACGTCCATCCAAATTCACGTTAAAGGTGAGTTTAAAACACCATAATCACAAAATTTGTTGTATTATTATGTTTAAAGGTACTGGACACTTTTGGTAATTGTTGAAGACCAGTATTCTCACTTGCACAAAATAACAAATATGTGAACATTTTGACTCGACTGTCCATTGCCTCCATGCCCTCTGGTTATTGCCTCGGTGCCCTTGAAATGCTCCAGAATTTTTTTTACAATTTCCTCTTAGGGTGCTCTTTACCCAAGAGAAAATGCCTCAGTGACCTTGCCCTTTCAAAAACAAAGCTTACATGCCTGTTTATGAAATTGGGACCTGAATTATTGTTGATATAAACTTCAATCCTCTCCTTACACCTGATCATATTTTGGATTCTTCACAGGTGTACAACAGAATAGTTGTGACTGCCTCGTCTTTGAGTCCCTCATCCCTAAACCCATCCTCCAGAGATATATCTCGTTGCTCCTTGAACATCGTCGCATCATTCTCTGTGGACCTAGTGGTACAGGCAAGACCTTCTTGGCACAAAAACTGGCTGATCACATCGTCCAGAGGTAAGAAATAAGGGAAATGAGAGGGAACTTCTCCTCTATGGCTTTGAAGTTAGACACCTTGCTTATGATGACACAGGCCCACTATAGCGCCCTCACTTGAGGTTAATATGCCATTTTGAGATATGGTTGATGAAATAGACCTTTTCGCAAATACTGGGGCGGGCGCGTAAAGCTTGGAATTAGATGCATTGTGGTCTAGCTGGTAGCAAAATTTGATTCATATATATCCCACAATGCACCTCATTCAACAGTCTGCGCTTGCGCATTGGTATTTGCGATAAGGTCTATACTAATGATGACACTGGCCCAATATAGCGCCCTCACTTGAGGTTAATATGCCATTTTGAGATATGGTTGATGAAATACTAATGATGACACTGGCCCAATATAGCGCCCTCACATGAGGTTAATGTACCATTTTGAGATATGGTTGATGAAATACTTTGGCGCTGTTAGGTTTGGGTTAATTTGTCTGTATACACCTAAAAAAAGGCTAATGAAGACCTATCATTGGTTGACAGTTGTGCATTTCCATTGTTTGAACTCAGCGATGTCGGCCAATACAACAGGTCTATAGAACTTTAATCACAATAGTTTGAACCGGTACAAAATATGAGTGGCAGTTTTTAGGGAAATAAGCTGGCTCCCTTCATGCTCTGATTTCCATTGCTTTGATTATAGCGGTATAAAGGGAACCCAACAAACTTAGATTTGTAAACATTGCTTACAATTGTTGTATTTTGTTTCCCAGGAGTGGCAAGGAACCGTCTGAGTCTACAATAGCCACCTTCAACGTTGATCATAAATCAAGCAAAGAGCTAAAACAGTATCTCACCAATGTAGCTGATCAGTGCGAGACAAAGTAAGAAACAAGACTCCTTAGACTCCAGTTACCTTCCCTCCATAACCATTTTAAACATTTTGTGCCTTGTGATCGGTGTCATGGCCGAGTGGGTTAGAGCATTGAATTCAAGTTCTGGTGGTTAAGTCATCAGAGTGTTGGTTCTAATCCCGGTCATGACACTTGTGTCCTTGAGCAAGACGATTTACCATAATTGCTTCTCTTCATTCAGGGGTACCAATGGGTACCTGCGAGGGTAGAGCTTGATGAAAATGCCACTGGAGCGCCACAGCAGCTCAGGGCTGTATACTCCCCAGAGAGCAGAGAAAGATTAAAGGAATGTTATTGGCCCAATGAACAGGGCACGAATGTAAATGGCATTGAGACGTTATTGTGAACTGCGCTAAGTGAGAAATAGTTGTTATTAATATTATCAATCTTGAGTAAAAGTAACGCTGACTATTTTCTCTCCTCCTTCTCCAGTCCATTGGATCTTCCCTCTGTCATCATCTTAGACAACCTCCATCATGTCGGTTCCCTCGGAGACATCTTCAATGGTTTCCTCAGCTATAAATATCACAAGTGTCCCTTTATTATTGGTACAATGAATCAAGCTACGTGCTCCTCCACCAATCTACAGCTCCATCATAACTTCAGGTTAGTAGCCCTACCTAACAGACTGTGGTATCCTGCAGGGTTTTTTTTTTTTTTTTTTTACTTCAAGTTCTTTGGGTGGGTTGTCAGGGCTCGAAATTTATGCTGGACCGCAGGCCCAAGGCTAGTTATTTTAGCATCAGGCCATTCAGGTTAGTAGTCCTACCTAACAGGTGGTGGTATCCTACATTTTTTTTCTTTTTTTTTTTTTTTTTTTTTTACTTTGAGTTCTTTGGGACGGCTGTCAGGGCTCGAAATTTATGCTGGACCGCAGGCCCAAGGCTAGTTATTTTAGCACCAGGCCATTAAGCTCATTTTTGCTTAGCAGAAAAAGTTGTTTACAATATTTTCTGCTTAAAGGGTCTGGTTACTTTTTATAAAGGGTCTGGTTACTTTTTATAGGACACAAAACACAATGTCCACAGATTTAGGTTAAACTTACATGGTTTGAAGATTTAGCTGATAGAAAGCTTCCCTTAAAATATTACTTACTGTAGTTTTGAGAAATGAGTGAAGCACTACCCAAAAATAATTTTCTGTACATTTAAGCAACTCTATGAAGTTGGACCAAGAAAAAACTGGCAGTCTTGTGTTTTTCACTTCACTGTGCAAATTTTTGACAATTTTAAAAATAAACCATAACCATAAATTTCTCATCCATGGTTTCATATCCGTCAATCCAGATGGGTACTCTGTGCCAACCACATGGAGCCAGTCAAGGGTTTCCTCGGTCGCTTCTTACGTCGCAAGCTCGTCGAGACAGAAATCAAAGAGAACACTCGCAACAACGACCTGAACAAGATCATCGATTGGATACCCAAGGTCTGGCAGCATCTGAATAAGTTCTTGGAGTCCCACAGTTCATCTGACGTCACCATCGGACCACGTCTATTCCTCTCCTGCCCTGTGGATCTTGCTGGGTCGCAGGTCTGGTTCACCGATCTCTGGAACTATTCCATCGTGCCGTATCTCTTGGAGGCTGTAAGGGAAGGATTACAGGTTAGACTCGAGTCATTTAAGTTGTCTGTTTTAGAATCTTTGGTTTGGACAATTTTGAATGTGGTTTGAAAGTAACGAAAGTCAGACGTAAAGTTGTACTCTGAATTCGTTTGTTTCAAACACCAAGTACTTCCAGATGTCAGCAGTGGCTTTTGAACGATAAAACAGTTTTCTTTTACATTTGTTTCTTCTTTGTTATTTTACAGCTGTACGGAAGGAAAGCCGCTTGGGAGGATCCAGCAGAGTGGGTGATTGACAGTTACTCATGGCAACCAACCAGCAGTCAGGATTGGCCCTCGTTGCTGCGGTTACGACCCGAGGATGTCGGCTTTGATGGGTACACCATGCACACCGGGGTCAAAGGTCAGCAATCCGGCCAGAGTGATGCTGAAGGTGATCCACTGGTAGGTTTATATTGAATTATCCGTTATCAAGTAATGAAGAAATTGTTCATAATCTGGGTTAAAACAAAGAAAAATTTGCCTGAGCAGGACTTGAACCTGCGGCCTCTAAATTAATGTGCCAGCGCTCTACCAACTTATTTATCTATCTAGCCTTAGTGTTGGCGGTCTTCCTATGTTGGAGTTCCTGGTTGTATAGTAAAACTTGGGTGTGAATAATGGCAGTTAAAGGCAGTATGTCTTCTGACTGGCATCCTCCAACAACAAAAAAACAAAAAACAGGGAGACTGCCAACATAGAGTTAGATAGCTCAGTTGGTAGAGTGCTGGCACGTTAATCTGGAGGTTGCAGGTTCAAGCCCTGCTCTGGTCAATCTTTCTTTGTTCAACCTAAATTAATGAAGTGTCTGTTCTAACAGTCTTTACTTTTTGTATTCAAAATAAATATTCATGAAATTTTAGCAAAGGAGTTGTCAGACTGAGAGTTGTACCATCTTATTCTTACCTTTTTTTTAACAATTCCAAAGATGCACTTCAAAAGTAACAGTATGGAACGGTTAGAATTTCGGGCTACGTTTGAAAATAATAACAATTTAGGAATCTAAAATAACTAAGAGAGGTTTGATGTAACACCATGTGATCATCTCACATGAGAGATATTCAAACATGGTGTTACCGCAAACTTAACCTACTTTTAAGGGTAAAACCTGAAATAAAGCCATTTATAATAACAATAAAACCAAAGGCAATCTGAGATCCTTTTGATAAGATTGGTCGGAGAAAACCCCTCATGCACATTAACACTGTTATTACATAACACTGCACCACTGACAACAATACTGAGTGCTAACCTTTGACCTCGTTCCCTTTCTCCATGGTAACCGACAGCTGAGCATGCTAATGCATTTGCAAGAGGCATCAGGTTACTCCAGTCCGCGCAGTTGCGCGAGCCCAACCATATAAACCTTGTAGGTAGGTTTTCTCACCAATATGACTGTGTGCATGCCATGTGCCAAACGGTGTTCTGTGTATTAATGTAATGCACGAAGCTTATACACTTAGCATAATGCGTTTGATGTTTGTTTACAGCTAATTATTTCTTTATTCTACAGTCTAGTGTCGTTTATCCTGTTTTTGGTTTTGTATTGTTGTACTACGGGCACATCCATCACAAGCCTCGGCTTTTAGGATGATGCCTTCATCCGCAAATGTGGAAATAAATGTTCTGTTGAAAAAAAGCTAGTTTGGTTGCTGTGGGTAACACTTCTGTTGCAGACATGGACAGCTACGCTCAATAGAGGGCGCTGTATAGCATCTATGTAATGCTGTGACAACAACTGCTTAATTTTGCTGTATTTCGATGGAATCATTGTGGATTCCAAACTTCATGTCTGCAAATTCATCTTTAAAGTGCAAACCTGCAGTTGCCATTTGATTGGCAGAGCTGAAAACATTTGATATGTGATTCTAGAAAACAAGCTGCTTGCACCGCTTCTAACTTCTTAAACTCGTTTGTTACAAGCCAGGAGTTTCATCTTTGAGAGAGCCATGCCATTTTAGTTTTTGTAGACTTTTGAAATGGGCACCAAGGCCCAGATCAGAAGCCATGAGGTCGTGGCCTTTGTGCAACCTTTTTTTATTCGGTTGACTTCTGCACAAAACTCTGTGGGGATTTTAATGAGACTAGCTTGTCTTGCGGCACATCAACTTTATAATCTTACTGGATCATGAAATTTGATGCAAGTCTTACAACATGCCACCTTTTCTGTCTGGTTTCCTAAGATCACTGTACATAATGTAATGATGTTTTGTTGTTATCATGTTTTGGTATCCGTCAATTAAAGCATGAGATCCACTTCATATTGTCAGATTCTAAAGTCAGATTTGATTCCATTTCTTAATAAACTTGAATTTTTGATGTCATCAAAGACTCTACTTCGCAAATGCTTTGCACCTTAGTCATGGATGTTGTCGTTATGTAGACCAGCATGCACTTAACATTCCACAGCCAACACGTGTATATAAAGTATTTGCGAAGTAGTCCATAGTCTAAGGTCTTTACAGGCAAGAATGCATCCCCTACCCCCCCCCCCCTCATGCACTCCCAAAATAAGTATTGTGACTGTTTTAATGTACAAAGTAAATACTAAATAGTTCAAACTATTGTGTCTGGTTTGTTATTATTGTGGGCTAGGCATTCAGGAATGTTCTATTACTAAATAACAAAATGTCATTCAACGTATTGTGATGTCCAAGCTATGAAAGCATGCTTAAAAAAATATATAACAAAAAAAGTTGTGTTTTTGCTAAAAAGAAGCAATGTCTGCATGCTTCAAATGGCACTTAGATAAATAGATTATTTACTTTTGTATACTTGTTACTGTTGTTGATCAAATGTAAAAACTGTTTTTCTCTCTTGCACATTTTTCTTGTTGCTAAAATTAACTTGAACTATTTCAATCTTCGCCTTGTTTATATATATCTTAAAGCCTTTGTACAGAAATACTCAATACATGTATATGCTGGGGTGGATTTCACAAAGAGTTAGGACTAGTCTTATCTTGAGTTAGGACGAGTTACTAGTCCTAACTTAGGACTAGCTGTACGTTTTTGATATCTCTTAGGACTAGTCCTAAGTTAGGACTAGTCCTAACTCTTTGTGAAATCGACCCCAGGTCCCTTTGTGGCTCTAACTGTCACAGTTGTGATACTACATTAATGTGCTGATGGTCACAATATTGTTATGGTTCATACCTTGTGCTGTGTAGCATCAAAAAGCTTGCATTTTCTCTGTAAATTTGTGTGCGCTATTGTATGAACATGGATGTGTAACTTGCCAAAGAACTTGATCAATCTTTACAAAAGCATATTTAAGTAGCACAAGTTATTTTTCATCATAATATACCAGGTCACTTTCATAATTGAAGAAAGTAGTCCCATTTAAAAACCGAAATGTGAATAACCACCATGAAAATTGCATGGTGTGCAATGCAAACTGTTCGTTGATTTTAATTTTCTTGATCTTTCTATGTTTGTGTTTTTAGTTCAACATGTTGATGAGGTTACAAGAGGCGGCTAACTTGTCAGGAGCCCAGAGCTGCGATAGCGACACAAACAGTATGGACAGTGTCGGAATGTCATCTGAAGATATTCACAAAACAGTCGAGATATCAGTATGAATATTCAATGAGTTCATATGAATATTCATTCCCAATGGAATGGATGACGTCAGAGTATATCCTGCTGAAGATATCCACAAAACAGTCGAGATATCAGTATGAATATTCAATGAGTTAATATGAACATTCATTTCCAATGGAATGGATGGCATCAGAGTGTAATCTGCGGAAGATATCCACAAGACAGTCAAGATATCAGTATGAATATTCAATGAGTCTATATGAATATTCATTCCCAATGGAATGGATGGCATCGGAGTATATTATGAAGATATCCACAAGATAGTCGGTACAGTCAATTCCTTGGCTGAGTGATATGAGGTTTCAACAAGCGATCTTCCAAGATGAATATTCTGAACAATGGTCGAGATGTAAGCTTGCATATTCGATATGTCTACTGACTATTCAAATACAATCAGCTTCTGGGATTATTTTCAATATTTGAAAAGCTGGAAAAGAATGCAGACACAAAAAATACAAATATTCATTGGCATAATTCATTGCCATAAATGAATATATAAACGATGACCAAAGTTGTTCAATTGTCTATCAGATTGAAATAATCATCGGATCTGAAAAATCATTTCTGATATTTCTCCAAAAGTCGCGTTAAGATGAATATTCCTGAAATAAAATTCCCGCCGAAAATACCCAAATGAGGTCAAAGAAGGGGGATTTTAAGCCAGTACTGGTATCCCTTTATATAAGAGGAATGTCTTTTGGGAATTATGAATGTTATGCTTGCATTATTCATGGTGTTTTATTGCCTGGTCAAGACTTCCTACCAATCAGGAGTTAGTTATGAAGTATGAATATTTATGAGTCATATTACACAGTAACAATTAACAATGAATATTTATGAGATGCAAATATACCTTCTTGACATAAGCCTTATAACTTCCATAAAGTTAAATATTCTTCTTAACCATGGAAATATATTGTTTCGATTTGTTCTTTTATTTTATTTTAATTCATACGCTTCGGTGCCAAGTGAACAATTTGATGAGAAGGTTCTGTGCACCAACATTAATTATCAATGAATTACTTGATTTGGTTCAAACCTTTACCAATTTTTTTTTTCTTTTTTTCCCAAGTTTTTTCTTTCCTTTCCGCCTCCTTATTCTGTATTGATTTCATGAACCACTAGTCTTGTGAAATTCTTTGGAGGATTTATGAAGAACAAAAGAAATGCTAACAATCCAAAACTATTAATTTTTTTTCCAATAAATTTCTTCTAAGATTCTAAAAGGTATTCGCTTACCCTCTGCTTAATGATAAAGTGCAAATATGAAGAGAAAAAAATCTGTGCTTGATATTTTTTACATTGTAAAGCCTTTATTCGTCTGTAAATGTGTACATAATTGTACATTATATAAATAGGGATTGTAGATAATTTGTAGATAATTTCAAACTGACGGAAAAAGTCTTACTTCTCTTGCCAGATTGCAGAGCGGGATTTCAGGTTTTGGAAAAACACAAAACTTCAAAATCTCTTCTTAAGATGAGTGTTACACTTTTCTAAGAAATTAATTTTAGAGCTTCGGGAGCTATTTTTATCTTTTGTGCTGCTGGTATTGCTTTATTATTATTAATGGTTTATTTTATCCGTTTGTGGAAGATTTTTCTCAAGTCATAAGAAACTTTTCAAATATGTTGAATCAAACTGCAATTGGAGACCGGGTGGTTTTCAGTGACGCTCCTTGGTTCTGTAATGGGTTATCACTGTAGTTTCCTTCTTTAAAAACATTTGAGTGTCTTTAGATTTTTATGTGTGAGGCAAACCTTAATTTACTTCTTTCTTTAGACGTGCATAAGATCACTCCTCATATATTTCATATCTAAACATGTCCTTTTTTTGGTGGTAATGCTTCACAAATTTGCAAAAGCAAACTTACTAAACTTTTCTGTGAGTCATATTGTTGTGTAGTGCCGGTAAACACTTAAATCTTTTGTACATTGAGTTGTTCAGTAGAAGTGATGTTGCAAGCGGGGAAAAAAACAAAAGATTTTCAAAACTGACTGTAGTGACACTATAAATCTATTTTCAGTTGAACGATTATTTTAAATGTACATTTTTCTTTACTTAAACTGTTGACGTGCAATGTAGGTAATATGTAGAACTGTTATGATATTTTCAATCTTTCTCAATATTGAGGAGAAACTTAAGCAGAATCAAAAAAGAAGGAAGTTCAGATTGCAAACAACAGCTCTTTGAAGTGGATATAATAGAGAAACAAAACTCTTTACAGTGAAAAGGGCTTCTCACAATTGTTATAGTATTTTTGTCTAGTGCCACGATCATCTTGTCTTTGATGACTATGGCCCTTTTCAAAACCACGGTTTCGGCTTTGGATTCGGCTTCAGGCTCCTTTCTTTCGTCTTAAGCCCTGAGCGCGTATACGCAAAGCACGCGCAATTGTCAAACAACCACTAGCCTGAGCCAAATCCAAAGCCAAATCCAGTCGTTTCAAAAAGGCCTATGAAGGTGGCACCAAGCAAATAGAGAATAACATAAAAGTGCAAGCATGAAACTTTTCAGCTGATGTCCTATGCTTTGTTCATTTTTTAGTTGTGTCCTTGAAAATTGAAAAAACAAAGTACAAAGTCTTGCTGTGTCTTGTACTTTCCTCTTTTTGTTGAGCGACTGCAATTGCGTGGCTGTTTTCAAAATGTTGTTATATTATGCAGGCTGTAATAGAATGCCTTTCTGTGTATGGTAGCTTGCTTGTTGTATATTCAATAACTGTTGCCCAATGAAATCGACGCTGTTCATTTATTCATCTGGTTTCAATCAATGTAATTATTTGTAATCATAAAAATGTTAAAATATATGTTTATATGGATCTTTGTAATCTGCTGTTTTAAAGAGAGAGAATTGTGTTGATTATTTATGCCATTAATATTGTGTTAGCACTTGATGTTTGCAGAAACATTTGGCATGTTTTTGACAGTAATTAATGTGTTGTACAAAATGTTCAAAAGTATCATTGAAATGTTATTTACATAAGTCAGACATTGCTTTCTTATGTAAACAACTTTTATTGACTTTTAGTGGTCAAAGAATTCCACCACTTGCTTACAGGTTCTGATTTGAAGTGTAAGTTAAATTTGCTTTGTGAATTGTGTTTTTTGGTTAGTTTTGTTGTGCAGAAAACTTTTTAGGATGAATTTCTGCTGTACTTAAATTTATATTCTACATTAATCGGGTTCAATAGTTTTGAAGATATACATGTATAGTGAATTTTGTGATTTTCCAAGCTTTTTTTAATTCAAAGTTTTTGTTGGCATCTGTATTCATGACAAGTGATCTAAAGTATTTGTTTGCATGATTGTGACTGTTGAATATTCATCTTTATGTTAATAGTATTCATAAGTTAATGATTATTCATGATTTGTCAGAATGCTGCAAGACCGTCAATATGAAGCGTCAATTAGGTGAAGAAATTGGTTCAGTTTTGAAAATCACTTGGATAAAATTACTCAATCAAGATGAAATGAGCAAACTGGAAAAACAAAGCATTGTAAATTTTGTACAATTGTATAAAGTAAGCAGATTGGTAAATATATAAATAATTTTAATCAATTTGTAACCAAATATTAACAACTTTTGATTCTTATTTGGTGAACTTCTTATCTGGGAAAAAGTACTTGCTTAATTTCTTCATTGATGAATTTTCCGGAAGAAATTAAGACAAAAACTGAGATATTTCCTTCCCCAGCTACCATTTTTTAATAGTTAACTTATTTCCTTTCTGGAGGCATGGCCAAAGTTCACTTTAGAAGTTGTACTTAGGGCATTTTTTTCCAAACCTCGGCTTTGCTTCTGGCTTAGGCTCTGGCCCTGGCCTTAGTTTGATATTGAAACACAGTGCAAAATGATCACTGCTTTGAAATTGATAATAGAGCCCATGCCCGATCCAAAGCCTATGTTTGGAAAAGGCCCCTTGAATGGTTTGTACTGGGGAGTTTCCCTTTTTATTGTTTAAGTACATAATGTTATTTATGCCTCCTTGTCAGATAATGTCTATTTTAAAAGTTGTCCTATGAGAATATATTGTTTTGACACTTGTGAACTAGAAAACCTGAAAAGATAAAAATAAAACTGATATTTTTACCAGTGTTCTGTAAACTGTGCTGTTTGGTTGGATTTTGTTTTATAATTTCTGCTGTGTTTTTAAAGGTTTATGATCCTTCTTCAAAAGGATCCTGTTAAAGGCAGTGGACACTATTGGTAATTACTCAAAATAATTATTAGCATAAAACCTTACTTGGTAAAGAGTAATGGGGAGAGGATGATAGTATAAAACATTGTGAGAAACGGCTCCCTCTAAAGTGACGTAGTTTTCAGGAAAGAAGTAATTTTCCACGAATTTGATTTTGAGACCTCAGATTTAGAATTTGAAGTCTTGAAATCAAGCATCTGAAAGCACACAACTTCATGTGACAAAAGGGTGGGTTTTTCTTTCATAGTTATCCCGCAATTTCGACGACCAATTGAGCTGAAATTTTCACTGGTTGGTTATTTTATGCATATGTTGAGACACACGTCAAGTGAGAAGACTGATCTTTGACAATAACCAAAAGTGTCCACATGAGAGTGAGTGGAAGTAGAACATATATCAAAATGTTCATCTTTAAAAAAAACAATTCTAACTTGAAAGGAAGTGGTACTTAAAGTGACATATTGCATTTGATCAGGCGAGTTGATGTATAACAGGGGTTTGAAGCCGTCCCGTTCATATGGTAGGAAAGATGTTTTAAAAGTATAGAATATTATAATGATCTACACAAATGTGCCTCGAAATGGCATGGTTTTCCTTTTATTTTACAAACTAACACGGGCGGCCATTTTGTGGAGTCAAGGAAAACCAAGCAATTTCGAGGCTTTTTTGTGTAGATAATTATATTCTACTTTAAAAACATCTTTAACGGTTTCAAACGCTTTGCATAGATCAACTTTTTCCTTTCTTCAGTGTGGGCGGGTGGAATGTGCAGCGTTGGCGGATGGTGTAATTATTAAACAGCGCCCTCTTTTGAAAAAAAATTGTTCTCAATCAGGAAATATCTGAACTTGGACAAGAGACGCACCACCCGGATGCTGCTGCAGAGCCAGCCACGGCACTGACTGAGCTGGCATAAGTGAAAGTGCTGAACACGGCACGTGATCAATTTCGGCTATTGCGGGCGTACGGCCCGGGCTTTTTCACAACTATTTTATTTTGTTGAAATTGATAATTGTGTTTATATGCTCAGTAGCAGTGTAGTCAATGAGAACTGTCCATGGGGACATAGGGGATAAAAGTAAACACACCTTGTTTGGGATGGGACAATGCGTGGTCATTGCCCTTTTCGCTGTGGCGGTACCTCGCAAAAGGGGGCGTGTCTTACTTGTACTACTCGGGGCAGTGGTGGACTGGAAGCGTCCCCCCCCCCCCACCCCACCCCACCCATATCCATCAATGTGTTCCCAGTAAATGAGTCAGTATTTCACTGACACCATGATGCCCGCCAACTCCCATGCACGATCTGGTTGACTTGCTCTATGATTGAATTTACACGGACTTTCATTTCGTGATGTAGCTGCTGTCCATTTAGAAGATCTTTGTGACTCATCGTCCAACACCCTATTTTTTTTATGACAACAATATTCTACACATTTCTAAATTTTGGTGTATCGTATTTTTGTAAGTACACATCTTGTTGTTCTCACCCCAACCATGCCTCATCAGCACAACAACCCTCTCCGTGGTTCCTCTCGTCATCATCATGGTCAGTATGGCCCATACCAGGCCTACCTATATAAGTAACAGACTGATGTGTAATAATAGTATCATTTTGACAATGATGACGGGACAGGGGGTATCCTCAAAATAGAGTCCTTGCTATGAGAAAAACCATGGAGGAAGGAAACAATACCATTTTAATCCTCTAAAGAATTCCTGAGATTCCGATTGCACAATGAGACAAAAGCCGCGAGCATCAAGTAAAATGGAAAGCGGATCCGCTCGGGATTGGCGGCGGTGTTGGCCTCGAATGCTTTAAAACATTTCTTGGCCTCTGGTTGAGGGAAGACAAACACTAAAATTACGACGCGTTCTAGTTGCTTTTATTTGATGGAAAACGTTTTGGTTGTTGGATTTCTTCGTCGCACGAGCCGGTGTCCCAGGGGAATCGGTCCGGCGCTGTTAGTGTCCCCCATTCAATGGAAAAACTAACATGCACTGCTGATGAAGAAGGATGTTTCAAAAGAGGACGCTATCACTGTACACAGTTCACCGTATGGGGGTGGGGGGGGGGGGCAGAATCTCCGGGGAACAGAATCTCCTGCCACCGAATAAGAACATTTTTTGAAAAAGATCCGGTTGAGCGGCCTATAGTATTAAGACAAAAGCATCTCTCTGGATTTGCCATTTACTTGTTTGACTATTATTATACTAGCAGGACCAGATACAATATGTTTGTATGAGCCCATCAGCGCACGCTAATTTTCCATACGGGGGAAATCTTCCACGGACCGATGTATAGTTTTTAAACAAAATTAACTTTTACACTTCGTTCACTTCTAAAAGGAATTCTAAACAATCATTTTTGTTAATCGGGTCCATGCAACTTATAGGTCATGGTCTAAGCAAAAAGAATAAGGATGGGCGATTTATTATGAGATTAGCTGTAGCATGGAGGTAGAAGTATTATAATATTTTAACCCACCCAGATCCTTGTTTAACAATATGGTGCTTGTTTTCAACAACAAAATTGCGAAACATGAGAAACTATAGTTTGATTGTCATCGTATCCTGACCCAAATTTGTTCCCTTGACCAACCGAGACAAAAGGGGGAAATCTCTCTCACTTTTTAAAAATAAATAATGCGCCAATTAATTTGGGATGTAAAGAGAATGGCGTTTTACAAAACAATTAATTTGTATCGTCATACATTTAATATTTAAAAAGACAAATAACTTGAGCTCATTCAAACTTGTTTCACAATATGAAGGAACAGCCGACGCAAATAAAATATAATTCTGCACTAATTGACATAATAAATCGATTGGTTATCACAGTTTTTCCAATGACGTCACAAATCACAAGCAACGTAATATCATACAAAAGATACAACGTTTAAATCTTTTTTTAGATTATAACTAACAATGTTTTTATACAGTGGCAGTTGAGTTTTCAACAATAGCGACTATTATTATTTTGCAATGTGGGGACTACCCCTTTTCGCACTTGGGCCTTTGTTCGCACTGTGCAAAGAAAAACCAACCGAAGTCGTCTGGTACCCCGTGTGCATTCCGCTCTGTAACAGTTGCATATCACTGAAACGGGTACCCTTTAAAAAAAGTATACAAAGTGCAGTGTGTTATTAAATGGGTTTATAACGTTAACGACGACACAAGGCTCACAGTGCACTCTATGATTCACAGGGAAACGTTGGTCATCAATAAATGTTAGTTTTCAGCAGCTAAAAAGGAAGATTCCCGTAGCTTTGTTTCGCGTTTTTCTCGTCTTGGTCGTCTCTCCCCGGCTGGCATGGGTTCCACGGGGCAGCAGACTAGTAGGTTTGTCGACTATTTTGTCGTGTGTGGACTAGATCCTTCGGCAGTTCTTCAACCGGGACAGTTTTCTGGTGAGTATTTCTTACTTAGATGATTTGTTTACCACACATAACTCAAGCAGCAGCCCCAATCATGCTAATGCACGCATAGTGCCACGAGATCCCATGACCATGGTGTACTGTTTCTTATCATGCCACCACGAAGAAACTGTAAGATGCTTTTGCAGATTGTATTTTAAGTATTTTCAAAATGGAAACTGCTATTTTTTTTACTGTTGTCTGCTGTATATTATTGACTGTACATAGTGGTTAGTGCATGTTTTACCTCCGTATGTTATTTAATAAAGTCGCAACTATTGTGACTTCTGAGAAAAATGTTGTGTTGAAGTCATTGAGTTCTGTTCTGTACAAACTATTCTAGTTGTTTTTGTGTTATACCAACAGTACTGTTAGTTAGTTCTTATCTTTATAATTATATCATGACTTTTGTTAATACTGAAATGTTCACAGTCATTCACGTTTTGATTTTAGTGCAGACGTCATTGATTGACGTAAACGTCATCAACCTCTTCACTTTTTGCGCTAAAAATCAATTGATTTTGGTTTCAGTTGTTAACCTCCGTGGTTTCAGCAGCAGACGACAAAATAACAGGATGTTGTTGGTCTTTTTGTTTTTTGAAATCTTTCATTTAAAAAGTCATGCAACCATATTCTGGGAATTTGACAGTGTATGTATGACGCTGGCGCGTGTTCATAATCATACAATTATTGTTATGTTTTGAAAAGTTTAGGGAATTTAATATTGTACGTATTTAAAAAAGTTTTTCTTTTTTTTTCTTGCTTAAATATAATATGTTTTGCACTTCACATCAGTATTCAGACACATTTTTCGGTGTCCTATTGAGCTTCTGGTGTTATTTGTTACCTTTAAAATTATCATTGCCGCAATGAAATCCCGACTGGAAAAAGGAAAGACAACAATACTGTTCTCATGAAAAGGCAGTGGGATTTGTTGTTTTCTTGTGAGGAAATGTGATTAGTCACTCACTATGAATTGCGCTGGAAGCCATGGCTGATAATCTGCCATGATACACTGGCAGGCCTGTATGCTTCGTTGTTGAAAGGGAAAGGGCACCAAGGCATTTTCTCTGTGGTAAAGGGCACCCTATGAGGAAAATGTAAATTTCTACTGGAGCATTTCAAGGGCACCAAGGCAATGGCAAGGGGCAACGAAGGCAATCGCCTTCGTTGCCTCCGTGAAGTATCAGGCCTGCACTGGAATCTCGGAACACTCAATAGTTCCCATTGAGTTGAATAAAATGATAAACAATAGTGCCAGTCTGTCCGTTGTTGTATGTTATATTTTTGTAACAATTGTACTAAATGGTAAAGGGACATTACAAGCATGAGTTCCAGTACCTGGGTGAATAGCACTGTACACGTAGTGTATGCCTGTACAAGTGCAAGCTACACAAGGGAATGTCCTCATGAATCTACATCAGCCGTCCAACTGACAAGAAAAAAACAGAGGGTGCTCCAGAGTTGTTCTGGGCATTTATAAATCTCTGTTTTGTGTGTATTTTTAAACACATCATCCGATGTGAACTGGTTAAATACCAGGCCTGGAATTACATGCCGGAGGCCATCATCGCTTCTCCTGCCCTGGTCTTGGCCTTGGTGCCCCTTCAATTTCAAAGGTTTCCCATTGTCTTTAAGATTTTTCAATGGAAGTGCCCTTTGCAAAGTTAAAATGGCCATGCTCTTTTCAAAGATGAAATGTCAAGCCTGAAATACACCTATAGGCCTACATGTTGTACGCACTTGTCATCCGCAAACTTTGTTACAGAAGATTTTTGAAGTAAAGTGTTACTAGCCGTTCTGTGTAAATAGCAAAGGGTTTGTTGTATGGAGTGCAATGATCTGCTATAAGTTTATTCTGGGAAAAAGGTTGAAAAAACAAAAACACACATAAAATCAAAGTATAATTGTACACTTTAATTTATTGTTTTCTGTTGTTTATTGTCTTCACTAATACAGCAATTGTGGAGTTGTTGATTGTTGATTTGTATAAAGAATAGAATCTTATCTCAAACTTTGCAAATATCATTGGTCCAGTGATTTAAGCTATGGTTTATACAAACGATTCAAAACTCTTAAAACCACAAAGATGATAAGCAAGCCTCTTGTAGGTATTGTGGGTAACTTACAGTAAACAACTACTGTAAACAACACTTTAATTGTACCTACCCAATGCTGTGCATTTGTTTGTACTTACTTTGTCTATTATATGACCACTGCATTTGTGAGGAAATTGCCTTAATGAACCCTCGGGCCTGAAACAAAGCTTTGAGCCTGTACCTATCTAAATTATTCAATGCTCTAAAAGAAGAGAGTTTTATATTTCAAAGAAACCAAAAGGATGAGCAATCTTAAATTGACCTCCTACATGATAGGCTGGTCCTATATCATCACTTGCTTACTGTGGAATTTTGAGCATTTGGGCCATAGAATCATAAACTGTATTGTGCTGTAAGCGTAAATTTATGCGGTAAGCATAAACTTAATACTAAATTGCTAATAATCAGAAAGCTGCCTATAGTATTGTGTTGATCTACCTTTAAATAAATCTTTTTCATTGTGAAAGTGCAAAGTGTTAAAAGCAGCTCAACAACTAATGCTCATTTGTGTTGCAGCTTCCTGGCATCAATCTCTCTTCCCCTACGCTTTAGAGCAACACAATCCATGCGCAAGTTCCAAGAACAATAAAGTTGAACAACTTCAGTAGTGCCCTGCCCTCAACCCATTTGCTTCATGCCAGTCTGCGCTATCCCATTAGTTCAGGTAAATTAGTTCAATCCAATTGCGAATAAAAGATAACAAAAGATGAGACATCGTGGAAACATATCCCAGCCATTTATCAGCGAAGGTAAACAAAAACACTTCCCATCCTTGCTGCCAACTTCATCACTTGACCAAATTGAGCAAACCCCCTTTTCTGAATTCCCCCTTCATCTAACCTCCACGGAATTCATTCGCAGTCTAAGTGACAGAGAATCCCGCGTGATCCCCTCCTTATGAGATCGGAAGACGTGCTCCGTGATTCGATAATGTGAGATGGAGTCATCCGTCGCCAGACTGACTGGCAACGTGGCCGTGTTTTCCAGGCTCGGGGGTCTGAACGTCGAAAGAAAAGAGACGAAAGGGTCGTAATACCCCAACGGCCTCAGGGATGGATTGACCCGGACAAATTCATATTATTGAGATGGGCGATCAGACAATTGAGTGCCAAATAGAAAGCGGCGCTCCCATTTGTAACTTTCCGCAAAGTACAGATCGCTTTTAAAGCTCTTAGTAAAATTGGATTCCCAATAACACACTCAATTTGTTTTTGGGTAATAAGTCTATTTAAACCCGCACCAACTAATACTCTCTGGTCATGTACATCTGACTGAGCAAATTTACTTCCTAGAAGTGGACTGATTCCAGAGGAGTTGAAGTGAGATGAATGTCTTGACTTATTATTTCCTGAAATGTGTAGTGCTAGAAACCCCACTGTTCTTAAAACCACAGGCATGCCTTACTTGCAGGTTACACAGCAAGGCCATTGTACTCAAGTCAAATTACTCCTCACATCGGAGATTAACAAATGATTAGGAAATGCATGGTACTGTAGTGTTAGATACAAATTAAAATGTTAAACAAGGGATTCTTCATAAGTGTGTCATACATGATTTACATTTATTTAAATGTCGTGTCAGTAGTCAGTCAATATGAATGGACAGTTGGACACAGTAAAATGTTTCAATGTTCAACCAAAACCCAAAGAATTTATTTTGTCCTGATGCAAATTTTACATTAAAAAAAAAAATCATTGCCATAGTGCCCTGCTGCTAAAATATATCCAATTTAAACAGCCTCTAGTTACCAGGCAAGTTTGTTGGTCTCGTACTGAGCTAACTGTTTTAGCGTGGCAAAGGTCCTGGGTTCGAATCCCACCCACCCAGGTAATATGCCTCAGACATGGATTTTGTTCACAGGACTCTGGAAAGTACTGAGGTTGCAGTGTTTAAAAGTTGAAACACATTGGTGTAAGCTTGGGCGATATTGATTTATTTTATTCACGATATATCGCTGACAATATATCGCGATATTCAATATAATCGCGATTAATTAAATTTGACATCATCAGTCTTCAAACTCCCAGTGAAAGTTGCAGAAGAGACAGTCATAGCATAAGAGAGGTGTTCTAATGACCTATTCTTTTGATTTTACTCAAAACCTAGCAAGATGTCTCAGCTAGGAAATACATCACGATATTGCGATACTTAATCGATATCGCGAAATATCGTGATATATCGAGATATATCACGATGTATCGATATTTCGATTAAAACCGAATCGATCCGATATCGAAATCGTTTCCAAATTAGTATCGCGATATTCGATAATATCGTGGTATCGCCCAAGCTTACATTGGTGTAAGAGTAAAATTTAAATAATAATCAAGATGCAAATTTAGTGAATGTTTTTATTAAGAGGATTTTCAAACTTCAATTATTTAAAATTTCAAAGTTGTTGTGGTTGGATTGTTGCCAGGTAATAAGTTGTTGAAATGTTATAGTGAAATGTTGTTGACCGGGTATGAGTGTCGAATTTTCGTGTTTGACAAGTTTTCCTGTCCCAGTGTCAACAGCTGATTGAACTACCTGCAATCTGTTGGGATGTTGCCAAAAAATCTGTTGTCGTTCAAAGGTTAATAAAAAATTCACTGTATTCAAATAAACAAGATGATGCAAGTGAGTATTCTGCGATTGCCCAATCCAAATTCATACAATGGTTTTCCATTTCTATCGTGGAGTGCAAAGCTTTAAACCAGCAATTTTTATTTCACAATAGTTGAATTGTCAAGAAACAAAGTATTATATGCAAAGTGAAAACACTCAAACACCCTTTGTGATCTTACCTACTAAACAGGTCTCTCTCAAAAGTACTGGAAACTGTTTTTGTTGAAGAAGGGGTAGCATGCTTTCCATTTAATATCAGTTGTTCTGCTCTTCTGTCGTAAAGTTGATCTCAATGTGTGTTGATCAGTCGCCTGCAACAAATTGTCCACATCATCATGTTTGCTGACAAAGCAACAGAATTTTTTTTATCAAGTTTAAAACAATTTTGTTTGTATCTAACCTAAGGGAGAAAGAGACGAATATTATTAAAAAAATTATAGATGTATTGATTTTTAGAAATGTTAGTCATTTGAGTCTTTGTGCAGGTTATTTTTTTGTATTTTTAGGGAAAAACAGTTTTAGTTCTCTCGTCTATACATTCAAACGAACCTCAGTCGATGAAGGCTGCTTTTAGTTGACCTAAGGTCCTAAGAACTCGACCGATTCTCATTTTAATATATCCTTATAGAGAGAACTAATCAATTCGGCCTGAAGGTAAACTTGACCATCGAGTTAAGAGTGATTAATTCTTGATCACGATAGAAGAAGTCTGTCCGAGGAAGTTAATGAAACGGTCTGATGAGTGGAATGACCGAAGTAAATGGAATGCACATCATAATTTCTAGTGATAAGATACTTACGGCTGTTATTGCATATTATTTAAATGGTAAATTTGTGTTTTTTGTCAGCGTAATGTTGAGTTATAATATAGGCAAAGATAGATGCAACAAAAGTCACTTGTTAAAGTTTCAGCTGAACAAAGTGTCTACTTATTTTTCAAAACAGCAAAAAACTTTTACAGTATTTTCATCAAGAATGTTGAATCCATCCGCGCTGAGCATGGTGACAGCGGTTACCAATCACATCTCTGGGCGCAGCATTAACATTTCAATCACCAAAACTCACAAAATTTTATTTTTTTGAAATCCTTTTTTTGATTTCTAATCCACGGGGCACCTCAGATGAAATAATTTTGCAGTCTGATGCTTTATAAATTATCTTATCAGATCCTATCTTTATAACAAGGAGGCTTTGGGATAGAAATTACACTTCTATTTAAAGACATCACCATTGATAGTGTTATAGTACAAATATTTATTGTTTCGTTTGATCAATCTGAATTCCAGTTTGTTACCACTCCTGGTTATTACACTGTGCATGACCTGCCCTCTCTTTATTTTCAAATGCACCGACAAGATTTACTGAAATACTCTCTGTAGTAATGACTTTTCCCTCCCATAATACAAGAAGGTTTTTAAGACTTGATCTCTTTTAAAGCTCAAGCTCGATGTGTATCAGGAAAAATGTTATTGGATGCAGAGCTCAATGGTTCCTTTGTACCAAGTTGCATTCATGAGAGACGACATAAACTTCATCAATCGACTAAATGAATTCCTAGGGTCCTTTTCTTTTCATTTTCGAGAGATTTTGGTTCTGCGAACATCTGCTGTTTGGAATATTAACAGCAGCGGCATAGGTACACTCTTGATTCCCTGTTGTTGCCAGAGGTTATGGAACATTAAGGAAAGAAGTGAAATGTGCATTTTGACTTGTCACGTTGTGCAAGTGTATTTTTTTTTAATGAGAATTCCATATGTGTTTTTAGAGCTTTCCCAACTCAACTTTGGACTTTGGCATCCTGTCGGCTTACGTGGAAAGTTTGGTGTTTGATGTTTGTTGAGATGACCCTGGAACAAGTGGGATTTATCATTGCAGGGAGATTAAAAAGATTTGAACGATTCAGAAGATTGAGAAATAGGTTTAAATTGAATGATGAAATGATTAGCTTAAATATTAAAAAAATACTTGAAACAAAAGTAGTTTTAAGGCTTTTAGCTTAAATATTCAAAAAATACTTGAAATAAAAGTAGTTTTAATACTTGATACTTCTTCATTGCCTTTGTGCCTTTAAATAACAATACCTCTCTGTTATTTCTGAGAGTTAATAAGTATCTTTTAGTTGTTTGGTATTGAATTAGTATGTACTTCGCATAGAGCTTTTTTCAATTAGAACAGCTCAATATGAAACTGTGTGGATAGTTTATTTTAAAATGTTTGATTCTGGTCTTGTGGCAAATTTTCTGGCCCAGTAAAAGTTTTGAGCTACAACCCCTGCGGTTCTTTGTTACACGCCTCTACTACCCAGTTCGTGTCTCTGCATGTTGATGAAGAATGTTTTTTACATAACAATCTCCAGTAAGTGAAACCATAGACTGAGGTCTTTTACATGAGGCGTGGTGAATATCAAATTCAATCGGAATCTATTATTAAACGAATATCATGGTCTATCTCAAACATCTGTTGAAAAACCCCTAAAATATTCCTAGAGTATTCCATGCTGCACATCTCTGTAATTATTCAATTAAGTAGGAATATAGACCATGTAGATAGTTTCTCTGTATCCGATTTTAGGATTTTCTCCGAAAATCTTTTTGTGCCTCCAAATATTCTTGATAGAAGGAAAGTCACAAGAGAAAGAAAGTGCACATTGTGTCCTAACCTAAACCTGATATCAATTTCTGGTAACGCACATTATCTGTAAACCTCCTGTATTGTAAAATCCGGCAGAATTGAGAAAGGTGCGTCCTTTCTCTGTGCTGGGAGGTTCTGGGTCTGAGGGGGAACCAGGGCCCAATTTCATAGAGCTGCTAAGCAAAACAGTTTGCTTAGCAAGACATTTCTCCCTTGACAAAGACAGGATTACCAACAAAATTTCCATTTGTTGCATATTGCTTGTTACTGGTATTCAGCTGTTGTTTGCTTATCCATGAAAATCCTGGGCCCTGGGCTTGCATGCAGTTTTTTCAGGAATATTTAAATTCATCAAATCTCACTTCTGCAAGGGGGACCTTTACTTGAGGGAAGTAAAAACTCAAAGAGCATCATGGCAATGAACAGGGGTATGGAGGCAATTGGGAATATAAATTTCTACTATTGAATGATTTATGAATTATTAATCAGGCCCGCAAGGGATGTCCACATATAATACAAAAAACCTTTGTCTATGACCAGAACAGAAATATAGAAAGTTATTAAATCATGTACAGCTGCGCCAGGGATATCTCTCTAAGCCTGAAAAGCCATGCAGCTCTTTTTACGCTTGAAAGGTCTCGAAAAGCATTTTATTGCCGTTATTTGAAAGCCTTCTCCAGTCAGCTTTGTTTGAAATTCAGTATACGGTACGACCGGAACAAAAGAGTGCCGAGTCCGCTGGGTAAAACCCATCGTATTATTTGGCAATGACGTCTGATGTAATACCAACACAGCTGCAGTGGGTACCTTTTGTCGTGCGCGTGTGCCCTTTGTCTATTCGAATGGTTGGACTTCGAATTGTTGAAGAGTGAAGGGGGGCGTATAAAGTCGTTGAGGAAATTGCCCTGAAATAAAGTGGATGACTGCTAGTATGAAAGCTTTGTTGTTGAACACTGACGCACAATACCAAAATGGATTTAGACTTTCTTTATACATCCTTGCAGAGAGAGAAAAATTTACATGATAAAAGTCATCTTGTCACCTTCAGATCCTGGAGGGGAATGTTTATCATAACATGTTGTAATACATTTATTTTCAGATGTAGGAGTCATAATGCTGTTTGTGGGGGGAATTTAAATCCCTGTTCTAATTGTGAAATATTGAACATTCAATTGTAGATCTCAGATTTAGAACAGTCGTCATCATTTTAACTTTGCTGGTCGAAACGTTGGGCCATAAAATATATTTTGCAATATAATATTTTGCAATATACCTTAGGTCCTTTTGGTTGGTAAGCAATTTGCAACAGCTTTTTCTATTTGCTAAAATTAATATCATTACAGTACACAGTGTCTTATGTTTGCAGTTAAATGCAGTTAAATGTAGTCTGCCTCTAAAGGGGATATTATCACCATGCTGGTACATGTATAGCCTTGTCCAAGGCTCTTTTTAAAGGAACACGTTGCATTGGATCGGTCGAGTTGGTCTTTGAAAAGCTTTTTTAACCGTTTGTTATAAAATGCACATGGGTAGAAAGATGTTGTAAAAGTAAAATACAATAATCTACACAAATATGCCTCCAAATTGCGTGGTTTTCTTTTTACCTTGTACACTAACACGGCGGCCATTTATGGGAGTCAAAATTTTGACTCCCATAAATGGCCGACCGTGATAGTTCGCAACGTAAAAGGAAAACCGTGCAATTTTGAGTGATACTTGTGTAGATCATTGTATTCTACTTTTAAAACATCTTTCTAACCATATGCATTTCATAACAAACGGTTTCAAACGCTTTTTATAGACCAACTCGTCCGATCCAAGGCAACGTGTCCCTTTAAGCAAGCACTGGCCCGCTCTAAATTCACAACATAGCGTTTGACGACGACGTGCATTAGAGTACTGGCACGGTATATAACAGTACTTGATACCGTAGGGTCAAAGCATGTTTTTTTTAAGGTTTTTCAACCTAGTACAACAAAGCCGAAACAGTTGCGGCTTCTCTTTTGGGCAAGGCTAGTACATGTACTATAGCAGCCATTCTCCCTAGAATGTAAACGTCTATGATAAGCCTATATGAGTTGCACACAAATCAATAAATTATGATTCTCTTTTAGTAGACTGACAATACCGAAATTCTAGTTATTTTTGAGACACAATGCTCGATCAATGAGGAAATGACATTCGCATGTGCCTGTTCTAGTGGTTTTCTCATGCCATTGCAATGCATGGATCTGAACGGTGCAGGCACTGTCTTTATGTAAACACTGTTTGTTTTGTCATGCTAGAAGGTCATGTGTTTGGCTTGGAATAATAATTGTACAACATGTAAGACTTGATTTTTTTTTTAGCATGTTGGAAGACAGAAATTTCAAAGCCACATGGTGGACGGATTTACTGGAAAGTTACATTTTACATCGTACAATGTACATGTAGGCCTACTTGTACATGTACATTGTACAGTAAACACAATTCAATGTTTAAGGTACCATTTCTGTGCTGAAAGTGAAAGTGTACAAAGTCATGTATGATGTGTACATGTAGGCCTATATGTGTATGCTGATTGCAGTGCACTAATAATGTCAATAACACATGTTTTGCGATGTACAGTTTATACACACATGTACATGTACAGTGTACTCTATGTTGCCACAAGTTGGAAACTTTTTCATCTCACTTGTAAAATAACATACATCATGTACAGTTCCTTGTGTACATGCAGTATGTACATGCAGTACCGGTATGTACATGTGTACGTTAATGCATTTCACTGTATACAAACAGTACCTCCCAGAATGGATGTATCCTAGAATGTACTGTACAGGTGCAATGTTATGTATTCTGTACACTGCAATGCAGTATGCATCAGAGGGATTGGGATTAGGATTGGAATGGGGGGGGGGGGGGCGTGTCACTACATCAGAAAAATTAGATCATGGATGAAGATTATGTTGAGATTTAGGTTAAAAGAACGATAGGTCCCCGGTAAAACCAGTAAAGAATCACATGATTACAACTGTTTAATTCTAAATTTGGTCGCATGATGTCATGATCGCATTATGAAATACAAGAGACCTGGATTCGAAATCAGTGCAGAACGTGGTTTTGAGAGTGTGTCAGGTTGCTCAACTGATCAAAGGTTACAGTGTGTAGAACAATTGGATTGAATGATGTCACCGCAGATGATCAAAGGCCAGGTCAGTGAGTAAATGACTCTGAATGGATTGATAGTGAATGTTTGCTTAGAAGATTGTAAATGTACTGGTTGTTTGAAATGAGATGTTATGGTTTACACGTGCAACCGACCATTTCAGAAACGGTTACATGTTTACAAAATAATCGCAAACGCACAGGCTTAGTCACAAGCATCTGACAAGCTCTGAACACAAATCACCTTCATGAAAATGTATCAAATAAAAGTTGCAAACAGAATGACGTTATTTTGTGAACACTAACATCATAGGGCCTAAAGTAAAAATAAAAAAATTGTATTTAGATAGTTTTGCCAAAATGTTCTCATAATTATAGCGACGTTCTGACCTAAATATTTATGGTTATTGTTTTATTAAATGAAGATCTATCAATATATTTTGCACCGATGATAAACACAGTATGCATATAATAAATTGATAGACAATTCAGATAAAGCCTCCTGTTATATGGTGTTATCCAACAGGGTCTTGACAGGAGAGTTAAGTCTGCTCCCCTTTTGATGGCAGTGTACAATCAACCTAGTATTCCTGTTGAGATGCACACAGGGTACATGACTAAGATTGTGGCAGGGTTTTGGAAAGTTTACTGTGGGCAAGAACAGCACCTGTAAATAAACAATGAAATACCACACAGAAAAGGGAGCATTTGCAGATCACTTCAATAAACAATAGTGGCTTAACCAGACATCTTCATTGTGGGGGGGGGGGGGGGTTAGAGGCATATAGACATATTTAGGGAGACCATCCCTCATTTGGGGGGGGGTAAGGGGGGCAAGGGTTCCTGAGGTCACAGTGGATGCTGCCCTGCCCCTTGCTTTAGAGTTTATACATTGATGAACACCAAGCAACAAAAGGAAGACATTTGTACAATGAAAATGGTGCTGGTTCATCAACACTATGTAACAAATTGGGGGGGGGGGGGGTGGTAAACAATAAATTAAGCATTTGTGAAGAAGGGGGCATACATGTGATGCCTGCCCTCCTGGTATTCTTGTAAAACAAGGGAAGCTTATTATTCAAAGATTCTGTATACTGTCAGGTCATACATTTACTGTGGGTCATGATATGTAATGGGTGGCATGTTTGTCTTTGCTCTATGTTTGACATTATTACAACACTGTTTGATTGGTACTAATTGCAGTTGGCACCATTGGTGCCACTTCCATCCTTAATGGCATTTTTAGTAGCACTGGTAGCTGAATACAATGCATTAGGTTTATTGATGTAAGGCATTTAAAGCTTACTGAGAAAGAGGTGGTTTATTGATGCAGGGCTTATTGGGAAAGAGGTCGCTGACCCCTGGCGTGATCCTTTTACGGAGAAAAAGAAACAGTACATAAACTGTTGAGGGACAGGTATGGAGTGTAGAAGCATAGGGCAAGGTCTGGTCCTTGCTTTCTGCATGGAGGAAAGAAGGAACAATGACAGTACATTTATACAGCAAAATAGTATGAACCCATGCCGATGGCATTAACTGCGGTTGGTTGTTTAAACATGGAGGACAGGAACATGAAGTGAAAACTCAAGGCTAAGTTCTCAGACTGTTTGTTTCTGTAGTGTAACAAATATTTGGCGATCTCAGTCTTGTGTTCTTTTCTTGGGTTTTGAGTTTCGTGGTTTCTTATTTGAAGAGCACGTTCAGGGGTTTTATCCCTAAGTTTCAAGTTCATTTTTCAAGTTAGTTCTCAAGTAAGACACTATGAATTTACCATTGTAAAACAAAATGTTGGCTTATATAACAATGTTCCTGTATATATAAAGAGGTATTTGGCCAGTCCCAGTGATCTTTTTACTGTACTAAAATTATACAACCACAGAAAACCAGTTTTTATGTATTTTTATTTGAGTGAAAATTGCATCGCGGCAGCTACCACACAGTCCATTTGAATATAATGCTGTTCAAAACAAAATATCAAACAAAAATCTGGGGTAAAAAAAAAAAACCAAGAACAGAACTCACAAAGCACAATGCCACTGAATGGAGCATTTCTTTTTAGCTCTTGAATTGAAGGGGTGGCCTAAATATGACAGCTCAGTAGCCTATAAAGAGGTTTATTGAGGCTGTATAAACAAGCTTGACTATTATTGTGGTTAGAATGATGCATGTCAGGTTATTGTAGTCACTGTTTGACAGCTGTGGTTATTTGTGCATCTTGACAGTAAACCCTTGTCATATTATTACAATTTTTTTTACTTGTCAGTTGGTGTTTTTGGTCTGAAAACAAGCGGTATTCCTTTATCGTCTATCACCGGAGACAATCGATGAGCTGTTATTATTTTTTGTTTACATGCATAAACGACAGAACACAATTGCTGCACATTGTATTTCTACATGGTGTTGTACGTATGTACAAGCTCATTTTGAACTTCAATGTTTTGTTCTTGTTTTCGAGCAGCTGCCTTTATGGAGAAACATTCAGTGTTTGTTTTGTTATTTTGTTTTTAGCCTGTTGTTATGATATGCTACAGTTTCTGCATAAAGGCTTTCAATTTGTTATCTTTTTAAAATACAGATCTATAGAGAGAAGTCTGTGGTCTTTTCCTCTATAGTAATACACAGCAATGACATTGGAATGGAGATGTATTAATTATGCACATTTCTACCTTAAATACTAGGGTCTACATTTTCATGCTGTGTTAAAAAAAAAATCCACTCAAGATGGTGAATGCCCACCAGGTCACTGCAGAATGCAGATTTCTCTACCTTCAGGTTTTGCATTAAAAACAATTACATTAATTTAAACTCGTACCCTAATTTCCTCTCTTCAAAAGATAATTTTTTGAAAGGAAATTGTCAGCTATCTTTTTGAATGCCTGAAGACTTAAACCTCATTTCTATTTTACTTAAACGAATTCATCAGATTTGTTGGCGCCAGCCCCGGTTGGGGGGGGGGGATTTGTAGCTTAATTTACATTTGTATGCTCACTGTCGGGTTAAGTTGTCAACATTAGTACGTGTCATTTTATCTTGTAACTTACTAAGACAATTTAGACTGTCTTCCTCTTAGCATACGTGCCTTGGATTATTCTGAGCTTATTACTAGCTGTAGGCTGGAGAGGCTATTGCCCCTAAATTGGGTTGGTCGTTATAGTACTGAATAGATATTGTACCCAAATATAAATTGCACCCATATCCAAATTGTACCCACATAAAAATGGTACCCAAATTAAAATTGTACCAATTGGGTTCATAAACACCCTTTGCACAGGAAAATGGTCCAACTTAAAAGTGTAAAACATGAACACACTCTTGGTTAATAACAATATGGTAACAAAATTGTAAATGAGTCACATACAGCCTACACGATTTTAACAAAAATCTAACAAATGTTTCTAAAGAAATGTTAATGAAATATTTCATTTAAGAAATATAAACAATTTCTGATGATCGTTCATCTAGAATTGGTCTTTTAAATTTAAGAAAAGGTTAGGCCTATTGGATCAGTGTACATAATACATGTGTACATGAAAGATCTATGGATGTAGGCAGTTTCAATATTTTCACCTTCGTGAACAGATTACATATTTTATTCATCATAATACGAGAACCAAATCCTCCTCAATTCCTCGCCATTCCCTCTTCAAGATTATGCAAATCTGGAGAATGAGTCAAGTGTTGAGTTCGTCCACAGGTCATCGTGATACAAGGTGGACGTCATTCAACGTACGATGGCTGAATGAAAGGGGGGTTCTCTAGCACTAAGCAGCAATACAAGCAATCAGGTGTTGGGAAAAATCCCAAAAATTAATTTTTGATGAGTGGTCAGAAGATGGTGCGCTTATAAAACAAGGCCGTACTACGCTAATAGAGTGTGGGAAGTGCTTTTGGATTGGGGTCACACAAGGGACAATGGATGTTTGCGTTTGCAGGTTCCTTACGTGATGAGATGATATTCTATTCTCTCTTAAAGGGATGGTGTATGTTGGGTGATTAAAAAAAAATTAAAGACAATAAAAACTTAGAATTGCGCCATCTTTTTCTAGTATGAAACATCTTGAGAAACGTTCCAAATCAAAATAAATTTAGTTATAGAAAAAGATGTAAGTTTTTATCCCTCAAAATTAGAATCTAAGAAACAATTCTTTTAGTTTTAGAATTGTTTCTCAGATTGTGTATTCCTTTTAGGTATTATTTCTTCCTGTGTGGACATAAATCGCTCCGGATTCTGGTGATATCTCAAAAACGTGATTACCTTTTGAAATGAAATGTCAGTTTATTGATACACTATATTTATATAGGATTAAAACAATCAAACGGTTCAAAAAACCAACCATACTTTACCTTTAAATATCAGTTAGCGGGATACCTTATTTGGTAGGTTAATATATAAATTAGTTGTCAACTTGAAAAAGGGGGGAAATGTAAGTACTATGTAATGGACTTATATATTCATTGGGCACAGTGTACATTAACAATATTGATGTTTAGTGCACACTTACTGTATACCATTACACATTGATTGGATTGATTTTTCTTTCCCTGACATTATTTTTCTATTTTGTTCTCAAAATCAATTCTTTGGAAGGACTTCAGTAATTTTTTGTAGAAATTAATGGTTCGTCATGTTTTATTTGTAAGCGCTTGTTAAAGTGATGTTTCTCACATGATTTTTTAATTTACAAAAATTGTTTTGCTATGTTTAAAAAAAATTTCCTTTTTTTGTCCTTTTCTTTTTTAAACGATTACCTATTCTCAGTCAGTTTCCCTTGCAGTTTATTACTTGATATCTTTGAAAAATATGTCTTTTTTTTTAATACGGAAATGAGATACATTTTCATTGATTGGGAATGCATCAACAAAATCAAAATTTTTATTTAACCCACTGTATTTATTCCCTTAAAATTTAATTTTATTATCCAAAATGACCTTGATTGGCCATAGTTTTTTTTTTTTAATTTTCACATTTGTATCTATGCCAACACCACTTGGCATAAACAGACATTCCAAATTATATTTTTTTTATTACAAATTTGCATAATTTAGCCCTTGACTCACTTTGTAATAACTGCATAATAAGGAACCAGTCACCGTTTCTAACCGCTGTATGACATTGACATTTGCCTGGACCTGGCCAATGAGTAATAAGGAGTCTCGCTTTAGTAATCTCACATTGGACATTTCTAACCACTGGCTGGATCGGGTTGGGTTTTGTGTAGTCGGGGCGGGGGGGGGGGGGGGGGGGGGGGGATGGTAGGGGGGCTTTAAGATGATGATTCAAGTGAAGGTACTTATACTTATAAGGACGTAACTGGAGGATATTAAGGTCGTAAAAAATGATATTTCCAAATAAGTGAAGTAACTTGTCTTTTGGATGAACTGCAAGTGCACCCGCAAAGTGCACTCATTCCTGGTTGGATTTAAAGATGGTGATTCAAGTGTGGGTACTTATACTTATGAGGATGAAACTAGAGGAGTTTACGGCTGTATTAAAATAATATTGTCCAAATATGTGAAGTATCTTGTCATTTAGTAAAACTGCAACTGCACTTATGAGCTCAATTTCACAAAAATGATGCTTTGTAACAGAATTAGGTTTCCAGCTTTATAACCAATGTACAAAGTTTAACTGTATCCTGCTTTAAAGTTTCGCTTGGCAGAAAAATTATAAGCAGTTTTTTTCTGCTCTTAAAAGCAGCTCTATGAAATTGGGTCCTGGTTTAATGGGCCCCATATTGTGCCTTGAGTACATGTATGTTAATCAATCAAAACAATTGATTAGCATTGGTAAGATCTACAAAAATAGGTTCAAAGGCATTTTTACCTAAAGAACAACAATTATTATTGTAGAAAATCCTTAAGCACAAATTTATGAGTTTGCAGTCTCATTTTGAAAATGTCTGTAGGGAATTTGTTCCATTAGGTGATGCTCTGAAATTTGCAACGCATGGCGGCCATGAATATTGGAGTTAAGTTCATTCAGGGAGGGGGGGAGGGAGAACACATGTATGTGGTTAAACGTTGGTCGCAAAACGTAGGTTGCATGATGATGACTGATGTTACCAATTTAGTAACAGATTTTGTATCAGATCTGTTCATTGAAGAGTTTGGTTATGAAAGACAATAACAACATGTACACTAAGGCTACTATTGGCTGGCGCTTTGGCTTGGTCACCATGGTAACATGCATTGCATGAAGCGTAGGCTGACCTTAGCAACGACCACAGCCATTAGTAGCTAATTCGGGCACCAGTCCAATGTACATGTAAACCACACAGCACTTGACCTTGTATTATGGGACATGGACTCTGCTCACCAAGTCATGATATGTCCAGCGTTTTTGGCAGAGATCTGCCAAGATAAACACACTCTACTGACCTGTTCATGCCGAAAGCCCACCCATTGTTGTTTTTATAATATATTATTTCAATAATATCATTTGAAGATTGTTTTCACCATATAAGGCTAGGGGGTGATCATGTGGTGTATCCACGCAGGAAACCCTTATCAGATTGCATCGGAATTGCATATTAGCCCGAGAAAAAGAAAAAAATGGAAACTGAAGTTCTGGTACATTCTTCACATTCCATCTTTTCCTTCTTATGTTTCTACTGTGACCCTTGACCCTTTGTGGTGTAAACAAAGTCAATTGTAACCAGTCATGTTCCTTTATGACAGGTATACCTGCTGAAAGATTGCAAAAATTCCTTGAAGATCACATGATATTGATATGTTGTGCTTTGAGAAAGCTATACACGTTTGTTTCACAAATAACATTTTTTCGTAATGCTGGGAACTTGTCACTCAAAACACTGCTCGATCAATTTCATATACAGAAATTTGAATGGGATATGATCATACTACAGACCTGGCACTGCACAAAACTCAATTAAACTCCATTTGTTGATTGTTGTGCGATACAAGTTTAATACAATCTGGAGAATGTAGATCATCTGAGTAATCATTATAATTGTCATTTTAAACTATTGATAACAATTACAGTGTACCTAATGTACTATACACTCATTAACGCTGGTGGAGTCACCATAGTAATGTAGTTCATTTACCGCGAAACTTCACATAGAAACTGGTGATCTAGTTTTATTGTGGCCGTTAAGGGTAAGTGAGTAATGGCCGTAACGAGAATCCATACCATTGGTGCCATGGGATCTAGTCTTCAACCAAAACCCAATCACTATAAACTTAATGACGTTCGTCATGGCAATAAAGTGGCGATCCGCATTAATACTGTAGTACTAAAAGTTAATGATATTTGCGACAACATGAATCACTGATTTTGTAGAAAGGAATTAAAAATTGGGCGTTACATAAAGAAAATTATGCATGTACAGTATACATGCTTTATGTAAAATGTGTTGTGCATAATGGGAGCTCATGCGTGTTACTAAATATAACGCCAGAAAACTTACAAAGACTTCAAGAGAATCAATTACCATAGCAACTTGTTTTACTTGTTGGCTTCATTTGTTCATAATTATGACATTTTGTATTGTGTCTTCTTTAAAAAACAAAACATTTCAATGCTTAATTGGGGGGCCGGGGAAGGTATAAACACAGATAATTTGTTTTAAATACAACTCCTTTTTGATGCAAGTTAAACTTTGTACACATCAAGCATGCAAAGGCAAGGAAGGTCTCTTCACTGCCGTCTTACACAGTAGTCAGAAAATGCAATCCAAAACAATCTACTCGTAGAGATTTGTCATTCTACAATTCTAATACAGAGAGCAGAAAGTCATCCGATAGCCTGGAGATATTTTCTAAACAATGCATTCCAAGAACATTTCACAAGATAAGAAACAATGCCAGGAAGGATTGATTCCACCTTGATCAGTTCCTGTTTCAGTGGGAAAGGTTGTTAACATTTTATTCATGGAATGTAGTATTAATAACGGCAAGGTGTGGCTTGTTCTTTTGTGCATAAATATTTCAAAAAGAAAAACTTCAAGAAGCAACCAGCTTGACTACTCAAACTTGAATTATCCAACTGGAGAAGTTGCTCTTAAGATTTTACTTTTAACTAAAAGTAAAGTTTAGAAGATAAAAAGTCAAAATTTCTCAACAGAATACAGGATCTATATTTAGAGTTTATCAGAGCACCCATTCAAATATACCCATCACCCACGCCCGGAACGCCCATCAAAGATCCTTTCCTTCCTCTGTGGTGCACCCCTAGTAATCCTGGGTTCCTTAATCATCATCCAAAACCATCTTCAGTTACGGTTTCTTGTTCTCTTGTTTTTTATGTCCTGAAGTTTTGAGGGAAAAAAAACAAACACAAATTTATTTTTAAGGTCTTGTACCCTTTCATCGGAGCACGTTTTCTGGTGCTTTTAAAACGTGTTTGTGACGTTTGTAGAATTGAAAGGCTTCTGTACAGTGAATTTGTGGAGTATTTATGGAATAGAAAGTGTTTCGTTCTAGACAGGGAACTACAAGTGCAGGAAACCTTAGGTCTTTCACCATCATGCTGTGTGATGTGTTGTCATTATCGATAAGAAATTGGATTTTTTTTTTCCAAAGAGAAGTGTGACTGAAACTTTGTTGGTTGGGATTCTGTATACGTACTGTGCACTGTAGTTCTTCATGTGCTGATGATGTGTCACTGATTAAGTTGAAACTGAATACACCAAAAGACAAAGCCTTGAAACTTTGTCTGTAATCTAGATCAATAAAATGTAAGATCAACATACATTAACAGACAATATTGACAATCCCATGCGGAAAGCTGCGTAGTATCTATTTTTATTATCAAAAATTATCAACATAAAACATCTTTAAAATAAATTGTCAAGTTTATCAAATACAGAATCTTCCATGAAAGCTTTGCTTCGTGTACTTGCATTTATTATCCGATGTTGCAAATTCTGAGATATTATTTGATGACCATCCGTCGTGGGATGTGAGATGAAGAAAGCGATCATCAGTTACTCATTTTGCGGATGATAACCATGAAGAATTTGAGAGAAGATAAAACATGAATAGCATTCCCAGATGAGGTACATGGGTAGGGTATACACTGTCATGTACATGTACAGCCTGTAGTGACTCACTGGATAGTTGGCATTGCAGGAACATCCATTATTTATACTCGCTGTCAGATTGTGATTGATAAGGACTGTCAAAGAGAGTCTACTTATGACACTACTGCAGTTGGCTTTTTAAAGGGAATTAAGTTTGCTGGTTTGAGTTCTTAGTGATGCCTCTGGTGTGTTGTGCCCTTTAAAGATAGTCTAATGGGGTAGTTTTAAGAATGTCTCATGATGGAAGTGCCCTTTGAATAAAGACAGTTTCTAGGGCCCTGGGAAGAAGAAGATTTAAGTTCCAGGGTTTGGTTCGGTCGAGTAATGGTTATTTTGAGAACTGAGATCTTCTGGAGAAAAGGAATTTTAATGTGAGAAGACCGTTGACGCCATCTTGGAGGGAAAATGATAGGTAATGCACAGTTAATATGTGTGGCGCACTGAACCAACTAAGAAATGTACTACATTTGTACCTTCTTTGAGCTCCACCCAGGGCGCCCTACTGAAATGGGCATTATGGGCGTTTTTGGTACATGATGTTTGTGGCCAGGGCCACTATGGGCATTTTTGTGCAAGCAGCTTGTGAGCGCTACATGTATGGGCATATTGTATCTAGCGGCTTGTGGCCATGAAAAAAAAGAAAATGCATAGCAGTTTTGCTATGCAAAAATTTTGGAGGAAATCGTTCCCTGTCTTTTTCGGAACAAGCTACTTGTGGCCGCTATGGATATTTTTAAACAAGCCACTAAATAGGGAATACTTACGTGAAACCTTCAAATGTGCAACATTTACATGAACTGTGAAAAGAAGTGCACAATATTTGCTTTGGTCTGACTAATTGAACCTAATATTGTGTCAAGTAAACTGACATTTAGAATCTAATTAATAATATCGTTTCAATTACTTCCTTTTTATAAATATTGCTCCTCCAAACTGAAAAGTACCACCTGGTCAATTTTCATTTGTGTGTATTAACAACAATTACATCACCTCAAGTTGCTGATTGCAGACTTTGTACTCCAAGTTTGTGGAACAATAACGAGGCCTATTTATTGCCATCCCAGCCAGCCACGTTTGGGCCCCTCTAAGACAGCTGTATTGAAGCCCTTACTCTTACCCTACAAGTGTAAACGCTGAAATGTCAACTGCTTGTGTTTTTAGAAAAAAAATGTGGGGGTGGGAGAGTAAGAAATAGAGACCCTGGAGTTTTATATATCGGAGCAGGGGGTAATTGAGGAAGTTGGCTGTCGCCATACGGGACTACATGTAAATGGGCATTGAATTAGGTTTATCTTAGCTGCATGTTTTGAGCACGTTTTGTATCTAATTGTACTGTTAGAAAATTGGCTGTGGCTTGGACCTTGCTTCAGGGTAGCCACTTCAGGCAGCAGCCAGGTCCAAAGTCACTGAATAAGGACATGGGAACCTTGTGTCTTTAGAGTTGACTTTTGAGGTATGCAATGTTCAGAGGATGGTTTTTGCTCAGCGGTTAAAGAAACTCTGGTAGGGCATTATTCATCGTTTTCCACTGTGTGAACTTAGCTTATACACATGGTTTACATGTTCATATACATCATGGGGGCAGACTATGCTTTGGTACCCGGCCATAGGTCGTATCCGAGTTAGTGGTAGAGCTTCTGCAACGACTGTTGACGCAAGTCAAGCCCTAGCTCCATACCCGCCAATTTTAACAAATCCTCAGTGTAGAAAAAAAAAAAAACCCCACAATGGCTGCATCAGCTGCATGATTCCAATGACTGCTCAACTCAAATGAAATTATATTCCCTGGTATCTATGGTTACCGGGGAGTTGTGTAAACTGTAAACTCTCACTATACAGGAAGGCTGCAAATGTTTACTAGGGAAGAAATTAGACTGTTACCAGGAAAGATCATGAATAGTTACCAGGGAAGGGATTTGCATACTCGTGGAAATGAATGAAAATCTAGCCTTTTCAAATTTGAAAAGTAAGCGATAACATGATGAATCACTGGCGTGTCAAGCAGGCCTGATATGAAGTAATGAATCAAAGTTCAGAACCGCTGAGTCCTGGACAATATTAGTGAGGTTGTTGAACTGCTGGCATGAGGTCTTGGTTATGGGTCTAGATTATACAGAGAAATGTCATTATGATGAGCAATGAATCAATTCGCTGTCAGTGAGAGATGTAACTAATCAGTGTTCATCTTTCCCCCACGCAAGCCATTTATTGTGCTTTGCAGCACCCTCTACAGTTGACTTCGGAGAAGTAATTTTTCCATACTCGCCACTCAGCACTGGCAGTTTGAGACCTTTAAATGGCTGACATAGATGACCAGCCTGTCATGTCATAAACACAGAAAAAATACAACACTGCTCAGGCCTGACACTTGGAGGCAGTGAAGGCGATTGCTTCCATGCCCCCATGTCGTTGCCTTGGTGCCCTTGAAATGCTTACAGTAGAAATTAACAATTTCCTGATAGGGTGCTATTTACCTATTTCTACCTGCAAGTCTCTACCAAGTAGAAAATGCCATAGCAATTTCAAAAATGAAGCAAACAAGCCAGTTATAAAAGAATACAACATTGCTTCGATAAATCATGAGGCCTGCAATGTCATGAGGCTGGCTGATGATGTTGTTTATCTAAAAATGTTGTGCATGCTTTGTCAATGTATAGACCTTCATTTACAGTACATGTATGTATTTATCATCTTAAAGTTTACATTGCTGCCAGTTTGCCATTCATAATGTCTTAATTGGACAATCAATTACATTCTCGATGTACAGTGTAGCACATGTTGGTTTAAATTAACAGTCTGCTCTTTGTGTTAATTGGGATAGTGGTTATTGAATTGAATAAACTTGCCTGTGGGGAAGTGGGAACTAGGTGTACAGTGGGTGTACATACTTGTAGAATCACTTATCCAATTGGATTGTACAGTAGTAGGGGCATCAGTTGCTTGTCTCCGTCCATTTTTACATGTTTCAGATGTGACACATTGAGTGCAAATATATTAGGTACACATAGGGTACATGGATGAATGTACTTTTAGTTCACAGTACATGTAGCTGTTACAGTGACTGCTCTATATTCCGCCACCCTTATGTAAAATTTACAACAACTCTAAGTTCCGAAAACCCCATGTACATGTAAACAAAGTGAGGACGTTCTCGCTCTGTCAAAACATCCGGTTACCTTTTGTTAAATGTCCTCAGTTTCAACCCGTAGACACCCCAAATGCACATAAACAGTACATGTGCAGGTAGTGCAGCTATCTGATACATTACAGTGCGTGTGACATGATATACACGTATGACATGAGGAAGACGTGTAGTATATGAGGAGCAGATGGCTCCTCTCCATGGTGAGGTGCACGCTGCTCACTCTAACCTTGGCCTGTTGAGATGAATACCTGGATAGTGGATTCTCAATGCACATTGATAGGGTATCCACGTCCCTGTAATCTACCCATCTGACATTCAATAGGTCTTTATATAGTATAATCTTATGCACTGCTTGTTTAACACATGTACCGAAGTAGTAATGGTGATATTACATAGATGGGGTGCTGTAATAGATTTCTGACTAGATAATTTCACTGCGTGGGATTCCTTGGTGAGTTACATACAATGGATGATGCAAACTAGCCTAGGATGCAGTGAATTCAGGAACAAGCCTCGCAATTTGTCTGGTAAATAAATGCAAAAAATAGCTGAAGGTAATGTAAAAGGCCTGGCGTTAAAACCCAGCAGAATCTTTCTCGAAGATTAAATGATACTGCAACACAACACACATTTATTGTGTACATGTTCATTGTATGTACTATACTTTGTGTATTGGGTGGTGTGCTGTCAAAAGACACTGCTAATGGAAACATCAGGTCAAGCTTTTTTTTGCATTTATGTCACGGCCCTTTTCGTTGGTAAACAGTTTGCAACAGTAAGTAAATTGAGGGACTCGTGTATGTTTGTTGATCTACATACAATAACACTTACTGCATTAAACCAATATTAACAGGAACTGTTCTTTTATTTTTGCATGTACAAATTTACTGTGAGATAGACAATAAATGCTTCATGATGTGCATGCATCATGATGATAGGCATATACTTTGTACGTGCAGTGCGTGCACCAGCAAGTCGCCATGACAGAAACATTAATGCATTGTACCATGATATTAATTTCCTGTCTAACATTGTAAGTACCTATAGCATAGTTTTTTTTTTTTTAACATTTCCTCTGACATTCAAGGACTTTTACATTTTTTCGGGCGGAACTTCCTACAACAATGTTTGCACATGAGAAAGCTAGCTTTTAGCACTCAACAATTTACCAATAAACGCACTAATGCAAATTACATCTGTGCAAACTCAACACAACGCATTATTTCTTTTTTTTCAATTATCAATTAACCATAGACAATTATCCACTGTTCCCCCCACTAGGCAAAATGAGCCCAGGTATAACTAAAACGAGGCGCTCAAGTGTTTGTCCCAACCCCTGGCGAAAACTCTCCAAGCTACATTCCCAGGTCCCAGTTAAATGATCTTGAAACAGATGCGAGAAATAATACAACGCAGAGCATTATCCAAAGGATCGAAGGATTCTGTGCACAACAAATTATTAACACTCTGTGGTGTGAGATCAATGGAGAGGCAAGGACGATAAAGATTTTGCCAGTATCACACGCCGCCGACCCGGACGTCTTAACATCCCATGTAGGAGGAAAAATAAGATGACTTCATTGGTCGGCCTTGGATAGGTGGAATGGTGGCATATCTCCACCCCCTCACCCTCCAGAAACGAGAGATGCCTTCAGTGTTATAGAGACATGGCACTGTAATTTCATCCGCACTAAGAAATTTTTAACAAAAACTAGGTTGACATTTTGGTTGTCATTACGTGTGTATTATTGTGTTGAACAAAAAAATTCACAAGGGGTTTCTGTCTGCGTTCTAGGCGTCATTCATTCTGAATTATGCATTTTTTTGACTCTCAATAGATTTATTTTTCACTCTACATGCTTGTCTCTGAGAATTTTTTTTGAAATATGTACATGATTTCTTTAAATTAAAACATATATTTTTATAAGAAGTATCGTCTGTCCCGAGCCAATATGGCTTATCAGGCCAGTGTTTTTATCCTGTTTCATTGGGATTAATCTCGACTGAGAATATTAGTTTTGGTTTTTACCCATACACCAATGTTTGTTAGCACTGTATACTCAGTACTTTCCTGAGTCCTGTGAAAAAAAATATCACAGGCATGTTACTCGGGTGGGGTTCGAACCCATAACCCTTGCAATTCTAGAGCAGTGTCTTACCAACTAGACTATCGAGGTTGCCCGGTAGCTAGAGGCAGTTTGAATCCTATGTTTCGGCAGCGGGTACCGCAGCGATATAGAGATGTTAAATTTGCATCGGGGATAAAGAATATTAATTTTAATATTCTTTATCCCCAATGCAAATTTAACATCTCTTATATCGACTGAGAATATTTCTATTCCCTGGACAGAGTACCAGTCCAACACATTTAACTCCCAAGCTCTCCACATTGGTAATCGATACCCCCATTTGTACTCCTAGGTGGAGAGGAACAACTATGATAAAGGCACAAATGTCGCAACTGACCAGACCAGGATTCGAATCCACATTCTGTAAATTACATGTACATAACTTGAGTCCACTCCTCTAGATCGCTCGATCACAACACCCCAAAATATTCAATTTGATAGTTTTCTACAAATTAATTCCATGAATGCTTGAAAGCTGTACATGCAGACTGTATACAGGTTACCAAAATTTTTTGTTTTAAAGCGTTCATTTCCTTGTACGGAATGCACTTTTACTGGGAATTACATGAAATTCAGGAAGATCCATCTTCAGTTGAACTCAGTGTCATGGAAAGATCATTCAGATCAAACTGTGCTTACATCCCGGAAGTTCCAACTGATCAAAACACCGGAACGGAAGTAGTTTGATAGAGAACTTTGTTTGACATATGGGATAATAATCATTTTCTACTTCACCTATGTACAATGTCTATAGGATTTGGTTTTAAAAGTGATTTCTTTTGTAACAAAAGTTTTGTAAGTAGAAGTCCAGATTAGAAAATGTTCATGCTGTGTTTTTCTTTGTAATCTGATGTGCTATTATCAGTAGTTCTGTATACAGTACATGTTAAAGAAAGAGTGTGCATATTAACAATCAATTGTATGGTTGACAAAATAAACGCCACAGTTTTACGCATAACTTACAGGATATTAAGATGTTCATGGGGAAAATTTTCCCTTGAATTTGTTTTGCCTGAAATACCGGAGTTTTTGAGAAATTAGTAAAACAATATTAATTTTGATCTCACAAGTCTGAAATCCAATGTCTGGAAACAGTGAACGCATTGGTTTGTTTGTCACTCTTTACTGGTGACTCCAATATGACTGATTGAGCTGAAACTTTCACAGGTTTGTTATGCAATCTATATGTTGGGTCACAAAAAGTATGGATACAGTTCTTTGACATTAATCAATGTTTTTATAGTCTCAAATGATTAATATGTCCTTTGTTTCCACTTTCAAAGTTTTTTTTACTGTTTTCCGTGGAAGATAAATGTACATCTGTAAATGCATGCAGTGTACATGTTACATGTATGTGTTGCGCATTTGGTTGATGGTACAAATTTCAGCATTTACCCAAAATGACGCTTCCTTTAAAAACACAACTGGTCTACAGAATGGGAGGGAACCTTCATAGACTGACCCTGACACCAATACCAGTACTCCACTCCATTGTTGTAGTTCCAACCTTCTCTGTCAAAGTTTGACAAATTTTCCAACCATTGAATAATAGAGAATTCAAACTTCATGGTTCATCGCACCCTTTTTTACTGGGAGGCAAATAATTTATGAACTGGTATTTGAATGCTTGTCCTTAATCAAGGATTTTGCTGTAGCAAAATAGAAATGGTTGAGTAAAAGTTTTGTTTGTTTCTGATTACATTTTTTTTTAAAGAATAGTTTACCTCGATTCCTCGAGCAGAGAAAGTTTGTTAAATTGATCTCATTCTCAAGGGTACCTTTAAAACGGTCAAGTATATAAGTTTAAGGTTAGGTTATCAGACAAAACATTCTAAACCTAATAATTACATTTGTTTATTATTATTTAACAGAAATCTTTTCTCACAAATCAGTTTAATTTCAGCCCTATTTCAACTAAAAATTAAAAATAAACGATCTGATCAAAACATAGCCATCAATTTATAATCTAAAAAACATAATTAGCAACCAAAAGGATATAACATATGTTATAAATGCAAAAAAAAGTTATAAACTGACGTTTTGGCCTAGGAAGACTAGACTCTGTTAGGGTTGAAACTCTGACCATATAAATTATAAATATAAATAACATAAATAGTGTTAACACTGGAAAAATGTGATACTAAATTGCACAAATGATACACGAGTATGTTAAACTATGTCTAACTTTAGGTGAATGAAAATAGAATTGAATGAACAAACTAATGTGAGTTTTCATTTATTAACTTCTGAAGTGTAGGATTTCTGAAATTGGCAGTTAGAGCCATCCAGTTGTAATCGGGCGTGAACGGAATGACAAACATAAAACAAACATAGAGTAACTCCAGAAATAATACAAAACCAATAGAGTTCCCTTTGCCGTCATGCTGATTGAAGCTGTTATAAAGAGAAAGAGGCGTCAGATGGTGGATCATATATCAATACAAGAAGTTAATTTGAGCGTGAATGGAATTCACTGACTAGAATCCTACGTAAATATAAACTTTTGAACCTTTATCTTGATGGATGAGGTTGAGATATAAATGTAACTTTCCTGCGAAGTGGCGTGAACTCAAGAAGATGTTCACAAAGTTCAAAGAATGGAAAATAATGTAGCTTACCAACTGGGCCTAATTTCATTTAAGCCTGTGAGCAAAAAAAAATGAACAATTTTACTCCCCAAACATAATGTTCTCAATAACTCCACATCTCCATATAAAACCATCAGATAATCAGACTTGTTATTGCAAGTGTATCAACAATTATTTATACCCAATCTAATGCGCTGCGTTCTTGATGTAGTGTCACTAAGTGCCCTTTATTTATGTGTTTTGTTGTTTCTGTGAGTTCAAAATAAAACTGGACTGAACTCATAATTTGTGAGCTTCATTGTTTATGGAATTAACCCATTAATTGTTCACTTTATAAAGCACAGTATGTATGTTGCTATAGCACTCTTTCCAGACAACTGGGCTATTTTTCGTAAATGGATTATAAATTAACTCATGACGATGGATGTTGATTCATTTCAGGTGAGAACACGCACCATGTTCATCCACTTCTCAGGGGTTATAAGTCGGCTGTTCTTTCCCACTATCCATCATCGTTGGAGGGGAACCCGTTTGATAAGGAGGGCATTAATATGGTAAGAGATTTTAACTGACATGAGTCAAAAACCAGGGTCCAATTTCATAGAGCTGCTTAAACACCAAAAATAGCTAAGCACAACAAAATTATGTTTACTAGAATAAGTTACCAGCCACAATACCATGCCTCATGTACAATTTGCAACTGGTATCCTGCTCATTCTGCTAAGCAAGCATCTATTGAGCAATGTTGTCTGTTTTTTTAAGCAGCTCTTTAAAATTAGGCCCAGGGTCCTTTTTTATTGAGCTGCTTAACGGCAGATTTTGTCTTTTGTGCAATTTCCATTTCTTAGTGCTACTTACCATTTACATATGTAGCACACAAAAAGGCGTACTAACCTGCTTTCTCTATTAAAATGAATGGCGTAACGATGTAATATCATCATGGTGAACCCGCAAGCTGGCGGCCTCATTTTTTTTCTTACCTGTGAAATTTGCTTAAACTTAAGCAAATTTTCTGCTTTTGTTTTCGCAAAAGAATTTGCTTACCTTTAACAGCTCTATGAAATTACCTCCAGGGCCAATTTCATAGTGCTGCTTAGCAGAAAATTAGCGGGGAACCAGACTCAAACAATATTCATCACATGGTATTTTGGCTGGTAATCTGTTTCTGCTGAGCAAGATTTGTCTGTGTTTAGCCATTTTTGTGCTTAACAGCTCAATATATAATTAGGCCCAGCTCGCGCTCACATCTTTTACGGTGAAATTTTAATATTTGAAATCATCTTCTGCTGGTAATGATTGTTCAAATGAAATCCCTGCACCCAATTTCTGTTTGGGTTTTTCTTTTTTCATCTCCATTACTTGAGCCTGATATTGTGGCAAAGTGCTATTTTTTAACGTGGCACGGTTGCTCATAAGGTCAAACAGTGTAGGAGTTAAATCTGTTTTAATACAACTCTTATACAAAAATGCGAACAAAGATTACCAAATTAATCTGCCATATTGAAGAGAAGTTGTCTGTGCCCAGTGCAGTAAGCAAAAGGTCAGAGTTCAACAGACGCTCAATGCCAAACCAAATGGGAAAACCAGCAGCGGTGTTCTTAATATTACTAGATCAGCAGGATGCTTGGTTTAGCACCGATCGGTTGTTACTGAAGTAGATATGATACTTATTAGAGGAAATCAAATGTCAGAAGGTTCCGATGTTTAAAGGCACTGGACACGGTCCGTGTTGAAATAATGCAAATATGTGTTAGCATAAAAACTTAATTGGTAACAAGCAAAGGAGAGCTGTTGATAGATTAAACTTTGTGAGAAACGACTCCCTCTGAAGTATCGTAGTTTTGAGTAAGAGGTAATTTCTCACTCAAATATTAAAAGCTTTCAAGCCTGAAGCCTATCTCAGGCGTCTGAAAGCACAACAATTTGTGCAACAAGGGTGTCTGTTCTTTCATTATTGCATGCAACTTTCGATGCAAAAAGAGCCAAAATTTCCACAGTTATTTTATGCACACGTTGGGATACACCAAGTGAGAATACTGGTCGTTGACAATCACCAAACAGGTCCTGTGCCTTTAAAGGAGGTTTGCACCTTCGATAAGTATTTCTTAAAATTCATCACGTGTATTTAATAAGAATTAGGTCGTTCTCCAATTGGTGAATTTGGCCGTGGCTTAAATTGACACATGAACACATGTTGAAGCATAGGCTTCCAAACCAACAGCCGCAGCCATAACCTTAGCTGCCAATCGGACATGGCTGCAATACGTGTGTTTCGCAATACAGTGAGCCCTCTGCTGTTTTACCCCAGATAGGCCATTTTCCAAAATAAGGAGTTCAATTGAAAAAAACATCTCACTCCCAACTCAGCAAGACTCGATTGCATTGAGCTGGGCCCAATTTCATGGCTCTGTTTACCCTAAGCAAAGAATCAATGCTTACGGTTGCAGGGTATTCATGGTGGAGTTCGCACACACACAAACATTTTGTGCGTGTGCGAAACTCCACCAGGCCTGATACTAAACGGAGGCAATAAAGGCAACTGCCTCCATGCACCCTGGTCATTGACTTGGTGCTCTTGAAATGCTCCAGTAGAAATTTACAAGTTCCTCATAGGGTGCCCTTTACCGACGGGAAAATGCCTTGGTGCCCTTGCCCTTTCAAAGACGAAGCAACCGGGGCTTGCTCGAGGCATTCTTCGCTTACACTAGCCCAGAAAATTATCGTGTTGATCCTTTAAGAACAAAGTGTAATACGTTGCAGCTGGGAAGAACATCAGGCATTCACATGGCATAGCGTCATTTCTTTATTTCATTTAAAAAATAAATTTACCACATGGTACGAAGCTCTTGTTTTTGCATAATGTTGTAATTATTTTGTAAATGTCAACCGTGTCCCATGAAATTCTCCGGATTAGATAAATGTCACATTCTTTGAGCGATGCTAAGAGTTGGGAATCAATTGAATTTTCAACCAATTTTATTCCTTAATCTCACTCCAAGTTGTTTTTGGTTTGCCTCGTTTACTGGAGTAAAAGTCTAGCCTAAAACCCTACAAATATTTGTTGTTGTAGGTTTAAACTACATTCTATCTTCAACTATTTATACCCGAACGAGGATTTTACAATTTTTTCAAACAAACTTTATTTTGACCTTACTGGATCAACCGAGATGTTCCCATGAAGCAAGCACAAAGTTTACTTGACACAAATTTAACTCTTTAGAGACAATAGCGGCCACAAGTGGCTTGTAAACAAATAGCAGCTGGAAACTGCCGCAAGGTTTGACCTACTTCCTTCACATAAGGAGGTCAAGAAAGGGTAAACTCCACATATGAAATTTGTCCACTGTAGTATATTAACATATTTAAATATATCATTTTTTGCTGACAAAAATTTAATTAAGGAAATTAATAATTAGGAATGTCTTGTGATGATAATGCAGAATTGATTGGTGTCTTAAGGATTAAAGGCACTGGACATGTTTGAAATAAAAAACAAATATAAGCATAAAAACTTACTTGTTAACGATCAATGGAGAGCTGTTGATAATACACAACATAGTTTCTTTCATAACTTTCTTGCAACTGTAGTAATATTTTTTATATTATTGTTTTCTCATGTAAACTTGTACATATATTTTTGATGTAATTTTATTGTTTACCGAATGCCATTAGTCTATGACTTTTTATGGTCTTGTACTTTTTATATGAAAATAAACAAATTTTGAATTGAATTGAATTGAACTTCTATTACCAATTGAGCCTTAATTTTCACAGATTTGTTATTTTATGCGATACACCAAGTGAGTCAATTACCAAACGTTTCCACTGCCTTTTAAAGGTATATTCATTTTTTTTTAGTAGAGGAGAATTTGAAAAAGGGAGATATAAATTCTTTGACTGCACATTCCAGGGAACAACAAGTCCCCACTGAATCCCACCTGAGTAAATTTAGTTTACAGAGCTCAGGAAAGCACTGAGTATATCACACATCGTTGTATGTGGGTAAAACGAAAATTAATAAGACACCATACCACTGATTATGACTTTTTCTGATTGTTCTATGTGTTCCCCCCAGCTATGCATGCCCAAAGGGCTCACAGTACGAACACAGAAACAGGACCGAGAAGCCAAGTTTCATTCCTTCCTGATGACGCGAGAGGACGGGACGAGGACGTACGGCGCTGCGCTGACGTTCTTCGAGCAGGCAACGTCACCCAAAATCTGTGCGGAAATGGAAGATTTACAGGTATTGTCAAGGGAGTGAACTCCTGTTTAATTCAAATGAGATGATTACGATATTATTTGTACTACTTTTTTTATGAAGATACTTGCTATGAGTTTATATTAGATTTTATTTTATACTCTCTCCGTATTAAATGATAAAAGAAAAAAAGTACGGCGTACCAGTTGAATGACGAGTTGACTATCGGTGCTGGTCATTGAAAAAGTTCTGGGCAAACCCTGTGATCGTTTACTTTCTTCATTCACAGATAACATTCAAAGCAGACAGCAAACATCGCAAAATGAGTAATATCGAATCTCCATCGCGCTCTCACGTCGTGCTGGAAAGTCTTTCTCCGAAGATGGACCGGCGTGGCTTCTCACCGAAGCACAGACGGTCCTCGAGTCCCGCTGTGTCGTTACAGTCTCCCAAGCCCAGGAGGAAAACGACACCGGTTCACATCCCGACACAGAGGAAAGTAGTCAACTTTGACCCCATCAATGACACCATATATGTGGCCAAATGTATATGCCTCATAATGCAGGTGAGCTAGATAAATTAATAAATATAATTTCTTTTATAGCTTTATTTGTAGTGCACAACGTAACTTGGCATCGGTGCGCAAAGCATGTGTGTAAAAACGGTCCCCAACAGCAGAAAGCACCTTTGAAACCACCAGGAGTTTACCCATTGTACATTCATGAGTGGGTTTAGTATATAAATATACGTAGCTGAAGTACCAGACACAATTTTATAGCACTGCTCACACTGCTTGCAATACGTGTAGATGTCACACTTCACAAGGTGCTGAACTTGTAGACTCTTAATTTTCTGGTAAGCAGCAACCAGTAGTAGGGCCTAGGGCCAAATTTGTCTAGAGCTGCTTAAGAACACAAAAAAGCTTAGCACAACAAAAATATGCTTTACAGAATAAGGTTACCAGCCAAAATACCATGTCACACGTATTGTTGTGACTGGTATGCTGCTTACTTTTGCTTAGCAGAAAAGTGTTGAGCAAAAATGTTTGCTAAAGCAGCTCTATCAAATTGGGCCCAGGTCATCAATTATTCAGACATTCGTTGTAAGGAGAGAAATTCTCTCTATGCCGCCAATCACGTGATTTGATCCTGAATGTAAACCTAGTGACTGCCACAATGTCTTCAAACAAACATCTTAATAGAATCACGAATTGAAAGCTTCAATGTTTTCCCCCGCTCGATGCTTATTCAACTTATTCAACTTCCAATACAACTTGTCCCTGTGTCTGAATTTTTGTTAATCAAATGAGAGAAACGTTTGTTTCTAAATTCGTCTATTTAATCATCAAGGCACATCCTAAGCAAATTGTCAAAGCCTCTTAAAACAAACATCTTAATTTGTTTGCAGGTACCATTCTGAAAACAATTTTATTAATCAAATGGAGAAACGTTTCTAATTTCGTCTGTTTATTCATCAAGGCACATCCTAAAGAAAATTGTCACATCGTCTTAAAAACAAACATCTTTATTTGTTTGCAGGCACCGTTCATCCAGCCTTGCCGTCGCCTCTTGGAGCAGTTCTACAACGCGATCAAGTCGATGGCCGCCCCTCCTCTCCCTCTAGAGTCCTACATCTACAACATCCTGTACGAGGTGCCTGCCCTCCCGGCAGGGCGGAGCCTGAGCTTCAATGCAATCACAGAGACGATCGTCTGCCAGAGGCCGGCGAACGGAGAGCTCCCTCTATGCGATTATTCCATGAAGGAGTTCTTTGAGCTCCTTGGAGTGGAGCACGTGATGGAGCTGATGACGTGTGCGTTTCTTGAGAGTCAGATACTCCTGGTGTCAAAAGGTAAGAAGATTTTTTTTTTTTTTTTTGGTGACTGATTTGGGTTTTGTCTCTTGTGGCACCCACCCGCTGGATTAGAAGTGGCCATCTTTTGCTGTTGTCTTTCTAGAGAGCTATTTATAAAGCTCCATTGACTTTCATTGCCCTGAAGGTGTTCAAGATCTCATGTTGCTGATCCCATTCCAGTGGGAACAAAGACAAAACCTAATGGAGGCAATATCCCTCCAGCCCATTTTCTTAAGTACATGTAAGCCATTCTAGACAAAGGTCGAGCAAGGAATTGGATGTATTGTGCATAGGGCACCATGAAAATATGACTAGTGGTTGACAAATGGTCGCTGCTCGAACGTGCCCTTTGCTGTCCACAAAATACAAATCCGCTCTTCACAATCCAGAGGAAGCATTAGTCCACATACTCATTTCTCTCATAACCCTTCTTACCCCATTGTCTTCTCCACAGATTACCACCGTCTTATGCTTGTAGCAGAATGTCTGTCCGCTCTGCTCTTCCCCTTCCAGTGGCAACATGTCTACGTTCCTATTCTGCCAGTGAGTTTGATGAACTTTCTGGATGCTCCTGTGCCGTTCGTCATGGGGCTCCATTTAGACGATGGCATGGACCACACTCAACTGGAGATACTGGGAAATGTGAGTCAAAATAAAAAAGTAGTTTGATGATAAGAACGCCTGATGGAAATTTTACTACATGTTAGAACTGGTCCTGCTGGCCAGTTATTGGAAAAGGCCCTTAGATGTTGGCCCTTTGTTTAGGCCCTATGTAGACATAGAATTTTCCATTAACAGTAGTTCGCTGGTCAAAAGGACCAGTCAAAATTCTGCTGGCTAGTTACTGAAAGAGTTAATACACAAACCTACACGGGGACATTTCCCTACCCGAAGTGCCTTGCCTTGGCTCTATCATGTCTGTATGTAAAATAAAATATTAAAAAATCAAACAAAAATACCCTGTAATTTTGCTAAAAATAACTTCAGAAACTCTTTTTTCACCCAGTTATTTTCTCTTCAAAAACTTTTTTCTCTCCCTCTTACCCATTCATCAGGCCTCGTTGTGCTTTGTGGACATTGACAACAACTGCATTGAACTTCCAGAGGACCTTCCCCTGTTTCCAAACAGACAAAGTTTTATCCGTAATCTCACCGGACTTCTGCAACGTTTTAATGTGTCCCTGAAAAAAACTACACCCGAGAAAACACCCACAAGAACTCCAACGAGGGGTGACAGCAATTTTGATTGGTCGACCCTGAAGACAGAACTCACTCTCATTGGTGGACCCGGTCGGAATCTGAACTTGGAGAGTTGCATCGAAGCTGATCAGGATAGTTCTTATTTTAGCTCGCCGAGTCGAGGGGAATCACCAACGACGAGCTTGCCGAGCAAGACCGATATCTTACGCAACAACGAGATCGTCTCGAAAGTCGCCGCCATCGTTCAGAGAACTGGTGTGATCACTTCGATCAGTGAGATCGAGGATCGGAACTCAAACACTTCCCCCGATGGGGATATGAATCCAGAGACATGGGACCCGGAGTTACGGAAACATGTGGAGGGACTCGTGTTGAACTCGGCCGTCAGAGAACTCTTCTTGAGTAAGATGGTTGAATTACTCCGGCATTATGAGACCTTTGTGATCCAGCCGGCATCTCACAGCATCGAGTCTTGGTTTGCAAACAGGGAACATATGCAGAACTTTGATAAGGTAGGGATTTTTAGTTTTCCTTCAAAAAAAATGTTCATTTATAATGTGGCGCATATCTAGAAAGTGAATTTTGTTTCCTTCATTCCACATTCTGACTATGGCATCTCCTGGGCCCAACTTCATTGAGCTGATTTAAAGCAGAAACTAATCTTTAACACAAGTTCTGCTAAGTGCAATTTAGCTGGGAATTTGTAGCATGGAAACATGTGTCGTAAATTTTGGTTGTAACAACAAAAGTCAGCTGTGTTTTTGCTGTATATTTTCAGATACAGTTGTCTCGAATATAACTTAATTTCAGAGGGGAAATATTTGACAGAGAAAAAATGGTTCTAGTATGAACTTTATAATCAGTAAGTTTTCATACTAAAAATGAAACAATGATTTTTATGCTTGCCAATCCTGTAATACCTTAAAGGATTTGGGTACTTTTTGTAACACAAAACACAATGTCACTGATTTACAATATCTTACACTGTTTGAAGATAAAGATAGCAGAAAGCGTACCTTAAAATATTAGTTGCTGAGGTGCTGTAGTTTTTGAGAAATGAGTATAACAATGTCATGAAAATACGTTTTTACTAGTGCTGGGCCAATATTGAAATTTTGTTATTCGGATACCGCTGGCCAACTATCCGAAATTAATCGGATACTCGAATAATTTTTTTCGCCACGAGAGGGCGCTATTTAAAAAAAAATATTTAAAAAATATTTTTTTTGCCAATAGAGGGCGCTGTTGGTTTGTGAATGAGATCTTATGGGCGGATTGATATTAGTTTTAGACAGTGTCACTCGGTTCATTCATAAAAATGACCGGATCTAATTTAAAGATGGCGATTTGCTTTTTCTTTTGATCGTAATTGACTCTACGTGAAGGAAAACTTGTGTAATCTTTGGACAAATTACGTCAGAAATGTCATTGTTTTAACTCTTCACGGAGGTGAGCATAGTTAAATACTTAATTTGTACTGTTTTATGCTGTCTTAACAGAAGTTTCATAAGGATTCAGACGAAACATTTATATCCGTTGTCGCCCGACGTCCGCGGATATTCGGATAGTTAAAGAATATCCGGTTACTCAGTTGTTATTACAGAATTATCCGGTTTGTACAGAGGTATTTGCGCCCTATGCGGATATCCGGTTAAGAAAAAAAAGGCATTCGCGGTTACGGATAGGAAAACCTATTCGCCATTAACCGGATATTCAAATAATTCGCCCAGGCCTAGTTTTTACATGCTAAAATAATTTTCATCTCGGGAATACTGAGACGAAAATTATTTTCATGACATTGTTTTACTCATTTCTCAAAAACTACAGCCCCTCAGCACATAATATTTTCAGTGAAGCTTTCTACCATCATTATCTTCAAACTGTGTGAGTTTAATGTAAATCTGTGGACATTGTGTTTTTTGTCCTACAAAAAAAGAACATAGACCCTTTAAACCCTGAAAATGTCAAACTCTGACACCTTCTCTCTTCAGGCTGCATTTCTGTCCGATCAACCAGAAGCATACCTCCCTTTCCTCTTCCCCTTCGTGGAGACGCAAATGTTTGCCACGTTCGTCGACAACAAGATAATCTCCAACTGGGAAGACAAAGTTGAGGCGCTGAGAATATTTGACGGTAGAATAGACCACTTTCCAGCCAGCAATCCCCAGACCCCAACATGTGAGATTCAGAGTCTCATGAGTGAAGCAGGTAAAAGTTTAGTGTCTAGAATTTTTAAGTCTGATTTTAGAGCCCTTGTCACACAAGGCAACTTTTTTAGGCAACTCGAAGGCAACCCAACTGCAGTGTATGCTACATGATCACCTTCTGTGTTACCTATGACTTATCACATGGGGCATTTTTTCAATGTCTCACAATTCCCAAGAAATGTATGTGTACACTCAAATGTGAATGGATTCTCTTCTTGGAGATTGCCTGAAACTGGTTGGCAGGTTGTTTTCAAAGTTAAGGAGCTCTACATGTACAATGCTAAATTCTCTACCACCATATGAAGACATATTCAATGGCCCCCTAAGCCGGAGACAAAGCCGAAGCCATGATTTCGAAAGAGACTATGTGTCTTTTGAAAATATTCTAAGCCTTCTTTGTTACCTAGTGCTTCAGTTCACACATGCAGGATTGTGTGAGCTTCTGCTCATAAAAAAAAACCAACGTTTTCAATGCATAAAATAAAATTCTCCTGAAGACGAGCAGAGTATAGTGTTTTAAATGTTGAGACCAAACCTGTTCTTTTCAGAGCAAACACTCCCTGAAGTTTACTTTGTTGATTATAGTTCATTCTCATAAAAATGACATTCTCCCTTGTGTTTCATCAACCACAGAATCCAACATACGTCACCGAGCAGTGAATATTGACTACACATCGCCTGTACCACATGAGCTGACCAGCAAGCCGGCTGACAATAACCATAAACCAGGTTACTTCCCGAGACTACAAGAAGAGATTCTACTCAAGGAGCCCTACACACCCAAGTAAATATTCTCACTGTCTTGGGACAATATCATCGGTGCAGCTTTAACAGAGAATTCTGCGCTTAGGGCATCCCATCCCAGTTCTATATTGGGCAGAAAGCGCAGAATTCTGCAGTAAGCAGTGACATCTATCCTGGGCCCACTTTCATAAAGCTGTTATGCATATTATACTGCTTGATAAGTTACTTTGCTATTAGCCAAAAGTTGAGTGGGGCACCAGCCATAATAATGCAAACTTAAAGTAGTTTTGGCTGGTAACCTGTTTCTGCTAAGCAAGAATTTTCGTGCTTAGAACAGGCTCAGATGCTAAGCCTTTCACAAACCCTCAGTAGAGAATTCACTTAAACTTATCTGCAAATCTTAATGTGTTCTCTAGGTCCAAGCACAGAAATACAGCCCAGTGGAGACGAAAGGACCGGCAACAACAGCACTCTGAGCACCTACAGCTGGCCCCGCAAGAGAGAGAAGTAAGTATTTTAGTCTGTTGGTTTGCTTATTGATTGTTTGTTTGTTTGTTTGTTTGTTTGTTTGTTTAGATGATCTTCCCGTCAAGGGAACTCTGCAAACTCCCACAAGGGGATATAAACACCAAGATGGCAACATCCAATCTCTCTCTTTTACAAACATTAGTAATCTTTGACTATGGGTTGCACAAATCCAAAAATCACGGTTCAGTAACAAGACGATTCTAAGTCATTGTGGAATCAGTGGCTAGCTTGCTAGGATTCAAACCCACAACCATGTGGTTGCAAGTCCTGCAGTCCTAACCACTGGACCACTGGATTCACTAACTAACTACCATTTCCCTGCCTTTCACCTCTGTGGACCCCTGTTCGAATCCCGCCTCAGACTGGAGCCTTGCATGTGGAATGGTTTTTTAGTATGTACCTGATTGTGTGGGTTTCCCCTTTTGGGTTTTCCTCTCACATCCATGATCTCAAACAGTATTTCTTTCTCATTTCCTATTCATCCTGCTATTGGCGCTAATTGTGCTGTTGGGTGTAAAATAATATTTTTGTAGTTCTTTTTTAAAAATAAAATTAATCTGAATTATTTTTCTCCACAGCAATACATTAATCAGGCCAGGAAGGGGACCGTCCAACAACCGGTTCTCTCCAGTCTGGACCAGAAACAAACCAACTGGAAGTTTGTCGAAGGCCTCCTCAAAGAGTGTAAAGTTAAGGTCAGTTCAGAAATTGGGTGTCTGTCTATGTCTGTGTGTGTAGATGCCCTCCTCAAGGAGTTAACCCTGAAGGTTAGTCTAGTTCCTGTCCTCCCCTGCATGAATCCCAGTCTGTCTTTGTAACCACCCACTCCTCCCTCAGGCCCTTTTTGAAACCACGGCTTCAGCTTCAGATTTGGCTCAGGCTAGCTTGGCCTCGTAGTTGTTTTGACGATTGCGCGTGCTTTGCGTGTGTGCTCAGGGCTTCAGATGAGAGAGCCTGAAGCTGAATCCAAAGCTGAAGCCGTTGATTCAAAAAGGGCCTCAGTCATGTCTCTCCCAGTCATGTTTCTTTTAGTCGTTCCCAATGTTCTTGAATGCTGCAACGCCATTTGCATCATTTTGATTTTTTATAACCTTTTTCACAAAAACAAATTTGTTTGATGTCAAACCTTCCAAAATGCCATTTGTGAGTTAGTCTCCCGATTGGTGTCTACAGCTATAGCTACAACTGTAGCTAATGGTATTGCTTAGGATTCTCTATAAAACAATGCATGATGACGTGGCAATCCAGCCCTAGCCATAGCCGTAGCTGTCAATTCAGGCATTCATTTGAACAATCATTCTCACAGATTTACTTTCAATTCAACTTACACCCGTTTCAAACAAGCGCTCCAGAGTTGCGCCAAACCAAATTTTGAATTAAATACACAAACAGTTTAACGCCCAGAATAGTTAGGAGCGACTTGATGCACTATTAGTTAAAAGATTGACTGTTGCAGTCGTTTGAAATGACTCTGGAGCATCTTGGTTTCAGACGTCGATCTTGTCATGGGATGCACCAAATGTAAATGTTATGTCTTTCTGAAACCAAAATTTATTTGGGTCGTCCTAGAGTCGCTCCTAATCTATTTGGTTCGGCATGCCTTCTGAAACGGGTGTTAGTCATTTGATCCATAAAAGAAGACTTGTAGAGATTCAATTTAACCTCTGGTTTGTTTTCCTCCCGTTTGTTTTCCTTCTTATTTCAGACAAAGAAGATGTTGGTAAGTAAGATGGGTCAGGAGGCTGTTGAGCTTGGTCACGGTGACGTCAATCGGTCCGGGGTGGAGGAGAACACACTGATCGCTTCACTCTGTGATCTCCTGGAGAGAATCTTCAGCCATGGAATCCAGAAGAAACAGGTCAGCAAGAAAATGATTATCTTTAATATCTCGGTCCTAAGCATGGAGGATTGTTGTAAACATGTAGGTGTATTATTTATGGAAAAGCTTGAAGATTATCACCAAAGATCTTAATTTTGACACTCATGACCCTCTTTGACTCTCTATAACTGTATTTAACCCTCGTTGACTCTCTTTGACTCTCTATTCACAGGGGAAATCAGCACTATGGTCTCACATAACAGGATACCGCAAGATGAAGGAGAAACGAGAAACCTTCCCCGAACACAGTCTTTCAGTTGTACCTCATGGGTCCGAAGCCAGACGGAGAAGTAGCTCCGCAGTGGAACCTGTCCTCGTCCCATTCCCCACCGAGCTTCCATTCGATATTAGGTGAGAGTCTGTTACATGCCTGGGATTTGTCAAGATTTGTAAACAAGAATTTTACGGTAGTTTATATTTCAGGATTTTGTGCTGAACTTCTTGGACGTGATTTCTCAATTTTTAATCGGAAATCCGTTTTGATATCCACCCCCCCCCACCCCCACCCCTAAAAAAAAGAAAGAAAAAAAGAAGTTTAAATACAATGAATCATGTTATTTTATTTGTTTCTTATATTTAAGATTAAATTCATAAAAATATGAAAAACCAATACTGCAGAGGGCTTTTAAAACCAAAGATAAATGTATTTAAGCAGGCTTCGGGCTCACAAGCTTTCATGCTCGGTGCTCAAATTCTTTCCTTTTTTCAATAGCGAGTCACATCCCAGCTATCCCTAAGCATGTTTAGTTAATTGCTTGGTTTTACCCTTACACCGATGCGTGTAAGCATAGTTAACTCAGTACTAAGTGCAATTTTGATATTTTTTTTGTAGGAATGTGGAGAACATGACGCAGATTAAGACGGATGTCGGGTATGCTCGTGCCTTCGTTAGACTTGCCTTAGAGAGGAAACTCTTGCACAAACATCTCAAGTTGCTACTCAATGATTACGAACTCTGCAAGTAAGTCTAGTCAAGTGACTTCTCTCGTAGGTTTAAGAAAGTTAATAACACTGTGTTCCAAACTGTGTGTCCACCCCCCCCCACCCCCACACTACTGTAAATCAGAATATAACAGATTTTGTCATTGTTGTCATCAGGGCCCAATTTCATACGGCTGCTAGATTTAATTCAGTTGCCAAATTATCTGAAGTTAGAGTTGATGCCTCTATCCTTTGAGGCTGCATTGTTAATAAGCAGTGTTGTAGCTAGACCAATAGTGGTGGGCTCGTAATCCAGTTAAGTCCACCAAGGGCGAGCTGTTCAACAAAGTTATTGATGTTTAAAGATGCTATGTCAGATTTTTGCCGATTTGACCCACAAGTTTTAGGTATTTTGATGGGGGTCGAGAAAGTTACAAGCTTTCATTTGAGCCATTGCTCGAAAAAGTCCGCCAATTATTAGTAGCAGTGAAATAAAGTGCCGACAATATATCATGTGACCAATTCTTATGTGTTTTATAAGAAACGTTTAAATTTTTTGTCATGGTTCCTGACCATTAAAAGTAAAAGTTAAACTTTTTTTCGTTAGAGCGGGTGATACTCTTTGAAATACCATTCACTCAAAAAAATCTATTTTTTAATGTTTGGGGCCAAAAATCTGACATAGCATCTTTAAGATATGGGGCCATCATTGCTGGATGCCATTTTGAGGAAATCTGTGCTTGGCAGCACAGTGTATTTTGCTCAGAGTGCTGGACAAAATTGGTAAGTTCTGGGCAGGCCCACCCAGCATCGCCCACTTTGGCTAATAGCCTAGAAATATTGTTAATATTGTTGACGCATTTCTTGACAGGAAACGTTACAAGCGTTACGCCTTCCTCCGGACTGAGGAGGAGAAGGAACAGTTCCTATACCATCTTCTGTCTCTAAACGCTGTCGATTACTTCTGCTTCACCAACTCTTTCATCAGCACAGGTAAGATCTTTCTTACAAAATAGTCTCAATTCTGAGACGACATCTTCAGTAAATCCTTTTCACCGTTGTCCCAACAGCAATTGCCGTGGTGCACTGTGATTTTGCTTTGGTGCCCTTTGCAAAGTTCAAATACAAATTGGCATCTTTCTCATAGAGGTGCCCTTAACCAGAACAAAGATGCTGTGCCTCTTCAAGAGGGAAGTTCAAGGCCCGGATTGTTCCTCACAACAATGAAGTAAACAACCACTCACCTTGTGTATGCCTTAACATTCTTACCGATATTCCGTTCAAATGTTTATTTATCAATATAAACCACAAGGGAAACTGACTGGGTAAATTTTGAAATGATTTTTGGGTTGAACAAAGAATTGACTAGATGTTTATTTATTTTAGTTGTGCCTTACCGAGTCCTGGTCGTGACAACTCGTAAGTTCCAAGCTACAACGTCGGCAAACGCTTGGATCTGTGTGTCTGGGGAGATCAACGACTCCAAGATGATCTCAATTCCTAAGAACTCTCCGGACTTTGTGTTTCAGGTAAGCGAAGAATTTCAGAAGAAGTCCTTCTTTTCTGATTTGCTAGTTGTTTTTAACACATGATGATAATGATAATAATAGTACTTAATAGCGCATTATTACACCCCGAGGGCGTCTCAAAGAACTCAGTATTTTTTCTTTCTGGCGGCTGAGTCATCAGAGTATGGGTTCGAATCCAAGTTTTGACACTTATGTTCTTGGGCAAAAATACACTTTACTACAATTGTTTCTCATCACACAGGATTAAATGGGTAGATGTTATTGATGTGAATGATTAGCAACCTGAAGACCATTTTGCTTTAAGACCCAATGAACAGGGGTCGTCATACTCGGAGTGTAAGGTGCTTTGATACAATTTTCAAAAGTGCCTTTGTTACTTTGCTTATTTGAACTTATATATTATGTTTTAGTGTGTGCCCGGTATCGCTCGGCTTGGCCTGCAGGTTCTTGTCATAGAGAGACCGGCTTTGGCGGTTCTGATTTCATCCCATTGTTGTTGTTTTTAAATGGTGTTATTATTATAAATTGATCGGCATTCACTGGATAACTACATGTATTGTTTTGTTTACATTGTCTCTGCTGGGCCTTGAACATCTGTAAAGATTGATTTGGCGCATTACAAGTACATATTATTATTATTATTAAGTGCCTTCTGTTGTTTGTAGGAAGCATGGACAAAAATACTCTCTATAAATGACAGTAAAAACAGATTATTTAAATTATTTCTGTTTTGATTTTGTATTTATAGCATAGCAATCTGGGTATCCTGACGACGGTACGCATTGGACATGACAACTCAGGCCTTCTACCTAGATGGATGGTGGACTATGTTCTAGTTCGCAATGAGGTCACTGGACACACATACAAGTAAGAGATATGTTATAAAAGTTATATTATATTATCCCAAAAAAAGTTAATGGCCTGACAATTCGACCCTAGCAGAGTCTTTCTCGAAGGCTAAATGACAACACAACAAACATGAACACGTAACAAAGTGAAAATTGTTTTTGCATACATTTTTGTGTTTTGCCGGTATCAGGCTAGCCACAGTATTGCCATTTAGTGGATATAATTCTCTTGGGATTACCTCCCACATCTAAAAAACTGAAACTTTTTTCTTTGTCTTCTCTCCATGGGGTTCTTGGTTAGTATTATGATTAATTTTACTTTTCTGAGACACAGGTCCTTGGATTCAAATCCAGAATTAATTAACAAATGAAATGAAATCAAATGAAATGTGACCTAGACCAATAAACATTACTTACATATTACTGATCATAGGTTTCCCTGCAATCGGTGGATTGGACGAGGCGTTGATGATGACAGTCTGGAACGCCTTTTAGTGGGAGAGCTTCTCCCACCTCCATCAGAGTCCGAAGAGCTGTCCCGAGGGTCAAGGACCCCTCCCAGACCAAGCTCACCTATCCCATCGAGACACGCCAGGGGTCAGACACCAAAGCTAGATCAAGATCGCATACAGGAGATGCTGACCGATGCAGTCAATAATATTGTCAAGCATTTCTACAAACCTGAGAAGGAGGTTAGTTTCTTTCCTGTTTTTACCATTTTTGTATGCACCATTTATTTTATTGATAAAGTAATTATACATGTATGTACACAATAAGTTTTGTATTTGACCTTGTTTCTTTTTGGTGACCCCCAGAATTATTATTAGTAGATAAACCCAGGAGTTCAGCATTCAGGTTGGCTCAGTGGTTTCTTCCCTGCCTATCACCGCTGTTTGAATTCCAGACCAGAGCCTCGCATGATGATTGGGTTTAGTGTCATCTCTATAAATATTATTCCATTTACATATGTCATTTTCTGGGTTTATTGTCATTCGTATAATTATTTATATTCATGTACATATTGTGTCATTTTCTGTGTTTTACTTTCTGTTATTTTGCTAAATTGAAATAAATTTGCATTTATTGTCAAGATTGGAATGAGCAACTCTTGTTCCTGGTTTTCAGTCCATACCTGATTGTGTTTGTGTTCCCTATTTGGGGGTTTTCCTCCCAAATGTAAAACTGACATTTCTTCCTTTCTTCACTTCTTCACCACTTTTCTACACAAGTATCCTCATGGGTCACAATGCTAGTCACCAATGTTAGTAACTTGGTTTTATTACCAGAAAGATATAATGATAAAAATAAATTGCTTTAAAACTCCATTTTCTGTTTGCTAGAGCCTTGATGATAATTGTTTTTTGCTCATACCTTTTTTATTCTCATTTAAGGGTTTTTGTGATCATACTTTTTATCTAGCTTTTGATTCACAGATACTGTCGAATTCCTTCTATTTTCATTTGTGCATTTGTAGCATAGTTATTTTACATGTAATTGTTATCTAGTAGGCCTATCTTTGTATTGTACCATTGTAGTTTGCATATCAATTTTCTAGTATAAAATGAGTAGGGTATATGGCCTTAGCTTTCGATCTAAACCCGACCTTCTTCATAATATAAATATGTATTTGTACAGCACAAATTTTCATCTAGAAATTGTGTTATTTCAGCTTCTAGCCGTGATGATATAATATTTAGTAAACCGTTTTAATTCTATTCAGAAGTAACTAAATGTATATATTGTGTGAATGTCCTTCATATGAGGATCAAGAATAGCTAGTGTAGATCAACTAAAACAGATTTTAGGCTTATTTTTACAAAAAGTCATGAAGAGTTTAATTCAGATAACACGTTTCTACTTGATGTGTGATTTTCTAACATATTTCTACTTGGTGTATGATTTGCTACAGAGAGGTCGACTGACAGTGCTTCTATGTGGAGAGAGAGGCCTAGTCCAATGCATGGAGATTGTACTACAATATGGCTTCAGATCTGCAAGGCTCTTCAGAAATAACTTCTTCATCTGGGACTTTCTAGGTACTTACACATTTCTAAAGTGTTAAAATTGGGTGGATAGACAATTAGCATTTTAAACTTGGAATGTTGGTGAAAATAAGATCAGAATTTATCATAAAAAGTAAACTTGCAGGTACAACCATATGCTCAGAGCCAGTGTGGTCTTGAAGTTCCGAACAGTTTACTCTGGTTGCATCAGGAGAGGGTAAACAAACAACAAAACAAGCAGAGTATACTGTCCGAAACGTTGACACCACATCGGCTAGTTTCAGAGCCAACACTCATAAAAGAAGAGATTTTACACTTGGCTGTACATGCAAGTTTACTTTTTTGATAGTTAATTATTATCTTTTAAGTATAGACCCCTTTTTTTGTAACATCACAGCTGCAATTTTTTCCAGCAATGGTTGGCAAAAGTATGGTCGCCTTTCACAGGAAAAATGTACAATAATTAGTTAAAGTCAATGGCTTGTTACTTTGTTCACTTGATGATTTTTTTTCTCTCTCTTTTTACAGAAAAAGTAGCCAAATACCTTGAGAGTATTGATCAAGATGACGAGGGACGTCTTGGATCAGTCCAAGAAAAGAGAGCAAGGCGGACCTTCTGCTTCACGATTCAACAGATCAATCAAGGAGCCGCCCAAGCCGGCAAAGATGGCAAATTCCAACTCTTTGTTTGCATCGGGATCAGGTATGTTGGAAGATCAGTTGTGATCCACGCTTGGCCAAATTTCATAGAGCTGCTTAAAGCCAGTGGACACTATTGGTAATTGTCAAAGACAAGTCTTCTCACTTGGTGTATCTCAACATATGCATAAAATAACAAACCTGTGAAAAATTGAGTTTGATTGGTCGTCGGAGTTGCGAGATAACTATGAAAGAAAAAAAACACCCTTGTCACACGAAGTTGTGTGCTTTCAGATGTTTGATTTCGGGACCTCAAATTCTAAACTTGAGGTCTCGAAATCAAATTCGTGGAAAACTACTTCTTTCTCGAAAACTACTCCACTTCAGAGGGAGCCGTTTCTCACAATGTTTTATACTACCAACCTCTCCCCATTACTCGTTACCAAGTAAAGTTTTATGCTAATAATTATTTTGAGTAATTACCATTAGTGTCCACTGCCTTTAAGCAGCTAAGCACAACTAAAATATGCTTACCAGAATAAGATTAACAGCCAAAGTACCATGTCATGTATTCAATCTGTGATTGGTATCCTGCTTATTTTTTAAGTGTGAGTTTGAGTCTCGGTCGCGGAAAATTACACAGACACAGTTTAAGAAAAAGTACACCAGTAATTAACACGATAAATAACAAAAGCCATTATACACTTTCGGTAAACAGTATTGTCCAAGTCCCACACTTCGTGTATCACAAATTATTTTTAAAATAACAAACCTGAGAAAATTTAGGCTCAATTGGTCATCAGAGTCGGGAGAAAATAACGGGAAAACTCACTCCTGTTTTTGAGCGTTTTGCCGTGTCATGACAAATGTTGATAATAAATCCGTTAATGTTTTCTCAAAAAGTAAAGCATTTCATGGAACAATATTTCAAGAGAAGTCTTTCACCATTACCTTCTGTAAACCCTGTAAATTATTTGTAAATCTTTGAACCTTTTTTTTTTTTCTGTACCGAAAGTGGCTTTAACAAGTAACTATTGGAGTTCTTTTGGGTTTTCTCAAAAAAATAATTGTTGTGATGTTTTTGTGTTTCTGCAGGGATCACATGCTCCACTGGTGGCTACCAGTCCTCTCGGAGACTCCAGTGGCCTCATCAATGTACGAAGACTCCTCGTTCCTTAACTGCAACAGCCTCCTCGACTTTGTCGTCAACCTCCTCATGCAATTGGATGAATTCTCCATTATGTTGGAATCTTCCATTACGAAGGGGGTGGAATTATAGCATACCTTTGTCAGTGATGCTGGAATCTTCCATTACGAGGGGCGTGGAATTATAGCATAACCTTTGTCGGTGATGCCGGTTGGTAATCTTGCATCTATTTCAAGAGTATGGTTAGGGACTGAAAGTATTGTCATTAAGAAGAGGCAAAATTATAAGGATGCCGCCAGATTCCAATCAGACTTTGCTCTTAGTATTAAGGTCAGAAAGGGCAATGTGTAACTCAAATAAAATGCAAACAATAATGTAGTGGAGGTCAAAGGTCAGTTAACAGTCTTCTGATTGTGGTTTTTCTGTAGGTTGATGAGCGTCCTGTATTAAGTACAAGCCAGGGCCCATTTTCATAAAGCCTGTAAGCACCTAAAAATTTTGCTTAGCAGATACTGGGTACCAGCCAAAATTCCACAAAGAATACATTGTTGTAATTGGTGCCCCACTTGATTCTTGCTTAGCAAAGAAATTTACTTAGCAGTATTTTCTGCTTAACAGCTTTACGAAATTTGGTCCTATGTGCATTCAGACTTTATAGGCTTTGATAACACATTGAGGATGCTCTACCACAGGATTAAATGCACAGCCCAGAGGGTATGCAAGGTTTAAAGATAACACAAATGACAGCCGAATCATTGCAAATGTCCGATTTAGCGGCCCAAAGCAAGATTTGAAATGCATCAAAACCAATGCAAGTATAGGAGAATTCTGTGTAATCATAAGATGAGTTTGACAAATGTTTTGGGTATCGGTGTAAAATACTCATGTTTCAAGTTCAAAATGGAAGAAAATATAACTCTTTTAGGAAATTTTTCCTTGTGGTGTAATGTATTATACTATGTAATGCTTGGTATTGAATGACCACTGATAGGAGAAAGTGGTTCTGCAACAGACTTTTAGTAATCTTGGAAACTTTTGGTAAAAATTATAAATCCATACTTCCCTTTCTTGTATAGTTCCAGAAATAACTTTACCTCAAAAAGGTGTATTTTTAAAACAACTACTTTTAGATCGTTGTATAGAATTCTATAAAAAAATTAAAAATGAGTAAATGTTGTTTCAATCTGTTTATATAACGAAAAACTGATTCCCCACCAAAAAATTATCCCAAGACGTACCTCAAGTATCGGATTTTAAAGATTTTTTAAAGAAACAGTCTTCACCAGTGTAACATTGTGCAATGTGTACGAGCAATACTTGAGTTTTTTTGTAAAGGGGGAAACATTTTTAAAAATACATAAAAAACAAACCATGTATTTTTTTGTATATTAACTATTTTATCTCTTATTACCATACCATAAAATTGAGATATTTTGATAGTGCGATTTATAGAAAATGGCATAGTGTACATAGGATTTATTTTTAGAGACCAATGTTTTATGGTGAACAAACAAACAAACAACCAATACAAACTGTTTTTTAGGGAATGGTTGCAAGTTTTATTCGGTGGTAAAAATGTTGCCCAATTTCGCGGCGCTGCTTTATGAACTTGCGATAGGTGTAACTAGGTTCGTTACACAACACGCGGGCCAACAGCTTTACATCCCATCCGAAGGCTGAAGCAATAACGGTTAAGTGTCTTGCTGAAGGACACAAGTGTCAAGACCGTGACTCGAACCCACGCTCTGCTGATCAGAAACACCAGAGCTTGAGTTCAGTACAGCAACGACAGGCCAAGACAATCATATAGTTACTTTCCGAACTTTGTACTGCGCATATTATTTTATTCAATTCCTGTACAGGACTTGGGTAATAACTTTGTGGAATGGAAGAAGAGTTGGTGGGATTAGTTTGTAAATGATAAATACTTTTAAAGTAACCAATTAACCAATCAGTGTGCTTTAATTACTTAAGATAGTGGACGGAGACTTGATGGTGAACACAAAAAATGGATGGTTCTCTCACAGAAACGCCAGGCCCACATTTTGGTTCCAGAATTTGTTTATATTTCTATTTTATAGTATCTACCGGTTTTTTACCATCTGAGCAAGATGGGTTTTAAACAAAAAGTTATGTAGTAACTTATTATTATTATTTAAAGGTACATTGAAACTCATTTTGCACATATTTGTTAAATGTTAAGGGCATTATACAGGTTAGGGAAAGCTGTCAAAATAGTCGCATGTTTTGTGTGATCATTTAATATTTATGAAAAACAAACAAAAATTTGGGCTTATTCCGTTGTGGGAGTCCGGAGAAAATGGTGGAAACCACAAACAATTTTCATTGTCCTTAGTTTTGGTTGTAGCAACTGAAATCAGCAGTTGTGTTTTTTGAGATACCTTTCTCTTGAAGATGACTTCATTTTAGATGGAAATATTTCACTGGAAAAAATTATTCCTGTATGAACTTAATAATCAGTAAGCTTTCATACTAAAATTTAAGCAACAATTTTTGTTTCGATGGAAGTTAGGGAGTATACAGTGCTAACGCACACTGGTGTGTATGGGTAAAAAACAAAATTTATATTTTTGTCTCCTTACAAATTCTGTATAATGCCTTTAATCAGAATATTTACTTTCTGTTTACATCATTTCTATATAACTCTTTTTAATTATATTGATAGCTCAAAAATCTTTGATAATCATCAAAGATTAATACCAAAATGCTACACAAATAAGTCAGAAAACAATATTTATTTGTTTTTATAGTTTTTCCCATGAGTAGGTTGCCATTGGATCTTGACTTTTTTTTAGGGGTAAAAAAAAAACCTGCTTTGCCGGATGTACAAACGTTTATTTATTTGGGGTTGAACAATGGAAGTTAACGGATGTATGGCTTCTGAATGGCACCCCAAAACAAAGATATTGACAAAATAGGGAGACTAACCCAACACTTTTTTAGGTTTAGTTCAGCGTACCGGATTCTTGCGTTCTAACGAAGCGTTGTTTTAGCACTTTTGGATTAAAGGCAGTGGACACTATTGGTAATTTTTAAGGACTAGCCTTCACAGTTGGTGTATCTCAACATGTACATAAAATAACTAACCTGTGAAAATTTTAGCTCGATTGGTTGTCGGAGTTGCGAGATAACTATGAAAGAAAAAAAACACCCTTGTCACACGAAGTTGTGTACTTTCAGATGCTTGATTTCGAGACCTCAATCAAATCCCTGGAAAATTACTTCTTTCTCGAAAACTACATCACTTCAGAGGGAGCCGTTTCTCACAATGTTTTTTACTGTCAACCTCTCCCTATTACTAGTTACCAAGTAAGGTTTTATGCTAATAATTATTTCGAGTAATCACCAATAGTGTCCACTGCCTTTAAGGGCTAGTTTTACTCCTCATCTGAACCTACCCATAGGGTTAGATAGCTCAGTTGGTGGAGCACTTACACATTAATCCCGAGGTTATTGGTTCATATCACGCTCTCGTAAATGTTTCTTTGTTCAACCCCAAATCATTAGTTAACCCTTGTGGTTTATTATTTGATAAAATGTTTATTGAAATGTGAATCGTCTAATTTTACCTCTCCGTCTCCAATACACTGCTCCTAGTCTAAAAAGTTTTACCGTTGTTTTTGTTTTAGAAATAATGTATATTTTTCAAAGCCAGTAAGTAAACCTATCTGAGTTCAAACAGTATTAAGTATTGTTTTATGTTTTAAAACATTATTATGTAAGCAGATTTTTAATCCATTTAAATGAATTTCTTAGTGATTGAAACTCGTACAGCAAATGAATTGCGACTGTACTTTTATAATCTTGCCAATTTATTGTTAAGGAATATTTGACACAGTTGATTGTCGGTTTATGTGAATCAATTCCTTGCATCTTTAAAGTTTATTTCTTCAAAGTAAGCAGGGTCAAATCACCCCCAGACGAAGGCTGTGTCCATAATGGTGACTTTGGCTACAGCTACGGCTAGATCAGTGCGTCTGTCAGTCTAGTCAAGAACAGTCGTCAGTCAAGAAAAGCCGTAGCTGTAGCCGAAGTCAACGTTTTGGACAGGGCCGATGCTCAATTTGAACAAGTTCTATACCATTGGAAAGCTCATTCCGAGGGCTTCCTTCTCGTACTACTAATAGGATGATGAACAACAATTTAGCCATGTTCGTCGGCTGCGGCTGTTCCTAAGGGTGTTGCTAAGGGCAGCCTATGCTTCAATGCATGTCAGTAATGTGATCTAGCCACAGCAGTTGACTGCAGCTGCAAAAATGAACTTATTCACTTTAACAAATTGTTGTCAGGTAAAAGAAAAATCGGAAGTAAACTTTTTGAAGTTTGTTAATGTCTCTCATGATAGCAACAATTCCCAATGCAACTTAAGTGTAGAGGCAGCAGACTTTTCTGATGAAACAGCCGTAGATTGGGAGAGTTGCGGCATAGAGGGATCAGTTTTCTTTGGTCACGTACTTGCATGGATACCACTTTCTGTCCAATTGCAGCACAACCCAATAGACAGACTAGTCTGGCACCCTGTGTTTGCCCATGCATTTTTGGGTACACAAAATGGCTTCTAAATCGCAAAGTGTCGCATCTCATCCAATATACCCCTAAACCATGAAACACACTCCATCGTCAATGCAAATAAAAATACCCTGCTGCTGTTGTATGTTTTAAAATGTAATTTGCTGCAGCTGCAAAATTTAGCAAAATTCTCAAGAAATCTTCAACTCATTAGTGTTACCGTGCGGTACGCTGGTGTAACACCAGTGTTTACCCCATGTATCTACGCATAATGCATTGGTGTTTCACCGATGTTTTGTTTTCTAATCTACTGTTGATCGAAATGTAGTTTAGTTTTAAACCATGATGTAACGCTGGTTGTTAGCTAAATATTACACCCCCCCCCCTATTTATAATAACGGGTTAACGTGGGATAACCTGTTTTGTGGAAAATTAAATAGTTCTGTCCGGATAACTTTCCCAACGTATTATTGGGTAAAGATAAGTAGATTTTATGAAGTAGACAATTCTTTGCAAGTGTTGATTAATTGGCCTTTCCTATGAGATATGCAAATTACATTTGTGCATGCATACAGACATTACTGGCTCGCATACGCATAAACACATCCTTGTTACACCACCGTCACCCCATACAAAAAGACGCCATGTTCCCTTATTTTGCCAACCTGTAGTGTTTGTTGCCAACCAGGGCTGGATTTCATAGAGCTGCTTAAGCATACAAAGTAGCTAAGCGCAACAAAATTATGCTTAGCAGATAAAGGTTACCGCCTAAAAACACCATGCCCATGTACAATTTGTAACTGGTATCCTGCTCATTTTTGCTTAGCATAAAACTGTTAAGCAATATTTCTTGCTTAAGCAGCTCATTGGGCCCAGTATAGCGTTTGTGCTCAGGCACAATGCGTTTTTCATGGGACAGGTTAATTTTTTAACCCGTTTGACACTATTGTGAATTATAAAAGTGCAACTAGGGACTGATTCGAAACTTGCCCAACTTTAGTGTAGCAACATTTCAAGTATAAAATCTCCTTTTCTAAAATACATTTTGTTTGCCGTCATTTTGTGTTTTGCCAATGTCAACACACCGTTTGCCAATGTAATTTATTAATTTGTAACATACATTATTTTTTAATAAGCTTATCACTAACCGTCGTTTTACTTATTTATTTGTGTATATCAATATTATTATTAACTGTGTTTAGTATTATTTTGTTGATTTAATTCATGCATGGTTGTATTCATTTGAATAACTCATGAATATTAATTTCCTTTGATTTAATAACAGTTAAAAAATTATAACACTTTGTAATTGTACCAGCATGATCAAAATATTATCAATAAATATTTTGATTTTAAAGTTAAAGCTTTGTCGGCTGTTTCTTATTAGTGGGGTTGAGGTTAGGCTGTGGTTGGGGCTGAGGTTGGAAACGATGTTTTTATGGTTGATTTTGACCTTAAATGTTGAATCATAAACTACTAGACTTACAAGCTCGGTCACCCCAAATATATCCACACACCCCATGGTTACAATAACCAACATGGCGGATATATTAAACTGACATGGGCCCCCACCCATAAAACTTGCAAAAAAATTCATTTATGCAAACCTATGGTATCAAGTCAACAGTCTTAAAATGTCACTGAATTGGACAGCGCCATCATTTATTTATCATCATTGCTCGCGTTGTAAAGCCTTATCACTAGAGCGTGTTCATGATGTAAGTACATCTTTTAAAACTTTATGTCCTTTAAAATATACAACCTTTGTCTTATTTTCAGGTAATTGAACTTCTATCGACATTATTTAATTGTTTTGCTTTTCTGATAGTTTTAGAGGCTGCCATCTTGAAACCAATCCTAACCAAGCCAACAAGTTGATAATGCCGCATATTCTGAATACACAAAAATGCTGAACCAATGCCCTCAACGATGTTTCTGGTTATGGTCATACAAATTTTTTAACAAAGCTTACACAACGGAACACAAAATAGATCCTATTTTCTTTTAATGATCATTTCATATTCAAGTTTTAACAAATTGTTCGCCTTCGACAATGTTGACAGTTGAAACTTCAAGCGTAAATAAGATGTACTTGAGCAGTTGGAACTTCCTCTTTACCCTAATGTATTCCTCTTGGTATGACAACATTGTCATTTTCAAATAAGCAATTCACCAATATCAAAATAATTTGATTGTTTTACTTTTATTTGCCAAACAGTGAGATATAACTGATCAGTAGTTGATGTCAACAAATTAATTGATAACGAAGTAGTTGAACCCTAGCTTCCGGCACACTTTAATGATGTCAGGTACCTGCATCCCCGTTTGCAACACTTTCAACTTAGACCTTGACGTACTGTAGTAGTTTACTAATGATATAGGTGAAGATGTAGGATTGTGGGTACCTATCAACTGATACTTTTATGAGTGAGAGAGGCAGTGAAATTAATAAGAACCACAACATGGTTCACCTGGAGCTTGCAAATAATCATAATTAAAGACAGAGGCAGGGGGTCAACGTTGTCCAGTGGTTAGACAACAGGGCCCAATTTCATGGCTCTGCTTACCGTAATCGGCGCTTACGAAAGCAGGGAATTCTGTGCTTACGGCAAGCGTATTTCACGGGTTAGCGGCAAATTTAGGCTTCTGCGCATGCGTACTCAACGATACTAGGCATTCTACGCTTACAAGGCTAGCGCAGAAATTCGGCGCTTGAACGTAAGCGGGGAATCATGATTGTAAGGGCGGAATTCGGCGGTAAGCAGAGCCATGAAATTGGGCCCAGGTCTTGCAATCACAAGGTTTTTGGTTTGAATCCTACCAAGCTTACCACTGATTTCACAATGAATAGAATAAATATTGTAGTCTAGTTACTAAATCACAATTTGTTGATTTGTGCAACTCATAATCATAGATGATAAACCAATGTTTGTATGAGAGAGATTGGCTGTTGCCAGCTTGGTGTTTACATCCCCTTGTGGGAGTTTGACGAGTTCCCTTGACGGGAAGATCATTAAGATAGATAGACAGACAGACAAGTTCATGTACTATAAATGTTGAATGAAATGTCACCCATATTGTTCATCCCTCTTCAAACCATTTGGATTTTTTCAGAGCTTGGCCAGATCCTTCTTTATTGAAGAGTTTATGCTTGTAATTCTCCACCAGTTTACTGAACTTGGCCTCCTCTGCTCGGCCTGTTTTGTTTCTTCTTGATTTCTGTGGTTTTCCCTGAAGAAATAACAAATTAAAATGAACAGATTTAAAGGAAGAATCAGGAATTAGTTTCAGTATGCCTCTCTTAATATTCACGCATGACGTCACCATTCTAACCCAAAACGAGGCCATCGCAGCAGCCACTGCAACAAGGATCGAGTGGCTGGTACTGGTGGTGGCGTGACAGGCGCCGATGGCCTCGTTTTGGGTTAGAACGTTGATGTCATGCATGAATATTAAGAGAGGCGTAATGTCCTTGTAAAGTCCGCGTAATTGACCTCATTAAATATCTATACCAAGTAAACTAAAATGTTCAATTATCTCTTCTTCTACTTCCCCTTTTGTGCTTGTCACCTGGGGTACGGCCAACGAAGATTCACAGTCAGCGCACCTACATTATGGAACAATCTACCCCTTCGCATTTGTCAGGCATCATCTCTTAAATCTTTCAAAGTCATGTTAAAAGATCATTTGCTTTTATGTCAAGGTACTTTAATTGTTTCTTTTCTTTGTTTTGTTTGTTAATAATATTCCCCCAATTAAACAAGTTTCTCAAAACATGCCTCAACTAAAAAGCTGTTTAGTTCCTCTTAACTGAATTGTATTTTGGTCCCTGTCCCTTTTGTTTTTCTCTTCCTTTGCTTTAGAGCGCCTTGAGAACCTTTGGTGGATTTGTGCGCTTTATAAGACTTTGTTATTATTATTTATTTGTTGATGTTCTTGTACAGAGCTTTGAAACTTTTGTGAAAGACTTTTCATTAGTATTATTATTATTTATTATCATTCTTTCGCCACGTAACAGAGAGTTGACAAAGGGGGAGGGGGGCAGGTTGAAAAAAAAAGAAATGAAAAAAAAAGAGAGAAAAAAAGAAGAAAAAAAGAGAAAGTACTGACCTCTGCCGTTAACCTCTTGGGTTTCGCTGGCTCCCTAACCTTCCTCCCCGACATGCTCAACAACTCCTTCTGTCTCTTCTTCTTTGCCTGCCTCTTGGTTTCTTCAGCCTTCCCTTTATCCCTCCATCTGTTCTTAGCGCCGACGTGCTTCGGTATCGTCTTATTGGAGATTCTCTTCTCCAGTTTAGATGAAGGAGGTGGAGGTAGAACCCCTTTCTTGGAGAGGAGAGCTTTTGATTTCAGGATGGTTTGTTTTCCGTCGACCGCGGTTTTACCGTCTTTACCCTTCTGCATGTTTTGAATTTGCTGAGCCTGAGGAATGAAAGACAAATAAATGATAATAAATTTTTTAACTAAGAGAGATGGTTTGCGGTAACACCATGTGGATATATCTTTTGAGTAGTGTTGGTTCTGAAAAGAACCAGTGGTTAAAGCCTCATTGTTTCGATCAGTTTGCTCTGATCATCTTCAGGAGAAGTTATTGCGATATCTTATTTATCTTTTTCTTCTTCTTCTTTTGAATGATCTCTGGACCAAGAAGACGTTGTATGTAGATTGGTTATTTATTGGCTTGAAGCCATTATTGATGGTGTCCTTGTCGAGGTGTTCGAGTCCCTGCTAACCTTTTGGTGGTCTGAAATCAGGGCAGTCAAGAATGGGTTCTCACAAAAATACTTAATTGTCAAAATACAATTGACATATATAATTGTCTGGAGTTTACAATAGTTGAATTAGACATAATTTAGAAACAATCTTACTATCTGCGCTGGATAATCCAATATGCACAGTAAGCATTGTGCATAGAGCCTACAAAAACATTTAAGTGCCTACTAAAAAAAATCAAAGGCTACTAATTACTGGACAATCTTGACAGTACCTTTATTAAGGACCTATCTCTCCTTCTTTGTTTAGTTTCCAGCGCCAAGCGATTTTCCAATGAGAATCCAACAATAGGTCTCTGCAAAGAAAATGGAAAATAAGTTCACACATTTCACCAAAAAGAAAGCGGCTAGTAGTAGTTTAAATGGAATATAACCTTTTATTCATCAAACCAAAACAAAAACTCAGTGATGTACCCACTGCTAAGATATAGGATTTAAACTGCCTCCAGGTACTGGGCTAGCTCTGTGGTCTAGTGGTGTGACGTCTGCTCTAGAATATCAAAGTTTGTGGGTTCAATCCCATTCAAGTGATAAGCCTGTGGATTTTTCCCCCCTCAAAACCCGGGAACAGTTTTTATAATGCAGTGCTTAACACACATTTTTGTAGGGTAAAACACAAATATAAAAACTCAAACAAGTAAAAATTTAGGAGAACAATCAATAGCAGATTTTAACTCCCGAAGACAAGTAAGCACAAAAGTAGCAGCAAGTAAAATAACCTTAATTTATAAAAACAATGTTATAAGCTGTAACCAATACTTTCCTAACCTTTATTCCTCCAAAGAACTCTGTGCTGTTGTTGATTTTTCGAAGTGCCTCGAGAGCGTGTTCATGTTTTGTGAACTCGCAAAATGCAAAACCGAATGACTTGCAAAGACCCTGCGCATTCGGTGTCTTCATATCACGCATGACTCTCGACTGAAAACAAATTAAATACAAGATATAACATCAAGAGGCAATGAGCAATTTTTTATCATTATGTAATTTTGATTGTAGGGTCTCATGGACGAGTAGTATAGAGCATAGAATTCAATTTCTGGTGATTAAAGGCAGAGGACACTATTTGTAATTACTCAAAATATTTATCATCATAAAATCTTTCTTGATTACAAGTAATGGGGAGAGATGGATGGTATAAAACATTGTGAGAAACGGCTCCCTCTGAAGTGACGTAGTTTTCGAGAAAGAGGTAATTTTCCACGAATTTGATTTCGAGACCTCAGGTTTAGAATTTGAGGTCTCGAAATCAAGCATCAGAAAGCACACAAATTCGTGTGACAAGGGTTTTTTTTTCTTTCATTATTATCTCGCAAATCGACGACCGATTGAGCTCAAATTTTCGCAGGTTTGTTATTTTATGCATATGTTGAGATAGAACTGTGAAGACTAGTCTTTGACAATTACCAATAGTGTCCACTGTCTTTAAATCATCACAGTTTGGGTTTGAATCCCAGTTGTGTGCTTTGAGTAAGATGCTTTACTAAAATTGCTTCTCTTCACCCAGGGGTATAAATGAGTACCTGCCAGGGGTAGAGGTTGATATCGTGTTTGAAAAGTCTTTGGATGCCATGGCAGCTCCGGGCTGTATATACTCCCAAGGGAGCTGAGAGAGATTGAAGGAAAAATTTTGCCCCATTGACACCCAATGACCTTAACGACCCCCAATGACCTCATACTAACCTCAATGATTCTGGCCTTCTTATCATCTACGGCTTTCAGGACCGCCTCCCGTAGCATCTTGTCATCAACGTACTTTGGCAGATTCTGAATTGCGAGACGAGTCGGTGAGACGAAGACATTGATGTTCTGGAGTTTGAGTCGTTTGATTTGTTCTAACTTGGTTCTCTTAGCTATGTCGGCGTCGGTCATGCCCTGCGCAGCCTGGGTCCCTGGTCTGATGACTGTAAACAGAGTCAGAGTAAACAATCAAATAAAAAAATGCAGTTTACTTCTACTAAAGGAATCAAAGTTTACAAGAGAATACATCACATCATAACCATATGGTTATATTAATTTTGGTTCTAACCTTACATCGATGTGTGTTAGCACTTTTTACCGGGAAGAAAGAAAAAAACAGTCAATTTACTTGGGTGGGATTCGAACCCACGACCTTTGTAATTCTAGAGCAGTGTCTTACCAACTAAAAAGATCTTAAAAGTTGGCTTACTGACTTCTTAAGCCTTCTACAAAAAAGGTTTGGTTATTTATTTGCAATCAAATTCATCCCAAACATTTTCCCGATAACTTACAGCCTTCTTGAAGCAGGTACATATTCCTCTTGTCCTTCTTTAAGACTTTCTGTTGATCTTTCTTTACTTCTCTAAGCTTGGATGCCTCAGCTCTCGGCACAGCTAGAGAAACAAGCAACTTACGACCACCGAGTTCCAAACCATCTTCTCCCTGAAAAATAATCAAATCAACATTTTATCCAAGATCTTTCGAAGCTGTATACATACAACAGAATCATTGGGTTGAACAAAGATAACTTGATGAGCGAGGGATTGGACCTGTAACCTTCGGATTGATCTGTTGGTGCCCTACCAACTGAGCTATCTAACTCTATATTGGCGGTCTCTTTTTGCTAGATGGTGGCCCATTGTGGGGTATTGGCGGTCTCTTTTTGCTAGATGGTGGCCCATTGTGGGGTATTGGCGGTCTCTTTTTGCTATATGGTGGCCCATTGTGGGGCAAAAACCCCCTTGAAGGATATTTTGCAAGTCATTGTTTGATCGGTTAGCAGATTTTTGTTAACCGTTTAAAACTAAATTTAGTTACATTAATTTTTCATTAAACTAATGATATTTTGACAATACTGCAAGTCTCAATATTTCAATATATCAACACCAGCTTATATTGTTCTCATCATCGGCAGTTGATGCTAATATCCTCATATCATTTAATGATAATCGTCACAGATTAATTTTCTTACTAACAACGTACCTCCTCTGAGCTATTAGCCATCTGTAGACATTTCTCTGCACTCTCTTTGGTGCCAAATTGTACAAATGCTGTGCCTACAGAGAACAGGAAAGAAAGAACTCATTCAATATATTACCATCTTATACTTAAACCTTAAAGCCTACATAGGGTGTCGTGGCCGAGCGGATAAGAACACCGAACTCAGGCTCTGGTATTTCTGTTCAACAGAGTGTAGGTTTGCGTCCCGGTCTTGACACTTCAAATTTTCCCTGCATGTTGGTATATAACTTAACGGAGTATCTTTAGCCATGTTATAGTATGTTTCAATTCTGTAGCCTGTATAATGGTTGAATTGCATTTGATGCTTTTTTTGTTGTTGCCAATATATTGAAATAAATGTCTAAACACAACAACTTATGTCCCTGAGCGAGACACTTAAATGCTTCTCTCCACCCAGGGGTAAATGGGTACCTGTGAGGGCAGAGATGGTTCTTGTGATTGATTTAGCTGAGATGGATTTAGGAATGAAATAAATGGCCCAGTGACCAGGGGTTATTATATAATCCTGGTTAAAATTATTATATTATTATTATTTACCTTTGGGATGTTCCGTAGCTGGATCAACAACAATCTTACTGTATGTAATCTCCCCAAACTGTGAGAACATTTCTTTGATCTCCGCTTCTGACGTCTCAAAAAGAAGATTCCTTCACACACAAAAAAGGGAAATAAATGTTAATAAATAAGTTTTCACTTTAAAATGCACCTCTCAACAAGCTGCACACAGTCAAATTACCAAGTACTTCATTGACAATCCAATGGTATTTAAATGTTATTTAAACTGAAGTCACAAAAATAAAAAGGAGCAGGCAAGTACATGCCAGGCAAAACCATTATGTTTGTGAATTGACAGCGAATCTCCATCCAAGATGAATGTGAGGCTAGTCTTTTTTGACCTCAGTGCAAGCTCAGTTTTGGGCTTGTGACGTCACATACAAGAGGTTTATAAGCCAATATTTGAAGCAGCTAAATCCATTACCTTAAAAAAACAGTTCTTCCTTGACCAACATCGTTGGAGATATTCCTCGGCTTTTTCTGACCGACCTCCTGGTATTTCTTTGATTTCTTTCCGCTCTTCTTAGATTCGACACCTTCATCTTCGCTATCCATCTCATCGCTGTCTTCATCTTCTTCATCACTATCAGCATCTTCATCTTCTTCTCCTTCTTCTTCATCTTCTTCTCCTTCGTCTTCTTCTCCTTCTTCATCTTCATCTTCTTCTTCATCTTCATTTTCTTCTTCACTCCCTTCTTCCATTTCCTCAACCTCTGACGACGATTCTACTCCAGATTCTCCGTCACTTTCATCTTCTTCCTCCTCCTCACTGTCTTCTGCTGTAATAAAATGAAACAATATTATGATCGTTGTAATCACTGGCCTCACCTATAATAAGTACAACAGTGCGTCCTGTTCGCGAGTCCCATTACAGCAATGGAGAGCTATGAAAAAAAGCTGTTTCTCCGGAGGTGGGTGGACAATGGACTGACGCATAGCCTTTTCCCTCTGTTAATGTTTTTTCTTCTTCTCTTCATGCGCTTTGAGCACCTTATTAGGTGGATATTGCACAATATGAATATTCGTTATTATAATTATTATAGCCAGGCCGCAGGGTGACACCAAGCAACCAGTCGCGCCTGATTGGTTTATTATAAAACACCTAAACATAGTCAGTATTCCCTAGACCAGGAACACCGGATTGAACACCGGGTTGAGCCCCCCCTCTTTACGACAAGTGAACTGGGTTCTTCTACATGCATTACCACTACAAAGATGACGACAGCATTACACAATTCTGTACCTACCTGGTTTTGGTTGCTTTTTTAAGTCAGGCTGTTTTTTCTTTGAAGCTTTTAGGTAGATTTCTTTAGAAACTGCCCAATCAACGGCAATTGGTCTCCCTGCAAAACAGACACACACAAATTTCACTGAATAATAAAGTTTGTATTCTCAGTCAAAGTGACTGTGGAGTCAAACCTTAGATTTTTTTAATCGTCGATTGTTTGAATCCTATATGAATGTACATGTATACAATAAAACTAGCGTGTGAAAATTTCATTTCAAAAGTTGGTCATGTTTTTGAGATATCGTTTTACATAACCACTTTACTTTTAAATGAAATGTCTCTCAAAATACTATCGAAGGCTTCTACCCAAAAGTTTTTATAGGCAATAATTTTGTGATTACCAAAAGTATACCTTCCCTTTAATGTATTAAACTTGTACGTTATCAAATCCTCATTCTTTACAGTCTCAATATCTTACCAGGCCTAATACTTCAGGGAGGCAATAAAGGTGATTGCCTCCATGCACCCTGGTCAAGGCCTTGGTGCCCTTGAAATGCTACAGTAGAAATTAACAGTTTCTTCATACCATGGTGAAAATGCCTGGGTGCCCCTGCCCCTTCTAAAACGAAGCATACAGGGCCCAATTTCATAGAGCTGCTTAGCACAAAAATTTGCTTAGCATGAAATTTCTTCCTTGATAAAAACAGGATTACCAACCAAATTTCCACACGATTTTCAGGATAAGCAAACAACAGCTGAATACCAGTGACAAGAAATATGCAACAAGTGGAAATTTGGTTGGTAATCCTGTTTTTATCAAGGAAGAAATTTCATGCTAAGCAAATTGTTGTGCTTAGCAGCTCTATGAAGTTGGGCCCAGGTCTGTCTTACCCATAAGTTTCTTGGCATTCATCTCCTTGATTGCTTCTGCTGCACTTGTTGCGTCACTGAACTGAACAAATCCATAACCACGTACTTTAGTTGAATCTTTCGGGTCACTCGGTATGTGCACCTCAACGATCTCGCCAAAACGTGTAAAGGACTTCTTCAACTTTTCCTCAGAGCACTGCAAAGTTTTAAAACCAAGAAGTCGTTTATAATACAGTATAAATTTCATCTGATTATCAGTGTAACTTCTGATGACATATTTACCTCTAGGACCCTGGTTCAAATCATGCCAGGGTAACTATGTGTTTTCAGTCCCTTCCAGATTGCATGGGTGTTCCCTGGAATAATTCTCTGGAGTTTTTCATTGGTTGCCATAATTGACTTTAATATGAGAAATCATTTCATACTTAGGAGACAGGCGTTTTCCTTTTCTGTTCTTTTCTTTCTTTAATGTGTTGAGGTGATGGGTTTAACTTGTTTTTTAAATGTATACATTATCTGTCAAAGATTATCGCGTCTGCTCAGAACTATAAGATGTCAATTTCATATTCATATTGTTCAAAAGGTACTTAAATGAAAAATGCGCAGAAAATTTAGAAAGTAAATCAAAATCAACAACTGTGTTGCTTGAAAAATGAATGTTTCTTTTTGCCAAAAAAACACTTCAAAAAGACCACTCTTGACCAATAAACCCCATTTACCAAGAGCTCTAAAATATCTAAAATCAACTTTAACAAAGGGTCATTCCGTGTCAAATCAACCAATGGGTTAAACCCTACCCTCTTCAAATTTGCTCAAATTTGGTTTATGGGGTAATCGTGGCTCAACAAGCTCAAAATAATTTCAATTTCAGCTCCATCCGATAAACAGTTTTCAAATATGTCTTCTTCTTTTTTGTACAAACACGTTTAGGTATGATAACCTTTTGACCTCTACTTTGACCTTGAATTTGACCTTGTGGATCACGTGACCCGGCGACGAACTTCAGTGAAAATTTACCCTTATACGTTTTCTCCACAATATAGAAAAATTAGAAATACAATAGTTTTGACTTGCCTTCAGGCTCCACTCAAAGTTGCCCTACTTGCCTATTCCTATGCAAAGTACATGTACGTATACATACCTGTTCATACGCATGTATATCAAGCAAGGCTATGGTCCCCAAGCAAAATCATGACATACATACGTATGGACATGTATCAAATGTACATGTACTTTGCACAGGAAAAGTGAAGTAGGACAACTTTGAGTGGAGCTTGAAAGCAAGCCAAAAATATTATATCTCTAAATTTTTGATATTGTGGAGAAAACATATAAGGGTAAATTTTCACCAAAGTTCGTTGCCGGGTCACATGATCCACAAGGTCAAATTCAAGGTCAAAGTAGAGGTCAGAAGGTTATCATACCTAAACATGTTCCTACAAAAGAAATAAAGACATATTTGGAAAGCTTACACAATTTCCTTTCCAAAGACACCAATTTCAACCAATTTGACCCAAAGGTTACCGATTTATGGTCAGTTGAATGTCAGAGGTCAGGCGCATTTTGACCGAAATCAACAAGAAAGAGCATGCCGTAGCGTGAAAACCGTTTATCGGATGGAGCTGAAATTTAAAATTTGAGCTTGTTGAGCCACGATTACCCCATAAACCAAATATGAGCAAATTTGAAGTGGGTAGGGTTTAAAATTGCCTTTTTGGGGGGTGAATGACCCCAAAATCCATGCAAATTGCATGAATGACCTTGTACTTGAATTTCTGAGCAGACGATCTGACCTTTCTTTGTTGACCTTTAACCTTTACCTGGAAAGCTAGATTTCTGATGATCAATCTTCCAACCTTCCCCTCACCACCTGGCTCTCCTTCCCGGCCCTTTCCTTTTGGATTTCTTCTTCCTTTTCTCTCCTCATGTTTTCCCTCTCCGGCCTTGGACTGGTCGAGTTGTTTAACCACATCCTCCCCAGTTGTCTCATCTTTAGTGTCTTCAGTTTCTGTCTCTGTTGACTTTACTATTTCAAAGCCATTTTCTTCATCTTCATCTTTCTTAGGCTTCTCTTTCTTGCGAGGGTCTTTCCTTCTGGAGTACGAAATAAAGAGTTTTCTTTGGGCGAGACTTAGATGGGCTGTAACTGCTTTGTCAGCATCCTCTCTGTTAAATCAAAAGAAAGAAAGAAAATATTGTCGGCTTGATGAAAACATTTTTAACCTTGCTTCAAAAAATATATCACAGGCATTGAACTTTGCTCTTGAAGGAACACGATAATTTTCCTCTGGGAAGTGGCACCTGTATGAGGAAAAAATAAATTACTATTGGAACTTTGTAAAGGGCACCACGGCAATCGGCCAGCTGATATCACATCATCAAACACTGTAGAACGATGACAAGAAGTTAACAAGACTCAGAAATTTAAATATAAAGAAAATGAAATAACATCAAAGCGTCAGTGTCATTGTCAAAAAAGAAGACATCAATCTATACTTTTCTCCTAAGTAATCATCTTATTCATATTACCTGAGTGCGAATGTCACATATCCAAATCCTCTGCATTTATCTTTGACACCTGCAAGAAAAGTAATAAGTTCAATCGTCGTAATGTACCAAAATATAACTTAAAAAGTGTATTTTTGGTTTTTGAATCCATCAGGTGATCAGGGGTGCTTTCTGTAATAAAATGCCCGTCCCATTTCCTACAATATCGTGTTCCATTTTTGAAAAATATTATTTTCATCATTCGCATTTTTCCCCCTTTCCGATCTTCATTCATTCATCATTCATTTCATTTTCATTCAATAATTTAAAATAAAAAAAAGGTATCTATATCTATCATTCTATCATCCATAATCCATCCATTCCATGCCATCATGAATGGGCTGTAAAAACTATATTAAAACATTGTTATGTAAGAAATATGTAAAATCAATAAATTAATTTACATTTAAAGTTTTTTTTTAAAAGTGGTCGAGTTCGAGTTGACCAAGTTATTAAAACAGTAAGCCTGGTGCGTGGTGGTGGTAAGCACGCTCTACAAATGTTACATTATTTCACACGGTTCAGAATATAAATGTATCATTTAGAGGGTTATACCTGTATCTGTAATCACAAAACATTTTTTTACTGGTCCGATATCACTGAATACTTCTTCGAGATGTTCTTTTGTGGCCGAATAAGGTAAATTTCTCACAAACAGCGTGGAACTCGACTTCTCGATGGGGGCTGCCATCTTGTTTATAGAAATAGTATGGTGATCTATCCAATGCTTAAAAAATACGCAGATTTTACACATAAAGAACTCTAGGAGCCATGTGTTATATATACCACAAACAGCGCCGCCAGCGTTGAATGGACATTCATAAAGCGAACTTGGACGAATTGAAAAGAGCAACACGTACACCGCGACGACGGGTAAGCAAAATAAACATATCGAAGGGTTTCGTTATGGGTTTTTTAATTTCTAGAATGAAGTAGTGTAGATATGCAAATACAAACTCTAGTATAAGCTTTCTCTACTTAAAAATGGTCCGAGTTTGACTGAACCTTGCTTGGCAAACTCTGAACTCTTGACTTAAAGCCATTGGACCCTTTCGGTACAGAAAAAAAAAAAGTTCACAGATTTACAAATAATTTACAGGGTTTACAGAAGGTAATGGTGAAAGACTTCTCTTGAAATATTAGTCCATGAAATGCTTTACTTTTTGAGAAAACGGTAAAACAATATAAATTCACGTTAACGAGAATTACGGATTTGTTATAAACACATGTCATGACACGGCGAAACGCGCGAAAACAGGAGTGGGTTTTCCCGTTATTTTCTCCCGGCTCCGATGTCCGATTGAGCCTAAATTTCCACAGGATTGTTATTTTATATATAAGTTGTGATACACGAAGTGTGGGACTTGGACAATACTGTTTACCGAAAGTGTATAATGGCTTTAAGTTGAGTTGGCCATACAACTTACAACAAGTCATGCAATACAAGTCAAGTGGGGCCGGCTGAGAACTGGACCCAACAAATGCTCACCTCATGACATTACATAATGCCAACAAATAAGATTATCTGATGTTTATCTCATTCATTAGTTAGTGATTGTGTTGTGCATGTAGACTGCAGTCATCATTAAGGAAGCTTTAAAATTAAAGGCAGGGGGACCAGGGTACACTTTTGTATTATTATTTTGTCAAAGACCAGGCAGTATCTACCCTCACTAATATTTGCATCACAACTTCATTGAGCAATAAACTACCCATGCCAACATGCAAAGGGGCAATTCCAAGCAAACATGGACATGACACACAAACAAAATCAAATTTGTGTCACAACTTTCTTTCTACTTATAAGTTATAGCTGACATATGAAACCAATTTATTTTTAGTTGTTGACAAGGAATGAACCCAATTTTGCGAAATAAGAACTCAGGTTCTGTAATGCGACTGACCGTAATGCGACTGACCATGGTTTTGCCATGTATACCTAAAAGTTCAAATTGCTGACCACTTATAAGTATCCTGTTGGATACTATGTTTAAGAGTTGTGTGTTGCATGTAGTAAAACTTTCCTAGGTTTTTTAGTTAGAGGAATTTTTTGATTTGTGGCTAGTGAATTTTTTCCACGCCCTTTTTGTGTAATGTGACTGACCGCTTTTAACATCTTAATAACATCCAGAGCAGAAAGCCCACAATTCAAAGCCTTGGGTGCCAAGTACAAATCAGTCTATAAACTTAGTGGAAAGAATATCTCACACAGAACTACTAGCACCAAGATCAAGAAATGACACCAAAAAAAGTGTAATGCGCCTGACCATGTAATTGCTCAAATGCATAAATTAACAAATCTGTGAACAGTTGGGCTTGATTTGTTCATCGAAGTTTCAAGAAAATAATGAAAGGAAATATTACTTCAAAGGCCCTTAGGGAGTTACAAAAACTGCGCAAAAAGTGGACAGAGAAAAAACCTCTATACCTTTTAAACTCACCTGATTTTTAGCTAAAATCTGAACTGTGTTGAAAACGGAGCATTCTACAGTGCAATTAGCACAAGAAATTGTGCAAAGCTGTAGAAGAAATGTTAGGGTTGTCTGGTCTGAGCTTGATGTTAGGGTTATGGTATTGAATGGCTGATGAAGATTGTTTCGCCAAAAAAAAAAAAGTCAATATGAAGGAATTATTTTTTACACCAGTCACTGTAGGCCTAGAATAGATAAAACTACTCTATCCATAAGGCATGGACGAATCTTCTGCATTCTAAAGTCACTCCTATTTTTCATTTTTACTAAGGTTACTTGGACAAAACTTATTCATCAGTATTATCTCAAGTAAAACCTGATTCATAATGACATCTGAGTGGGTTCGTATTTTCGGCGCTGTGGCGTTACCGTTCACTGGTGGACTTTTAGGAGCCAGGATAACCGGTGACAAAAACTCTGACAACATGAAATGGTACAGGGGACTGAAGAGGGTAGCCTGGAACCCACCAGAGTGGGTATTCGGACCTGTGTGGACCTACTTGTATGGAACAATGGGATATGCATCCTACCTTGTGTGGAGAGATGGCGGTGAGTATTTCGACTACATACTTAATTTCTCTTGATTAAGTCTTACAAATAAACCCAAGATTAGTTATGGCATTGTCTCCTAATTTTTAAATCATGTTTTTAATCATGTTTTTAAACTTGTTTTACCTGCCAGTTTGGAATGCTTTTGGTGTGTGTGTGTGTATTGATGTATGCCACGTGGCAAGTTTTTTTTTATTTGATGCATGCTTTTTTTGGATAGTTTTTATTTTATTAATTACTATGCTTTTGTGTGTGTGTATTTGATGAATGCTTTTACCTGTTTTCTAAAGCTCTTTGCTTTTGTTTGTATGTTTTTGATGTATGCTTTATTCCGGTAATTGTTAATTTCTATTTTCTTAACAATGCTTTTGTGTGTGTGCATTTGATGCATGCTTTTGCCTGTTTATTGTTAATTTCTGATTTCTGAACTTTGTAAAAACTTTGTAAAATTGAACAATGTCAACCTTTTTTCTTCTAATGAATGAACCATTAATATATTTAAAAAAACATCTTAAGATGTGTTTGCAACAATATTTTTACAATAAAAGTATGCATGAATCATTTCTAAGATTCAAACGTTTTTGGGTGACAATTTATTCTCACAATTTACTTAAAATAGTTTCAATAGCTGCGGTGCTTCTCACCAAGTAAGTTTTTATGGTCATGTTAATTTTTGGAGTACAACTTTAAAAGAGAACCTTTATCTAACTCAGTGTGTGTGTTTTTTTTAACTGCAGGTGGGTTTGATGGAGCAATGGTGCCCCTTGGTATGTACGGTACATCCCTTGCCCTTAACTGGCTGTGGACACCAATCTTCTTTAAGTTTCATCTCAAAGGACTGGTAAGAGGAAACACAGATTTTATGAACATTTAAGAAATGTACATTCTTTTTTATATAAAGGGTAAACCTTTTGTTTTTAAGAATAGTTTGGTTGTTTAATCCTATATAAATGTAGATAACCTGTCAAAATCTCTTCTCAAAAGATGGTAGCATTTTTGAGAAATTTTTGAGCAATTTTAACATTTATAGACTTAAACCAAAGTGAATTTCACTGTATGTGTATATGTTGACAATAAAACAGACTATTATCAGAAAATTATCATGAGTTCAATTAAAATGGTCAATGTTGCACGTTGCATCCTTGATGCAATTATTCAATGATTCTTTAAATCGGTTTATTCCATTCATTCTTGACAGGCCGTCATTGAGATCCTGATGTACCTAGGAGCAACGGGAGCCACTGCTTACATGTTCTGGCCGATCAGTCAGACTGCTAGTAAGCTTCTCTTCCCACTGCTTGGATGGATCAGCTTAGCATCTAGTCTAACTATTGGCGTCTGGTTCAAGAATAAAGACAAAGATGCTTAGAGTTGTACTCCGTTGACATTCCGTTATTTTATAACAACAGTAAGGCCTTTCTTTGTGGGTGGGATCAACTCGAATCTAGAATCAATCAGATACGATAGTTTTAATAAATATTGACCATGTGACCAAAAGTGACCTGTGACATCACATGTTACAAAAAGTCACAGAACTTGGTCTTCTTGCATGCATGATTTGAACACAGCTCAAATGAACGAAAAAAATAGTTTAAAGATGAAAATTTTGCGAAGCTTCACGCTGCAAAACTTGTTCAGACGTTGAATTTGACAAATCTTGATTGTTTGTGGTAATAATGTATGTGGGAAAATTCGTATAAGTACAGAGTAGTAACTTGACTACCAGGAAATGCTCTGACATGTTATGTTGCACTGCTCTGCTGGAGTCAAAATGTTAAGGCCATTGACTTTTTTTTTTTGCATTTACACCAAAGGTCCTTCTGGTTGGTCAGCAGTTTGCAGCAGCCAATTTTCTTGGTTGCACTTGTTGTAAATAAGGTAACATGGTCTAAAGGAACGGTCAAAGTATCATCATTGGCTGACAGGCCTGATAATTCTTGGATGCAATGGAGGCGATTGCCTCCATGCCCCCTTCGGTGCCCATGAAATGCTTCAGTAGAATTTTACAATTTTCTCATAGGGTGCCCTTTACGAAGGAAGAAAATGCCTCGATGCCCTTGCCCTTTCAAAAACGAAGCATACAGGCCTGGGCTGATGTTACAGTTGGTGATGGTTACATGGAGAACCAGTGGGATTTAGAATAGCAAAAGCAACTTCAGGCCTGATGCTACGCTCTTCAGTAGCCAAGGGCACCTAGGCGCTTTCTGCTTTGAAGTGCAAATCTATAAGAAAATTATAAACTTCTATTGGGATTTTCAATGAGCACCAAGGCGCAAGGATGCAATTGCCTCCATTAATCGAAAGGCCTGCAAACACAATCCAAACCTTGAAAATTTTTTCAACATACCGGAAGATTTTATCAAAGTGCAAGCTGGCACTTTCTCCTCTGTTGCTTTTTTAAGAAGAACTCTATTGTTTCAGGTTAGAGTCAATTGTTGAAGCAATATATCACCTCATACAACTCTGTTTCTCATTCAAGATACATATCTAGGTCTCGAAAGAACAAGACATATTTCCAAACAGGGTTGAAAGGTTAATGGTTATAGAGAATTTTCTGCACTATGCAAATTTTTTATGAAAACTACATAAAAATATATATTAATTGATGTAGATAATTAATACAAATTATATAAAGTTGTTTCAAAGTTTGTTTCTGTTTGAATCTTTCATGTTTCAGTAGAGGTTGATTTAGTGAGAAATGCCAAAGAGACGTGTTTACCATGACATGTATACCAGCCAAAATGTCATGTTATTTCAAGTACATGAGACTGGTTCCCTGCCTTTTGTGGTAAGCATACAGTTTAAAGCAATGTTTTTGATTGGAAACTACTTTTGTTACTTATTCATCTATAACTGACTTGAAATCAATACAATGTTTATAAATAATTTCAAATGTTAGCCTAATAAATTATTGATTTTTTTGTTCTGACAAGGATTGACTTGTGTGTGTCTCGCGTTTGCTTTGAGACCTTTTGAAAATGTGTTTTAACTCTCTGTAATTTCCCACCAAATGATCCAACTAAATGTTCAAAAAATACACAGAAGTCGCGATCTGTTTTTTAATATTTTTTTATTATTACAAATCTCATACACATCGCATTACAACAAACACCATACTCAGCATTCCTATACATAATCAGCACATCTTGACATGACAATTTTAACAATGAATACATACATTCTTACAACTACAGTTTATTTATATGCACACAATGCGGCACCATACTGTGCTAGCTCTCCCTAGCAACTCCATGACCTTTTTATACAAAATGGCCACAAGTGACCAACTAGTCATCCGTTCCGACATCTCCCTCACTATAATACATCTTTATATTTTCACCTTTTCATTATATTTTCACCTTTTCAGCCAGTCCACATTTTGAACAAACATTGAAGTTCAAAACATGGCGAATTTAAAAAAAAAATATGGCATTCTCTCTGCAAGTTTTTATACATGGTCTCCTGCTATCTTGGTTTCAAACCAAAACCCTGCACGAGTAGACCTCCACCAATGGTCGGCCATTTTGTTTTCACCTTCTCAGGAGGAGAATCAACCAAGCTGGACCCCTCAATCTGAAAATGATTTATAAGGCCTTTTCCAAACACTGGCTCCGGCTCACCAGCTCCGTTTGATGTTGGAAATACTGTAGCTACTCCATTTTTAATAACGAAACTGGAGCACATGCCGAGATTTTCGAAAAGACCTAATTGTATTTCTGTATGACAAAGATGGCCGATGCATGGTAAAAGGACTATCGTGCCGTTTCCCATCTCATGGCAGTCCATTATTGAACACTTTACATAGCCAATATACAGCACCACAATGATTTATACAAAACATAGTAAACATCTAAAATAGACTGAATACTTTTAAACTAAAAATAGTGTCAACTCGAAGGCACTTTCCAGTTGATATGTAGAATTTAGGGGGGCATATAATAATAATGGCATTGGTTTTTACATCCCATTTTCTCAGGAAATGGTTAAAACGTTTCTAAAATAAATATGTATTTACAGCACTTTTTTATGGTCACATTTCGACCATTATTTGGGCAAAAATCTTGTTAGCAGCTGTCTATTGCAAATCGGACTCAGATACTTTATTATTATTCCCCTAAAAAAGGTTTTAAAAATGAGACAACTTCTTCAAGATTGAATTAAATTCGACAGTTACGGTTATAAATGAAAACACAAACAATACAGACTTGTTGCATAGTGTAAACCTTTTGAAGGCAAAAAATTAAGTTTCCAAAGTCGACGGTATTGCGTCATACGCTAAAACTGTCTTATAGTCTTTACTATTGTGTTTCGTAAGTACCTGATTTTCAAATTTTATTTTCCCAATACTTTCTTGGGATTTACGTTGATTGGATATTTTTAATTAGTTCACAACTGTTCTTAAAGGAACACGTTGCCTTGAATCGGACGAGTTGGTCAAAACAAAAGCGTTTGTAACCGTTTTTTATAAAATGCATATGGTTGGAAAGATGTTTTAAAAGTAGAATACAATGATCCACACAAGTTTGCCTCGAAATTGCGTGGTTTTCCTTCTACTGTGCGAACTAACATGGTCGGCCATTTATGGGAGTCAAAATTTTGACCCCCATAAATGGCTGACGTGTTAGTTGACGAGGTAAAAGGAAAACCACGCAATTTCGAGGCATGTTTGTGTGGATCATTGTATTCTACTTTTACAACATCTTTCTACCCATATGCATTTTATAAAAAACGGTTACAAACGCTTTTCAAAGAATAACTCGACCGATCCAAGGCAACGTGTTCCTTTAAACTTAACAGGTAAACATCATCTTCAGTGTCGCTGGTCAAAACATAGTGGCGCTATCTTTTAAAAGGTACACCCAGATAGGTTTTCCTGCTGTGGGTATACATTTAACAAAATCTTTTTAGTTTATACCTCTTTGTTTCCCCAAAGAACACTGATGGATTTGCTTGAAAAAATCGTACGATTTGTTCAAAACAAATATGAGTTAAACATTTTCTAAACCAACACCTTGCGAAATGCAATGGAATTCGTTTTGCAGCAAAACTATATAAACTTGTCATATAAATTACGTCAGGTAAAAAAAGTCGTCAAAAAAAGTTCAAAATTGAAAACGGATTGCATCTTTGTCTTGGAGGTAGTAAAAAATAAGATACATAATAATTTTAATATAAAAAATGGAAGCACCACTGATAAGGGATAATCGTATAAGTTATGGAATGATTGTCGACTTGTTAAAACATGATAGGTCAGTACAAATTGGAAATATTGCAAAGGTTTGAATATGCGAACACCGATTCTTTTCAGGTAATTTTTGTTTTTCATTAGTGTGAGAGGAAAATAAGTTGTAAAATAGAACTACTCGTACCACGTGTATCAAATGATGACATCAGATGTTATGAACTTTTTTGAAGTGTTGATATCTCAGATATAAATCATCTTTCACATTGAGCGAGTAAATAATATCTGGCAAAAAATTAGTGGTATGATTTGCAATCCACTCGTTTTGGAACACTATCTATTGTGGATTAATTTAATAAGCATCATCTGCTATCTACTGGAAAAGGTTTAAAACTTTAATTTTTAGGGTCTTTGGGCGTAAGTGTTAAACACTTTTTATACCTTTGGTAGATGTGGGTTCGGTTATCTTAAATATACAAACTCAGATATAGACATGGAAACGTATACCGTTCAGTATTTAACATGTCACCTGATCTTTGAACAGTTAAAAAAAAACAGTTTAAAATATTGCGTGCGTTTTTGCACTGATTCTTTTTCAAGAACGGAATGGTTTCTCCCAGCTCAAGACCCATTTCGGGTTTATACTTTTTGTCCGGCCCAAAGGATCCATTTCAGGTTTAGGCTCCTCATAGGAATGCTAAATTGTATCTTCTCGCTGTTGGAACATGTTGGATTTCGGACCATCCGCGTGAGTGTTCAGAAATAAATTTGGCATCAGTATTTTGAAGTTGTGTAACCAATGACACGGTTGAATCAATTTCATTCTTAGTTTCCAACTGTGACCAAGTTTCCAACTGTGACCACGCCCTTTTCGGGTGTTGCCACATCTGCAAACCCCATTAGAGTTTCCAACACGTCTCCTTCAGTACTTGTGGTCTCATCGTCAGCAATGCATTCGTCTATCTCCTCCCTGTCTGATATCTCCAGAGAATCGTCGCTTCCGAGGCTGTCCGGTCGTGCGTCGCGCTTCGTGTCCGCCGTCTTGTATCCCGAGCGTCGGGCCGGCGATGGCGGGCTGGAGGAGCCCGAGCACGCGGTGCAAGGCTTGAAGAGAGTTGGCTCAATCAGCACCTCGCCTCGGCCTCCCTTGAAGATGGTACCACAGCAGATTTGTTCCCTGGATACAGAAAAGTCATACATCAATGTTAATTTTGACACCTTTGTTTCGAGATGACCACTTTACAATAATCTTTCAACCTGATATTACCAACAATTCTACTTTACTGGTGAGTAGCCCGATATTTTGAGAGGGGCGTCAACTGCAAAAACCTAACGCTAAAACTGTATTGAAAGCAGACGAATTTTCATTGGAACTTCATTTATTTTTATTTTTTTCGATCAATCTTATTGGAGAGGTGATCCTTGATAAGAAATCGTTTTTGGCTGGGCGTCCGACGGTTGAGCAAAGGAGTTATGTTTCGCCATGCATTACAGTTAAATGAATATAAGTTTGCTTTTCAAAAAAGAGGCACCATTAATAATTGCTAGCAGGCTTACATTTTCCAGTACGTTGTGTCAAGAATTGCTCTTAATGATGGTGGTAGATCGAATCGTTCCTGTGGTGTCATCAACTCCAGTCCTTCTCGACTCCGCACCTCGTCTAGTTCGTCATTGGAACTCTCGCTCGCAGTTGGACTAAGAGGAGGCTTATCGGGATCTGATGAAAAAAAATCTCATTATTGTGTTTCCATCAAGTATTAACTCTTATAATCATCTCAAGAAATAATGTCTAGAGTTTGTCGAGAACCTTTCAAATGCTGGAATCGAAACGAGTCGTACGGTTGGAAAAGAAACAGCGCCTTTGACTTGTGTAACTGCTAAGGTTCTTGCAGCCTTTCAAAGGGTTTTGATACATTTTGTAGATCAAGTTTTTGACCATTGCGTGAATCCCTAACTCACTTTGAATGAAGATGTATGATAATACGGGCTATGTGGACAATTTCAGCTTCATTAGTCGTCAAGTTTGTGAGGAAATGAAAAATGAAAATCACAGAGCAATGTTTTCAGGAGAATCGCGTAATTACGTTGTACATGCTAAACTAATTTTTGCCTCCCGAGACGAATAGTGTTTTTTCGGACATTGCATTTACTCATTAAAAAAAAAAAAACTACAGCACCTCAGCAAGTAATATTTGAAAGGGAAGCTTTTTACCATCATTATATTTATACGTTGTAATAAGTTTAAGTAAATCTGTGGACATGGTGTTTTGTGTCATACAAAAAGTACCTAAACCCTTTAAGCACAATTTAGAATGGTTTTGGTTCAGCTTTGGTGTATGTGTATTTTGGAGTTAGAGTACATGTATGTTCCTAAGATATTTACCTTCACCCGAAGGTCGTGTCAGTCTATCCATGAGCCTCATCTTCCTTATGCTCTCCACGCTCCTGTGTTTACGTTTGCGGATGTTGCAACCACGAAGCCCCGACGATGGTGACGATTTCCCCAGCATGGATGTGTGCTTCAGTTTACTCCGAATGAGGCTTTTGCCTCCGGGCCCTGCTCTGGCATCAACCACCTTCATAACGGAAGGGAAAATGTGAATTATAGGACTAATGAAACAATAATCATCCTCAACATCAAGGCAGACTCGAAAAGATTTCAATGAGTGTGGAGGTCTTTCTTTTGATTACTGAAAATCATACATGGCGATCGAAAGCGATGACGTCCTAATTAATTTTCAGTCGTTTGGAGCTTTCTTTCAAACTTTCTTTTTTAAACAGTTTTGGGGATGATATCAGCAATAACTTCAGATATGACGACGCAGGTCTGTTTGCTTTCTTTTTGAAAGGGCAAGGACACCAATGCATTTTCTCCTTGGTAAAGGTAAAGGGCACCCTATGAGGAAATTGTAAATTTCTACTGTTGCATGGGGGCAATCGCCTTCGTCGCCTGCGTGAAATATCAGGCCTGATAGACGTAACTTACATGATTCCAGTTCCTTTCTGTTCCCTTTGGAAGTTTCTTCCACCTTTTGATGAGCAGCACACACGCATTGCAAATCTCTCCGGCTCTCTTCTGCTCCTCGCCGAGGTCGAAGCACAACTTGAACTCATTCTCGTACTTTTTGCTGTCTGCTCGACAAAAGTTTGGAAAAATAATTCCTTTAGTTTCTAAGCTTCTGTAACTCGAAACTGTTTTAATTCTATGACTTAACAATTGGCTGTATGCTTCGTTTTTGAAAGGGGGCAAATACATTTTCTCTTTGAAAGGGCACCCTATGAGGAAATTGAAATGGCTTTTCAAGGGCACCACCGGGCAATGACCAGGGGCATGAAGACAGGCCTCCTTCGTTGCATGTCTCCGTGAAGTACAAGACAAGCAATCATTACAGTAAAAAGTTAGAACAATTAATGTGCGGTATACACTGACATCTTCACATAATTCATGTCTTACCTGTGAATCTTGAACTTGACGATTTTGCTCGGCATATGCAACAGCCATTAATACTTCTGTAAATCTTGGGACGGTGGAAAGCAAACATGATTAAGTTCTTGAAGGACGAGATGGTCGGAACATTAGACAGCTGGTATCTCGTCGGGCTGTATACAACCAGACTTCCTCCTCGTGGAATACTTCCTTTGTGTTTATTCGCACCTTCAGAAGACAAATCAAGATGAACAGTTAAGATACAAGACCACGCAACAGCTTCCTGGTTTTATCTACAAACACCAGTTTAGGTGAGAAGAACATCCATAACGAATTCTGTATTTAGCAACACAAATTTACAAATCTGTGAAGGGTAGTTTGACAAAATGATAAGGGCCTACTTGCCTATAAAGTCGCAGATGTATTGTGTCCTCTTTTCCCAACCATAGACCTATAGTTTTATGCCATCATAACAAAGGACCAGTTAAGGGCTATCGTAACAAAGGACCAAGACCCCACACCATATTGGTCTCCATTTTCAGTTTGACTTTTATACAAACCATGATAGATGTACTCAATCCGTCATTTTGACACAGCTCCAAGGTTAGACCACGTGCATGACTAGCGTACAAACAAATTCCAACCATGCTCCAACTAACGGATACCATGCACAACCGGCGTGGCGGCCATTTTTGTTTTTTGGGTAAACACGCAATGAATGAAAGACAGACAAGATGACTTAACAAAGATAAAACTCATAAGTTGATCTTTATTGGACATTAAGTTCATCTTCCAATAATCAACGACTTCGTTTTTGTTTGACACCACTCAGTAAACTCCCCCAAAAATCCAATTATACCACGGCGCGTGCCGTGTCTTTGTCAACGGTCATCCATGCGTGAATCTGGACAGGTGGTGAAAAGTGTGACTGCAATGAGAGGGAACAACAAACGGCCGAAGAACTTGATATAGCTTTGTGCTGAAAATTGCTTGGGTTGTTTTTATTTCAACGAATGGGTTTTAAGGTAAGGGTCAGTTCTTTGTGGGGGACACAAAGGTGACAAAGCATTCAGTCCGCACTTAAGTGGGTAGACTCGTTTTTTGAGTACTACGGGTTATTCTGATTTCACCTATGTTTGTGAATAAACTATAAATATTATAGTAAACTTGCGGGTATGCTTCCCTGGTACAACCATGCACATTCTCTTTTGAGGGAGCGTTGGCTCTGAATAGAGCCGATTCAGAGCCGATTTCGTCTGATTATATTTGGTCCCAAATATTGTTTACTGAACATATTTGTTTCCTCGTTCGATTTGTGTCTGTTTTGTTTCATATCTGGCAAAGTATGTAACGAACCATTTCCTTCCAGATTTTATAACTTTTAAAAGGGCTAACTCGCAAAGATTAAAAGGCCTTCACCGATATCCGGTCGCGCAGTAACAGTAAATCGCAAAATGTTACTGCATATTATAAAGTCAAGCCAAAATGTGTAAACCAGTCAAAGGTCATAATTTTGAAGGTCGTATGTTTACAGCCGTTTCTTTTTATGATGATGCTATTTATATTGTATGCTATTTATAAGACAGCTGTGTAGACTCAATGTAAAAATTAACTCAAGTTGACAGATGCTTAGACGAACATAATATTTTTAGTAACAAGGGCAGACTTGCTTGACAGTGATCGCAGAACAAAAATGAGAAATGGAAGACCCCCATACAATACATGCCATTGCTTTGTGAACATAACATAACATAACATAGCATACAAAAAAATATCATTTGGAAGTATACACATCGGAACCCAGCCAGCATTGTCACATCGAGACATAACCATGTTGGTAAAAATGTGGTTCAACATTGCATCTTCATTATTCAATGATTAGGGGCATAAGTCGCTCAATGCTACTATTTTGAGAATGTCACCAATATCCCACCCCTCCAAAACAATCTATTTCAATAAATCATTCGAAAAAAAGAACCCCAAACCAAACCAACTGACATCTTTGTTATTGGGCCCAACTGATCGAGTTATTGCGGAAACAAAGAGGGCTAGTATAGATTGATCAGCTTTGTGTGATCCGCAATGCTTAGCCACAGAGTGTGGCACGCGACCGGCACGCGACACCCACCCCATGCGACCCTGTGAGTACCGCCTGAGGTCGGGTCGTAACGATTTCGTGAGACAACAACACTGACCCTGGGCTCCCTACGGTTCAGCACCAAAATGGTATACCAAATAGGGTCATAGTTATGGACAAACAGAATGTAGACATGCAGAGAGGAGCAAATTATAGCAAAAATTATCATCATGGGGAACTTGTACACGTGGTTAATAACTATTATTTGCCATAGACGAAGCGGAAGTGGGTATCCCGCTTACAGAATGGCACGGGTGTATGGTATTGTGTGTTATCAATGCGTAACAAAGGGTGGTTGGTTTTATGGACAAGAAGAAATCACTTTTTATTGTTTTCCTCTCAGAAAAACCATCGCAAATAATGCATGCCGAATCTTTTGGCACAATGCGAGAGAATTAAATACCTTTATAGGAACTGTCAATTTTGGCTGGTGAAAAAAATTACGTGAAAATGGGGAAAATTGTAATATAAATATTGTGCACTTACCGACGGGTGTAGAGATGGGTCCTCGCTACGGCGGTCTGTGAACGGCACTACACTACGGCGGGTTAGCAGACAAAGCTTCGCGTGCGCGTGGTACAGTGATGTCGCGCGTGGTGTGTACAGCGGTGCTTCACAACCCAAAATTCATTGTCCTGTTGTACATCATTGCATTCTGCGCAAGCTGGCAAACGTGTGTTTGTTGTATAGCGCCCTCAGTTTTCTAATATCACGTTATTAATAATTCTAGAGTCCAGCAGGGGCCGATTTCACGAAACTTTACGCAATTGCCGTAAGTCCACTTGCGCAACGTTTATGGCGTAAGTTGCGCCATAAACGTTGCGCAAGTGGACTTACGCAGTTGCGTAAAGTTTCGTGAAATCGGATGCAGGGGGATAAATACAAGTGGGATTTGATTCAGTTGTTGTTAGGGGCGATTTCACTACTCGTAATTTTCAGATTCCAGCAGTGTATAAGAAATGAAATAATACATAATACAATAAGAAAAGGAGAGATAAACAAGTAAGTGTTTTACCTATACAGGCCTAACTATACTTTAACAACCAAAACAGGTGGGGCCCTCTTGGTAGGTTTGTATGTGACATGAGATGTTTGTGTGTATAAATAAGTACATGAGTGCATATAGTTTTCCGCTCCTCAAAAAATAAATCTCTGAGCACTGACCTCTTTGATAGGAATGGGCCAGTTTAGGATATCAATGAATATGACTCCATAAGCATTACACTTTCGAGAATGGCTCAATTAGTGATTGGAGAATTCATCAGCTGGTGTTCCATCTCACTTGAGGTTAAAAAGACCAAAATTTAATGACAACAACAATACTAAGTAAGTAAATAAATAAATTATTAATTAAATACATAAATTAAAAATAACTAAATAGACAAATACACAAAATTACAATAAATAATTGAATAAATAAATGCTATACATCTGACAAGTAATTAAGTACCACAAAACCAACCACATGCTGATCTGTGATTCGTATTGGAACTTACCCCAGTCTATATAACCATCTCATGTCATCTAGGCCGCCGAGTCTTCAACATACAACTCACAACATTTCATGTTGACACCCCCCCCCCCCCCCCCCCCCCCGGCGGATAACAACACGCTATGATCATTGCGGACTCTCTATATATTGATGTAATTTATTAAAAATCAACCAAAACTTAGGTTCAGTTAGACTGAAATAATCATGATCCTTGATGGAGTTTGTCAAATAGTGCATTCAATTTAACGGAGGTCAACGTTATGCTTTTGTGGATGTTCGGGATAATGAGTAATGTTGAGTGATGGTCACAACTCATTAATCGCCAATCATTTACTTCGCAGTTGTAATTTCTTTTTAATATATTTCGATTGGCTGTGTGAAGTGTTCTGACTTGTTGTCATTTAGTGACTGTACTTTAATTGTCTCGCTTCTCTGAAAGAATTATTTTTGAAAACATTTTTGAATCTAGCTGATTGACAACAAAAATGTATACGAAAATTAAATTAATGACATCATTCTGCAGGAGAACCCTTTGGTCACGTGACTGGAGAAGTATTATGGGTTGCTCACTCATTGGCCTTTCCACAGCCGCCATATTGGATATTGCGAACGTTAGAATTTTCGCGCCTGAGGAAAGTACTTCTCAAATAAAACTCTTCTGTGAACTCTGTAGACAGGTCTTTAATAACAATTCATGGTTCCATAAAGCTATGACATTTGAAAATTCTTCTAAAGACCATATGAAGTTGCTGTAGGACGGATGAGTGGTTATATTTGTGGTGAAATCGCCGCAAATTAACGTTACACGGATAAACTGGTGCAACCCCATTGGTTTGTACGTGTACTCGGTTTTCAGTGTTCTACGCCATCACACGATCACGATGGAATCTTCCAAGTGATGGAACAGGGATTCAGACTAAATAACATTTCTTTGACCAAGACCTTTACCTTGAAGTGAGCCCCCACATACCAGTGGGAGGGGAGAAGGAATATTTTTCTATATTTTAGATCGTAAGTATAAATCAATTTTTGGTTTAAAATGCTTGTTTTGGTTTGCGTGATTGACAATTTGACAAGTTTACGAACATGACGAAGGCGAAACCTAGAGCACGACGTCGATTGCTCGACTGATGTCGGTTTTTGCATGGGTAGCAAAAAAAAACCATTGAAGTAGAAAATACTATTATAGTTGGTCTATACTCAGTATTTATATAATGTACATTTAAATTAAATCATCGTTTAATTTATTTTTTAATTTAGTATATTTTTGTTTTTAATGACAGGATGTTTTCAATTTTTGCACCCTCTGTTCTTTCCACTAAAAAAAATCCCCATTCGTTCGCAATGTGAATGTTTTCATTGAGTCATTGGTCATTGATACATGTTATAATTTGGAAAAATGTTCATATTTTTCAAGCCCAGCCTGGTGTATTAATGTTTTAGTCATAGATTTTAAGTGAAAAGTAAAGTAATACTTCTGTCCCCTCTGCCCAGTTGCAACTTTCTTAAAATAAATTAATATGGTGATTTATTGTTAACTGATGTCGATTACTTCACATTTGATGACATGTATGCATATTATGATGTTGTATGAAAAAAACAGGTTGATTTAAAAACATTGGATAGACCCATTCAGGTTTTTTTAAGGTAATTAAAAAATGAGCCATGTTGAATTTGCCCTGTGTGACTGTGCTTTGGTACGTTGTTTGTTTCAAATTGGCATTTACTAACTACACAATTCGTACGTAACACACTAGCTTCTTCCCAAGCTTTGCGTCAAGTACTATTAATTATGAAGTTGCAATGTCATTCAAAATAATGCACCACCATGGCACACGGGAATGTTTAAGATGGCGCATATTAAGTGCCATGGAGGGGTCTATTGTTAATGTTATTGTTAAATTACAGTACATGAGTCATGACATGACATTGACATTGTGTTATCTGTTTCTTATGTTGTACTATTATGACTATTTTGTCATGAATTCTATTGCTATTGACCCAATTCACCTGATGTCATCATCCAGTAATCATGGATGCGCCATGTTGGTGGGCAATGTCACTGTGCGATATTCAGTGAAGTGCGCATTGAAGGCAATGCGGCGTTTACACGTAAACCTATTGACCACCAAAATGGTGAGCGTGGCACAGTCGCTGTGTGTGACGTGCTTGCAAGGGGTCAATCCTCAAGTATCACTCGGTCAGTGATTTAATCATATCATACAAGTAGGCTTAACAAAATCAGTCTAGGCCCTAAATCAGTCCTGGTTTACTTGGGTGTTGTTATCAATTACATGTAAATGCTATGATCCGACCACCACTTTTTCATGTGTTATAATCAAAATCATTATCTTATCTGGGTGATCAAGGGAGTGTTTTGGGTAATAATGAGTAAAAAAGTGACGCTTAAATGCAACATTTTTCCTGAAACATCACATGTTCCTTGGTCTTGCATGCGCTTCTCTCGCCTGCCGTCAATGTGTCATAATGCTCTTGAGTAATAGTAACTGCTTTCCCTTTTAACAGGAGTTACACTTTCGTCTCAGCCATGTTGTAATTTCCTGGAATGGAGTGTGTTCAGAGTAATTAAAAATAACCAAAATGGTTATTGTTCAATGACAGTGAACCAAATGTGACAACTTTCATTTTCAAAAAGCTATCTAAAGCTCTTGACCTAGACAAACGGTTAATATGAAAACAAACTACAGATTTTATCAGACCATTGTTTTATGGACTACTAAATAAAAAGCATCCATATTCAGAGAAGGCCGAAAATCCATGTGTCCATGCTTTGTGCGCAATACGTGAATGGAACGCCAGTAACACACACAATTCCATGTAGCTGTATCGGTTATTTTGCATGGCATGAATATTCCTTTTAAAGTATTGCTCACTATGCAATACGCACAACACATGATGAACAAATAGATTTGAAGCCGAAGCTGCACAATCTGCCACCTTCTTACTTGTTTCTACTAAAAATTGTATCTTATTGACAAAAATAAAATTAGGATTGGTCATAACGAGAGAAGGTTGCGGTTGGATTTATACTTTTTCTCTTATTAAGTAGCCTCAAGCAAACCAACCTGCAAAAGTTGTAGACATTTCTAAAAATAACACCTGTCCTCGAAAATATAACAATGTAGCTTTGATTTAGGGACCATCAAAAGTTTTCAATATTTTTTCCAGTTGTACAAAGAGTACTACTTATGATTGAAGACCCCTCCCACCTGCCCCAAATATGAGTTATCAACATTTTTCTTTCACAATTGATGCCTACATGTACTTGCCTATTATTTGAACATCAACATTTTACACACCTGTATGTATTGTGGTTTCAAAGGCCCCCCCCCCACTACGCTTTGTATGACAGTAGTGAAAATGTTGGCACCTTTCGAGAATCAAACATTGGTTTTGCTTTCAACAACCTTTAGTCCTATAGATCTTATCTAAAACTTTGACCTGTGGTTTGACCTGACGAGTTTGGTTAAAATACAGTCATACAACTGATTAGATCTTTACGCAATCAAATCAATTTCAGGTGCTAAGTGCAGAGATTTACTGTAAACCAGGGCCCAATTTCATGGCTCTGCTTACCGTAAGCAAAGAATCGGCGCTTATAGAAGCAGGGAATTCTGTGCTTACGTCAAGCATATTTCACGTGTTACAATGGGGAATTTTTTGCTTGTGCGCGTGCGTACTCCACATGTACAAGGCATTCTACGCCTAAACAGATAGCACAAAAGCGGAGATAATGGTGATCATAAGCGCAGAATTTGGCAGTAAGCAGAGTCATAAAGTTGGACCCTGCTCTGTCTCTTATAAGAATCCCACTGCTAAAATAGTTTGATTTCTTCGCCACTGAGGAGTTTCATGAATTTAACTCATGCTGGTATTATAAAATCAAGGACCTGTTTGTTTTTGTGTCTCGCGATTTTCGTCTTCCCCACCCCCCCCTATCCATTTAATCCAATGCACGGACATATGGGGACTCTTTGGTTAAGGGTAGGGGGGCAGAGGGGTTTCCACCAAATTTTATAAATACAAACACAAGAACCAATTTCTAATATTGGGTACAAGTATATTTTTCTTTCTCAGCTGTTCAATTTGTTTTCCCTCTTCCTGCGTACATGATGGATATGGCAGCGTGGGAACCCAACTTGGATGGTTAAGTGCTTGTCATATGAAAGGGAATGTTTGGCTGGCGCAGGTTCAAATTAATTTTACAAATATTATTTTATATTACTCTGGTGTTACACAACAACTTGGCTGTTGTTCCTTCAGCAGATTGTACATTTGCAACTGTGGATTTTATTAGGGTAATGGAGGGGGGGGGGGGTATTTTGCTCTCAACAGGGTGTTTTGGAATTACTACCAGCTTACAAGTGTTCATTTCTGCTGTTAGGTTTGATTATTTTTTTCATCGCCCAACCCCTCTCTGTTTATTTATTTCTGCAGGCGAAACTTGAAAATCTACAATGTTTTGGAAATTTGACGTACACACTACGTCTCAAGTAGACACCCTGCTGGAGAAAGAGGTATGTGTTTGACGCCTTTAAACAAAATCAGGCCTGATACTTCATTCTTTTAAGGGCAAGGTTTTAATTTTGTTGGGTAAATGGCATTCCGATGAAGGAATTTGAAATTTGGGCATGAAGGCAAAAATCAGGGGCATGGAAGCAATTGCCTCTGAAGTATCAGGCCTGGGTCATTCCATGTCAAATCACCCAAAAAAAAGACAATTTTAAACCCTACCTTCTTCAAATTTGCTCAAAATTTTTATATGGGGTAATAATGGCTTAACAAGCTCAAATTTCAAATTTCAGCTCTATCCGACAAACGGTTTTCGTGCTATGGCATGCTCTTTCTCATTGATTTCGGTCAAAATGCGCCTGACCTCTGACATTCAAACCACCATAAATCATGAACCAATGGGTCAAATTGGTTGAAATTTGTGTCTTTGGAAAGGAAATTGCATAAGCTTTCCAAATCTGCCATTACTTTTTTTGTAGGAACATGTTTAGGTTTGATAACCTTTTGACCTCTACTTTGACCTTGGATTTGACCTTGTGGATCACGTGATCTGGAGATGACCTTTGGTAAAAATTTACCCCCCGTATGTTTTCTCCACAATATAAAAAAATTAGAGATATAATAATTTTGGCTTGCGTTCAAGCTCCACTCAAAGCTGCCATACTTGCCTATTTCTATGCAAAGTACATGTACATAACATACATGTCCATACGTATGTATATCATGATTTTGCTAAAGGACCGTAGCCTCACTTGATATACATACGTATGGACATATATGTTATGTACATGTACTTTGCGTAGAAATAGGCAAGTAGGGCAACTTTGAGTGGAGCTTGAACGCAAGCCAAAAATATTATATCTCTAATTTTTTTATATTGTGGAGAAAACATACGGGGGGTAAATTTTTACCGAAGCTCATCTCCAGATCACGTGATCCACAAGGTCAAATCCAAGGTCAAAGTTGAGGTCAAAAGGTTATCAAACCTAAACATGTTCCTACAAAAAAAGTAATGGCATATTTGGAAAGCTTATGTCATTTCCTTGCCAAAGACATCGATTTCAACCAATTTGACCCATTTGTTACCGATTTATGGTTGTTTGAATGTCAGAGGTCAGGCGCATTTTGACCGAAGTCAACGAGAAAGAGCATGCCGTAGCACGAAAACCGTTTATCGGAGAGAGCTGAAATTTGAAATTTAAGCTTGTTGAGCCATTATTACCCCATAAAAAAAGTTTGAGCAAATTTGAAGAGGGTAGGGTTTAACCCATTGGGTGATTTGACACGGAATGACCCGCCTACAAAAATAATTGCCTTATAAATTGATAACACTAGAATAGACAGTTGCATGTATACCACATCCCTTTTTATAATTTAGTTGGGCTCGGTACCTTGATAATGTTATACATGTACATATGTAACTTGCATTTATTCTTTGTAGGTAGAGTAATGTCGGTTTTAATTGCTTTAATTATTCGAAAGATCATCTCATTTCCTGTTTTCTAGCCTATTATTTTAGGCTTACACAGGGTTCTCCCATTGTTTTTTTCAAATACACAGGGGGGTATATTCTGGACCCAAATTTGCTGAAACAATGTCTTCAGAATGTTTTCTATTCGGTGCTTTTTGTTAAAGCCCTAAACTAACTGTACATTCTGGAGTATTCTATATGTTTTTCTCTTGATTTTTTGTTTCCGTATTGGCGAGATTTGCGCGTAGGGCGTAAAATCTGTAAACCCATTCCCCAAAAATTTTGATTCTCGCAAAAGTTTTCAGCGAGAATCAATTTTGATTCTTGCAGAGGCTTGTGAACTTGTAGGCCTTGTGAGGAGCTGTCATTGCCAAAAAAAAACCCAACAGAAAACAGTCATGAGTGATGCACTTCATGTAACACTCACAGAAAAAATATTTCATGTTTGGGTCATTCATAAAACAAGATAAGATGTAAACCTCTACAGTAACTTTGTGGAATATGCCAAGTCGCACGCCCGGCGTTCATTCAGGAAATGGTTAATTATGTTAACTATAATTGAGTAAATCCTTTTTGGAATGCTTGGTGACTAATAGCTGTATCATATTTCCTCCAAAAAGCCTTGTCCTATTTTAAAAATGAAGAAAAACCGCACCTGCTTAAAATAATAAAGTGAAAAACTATTTGCATTGATTCAGACATTTGGTTGATTCTGTGTAAACAACTTCAAATGTAACTTCCCTTATGATGTCTCATAGAGATTATAGAACATGAAATGTTATTGTAGTAGGCCTACTCAGGGTAATGTGTTATTATTCAACAAATATTACATCTACACTAGGAGTTACATACATGTACGTACTTGTACTGTACTAGTTCGAAATATGACGGACCATTCAGCACGAATGTGTCAGTGTGGCAGACCCCATACCATCAACCTGGGCCCAATTTCATAAAGCCTGTAAGCACAAAAACTCGCTTAGCACAGAAAAGTATCGCTTAACAGAAACTGGTGACCAGCCAAAATAACATTGCGTTTACATTGTTGTGACTGGTGCCCAACTCAATTTTTACTAAACAAATGAATTTAATGAGCAGTATTTTCTGCTGAACAGCTTTTATGAATTTGGGCCCTGATCATTTGTGAATTCCATGCTTGGTACCAAAAGGCGAGCAGGGACTCATAGACCTCATTGAGGACACCCTCGTAGTCACTTAATTACAAATTAAATTACATTCAATATTTACCTCGGTCCAAAGACCAATAGAATCTTTCCAAACCGAATTTAAAGTTAGGGCCGTAGATTTGTTTCAGACCTGTATTAGGGGCAAGGTTATTTTAATTTTGAATTAAACTTGCATTGGAAAACCTTTAAGTGTTGGAGAAACCTTTTTGGGGAGGTCCATGTACATGTACCATCGCAAGACATTTTGAAAGTTGGCCCGATCATTGACCAGCAAGGATGGAGAACCTGAGCTACATGTATGTACTTTATGTACTGTACCTGTATGAAATATCAGACCATAGTTGTGTTTGTAGATACTGGACTGGTTGAGTAAATACTCTGCTTTCTTTCTTATCAATCATATTCCACTTTTTGTTCTTCCTTCTGTACAAAGTTCAGTACTAATATAATGTACATATCTCATCAACCAGTCCAAAGTACAACTTCAATGGTGGTAAGGTAATAAGAAGCAAAGTTAACTGCACTTTCCAGTTCGTGATGGTCCTTAATGAGCATTGACATTCTTGTTATTTTTGTGTGGAGGTTGAATTGTTTGTTTCCTGTTAGTTGCTCTGTTTTTGTTATGTTCATATTTCCTGCCAATGCGAATGCAATACGAATTTTGACGTCACAGCCTTGAACACATTTCAACTGATGCAAATTATCTCTTGCAAATTTGTGACGTCAACATTTGTATTGAATTCGCATTCGCAGGAAGTATGAACTGGGCTTCAGCTTAGTTTGATAACGTATAGTTTTTATTTAAAAACAGTTGGTTATATGATACGAATACATTCAATGGACTATTTCAGAACAACAAATAAAATATTAAATTACAAGTAATTTATTCCCAAATTTTGTATACAGGCACGCTCAAATGAGGTTTCTGGAATTTTAAGAAATATGCAATATGTTAGAATAAAGTAAATATTACATTTATAAATTTATCCCCGAACCTGATGCTTGTTCTTGAAAGGGCAAGGGCACCAAGGATCTTTCTCCTTGGTAAAGGGCACCTCCATTCGGAGTAAATTGTAAGATTCTATCAGAACATCTCAAGGGGTACCAAGGCAATGACCAGGGGCCTACCTCAGCCCTGCATCCCCCCTTGTAAATCCTTGGCTGTGACAGTGATACAATCTGTCTTAAGCCACTTAGCTGATATTCAATCTCCTTAAAATCTGGATTATCAAAAGCGTAGACATCTGTGGCCTTATCCTTTAAAGGGCAGTCATTTTATATTGTACTCAATGTAAGCTCTGGGAAAACTTGATGCTGTTTGTTTTTATGAAATAAAACAAACTTTTGCATGTTTGAGTTACAAAATTATGTCAATAAATAAAAAAAATGCAAAAAATAGTTAATGGCCTGACGTTTCGCCCCTAGCAGAGTCTATCTCGAAGGCTCTGCTAGGGTCGAAAGACTCTGCTAGGGTCGAAACGTCAGGCCATTATCTATTTTTTGCATTTATACCCTCAGTCCATTTGGTTGGTAAGTTGTTTGCAACAGCTAATTCTATTTTCTCATAAATAAATAAAATAAAATAAAAAATGATGCATTTTCCAAAAAACACTTCCGTTTGAAAATCTAACAGTCTGTGGGAATTTTTTTGAGGGTATGAAAAAACAAAGAGTAGGGGCAGCAGAGGCTGTGTAATACCAATCCTGTATGCTTATGCCTGTCCGCAGTACAACATTATCAAACAAAACATGCAGTTTGATTTTGATGGGTTCGGGGTTGTTTTGGTAACAGAGAAAAAACAATTTGATGGTCGCTATGGAAAACCTACTGTTTTAAACTGAGTAAGTTCTTTGAAAAGAGTACAGCTTAACCCATTTGAGAGATTGCTTAATTAAGACTCTATGACTCGCATGATAAAATGTACTTCCATATTATTATGTGTGCTTGGGTGAACAGTGGGGAAAAGGTTGTGTAGTGTATCAGAGTGCAGAGACGTCTCTCAGTATGTCAATATGTCGGAGGTGGATGACTTTTTTTCCTCTGGAGAGAGAGAGAGCGCGTTGGGCAGAGTTTAAATAATTAATCCCTATTGATCAATAGGACTACTAGTCTAATTCTAAACTAAAAAATTTAATTATTATGAAGCATTTTAACAAGTGAAGATATTCCTTGTGGACTTAAGATGTTATTGGGGTAGCTTATCTGGAAACAGTGTAGGTTAAAACAGTAATTCCATTCGCTGGTGACTTTGCTGTGACAAGAGGGAACAATGACAAATCTTGAAATACAGAATGAACTGTTGTTTCCCCCTTTGTCCCAAATCTTTGAAGCGAGTTTAAATAGTGATAATGACTTTGTTAAATGTTAAATGACCATCTTGTACCACTGAGGGAAACACCGATCTGGATTCTCATGACCTTACAGATGTACAGAAGAACCCCCCCCCCCCACCACCACACACTCAGTTGAGTTGTGTTGACTATTCTAATTTCAATATTTTAGTTGAAGATACCAGTGTTACAGGTACTTTGCCATGCCTTCATGCAGAATGAAATTAAATTAAATTAATGTCCAATAAATCTTTCTAAAGAGTTTGCTATGATGATGAACATTACGTGGTGCTATCAGTATTAGTTCTCATAGTTCAAACGTAGTCCCACATCTTATAGAAAATACTGTATGTTACAGCGCCAGGAGCGTCACGAACATGTGCACTATAAAAGAAGCCACAATTATTATAGTTATTATTATTGTATTTTGTTCCATTTTGTCGCGTCTTGAACACCTACTGGTTAGGTGGATATGTTGCGCGATACGAGTATAATATTATTATGTTGTTGTTATTTTTTCTCAGGATGTTACTCTAGTGGAGCTCCTTGATGAGGATGACATCTTGCAAGAATGTAAAGCACAAAACAAGAAGCTGATCGATTTGTGAGTAGAAGAACCATGATCCCCAATGCTATGAACAGGCGTGCAACTTTTCCTCTTTTTTTTAACTCTCAGTTTTACCATTCAAAATGGAAAAATACTTAAAAAATCATTGAAATTTTGTAATTTCCTCTTTATTTTGTGAAGCTACAGTTGCATGCCTGTATATATACCCTTAACTGCTTAGCACTAAAACTGAGTTGCTTAGCTGAATTTGTTCCCATAAAAAGAATACTGTCAGTGGCCGATGTTAAAGGAGTTGGTCTCATAAATCAAACGTAGTCCCACATACCTTGCAGGAAATTACTGTCATTTTAAAGTGCCACAGCGTTATTGAGTGACGGATATACGTGCTATTGACCTCTTGCACGCGCGTCACACGCAGCGACTGATGCCACGCTCACCATGTTGGTGGTCAGTAGGTTAATGTGTAAACGCTGTGTTGCCTAAAATGCGCACCTCACTGAATAACACACGTTGACATTGACCACCAGTATGGCGCATCCAAGATTATTCTGATGATGACATCAGGTGAATTGGGTCAATAGAAGAAGCTATTATTATTATTATTATTATTATTATTATTATTATTATTATTATTATTATTATTATTATTATTATTATTATTAAACACTCATCATTCTCTTCCTTGCTATTTAGCCTCGTCCGAACAGACATCATGGACGAGTTGGTTGGCCTGATCACTAAGGAACCATCGGGTGACATGGAGGAACAGCTTCAATATAGACATCCAAATATGGCTTGTGAGTTACTCACATCAGACGTTGGTGCCATCAGTGATAAACTCGCTGATACCGAGGTGAGTGGGAGGAATGCCATTATTACTCAATGATTACTCGATGGTTACTCAACCCTTACCTTGGGGACTCGTCCTCTAAACCTCGCCCCCGATCAATGATCAACAGTAAGTTTCCCAAGTCCCCAAAACGGCTGTATGCACCCTCCTCCTAATGCAACACACACACAAATAATGAACGGTAAGAAGCAAAATCTAAAAATTATTGAGATTCATTGCAAGAACCATGTGTATGGGTAAAAACCAACATTAATACTCTTTATCCCCGATGCAAATTTAACATCTATTAAGAACCATGTAGAAATTGCATCAAATGTTTCAATTTGACAAGCGCACTTTGAGCGTTCTTACATGTGCCCTTCATGCGCCATAGCAGTGCTCAAAAGTTGTTAACAAGCGTGCACGCAAATCAGTCACTATGAGGAGCCAATCAGTGTTGTTTATCCGTACAGGGGTTAATGATGAGGTATGGATACGGCACGCTGCCCATATTATCATTTGGCACACTGTTGATGATTGTTCAAGTTTTGCTTTTTTTAAATGAATTTGTTTTACAGTCGGCGATGACAGCACTGTGGGCTTTCCTGAACCCCCAGCCCCCTCTCAACCCTCTACTGGCCAGCTTCTTCAGTAAAACCATCGGCACCCTTCTGGTGAGGCGACCTGAAGTTGTCATCGACCATCTCAAGAGTAAAGACAACTCTATAGGTATCATCCTGAACCACTTAGGCACATCGGCCATCATGGATCTCCTCCTAAGGCTCATCACATGTATAGAGAGTAGGGAAGTTCGACAGGAATTCTTAGAGGTAAATATTACAGGGCCCAGTTTCATGGTAGTCACTTAAGCAGAAAACAATGCTTAACCCCTGTCTGCCAAGCAGAAATAAGCAGGATACCAGTCACAAGTTATACATGTGACATGATAGTTTGGCTGGTAACCTTATTGCGGTAAGTACAGTTTTGTAGTGCTAAGCTGCTTTTGTGCTTAAGTAGATCCATGAAACTGGGCCCAGATTTGTGTAGACTCCTTGCATAGATGCCATCGCTGAAGAAATCGGTAAAAAACAATGAAAACGATCATGTGTGTATCGGGCACATGAATTGCTTAGCCAATGACAGGTCTTCCTTTGAACTTGGTAAGGGCGCTTTTTGAGCTTGTCAATTAAAGCACTTGAGGTCTTTGTCTTTGGAATGTGTACCAGTGTAGTAGCTGTCGAGAGTGGTCTTGGTCTCGAAACCTAATTTTCATTGTCTTGGTGTCGGACTTTTTGGTCGTGGTCTTCTACATCTCTGTCTCGATCACAGACCTCATCTTGGCTTGAGTCCAATATGTATTAATCTTATTTTTGTTTGCATCTTATTGCCACAGTGGCTGAATGAGCAGAAGTTCATCCAACGTTTAGTTGATCTTATCGACCCCGAAGAGGCTGACGACAAGCACAGCAACGCAGCGCAGACGCTCTGCGACATCGTTCGTATCACAAGAGAACACATGTCTCAACTGCAGGAGTGTGCCGAGAACGACCCGCTACTCGCAACATTAGAAAAGTGAGTTCTTTTTTTATAGCGATTTCCTTTTTATTATCACTACTCGCAAAGTAAGTTACTTTTCATCGTCATTTTTCACAACATTAGAAAATGGTTCCTTTTATTGTCACTACTCACCAACCTTGGCAAAATAAGTTCTCTTTATTGTCAAAGCTCACAATGTTAGAAAAGTTAGTTTTTTTTTCATTCTAGCCACTTACAACATCAGACAAGTTGAGTTTGTTTGTATTGCCGCGACTCTCATTCACTGTAAACAGGCGGAACATGCATAACCTTGCTTTGGTTTAGTAATGAGGTCGGTGGTCGCAGTTTGTTACCATTAATAAAAGTGCCTTAATGACTCAGAGATGTACTTTTAGCGCTGTGCTGGAGCAGATATAACTTTCAGACGTAAGATTGTCACATTCCATTTGATACTCTACATTTTCAGAAGGCAACCTGGTTAGTTCGTCTCTAGAGATGACTGTTTTGAGAGACCTGGTGTTATTTTTAAACGGATTGAAAAGTTTGCTAGTCGCATGTGACATGTTATTACAACATTGCATATGGCCATTTGTTAGATTAGATATAAAAGTGCCAATCGAAGGCAACATTTAACAAAACGACATATTGGATTGTGTGACTTTCTAAAGCTTAACCCTAAGTTAATAATAGCTACACCCTAGTATAAAATACTATAGATAAATCCCGATAGAATGCCATCTTTACGGCAACTTGGGCTTTGCCGTCAATCGTTTTAATTTATGTTTATGCAGCCACAGGGTTCACCAATCAATCATGAATTTTATAAAACTCCCGAATAGCGTGCTGGGTATCAATACATAACGCAAAATTGTGCACTAAAGAGATAACTTTCATTGCCAGTCGAGATTTACAACTTTACACTGTAATGTGTGGCGAGAACAACATCTGTTAAAAATATATGACAATAACAAAATAAATGTCCCCTTTTTCTAACTGGGAGGAGAAGTGCTATCAAGACTTTGATATTGCTAAAGCTAACAAGTGAATATAACCTTAGATATGTTCCATACGTGAAAAGCATCATGAGGGACGTACTGCAAAAAGTACCAGAGATATCTAAAATAGGATCAGCCTTGACAAGAAGAATAAGCGCCTTCAAGGAAAGTCAAAGCCTGTCACAGGCTGTGACATCCTAAACTAATTGGCATGGCCATTTTATATTAAAGCATTGACCTTGCTATAGGTTTTGTACACCCTTAAATGGCCACTGCTTCCAGCTCGTCCCACCCTACAGGAAAGACCCCCCTTCCTCAAACGGACTCACATGTCCCATGACAAATCTGGACGTGACTTCTGGATACTCTGCTCCCCCCCCCCCTCCCAGCCCGTGATGTCAGGTCTAAGAGTCAACTCTAACCTTGTGTGTGATAATTGCTTCGTACATAAGATGCACGCTGATAGTGGTATTGTCTGGAGACTTGACACTGTCCAGTCATGGGGGCTGTGGTAGTTAGTCCTAGTGTTCACATGCCCGGTCTTGACAATCATTCCCTCCAAAAGCACTCAAACCTGATCTCCCTACTAGAGTGCTACTTGTGATAATTCACGTTAGGTTGTGAAAGGGATAAACCATTTGGTAACATGTGTTGACAAGTACTTGATACGAATATGATCTGCAGCTAACGGCAATAGGTGCAGTCAACAGTTATAGCTACAGCCAATAGCAGTAGCTGCAGTGATTGGCCATAGCTGCAGCCAACAGCCGTAGCTCATGTAAGATCCAGTCCCATTCAACGTGCAGTCACTTTGTTTTCAAACTTTGCACATGCGCAAGTTTGTTAACGCTGCGATTGACGCAAGCCACACACAAGTAAACAGTGGACTTTTAGTCCATTTGTAGCGGTCTTTTTTAAAGTGTTACACATTTTGGTCAATTTATTTTGTTTAAAAAGATATTTAAATACTGTTAAAAAAGTAAATTGTGGCATTAGTGTGTGAGACTTTTAAATGTCTTAAATTTTGAATTTCTAAAATAAATATTCAGCCTTAGGGATATATGCAGTCATCCCTGTTGAGATAAATATAACTGATTCTTTTTTCTCCTAAATATTGACTAAGAAACGGACATTCCTCTTTAAACAGCAGACGCATATTGATATTTTGACTAACTTGCCGTTAAGATGATTCCTTCATTCCTGCAAGGATTTCTTTGGATAAAAATGCTACCCTCCGTTAGTTCACTTCAATCCCCCGAAGAACTCCCCTTAGGAAAGAATTAATTTGATTGCTGCGATTTCAAGACATGTCAGTGGTTATGTCAGCTATCAATAGTGAAAGTTGTTAGACTGTTTAGGGGAAAGAGACCACAGCTCTGTTTGTCATCGTTTTATTTTCATCAGTGGCTCTCGTTTTACCCTTGTCCTTACGTTGACCCAAAACAGCAGTAGTTGTTGGAAATGTGAGGTAGAAAAGTTTGCTGTACTTGAGTTGACCTTTGTATTTCTTGCTTTTTCAAAAAATTATACTTCTAACAGAAACTGAGAATGATGGCGGTGCACTTTCACGAATCAGACCACAAAAGGATCCGAAAAAGAAAGAAGAAAAAAATTCTCTCCAAGCTTGGATGGGTTTTATGGCCATTCCAGAAATAAAGCAATGTCATAAACAAGCAAAAACGACAGAAAGACTCTGCTAGGTCAAAACGTCAGGCCTTAAACGATTTTATGCAAACAAAAATGTGAATACAATGTATCATCAAAATATGTTTGCGATTGCTTAAAATATCTGTTGACCTTTGAGAGAGATAAAGAAAGTCTCTTCTAAAAATTATGTGTTTATAAATTTATACCAAAATATTCTGAATATCTTTAATAGCTTGTATTTGATTATCTATTTTGTGTTTTTCTCTATCACTAGACAAGAAACTGTAGCTGAGTTATTAGAACACATGTTTCATGGGAAGAAATCTAAATCAGCACTAGTGAATGGTGTAAGTGTTCTGCTTGCCTTGTTGGAGTTCAAGAAGCAAGGGTAAGTTCCCATCATGTTTGGATTCGTTGGTGGGTGCTTTTGCCGAGATAACCCAACCCACATCAGGCCTGGAATTACATGGCGGGCATGGCCTCCGTTGCCCTGGTCTTGGCCTTGGTGCTTCTTCATTGACTTTGAGATGGATGCGCCCTTATGCAAAATGAAGATGGTCTTGCCCTCCCTACAATGAAATTCCATGCGTGTCAACTACGCCCAATTTCATGAAGCTGCTCAAGCAGAAAATATTGCTTACAACTTTCTGCTTAGCAAAAATTGACAGGATACCGGGTGGTACATTTGACATAATACACTATTCAGCTGGTAACCTCATTCTGGTTATCACAATTTTGTTGTGCTTGGCTACTGTTTGTGTTTAAGCAGCTCAATGAAATTGGGCTCTCTTTGAAGTTTACATTTGAGTGTTTTAATTTGTTTGATGCTTTCTTCACTCGCTTTGTGTTTTGGGACTGTTAGCAAAGTTCTTCAGTTATTACTATCCATGTTTTTCTTTCAATTTGTTTTTATTGTTTTGATAATTTTGCCAGTGTTTCGTTTAGTATTTTAGATTCATTTTGAGCATGTGACGTATACATATCTCCCATGCAAAGACATTGATGTTATACACGTACCCTTCAGGTATATTTTCGGACGATGCTTGTGACCTGGGGCCAATTTCATGGCTCTGCTTACCGTAAGCACAGAATTGACGCTTACGGAAGCAGGGAATTCTGTGCTGACGTCAAGCGTATTTCACGGGTTAGCGGCGACTTTTGGCTTCTGCGCGTGCGTACTTCATGTTTCTAGGCATTCTACGCTTACAAGGCTAGCGCAGAAATTCGGTGCTTGCACGTAAGCGGGGAATCACGATCTTAAGCGCAGAATTCGGCAGTAAGCAGCTCTATGAAATTGGGCCCAAATTATCCTTGCTTCCTTGAAGGATGTACAGTATCAGGAAGTATATCTCCAAATATACGAACAAACTTTGAAATATCCCACTTAGGGGAACCCCCTAAATACTTGTGGTCCAACCTTGGTTCTACTGTTCATCTGTGGTTCCATTGGTTACATCCAGGAAAAGAGATCTGTCCTCACAAAAATTTCCCAACCACAACCCTTGAACACTATTTCGCTTTCGTGTTTTGTCTTACAAAGTTTTTTCTAGTTCTAGGTTAAAAATTTTGAACTTGTGCTTTAAGTGAGAATGCATAGTTGACATCAATTAAGTCCATGACGCATTTTCAACAATTACCTTTTGTCACAAAAAGTGATTTATTAGAAACAAAAATTCCATGTAATAATTGCTCATTCTTTGGCTGAGTTTCTAGTGACTCAAATACATTTATGGATAATTACCGTGCTCAGCTCTGCGCCAATCATTATAAACATGAATTTAAAGCAGAAATAAATGTCATAAGCTGATATTAGTGCTTTTCATTGTCCACAATTTTGCCAGAGTGTGTGATTCACTGCCTTCCATATAAATACATCAACGCCTACTCACTATAAAGCTTCTTGCCATATAAATTGCTTGTTACATCATCTACATAAATAAACAAAAATGAATGGGTAATTTCACGTACAAATGCAGCAAATAATAATAATAATAACCTTATTTATATAGCGCTTATTCCAAATTTGATAGCAAACAATGATGGCTTAAATTGATTGATGGAAACTATGATTGCCCGAATTTCAAATCTGTTTTAATCCCTTCACTACTTTCACAAGATCCCTTGGTTGTACATGTACAATTAGGTTTTGGGAAGTAGCCAATTTGGTGTGGCACGTGTAGTGCCTTTCCAGTGGTGATAGACAACATCCTGCCTACAATAATGCTCTAAATAAGACACACCTTGATTTCTACCTTCCAAAGGTAGTCTCTGACTTTGGCAACTACTTGAACATGAAACTCACCGACCGACCGACCGACTGAGTTCTGAGTTGCCAACTCATTGCAAACTTTGTCTGGTTTGGGGGGGGGGGGGATTCCAGTCTTAAATGCTTATTGCAAAATGCATTCACCAGCCTTTTTATATTTCTGTTGTTGTTATTTGTCAGGATATTTGATGGTTATGTGTTTCTGTTAAAGTCATTGGACACTATTGGTAATTGTCAAAGACCAGTCTTCTCACTTGGTGTATCTCAACATATGCACAAAATAACAAACCTTTGAAAATTTGAACTCAATTTATCGTCAAAGTTGCGAGATAATAATGAAAGAAAAAAACACCCTTGTCTCACAAAGTTTTGTGATCTTTCAGATGCTTGATTTCAAGCCCTCAAGACCTAATTCTGAGGTCTCAAAATCAAATTTGTGGAAAATTACTTCTTTCTTGAAAACTACGTTACTTCAGAGGGAGCGGTTTCTCTCAACATTTTATACTATAAACAGCTCCCCATTGCTCGTTACCAAGTAGGGTTTCATGCTAATAATTGTTTTTAATAATTACCAATAGTGTCCACTGCCTTTAACTGTGTGTTTGCGCCGTTCATAATGGTTTAGTTTTGATCAAAAAACGTTCATGATGAAAAGTTTGTGGAATGACGTGTAGCACCTAGGCTTACTAATCACCAACTCAGTGAAACGTTGATTTGGGGTGTAAAACATCAGCACTCTGAGAAAAGCATTTGGGCAATTGCCTCCATGCCTCTGGTCACAGCCTTGGTGCCCCTTGAAATGTTTGAATATAAATTTACAGTTTCCTCATAGAGGTGCCCTATCAAGGAGAAAATACCTTGGTGCCCTTGCTTTGCCATAAAACGAAGCACCAATCATTGAGTCGATGTTGCCAAATTATTGTCAACTTTGTTGTTTAATCAATAGTCAAGAGTATCCTTGTGTAGGAAGAAGCCAAGACTAAACGTAAATTACAAATGCTCATATTTCACTACACTAAATACTGGCCATCCAACAGCAACATGCTGGCTTAAATACATGTATCATTTTGCATATTTAAGGTAGGGTGACAAGTGACACACAATAGGGTAGACGGAATAACGTCAAAGTCTTTAAGTTTCAAAAGAGAAAGATGGACCCCAACCAAATTTGTACTTTCATACATGAAGTCTTTACTTACAAAACTGAGTACTGTAAATGTGTGTCAATGTTTTTCGGAGTGACTTGTTTGCAAATGTTGTGTTGATACTGTACTTAGGTCTCCTGTAGACCCCGCCCTAAAGACCCCGCCCTAAAGACCCCGCCCTATACACCCCACCCTATACACCCCACCCAAATCGCTGGATTCCCATTGTTGTGTCACTTGTAAGCCCACCTGTTTGCTATTTATAGATAACAAATACCCCATTTCTTCCTGCTTATAAGTGTTCTTTACTTTTTCTGTCTTTTGCTGTTTGAATCCCAGCTTTCTACAAATTGCAATCAAGAAAGTTTTGGTCGGGACAAATTTTCAGAACAAGCAAGTTGGCCTGTAAAGCCACAATTTCTGTATGCATTGCTGTTTGGATTCAACACTTATTTGATAAGAATGCAAACAAATAGGAATGGATCAAACTGCGGTCCAGTGGTAAGGCTGCAGGACTTGCAATCACTAGGTTGTTGGTTCGAATCCTACCGAGCTAACTGCTAATTTCACAATGACTAGACAAATTATTATCGTTTTGTTACTGAGTCACAATTTTTTGATTTATGCAATTCATAGTCTTAGACGTTAAACCAGTGTTTGTCTGAGAGAGATTGGCTGTTGCCAACTCGGGGTTCATATCCCCTTGAGGGAGTTTGTTGAGTTCCCCTTGATGGGAAGATCATCTAAAGAAATAAACAAACAAACACACCAACTAACAAACAAACAAACCTGTCAATTTGTGTTGGTCAAGAATGTAAGCAGAGGATCGCAAACATTTCCTCCAAAAACAAAATTTGGACGAAACAAAAAGCATGGACAGAAAAAGTAGGGGACCCATGGAAGTTTAGCTTGCACATGTTGCCGTGCTGTTGTGTTGTCACCCGTCTTTTTCAAGCTTCACTTCTTTTGCTTCTCCCGTCACCAGCATGGTCTTGTCTTTCTTTAGGCCCGAGGGACAAGAGCAGATGACCGCCCTGGACGCGGAGAGGCTGGCCCACGGCGTCAGCGGAACCCTGAAGGCTGTAATACCTCAGTTGACTGAGCTTCATCAGTTACTAACTGACCCTCCAGAAGTATGTTCCACCTTCCGATTATTTACACCTTACCCCCTTTTAGCAGAGCTGCCAACTTTTTCCCCGATTCTGCAAAAGGTTCCTTGAAAACAAACAAATCTTGCCACGGTCTGATGAAAACAAATTGAAAATATCCCTGATTAAGGAGACTGAGTTAGGTTTCACAAGGAGTTAAGACTAGTCTTATCTCCACAAGGAGTTAAGACTAGTCTTATCTCGAGTTAGGACGAGTTAATAGGACTAGCCTTAAGTTTTAAGTAACTCCAAGGACTAGTCCTAAGTTAAGACTATCTTTGTGAAATAGACCCCAGTTCCCCCATAACCCGATATTGAACGTAACTCTAAATAACTCCATGATTGTACACAAAATCTCCCTGATTGCAAGATGCAAATGTTGGCAGCTCTGTTTTGGAAATGCTTTTCGTACCCCATTCTGCTTGAATACAAATTTGTGTTATTTTCTCCCATTTGATAATTCTAAACCTATCTGAACCCTCCAACTTTTTGGCAACGGAATAATTCAATCCTGTCAAATCTTCCAAGGAGCTGTTTTGATTCTTTTACTGATGAAAATTGTATGGAGGAAGTGAGGCGTGATGACATTTAATTACGCAGTGAAAAAAAAGGGGCCTTGGTGAATTGATTTGAAGACCAATGCTAATAACATTAGGTAGCTTCAGAGTGTGTTCTCTGCAAAGGGCATCCTTTGTTAAACAAAAATATTCCATGTCTTTAATAATAGTCGTTACCGGTGTGTTTATGGTAGTGCATAATAAATTAAAAAAAGTAAGATTGGAAAGTCCTGCATAGTGGAAAGATTTAATGGTTTATTGTTGTCGAAATAGACCCTACTTTAATGTCCCGTGCTAGCAACTCCGTCATTTTACTGGTTTACAAAACTTGGGTCATAGCACCTTGTTAACCATTACATGGTGCTATGTAAAGTCAAATTTAGTCCCACATTCCATACAGGAAAAATACTGAATGTTAAAGCGCATTGTGCGTCACTGAGTGACGGATATGAACGCTATAAAAAGAAGCCACACGTATTGTTACCGTTATTAAAAAAGCTTGACTTGTTTCTCCCTTTTGCAACAACAGCAAGCACCTATGCCGACCACGGTTGGTAAACTAGCCCCACCGTTCGGAGCAGTTCGTCTTCAAGTGTGTAAACTCATCGCAGCGTTGCTCGTCACCAATACCCAGTCTATCAACACAGAGCTGTCCAAATTGGGAACAATCAAATCGCTATGGGTATGTATATTGATAATTCACCCTCGGCCTTTTGCTCTCTTTTGTCCCCGCCACGGAATCGGTCAAAATTATCTAGTAAGGATAGTTCTGACTTGACATCGCTCGATGTAAAAGCGGCCAGTTTTACTGGTAATTGTAGGCCTGGAATTTCATCTTGGAGAGGGCAAGGCCAATTTAATTTTGTATAGGGCACTTCCACTGGAAAATCGTAAATAAGACATTGTTTCTCTCATAAAAAAAAAACCCATCTCGCCCTCACACAAAAAAGTTCTCGACCTTGATGCTTCTTGGTGCAGATAGATTTGAGGATTGAGCCAAGATGGTAAGAAGGAAGAAGATAATGCCAAGAGATTCTTCAAGATTGTGACAATGTACAAGAGTCACAAATGTGTTTCATTAAGACTGATTAACGGTGGACACATTAAGCAGGTGCCGTGGTTTGATGTTGCAGCCTGATACCACAAACGGTTTATGCAGCGTAGGAGGCTGATACCATACCATTGTACCACAGTTGGTTCTATGCTCAGTCTATAGACCCATGTCATAAGACACCAGTGATTTAACATTGCACTGCTTCATGTGAACATGACTTCATTATGTCTGTAGAGTAGCCCCCCCCCCCTTCCCCCTCCCCCCGACCAAAAAAAGAATGCTTGGCAATCAACAGCAACACACATAATTGTTAAACCGTCAGAAACTAAATAGAAATCAGGCGTGATGCTTCGCAGAAGCAGCAGAGACTTTTGCCTCCTTGACCCTGGTCCTTGTTTTGGTGACCCTGGTCCTTGTTTTGGTGCCCCCTTGGAATATTCCAGTAGTGTGTAAACTAACCACTGGGGCCCAATTTCATGGCTCTGCTTACTGCCAAATTCTGCCCTTACAATCACCATTCTCCGCTTACTGTGCATTTTCAAATTTCTGTGCTAGCTGTGTAAGCAAAGAGTGCTGAGTAACATGGAGACGCACGCGCACAAGCCAAAATAATAATAATAAATAATAATAATAAGACTTGTAATGCGCACATATCCACCCTGCTGGGTGTTCAAGGCGCAGTAGAACCAAAAAAAAAAAAACACAACACAAAGAAAAACAGACACAACAAAATTAGTCATTGAAAACCTGTGACATAAGATAAGTTTTGAGAAGAGACTTGAATTTTGCGGTACAAACACAAGATCGAAGATTAAGTGGTAGAGAGTTCCAGATGCGTGGCGCGGCTGAAGAAAAAGACCTGTCACCCCATGAGTGTCGAGACTTGGGTTCAATGAGGAGAAGCATGAAACTTGATCGAAGATTCCTTGATGTAGTGTAAACTTGAAGCAGTTCAGAAATATAGTGGGGAGCCTTGCCATTTAGAGCTAACCCGTGAAATACGCTTAAGCGCGGAATTCCCTGTTTCCGTAAGTGCTGATTATTTGCTTCTGGTAAGCAGAGCCATGAAATATGGTTCCATTTACTTAAAAATGCCTTGCCCACACAATAGGGAAGTATCGGCCATTGTAAAACAAGCATTAATCCACTGTTATCATATGTTGTTGTTTTTTGTTGACTGTACAAGTATCTGTTTGTTTTCTTTGCAGGAGCTTTTATTTCAGTACCTATGGAATAACTTTCTACATTTGGAAGTAGAGAAATCTATAAGTACCATTCTGACAAATAACCCGACCGAGTCGGAAGAAGGGAAGACACAACACCCACTATTAGTACATGTAAGTCTAGCCACTTATGTCAGGGTTTTCCACAGGGTTAAATTTTGTCTGGGCGCTAAACCAATTGGTATTGGCCAAGATTGGGCGTGAAGATTAATGCACGCACCGGTCCTACTAATCCGCTTCATCTTGCTTGTGTCGTCAACTCACCGTCAACTCTCGACCACTACGCAGATTACAGGTATGGATTAGGCTTGATCCAAGATGTCAGTGATCAAATTATATGAAGCGCAGTACATAAAACACCATGCGGTACCGATCATTAACGTCTTGTCCAAGACTATTCAAAATGCAGGAATGTGCCCTCTGTTGTCGATGTTGGCCGACAGCTTTGCTGCTGAGAGATAATTTTTTCACAAAGAAAAAAACTTAAATTTTTATACCGAAATGTAACCTAAAACTTATGAAACTTCTCTTTAAGCTAATACTTTATAGTTCTATGCCTCTTCTGTGCATTTTAAATATATATTGAAGGAGTTGACGGCGAGTTGACTGCATCAAACGAGTTGACGGCGATTAACGGCATGGAAGTATTTAGGACCCTATTTCTAGTTCTACCTCCATGCTATTTCCCAATGTAGTTGCTGACCGATGCTTAAACCACAAGGCAATTGCCTCTATACCACCTGGTCAATGCCTTTGTGCCCTTGAAATGCTAGTAGAAATTTACAACTTCCTGATATGGTGCCAGGCCTGTATGGTGCCCTTTACTAAGGAGAAAATGCCTTGATGCCCTTTGCCCTTTCAAAAAGGAAGTGTACATGCCTGAGAATGCTACTCAAACATTACGATATGCAACTCAATGTTGGCATTCATTTGCTTGATATGACGATGTAGATGAATTGTGTGTGCTTCTTTCCCTCGTCCATCTGTAGCTATTCACAGACTGCAAGCTGATTCAGAGGATACTGGATACATGGGAAGAGAATGACCAGTCCCAACAGAAGGGAGGGTCTAGGAGAGGGTACATGGGTCATCTGACCCGCATCACCAACACTGTCATCCACGAGATGGAGAAAGGCTGCAATTGTGAACAGATTAAGTCCTTATTTCAAGGTAAACAAATCTTGGGATTGTGTCTTCTGTTTAAACTTTTAACTTAACCAGTGAAGCAAAACAATGAGTGATGAATTAAACCTAGTAGGTTGTTAGCAAAGACATGAATTTGTCTAACAGGCCCCCTCCGGACTGGGCCCAAACTGAGCTGCTTAAGACACTAAAAGTTGTGATTACCTGAATGAGGTTACCAGCCAAACTGCTCTGACACATGTACAATTGGTGACTGGTGTCCTGCTCAATTCTGCTAAGCAGAAACTTGTAAAGTACATTTTCTGTTTGAGCAGCTCTATAAAATTTGGCCCTGGTCTGTTGGACCTCTGGAACGTTTTCTCGAATTGTTAATTTAGTTTTATGTGTGGTTTTTGTTTAGGATGGAGTTTCATTTATCTTTTGTTTTTGTTTGTTTTTCTTCTGTTGCAGAGTATGTTCCAGAAGATTATAGAGAAAAATGGAATTTGTTCCTCGTTGGTAGTTTGTCAGAGCTTAACAAACGCAATACAGTAGATTTGGTGAGTATTTACACGAGATGGTATCAAATTTGTCTCAGTTGTAAACTCTATACTCCCTTAAGTGATATATACTAGGAATACTATGGTATTTAACCTGCTCAAGTCCTTGACACCTAATATTGTGTGTGCTTGTTTGTTGTTAAAAAAAAAAAAAAAAAAAAAAAAAAAAATAATACTTATGGTCTCACATTTCCATTCATATGCTGAATGACAACACTACACACAAATGCACATTTGTTGTCCACCTGAATCAAGAACTTTTCTTTGTTCCCAATTGTTTGGACGTGAGGGCACTCTCACTCTGTCAAAACACTTTGATTCATTTTAATCTAGTCTCGTTTCAACGGCTAGACACCCTTTCATAAACTAGTGTAACAGAGAATAATCAGATAGAAAAAAAAGAAGAGCAGAAGGTTGTCACTAAAAAAACAGCCTGAAAAGTCTATTAAAGGAACACGTTGCCTTGGATCGGACGAGTTGGTCTATTAAAAGCGTTTGAAACGGTCTGTTATGAAATGCATATGGTTAGAAAGATGTAAAAGTAGAATATAATGATCCACAAAAGTATCACTCGAAATTGCACGGCGGTCCTTTTACGTCGCGAACTATCACGGTCAGCCATTTATGGGAGTCAAAATTTTGACTCCCATAAATGGCCGACCGTGTTAGTCGACAGGGTAAAAAGAAAACCACGCAATTTTGAGGCATATTTGTGTAGATCATTGTATTCTACTTTTACAATAGCTTTCTAACCATATACATTTTACAACAAACGGTTACAGAACGCTTTTCAAAGACCAACTCGACCGATCCAAGGCAACGTGTTCCTTTAAAGCCTACACCATGTATAAACGTTGGGCGGCCCTTGTTCTCCTGCCCTTGTCCTAAGGACAAAATATGCCTGAATCAGTGATCCACAATAATTCTGTTGGCGTATGTTGTTTTTTAGGTTGGTACGCATCCATTGCATTCCTCTAGTGAGGATGACGATGGTGACTTTGGGAATATAGACTTTGGTAAAGACACTGCAGTACAACAGGTATGTAGTCATGCTTCATTTATCAGTTCATACAATGAAGGCTGGGTGGTTCGTTTCATGTCTTGGTGACTATTATTTCATGGTGGAATGCTACCAAAGAGTTACCCCAAAACGTGCAACTTGCTGACATGGCTGAAGCAATTTCAAGCAAAAAAGAAAAAAGAAAAAAAAAAAACCCCAAACACTCTTAAAACTTTCCCAAACTTATTTGACAACCTAAAACGTTAATTGAAATGTGCACAAATTGTTCAGAAAAACATTTTAGTTTTGCGTTACTTGATGTTGAAACTGTCAAATTTTTAATGACTTTGTTTTGCATTTAAAAGTATTCCTAGAATTAAAGTTGCAAATATTTGTGACATTTTCAGCCACTCTGCCAGATTTTGAAAGCATTATCACTGCAGAAAGTGCGTTTTGGTTTGTAGAAATTTAGTAATGTGGGTGAATACATTGAACATCAGTTTTTTTTACATAGGAAGACAAAAAGTGAACTAAATTTACCACATCACTATTTTATTAGCAGTCACCATTTCTGAAAAATTGCTGCTCAAGTATTATGTTGTCAGTAACCTCATTGGGAAAAAATACATACAATTTTGTTTTGCATTTTTGAATGGGTATGCTCAGATCTAACAAACTTCATTGGACAGGAAACACATTTCTAATTTCTTGTGATGGGAATTGCTTTGTGTTTCATTTTATTACTAATACTTTCCACCTTTTTGTTAATGTGCTGGAACAATTTTCAGTCAGTGACATTGTGTTTTAAGGTCTTTTGGTTTATTTATGACCTTTGCAGACTCATTGAATTTGTTGTGGGCTCAATTTGCCCTGAATAACATGTTAAAGGGAGGGTGTACTATTGGTAATTACTCAACAAGGGATGGCTAATCTAGTCTCCCCAAGATAATGGCTTTTTGATGAACTTTTTAAAAGAAATCATTCAAAAATGTCATAGACTAAGATTATTTTTCATGATTGATACATTCTGGTAAGGTAGTTGGGATTCCAATTATTAGACCCTAATGATTTGTATTTGATTCCAGTTTGCCTACATTAATGGTGAATTTTGATTTGTTGATAAATTGCTGAACAATTGTTTATATTCGCATTGCTAGAGAAATGGGGGGTGAATAGGCGGCTGGAATCATGTGACCCATCCGAGTATTATTTTGAATAGATTCTGATTGCATATTTTGAGCTGAAACAAATCGAGGTCATGCTAGCGATCATTGGTCTTCAAAATCAAAGCAAAAAAAGAAAGAAAAAAAATTCTGGTTGTGGTCTGGGTATCTTTAATCCTTTTAGCTGTCCGAAAGTCATAAGGGCATTCCCTGTCTATGGTAGCTAAGGGACAAGGACAAAATGTCCGCCACAGAATTAGTATTGGTTTCACATGGTCTTGAATAATGCATGATGAAAATGCATGTGACCTTTACACCCAGCATGATCTCCATATGTTCCAACTCAAAACCCAACATTTTTATTTGTTAAGTTTTTATAAAGATGGTCCGGGGAGGGGTTAAATTTGACCATCATGTCATGCTACACATTTATTGGATGTGATGTAGTCAGATTGGCTATTGATGGTCAAATTTAGCCGAAATCTGGATCGAGAACAGACAAAAAAAGAGAACAAATTGAAACAATGTTTGTTTGTGGGAAGGCACACATACTTGCAGACTGATGCGCCAGGATTGCAGCTCGGTAGCAGCTTAACGTTGATAATCCTGGTGTTTTGGTTGGCTTGCTTTATATTATAGTAAGAAACTCTGCATGCTGCATATTGCTACTCTGCCGTTCTGATTAAAGAATAACATGAATGCATTGGAAATCCTTTGGGGGTGGGACAACATCAACAGATCTAGCCGTTCAGCCAAGACTTTCCTTCTCGTTTTTTGTGTCTCCTTATTTTCTCAACATCTGTGAATGTTTCTTTGGTGAAAGCTACATTCTCTTTTATATTTACATTGACCCGAGAGAAAAGGCTTGGGTGTCATTCATTTTGTTTGGGTGGCAAGAAAAGCCCAGGGCCAGTAAATGAGAAATTTACTGTAAACATCTCTTACTTCAAGCCTTTAGAATGCTTGAAATAATATTTTTCACTCTTTTACGGCGGTTCAAACATTCTCACAACTTCAACCGGGAGCAAATTAATCTCTTTTTGATTTTTTTTTCCTTCAAATCTAAAGTTTGCTAGGAAAGGGTGCTGGAAGAGCTGACAAAAAAGTTACGAAATATTTTGCAAAAAAACTGGAAAGTTATCGGCAGAACTTGGTTAGAATTTGTTTGTAGGTTTACATTGCATGTGCACACTCTGGCTGACGCAAACTTGCCCACTTAACCGCAAACCGGCCTGATCGCATTGAGTCCCTTTTACTTAATGGAATGCATGCTGCATATTTAGATGGTGTTCATCGTTTGGGTATACATGATCCAAAACTGTTGATGATGAAGTGGTTCCACACTTTATAATTAAAGATTGCACATAAAGAGCTCAAAATAAACAATAGATCACAGGCCTTGGACCAGTTTTAGCATCTGGCCAGTAAACTCACGAGGGCAGTAAACCCACGACCAAAAAAAGTCTGGCGGTCTTTTACAAACACGACTGATTTTCAAATGTTGACAATGAGTTTGATAAATAATTTCCAATTATGTTGAAAAACAAAGAATACTTACCCATCTAAACCAATGCTGGTTAAACTGTGTTGTTTTTTCCTCTCATGTTGAGTCTGGTCTTATTTTTGGCCCATAAAAAAAAAAAAAGGAAGATAAACAAGCCTGCAGTCTTGCGGATTTTCGAAGTAAATTGAGCCTTGGTACACCTTTATAGATATTTATGCCGTTCATACTTAATACATGATCAGATCACTACAAGAACATTTTAGCTGACTTTTGGAAGTGTTTTTAGTGGTGTGACTTTTTTTCCTAAAACCTGTCATAATACATATCATGCAAAAATGCTGTTCTCCATCATTTTAAAATTGTTTCAGTGTGTGTCACATGTACATTTAGCTGGCCTGTAATAATCGATTATTGTTACAGGCCCTTACAAAAATTGGGTTCAAAATTTCAGTTGCAGAATGAAACTCTATTCATGATCATCTTGAATGATAAATTACTGGCTTAAATCAACATATTCATGTATACAGCTTACGATTGACACCCTAACAAAAGTAGCAAGGGGGTTTGTGTCCCAGTCTGTGCAGAAACACCCCGCCCCTCTCCCTTTGAAGAAAAAAACCAAACCAAACCCACCCCTCAAAAAAAAAGCGGTATGCGTGTAATTTTTGTGTGTGTGTGTGTGTGTGCCTTCACCATACATTGTTGCATTTCCCCTTGGCTGTGCCACACGGCAGGCGTTCTCTGATTATCAGATGCAACAAATGACGTCCCATTTTATTGACCAGTTCGGATTCTCCGAGGAGGACTTCACCAAGCAAGAGGACAATGTCAAGTAAGAAGCCAAGAATGGCATTTTTATTTTTTTTTCTCTATTTTTTGTTTATAACTTCCTGTTCCTTCTGTTTTGTTGAGACCATTTTCTGTCTTTCTATATGTCTATAAGCCCTTTTCACACTACTCTTTTTCCTGAGGTTGCATCTGGATAATGGCCCCCCTTTTCACACCCTGACCCATTTAAAGACAGTGGACACTATTACAAATTGTCAAAGACCAGTCTTCTCACTTGGTGTATCTCAACATATGCATAAAATAACCAACCTGTGAAAATTTGAGCTCAATCGGTCGTTGAAGTTGCGAGATAATAATGAAAGAAAAAACGCCCTTGTCACACGAAGTTGTGTGCTTTCATATGCTTGATTTCGTGACCTCAAATTCTAAACTTGAGGTCTCAAAATCAAATTCGTGGAAAATTAGGCCTACTTCTTTCTCGAAAACTACAACACTGCCCCTCTCCCCATAACTCGTTACCAAGTAAGGTTTTATGCTAATAATTATTTTGAATAATTACCAATAGTGTCCACTGCCTTTAATCCTAAGCTAGGAAGAGTTTGGTGAAATTGATTGGCTGGTCTGCCCTGGTCTACCCTGGCAAAATTACCCCAGGGAATAACCACCTCTGCTCTGGAGTAGGGGGTAAGCGGTAAAAAACGGGATATTCCTGAAACGTGCAACCGAATCCCTGTGAATAGGGACCCAGTGTGAAAGTGCCCTGGGGTAACCGTGAGGTTACAAAAGTTCCGGGGCCTCCCAGGGCTTGTATTCCGCGGGGATAGGAGATACAGTGTGAAAAGGGCTTGTGTGCTACAGATACATGCTAGCTAGTTTTAAACCGTAATGTAGAAAGCTTTGCGGAGGTTCGATTCCCCCTTTTGACAACCCTTTAAACTTTGCCCTTAAGCCATTCCTTTAAAAGAGGAATTCTTGAATTTTGTTTCTGATATTGTTATTATATTAGAAGTTTTTTGAGAATGTGTCTTAGTCTTCTGTTTAGTAAACTTACGTGTAGTAGAAGTTGAAGTATTTGTGCAAGTGGTCAGTGCAATTTAGTAGTAGTATGGACACTAAATTCTTTCAGTACTTGGTATCATATTTTTGGTATAAATATTCCTTCTTCCCTGCCATTTAACAAATCCTGAGAAATTTAGATTTTTCGGTTTTTTTCTATGCATGAGTTTGCTTGTTTAGAACAGTTTTTGTCTGTTGGAGATAAAGTTCCTTTTATTTTCATTGTGTTTTATTATCACCTATTATGAAAATTCATCAAAGATTGATGTCTGAAAGATTACTGGACATTTTAAGTGTGGGGGCTGGTTTAAATGGAACAGTTAATGTCACAAGGGAAGTATGGAGAATTATGTAAACTTCAATTGGCATTTTGTTGCCGTTAAATGCAAAATCAAAGCCTTCAGATAATTTTTTTTTTGCAAGTTTCTTGGTTTGATCAGCATTATTTTAATGAGAAGATTTGTTTCCAAAGAAAAGAAATGTAAACAAAACTTTTTTATATCAATATAAAACTGTTTTACTGAAGAATTTCACAAATATTGGGAAGTGAAGAGAGAACAGTTTTTACAGAAGGACCATTTTGGTTAGTGAACAATTTGTTGATTTTTGCTGACCCCCAAACACCGGTACACCTTTGGCAACATGATTTGAAAAAAATCGCATTAGTTTGGGTAAGTTTTTTTTGTTCATTCATTTAAAACAAATAAATTGTATGGAATATTTTTGTTACTTAAAGTAAAAGGCTGTTCAAATGTGTAAGAATTTGATGAATAATGGAGGCTTTGAAATGCTGCCATTCTCTCTGCCATTTATGAGTAGTGAGTTGAAGGCACTGGACACTATTGGTAATTACTCAAAATAATTTTTAGCATACAAACTTGGTAGTGAGTAATGGAGAGCTGTTGATAGTATAAAACATTGTGAGAAACTGCTCCCTCAGAAGTAACATAGTTTTTGAGGAAGAGGTAATTTCTCACTCAAATAATAAAATACTTCAGGTCTGAAGAAGCCTTTTATTAAGCATCTGAAAGAATACAGATTTGTGCAACAAGGGTGTTTTTTGCTTTCATTATTCTCTTGCAACTTCGATGACCAATGAGTCCAAATTTTCACAGGTCTGTTGTTTTATTCATACGTTGAGATACACCAGGTGAGAACACTGGTCTTTGATAATTACCAATAGTGTCCAGGGTCTATAATGAGTAGTGATTTAACATTGTCACAGTTATGAATGTCCATTCTAATCGAGCTGTATCTGTATTTTGCTTTTCATGCAGCAATCCTTTTGATACCATATCAGACATCAGTTTCTCAATATCAGCCAATGAAGACAACGTGAGTACCAAAGTTTCTCAACGCTCAGCCAGTTGTTCACCCTAACCCCCCCCCCCCCAGACCCATCAAAACCCAACTGCTTGTTTTGTGTTATTTTGTGTGATTAAGGACTGCACTAGTGCACTGATAATGCTTTATTTGGGATCAGGCATACCACTGTAATTAGAGTCCAACAGTTAACTTGTTGAGTTTCCGTATGGCGCGAAGAGTGTGGTAGATCCTAGTCAATCAGGGAGATTTTGTACAATTGTTTTTTTTTCCACGGAACTTTCAGCTCTGGTTATCCCCCATAGGATTTTCATGGGATTTTCATGCATTTGCATTGAATTTTGTATGCCTTCAAAAGATGTATTGTGTTTGTTAATATCTCCCAATCATCTTTGTCTCTCCACTACAGCCCAATTCAGCGTTATTTGAAGCATGCTGCAATGAAAGAATATCCAAGTTTAATGATAACAACAGTGACGAAGAAGATATGTGGGAAGAGAAAGAGCTGACGTTCTCATCAAATGTAGACGACTCTAGAACCTGGTAAGAGGACATCAAAAGATCCCCAAAGTATTTGCCCAAACCTAGCCAAATGTAAAGCAAAACAAACAATTTGTAACAGAGTTTGCCCACAACTTGTTTTGTGAAAAGCCAGTGAGACCAGTTAGGTTGTTGTTTCACTAGTCCGTCGGCTTTTTCAGTAGTCCATATTTCCTGTTAAAGGTTGGGTCATAGATTGGTTTTTGTCAACGTATAATGCTGATTTTATAGCTGATAAAATAGATACAATGAAAGTCGCATCTAGAAGTTTGAGCTGCATACAAAACTGTTGAATCTAGCAACGTTTCAATAGCAAAGTGACAGTGGTTACCTACAGTATCTCTGCCCGCAGCATTTGTGAATGGACACCGACCCTTAGAAATTTGAGAAACGATTCATGCATGAATCGTGCATGAGTCTCAAACACAAATGAGTGAAAAATTGTACAGAGGCCTTTGAAGGAAATCCCTTCTCAAAGTAGTTTGTACTCTCAACAGCTGCAGTTTTTCTTACCAAGTTAAGTTTTATGTTATTCATTTTTAGGGTTGTTATTAAAGGTGCTCTAGTCCTTTAAGGTTTGTTTTTGTTTGTTGAGGGGGTTTATTGGACATGCGTTTACAATGGTTCTTGGTGTGTTTTTCTTTCTTGCAGTGATTCAACTGCTGCACTCGCAGGTGGCAGTGATAACGACAGCGATAGTGACGAAGAACACACAAAAGAAGAAATCCCTCGTTCTCCGCAGCCATCACCATCAATCAGTGAAGAGACAAAGATGGATGTCGACTCTGGTGACAGTGAGTTTTCACTTAGCATCTTACAAGTCCCAACTTTGGAAAAAAAATCTCTTAAATGAGTAGTGACGAGTAGTGTCTGAAAAAACTGGGTCCAATTTCACAAAGCTGTGTAGCAGAAATAATGCTTAACAAATTTATTTTCTAAGCTAAAAATGAGGGGGCACTAGTCACTACAATGTAAACTTAATGGAATGTTGTCTGGTAATCTGTTTTTGCTAAGCATTATTTTCCTGTGCTAAGCAAGTTTTTGTGCTTACAGGCTTTATGAATGAAATTGGGCCCTGTTGGTTGAGCCAACACTACTCAAAAGAGGTATACATGGTGCTATCGCAAACCTCACATGAGTATACTCCCACCATGCACGGTTTCAAATCCTACATAATACCCCATAATTATTATTCCATTATCAAGAGTGAATGTTTGAAGCAATTTTTACAATTTTTTTCCTTCTCTCATCAAGCCTGGACAGCCAATTTCGACGATGTACCGATGGATGGAAGCGTAGCCATGGATACCACACCAACTGCTTGGGCGGAGTCGTCACCACAGGCGGGGAGCACCCAAGACGAGGAGTCTGAAACAGGGTGGGCCAACTTTAGTGATTTCAATGCTGGGTTTAATGCTGTCAGGTAGGGATTAATACATTCACGCACACCTCAATTCACACCCCCCTTCATTAACACACTCTCAAAGAGTTCTCTTCATTCAGTGGCTCTTTCTTAAAGTACATCTGTCTTTACTCATTTTCGTCTGGCTTATTCTTCTTTTTGGAGGTGGGGCTTGCTAACAATCAAGAAAAATAATCTTGTACATCATAAGAGATAATCTGAAACATTTTGAGAGATAATCTCATACATCTAGAGAGATAATCTCATACATCTAGGGAGATAATCTCATACATCTAGAGAGATAATCTCATACATCTAGGGAGATAATCTCATACATCTAGGGAGATAATCTCATACATCTAGAGAGATAATCTCATACATCTAGGGAGATAATCTCATACATCTAGAGAGATAATCTCATACATCTAGAGAGATAATCTCATACATCTAGAGAGATAATCTCATACATCTAGAGAGATAATCTCATACATCTAGAGAGATAATCTCATACATCTAGAGAGATAATCTCATACATCTAGGGAGATAATCTCATACATCTAGGGAGATAATCTCATACATCTAGAGAGATAATCTCATACATCTAGGGAGATAATCTCATACATCTAGGGAGATAATCTCATACATCTAGAGAGATAATCTCATACATCTAGGGAGATAATCTCATACATCTAGAGAGATAATCTCATACATCTAGAGAGATAATCTCATACATCTAGAGAGATAATCTCATACATCTAGAGAGATAATCTCATACATCTAGAGAGATAATCTCATACATCTAGAGAGATAATCTCATACATCTAGGGAGATAATCTCATACATCTAGAGAGATAATCTCATACATCTAGGGAGATAATCTCATACATGATCTCGTACATCTTGAGAGATAAATTCATACATTTCTTGAGAAAAAATTTCATACATCTTGAGAGATTATCTCATACATCAGAATATATATTTTCTTACAATATCTCATACTTCTAGAGAGACAATCTCATGCATCTAAACAGGTAATATCATACATCTTTACAGATAATCTCTGAATCTTAAGAGATAATGCAGTTGAAATTATTATTCATTTGTTTGAATGCGGGAAATGATGGGTCGGTCCCTGATGACAGCCAGTGATCGCTTAGACAGCTTCAGATGTGGCTGAATGTGTTTTGCTATCATTGTGACACAAATATCCATTGATATAAATCTTATTGACTTGAACCAAATCCCTGGTACAATAGTTGGCTTATTTGTCTGCAGTTGATGATGTATTAAGTTATTTTTATCATTTTATCTGCAGAAAGAATTTCATGCATTTTAAACTGCTTGGCTAAAACTTGTTTGAGTCTTTGAATTCTTGACATTTACAATGTTGCTACATTTTATGGCCCTTACAGTGTAATGGTTTATGTACTGTGAATGCTACTTTAGTGGCAGGCACTGGATGAATTAATGTTATGACATGTGCTTCAACTTTATGTTATAAATCATGCCATTGTGTTATTTGTGTGTGTATAATTAACTATTGCCAATTTTGTATGCTTGTGTGTATTTTTATTGATGCTTTGTCTCTTCTATTTGTAATGATTTGCATATTCAAGTGTGCAATTAATTCATTCTTGCTCTCTTTGTGTATTTGTTTTTTCATTATTCTCTGCATTTGTTTGTATTTCTTGTAATGCGCAGTAGAGTATATTAATATGGGTCACTGCGCAATATAAATGTCTGTATTATTATTATTTTTTAAAAATCTGACCTATAGCTCTGTTGATTTTTGTTGTTGATAACTGAGAATGGATGTATGAATTATTTATATTTTCTTTTCATTTATTTTGTGATTTAGTTAAGTTAGAAGGTCTAGATTAATTAAATACTTACAACCAACTAACTGGTGAAGCAGCAGGTAGTGGGAGACGGTGTGGGTTGTAAAATTAGGCTTCTGTATTTATCAGATTAACAATCCTCCACGTTGTAGTTGTTTGTATTATATACCAATATTTTGTTGTGGTTGTTTGATTGTGCTTGGACTATGGCAGTCCGGAGGGGCCTAGGAGTAGCTCCCCCTAGCCATGGGGGAAATGGTGTGGGTTGTAAAATAAATTAAGAATTCTTTACACATCATTCATGTTGTAACTGTTTGGGTATTCTTCTTTTTTTTGGTTGATGTTTTGATGTGGCAGTCCGGAGGGGCCTAGGAGTAGCTCCCCTGTTGCCATGGACAGCGAGTCCTCTCTGGATGAGGTTACCGGCCAAGAAGAAGCTACAAGTAGTGAAGCCACACCCTTGTACCCCGCCCAACCTGGTGCTGCCTACGGTAAGAAGCTGTCTCTCTAAAACACAAACCTCAAAGAGGAATCTCTGTTGCCAAGTAAAAGATTTATCTCGATGATCAATTCCTTTGTTTTGGGAAACATTTGCTTTTGATAAAGCCCTGTTCATACTTCCTGCATATGTGAATACAGAGCGAATTTTGACATCACATCGCTGTTCTCGCTGAGAATGTTTTGCACGACTCAACTCTTCTGAATTATTCTTTGCAATTTGTGACGTCAAAATTCAGATTGTATTTGCAAGAAGCATGAACCAGGCTTTAGGCTTCCTAGGGGGCCTTTTGTTGTGTCAATAAGAAAGTTTCCTAAAATATTTATTACATCTTTTTTTGACAAGAAACCTGTGGGGAACAGAAGATGCAATCACCTTGAGTAATATTATTATAAGAAATCTGTTTTAAAAATATTTTTATTTATTTATTTGCAGTAGTTTCAAGTAGTCCTAAAAAGCTTTCGACGGAGAATAGTCATAATACAGTCGTAACGAGTAGCATTGGAACAACAACACAACTAGGAAATGGAGCTGAGGAAAGGTTAGAGATATATGTGTGTCATTTATTATTCAACAATGGTGGTCCTCGACTGTGAAAGATTGTCCAACAAAGATACCAAACGACTTTGTTTAGCAAACAAATCTCTCCCCTCCTTCAACTATTCTTGATAATCTTCCCTTTTGGTGTTTTCGATATCATTTCACAATTTAAGTCATTCAATATTTCGATATGATTAAAAAAGTGAAACCGACGATATTGATGTCAAAATTTTCTCAAGTATTTGAGTAATATCGCTGTATCTTAGTTCAAAACATTGCTTAACACTCACCTTTTCCATATTTTTTGTTTTTGCTCAGGTTATTTATTTCCTTCTTGTTCTTGTTTGTATTAATGAATTGATATTTAATTTGTTGCATGACTTTGTGTTACGTTTTGCGTATGAATGCTTTATAAATGATATTTTTCTCATTTTTTAGGTTTAAGTCCTACTTTAGACACACATGTTTTTTATTAAACCTTGTATTTTAAATTCCGAGGGAACATTAGTGATTTAACTTATTAATTTGGTTTTTGAATTTCAGAGAAATGGTTGTAGAGGCAAGTAGCGCCCAAGTCGAGAAACCAACCCCTTCCAGTCCAGCGGCACCAGTCTCAACATTGCATAACTCCCTTCCTGCCTGTCCTCCCTCGTCCCCGCCCACCTCCCCTCAACCAGACAGCACCGTCGCCGACCCGCAGAGTGTTTCGTCGCCGGACGCCAAACTCACAAACTCAACGACCTCAACGGAAGAACAGCAGCAGCAAGAGAACTCTAATGAAATGAGCTCAAGCTCGGACACTCTTAGTAGCAAAAAATCAAATGTCCCGCTAGGGGTCGCGTCTCCTAGCAGTCCGAACAATTCTGTGGACGAGTCAAGGCTCAAAGAAGTTGGCAGTGAGTCGCCCAAAGGGGAGGAGAGAACAAATGCAGTTGAGACGCAGCAGAAACCTGTATCTACAGTTATAGAAGTTGTCGATGGGCACGGAAGTCAATCTCAAGGAGATGAGGACCTGGACGATAACTTTGAGTAAGAAACCTTTTTTTTAAAATCAGATTAAAGCCCAGCTACTTTCAGTGAATTTTGCAGAAGTTGACCACTGTTGCGAATTATTCATTGTGACGTCAAAGTTCGTATTGCATTCGCATTCACCGGAAGTATGAACCGACTTTTAGCTCGGCTACCTGTGAATGCTTTGTGCGAAGCGAATTTTCTTGCGTCACAATTGCCCAAACAGCACTGGCAATATTGCGTCACAATGCATTTGCATTCTCAGAAAGTATGAAGTGGGCTTAACTTGATTGAGCAAGAGACAATTTTGTTTATTTTGTTTATATTTGTTCTATTTTATCCTTCTTATTTTTACATTGTTTTGAGTACAATCAATGTCTTATTTATTTCTTCTGATTAATAAATTGATTATGATTGATTGATTGATTGATACAAGTCTTTTTTCAGTTTCTTTAGAATTTCTTTCTCAACTCCATATATTCTTATCCCTCCCAAATTCTTCTACCCCTCTTTTTTACCGTCCCGTCATCATTTATGTACCTTTTTCAGCACCATTGAAAAAAATCACACTAAGATGTACAGTGTCTTTGTAAATATATGTTTTTGCATTGACCCTAATGTGTTAAATTTTGTTATGTTACTTTTAATGTAAATCCGTAGTTTGTTTCTGATAACTATATATTTTTATATATTTTTTTTACTTTTTGTGGGAGGGGTTAATAATAAATATTATTGCAGTTCAGCTTCAAATTGAGTAGTATAAATCAATAAACCACTCTATAACTATTTTATGGAATTATTAGTATTGCCCAGTAACTGTAACTTTGGGTTGGTTTTAAAGACGTCTTGTACGTTGTGTTTTTTATGAGATTTATAAATTAAGCCTTTAGGGCAGACATTTTAAACTGGCTCTTTAAGCAGATAATATAATGCTATAGTAAGTAAATTTTGCAGTTTGCAGATAATTTTCTTGTCATGACTTTCAGAAAGTTTAGAATGTTGATATAATCTGGGTTCCTTTTACTGTCGTAGTTTCCTAGCATCCAGTGGTCTAATGAAGGCTGGCCCTGACTTGTCACCTAAACCCAATGGACCGACCGAGACCGAACGTATAGAGAAAGCAAGGTAAGAGTCTTTGCTAAGCAACAAAATTAGTTGGGCACCAGTGGCAACAATGTGAACTTTATGGAATTTTTGCTGGTAACCAGTTTCTGTTGAGCAAGATTTTTTTGTGCTTAGCAAGTTTTGATACTTACCAGCTTGATGAAATTGAGCCCAGGTTTGCAAGCTTTTACCCAAGAAGGTTCTTGTTCCTAATATCTCATTCCTGTCACATTTGTCTCTTTTATATTTTGATAAATGTTAAGCTTTCACAGAAGTTTATTTCAAAAAGCAGCATTTGAAGCTGTTTTTCTAGTTAGTATACAATGTACATGTATTTGTTGTTCTCAATGCTACTCTTTGTGTGGTTATTTCAGTGTTATTGGTGATTCATGAGATAATTCAATTAATCTTTACTTAATCTTTATTGCACAGAGCTGAAGCAACAGCTGCTTTGAACCAGTTTGCAGCAGCTACAAAGCAGAATGGGCCGGTTTGATGCAGTCTGTTCCGGTTTGGATCCGGTCTCGACCGGATCCACATCCAGACTTACATGCACAAATTAAAAACTCCCAAAAGCACCTCCATCAGAATTTGCTTTGATCTCCAACCAGAGTCTGAAGTTCATAGATGCTGAATCAAATGGCCAAGCTGTAGACCACAATCAACACTTTATTTACGGTTTTAGAAAAGAAAAATAAATCTTTTTCTTTAATTTGTTTATTTTTAAGATTGTTTTTTATTTACAAAGTATTCTTTGAAGTTAAGGATAGGTAAAACACATAATCTGTATATTGAGCATTTATCCCAAAATACAAAAATTTGGTTGGGGTGAAAACTCTACTGTGTACCCCAAAGTGGCAGTCCTTTCTATTGAGGTGCCAAATTCATTCTGATGATAGATTGTGTCATAGAATAACAAACTGATTTGTTGTTTTTAGACCCATACTGTCTCCCAGCTACAGAACACAATTTAAAGTTGTGTGATCCTTGATTTCTTGTTTATAAATAATTTACGTATGTCATTTCAGAATTGTGTACATTTTAATAATTCGCCATTTTGCAGCCATTGCCTTTCTTCAAGACATCTCAAGCGATATCCCGATGTCTTAATCCCGATTCTTAATCCCGATTCTTAATCCTGATTATTAGTCCCGATTCTTAATCCCGATTCTTAATCCACCTGCCTCTCTTCCCTTAATCCTCTGTTCGGATACACGTCCGAGTGTTTGTTAGAAAGAGACCCATGTTTCCCACTCCTGTGGACTGCTAAAGCTTTGTATTAATTAAATAGTTTACCAAGTATTAATGAAGGCCGCTGATGATTCAACACAAAGAATATTTCTTTTTTAATTTGCCAGACTTTTAAAATTAGAGCTATCCGGGCTGTCTTGATCTGCCGTATATTTAGAGAGAGAGGACCTATAATCAGGTTTTTATGTTCCTGTGTTTTTTATTATGTTGGTGTTTCTTCTTTCAGTAACCACATTTGTAACGAGCGATATCGTCGACATGAACACTTTAGGATTGGAACATCCCATGTTTATTATAAAGGCTGTATTGAACAAGTATGTGGAATATTAAAGAAATAGAATTGGTTTAATTTAAAAACAGGGGTTTGAGTGTATTTCATATCTTGTTGAAATACTCTGTTTTGCCTTACTCCAAAAATCTTATTATTTTGTAAATTTCGTCGTGATGTTTTATATTTATCTTATTATTTAGTCAGGAGTGATAATTTCTTAATGCAGAGAGATAAAAAAACAAAAACTGAAATGTTTATGAGAGCTGCACTTATAATACGATGGTGTGTTTTGTCGTTTTCCATAACAGGATGATTTGGCTTTACAAGCCAATTTCAAAGTTGAGAATGGTGACCATTATAGATTAAAGACCTAAGAAAGAATAATAGTCAAATGAGCACAACTCTGTCTTGGTTCCTTTCGCGTACATTCATGTTTTTTAAAACGGGGGCCAGAAACCGGTGACCATTTTAGAGTTAAGGTCAGTTGAAATACTGACGCTATTTTGCAGATGGTGATTACAAGCTGCCCAAATGGTTCAGTGACATTCTCTTAACCTTTGCACTTATGAACCAACCAATTATTTAGCTTAAATGTATGTTCTTGTCCCTCAACTGACCGACCCCCTCCCCCCCATAAAAAATCTTTCTCCCACCATAAACTTTCTTAATAATTTTACTAATGTTCTTGAAGAGCTAACAACCTTTCTTTTATTTAAATTTTATTTTGAGTATTCAGTTTTTAAAAAACTGTTGTGGTTTTAGTCCTTCCTTTGAACCCTCTCCCCACTCCTGAATTCCTCTTAAAGACACTGGACACTTTTGGTAATTGTCAAAGACCAGTCTTCTCAATTGGTGTTTCTCAACATGTGCATACAAAAATATCCTGTGAAAATTTGAGCTCAATTGGTTGTCGAAGTTGCGAGATAACAATGAACGGAAAAACACCCCTGTCACACCGAAGCTGCTAAGTTGTGTGCTTTCAGATGGTTGATTTCGAGACTTCAAATTCTGAGGTCTTGAAATCAAATTTATGGAAATTTACTTCTTTCTGGAAAACTACGTGACATCAGAGGGAGCCATTTCTCACAATGTTTTATACTATCAACCTCTCCCCATTACTCGTTACCAAGTAAGGTTTTATGCTAATAATATAGTGGTAACCAATAGTGTTCTCCTTACAAAGCCAACCCTTATAGAGGTATCTATATCGCCTTTGATACCGTAGAGTTCATCGCATTTTTTCGGTGCTGAAGGTGGATGATTTTGTCGTGTTTGCCGTGTTCTCATGATTCTATTTTGCTATAGGTCAATAACTAACAATGTTAATAAGAGATGACTTCTCAGGGACCAGCCGTTTCGAACGATTTCTAATCCTGAACTTTCTTTGGGTAATTCCGAACTTCGTTAATTCACTCTATCTATAAAAAAAAGGACCCATGGGTGGAGTACGCGAAGTTTTTGTCAGTGTTGAAGTATTTTGATAAAATTGTTACCCGGGAATTAGTCAATATTTAAATTTGCAAGGTTTTTAGGATTGAATACACTTTGGACACTTGATCTCAATTCATCTGAGTAATAGTGAGACTGGAAGTCCATGTATCTTACATGCGTTGTGCGGATTGTGTAGTGCACAATAATTTGAAACGAGAGTATGCAACTAAATAATCCAATACGGAAACTTGGAATTCATTGCGCTGCTTGGCTTGTACTTAAATTTTGACGCATTGCGCACTATGCATTATGCGCAACGGATGCATGAATATCCGGCCTAAGACATCATTCTGAAGTTATTTATGGATTAAGCTGTTAGATTAAACACAACAGCCACCTTAACTAATGCACCCTTCTCCCCAATTCTAAAACGCCTTGCTATCGGTGCAAATTAAAACAAACATATACAAAAGTTGGTTTAAATAAGTATAAACAAAAAGAAGAAAAAAATTAATAAAAAATAGCAATTTGTTTTAATGGACAGATTTGTAAATAGCGCCCTCTGGTAAAAGAGAGAGGTTGGTTTTGTACAGTGTAAGTTGACCTTATTATAATTAGTAATTTTATTTTTTGTGGGGGGGGGGGGGGGGGGCGGTGGGGGGCTCTGATGAAATCTTAAAGATAAGCTTAGCAGTGGTGTATTGGAGGGGTGTTATTCAATCAACTATCATGCCCAGTTACATGTATGCTATAAATAGTGAAGCCACGTTGACCGGTTACAGCATGTTGGGTCAACCAGATTTGTTCTAACCGGATGAACATAAAATAAAAATTCACATAATGATGGAGAGGCGAAATAAATACTTAGTGTACCGTTATAAGTCGGTATAGTCATAAATTGTGTACTTCATGAATTATAAAGCCCCCTTCAGAATTGTGTCCTCTCTCTTTTCAATACTGATTTCAAAAACTGGAATTTGTTTATCCCGTCTTTCGAAGTTCCCCTATCCCGAAGTTGTCATGAGTTCTGTTTGGCCTGTCATATAAATCAAGCTGCTTTTTCGCTTGAAGCATTCACAAAAATACTCTCCACTCTTTTTGCGTTTTTTGTTTACCCTCAGGCTGCTACTACTGTCTGCATTTTATTTTAACAAAATAAACTAAAATACACAACACTTCCCATTCTAGGATCCCATATCCTGTTATCCCCCTTCAAATTTTTGTTTTATTTCGCAGAAGTGTTCAAGAAATGTTGTTTGGTAGTATTTGCACGAAGGGTGTTTCTGTCAAGTTGCTTGCACTTGGCATAACAGATTAAAAATGGCTTCATCAGTGCTGTAAAGTGCTGCATGTCGGTCATCTTGGTTCGATGTAAGAATGAATATTCAACCAATGGAACCAAAGATGGACGTCTGCCTTTATTGTACTGCATTGTAGGGTAGGCAGACGTCCAACTCCTGCTTGCTAGCAATCGCTACTGACGGAACAAACCCTTGCACACTTTCATCAACATGTACACCGCGTAGGCAATTTTTCACGGTCAAAGCCTTGTTTGTGTTTTTTTTTAGCTTGCTTTTGGTTTCATGATAATTCCGAGGGCATTACCATCCTGTACAAAAGAAAAATCCAGCTGTTTAGTATAATCTATGTATCATAGGAAGTTATTTCTGTCAGTTTGTGTGCATTCCTAATTTCCATTCATCATCAAACCCAAGCCAACTTGATGTTATACAAAGATTCCTCAATTGTTGATATTTCACACTGTATAAAAGTTTCCCCTTGATTCCCGTACATGCGCTTACTCCTTATTTGATGTATGAGTATTTGATGGGATGAAGAATATATTAAGTTGTAATAAGTGTACAAGTTGTAAGAATGTTCAGACCTGAAGGCCAACTCACTCTGCAGCGATAACGAAAACGATAACAATCACAACGCAAAGAGAACGCATTCTATTGGTTGAAATGCTCCACGTAGAATACGCCCACGCTCATTCAACCAATCGAGGGCGTGCATTTGTGTTTACATTCTCGTTGTCGTTCTCGTAATATCGAGGCCTGTGTGACCGGGCCTTAATCCCCCCCAATGCGACACATACTGATGTGGGTTTTATACTATTTTAGTCGGTTATGAGCCAGAGTTGGATTATTTTTATACAGGATTGGTGCCAAGAATTGGAAGGTCCGAACCTGTTTGGATTTTAAAAATGATAAGGTTAATTTGATTGGTCACTGTGCAGCAACTCAAGCTTTGATTGGTTGGTTGTTCATCACAGTGAACAATCAAAGAGTGATTATCCTGTAGGCTTGCAGCTGATTGGATCATTGGGTGATTGTAACTGTTTGAAAGCTGTGCTCTCATTGGCTGCAAAATGTAATGTACATATCTCAATAATAAATAAAAAATCCACAGCCCTGGATCAGTGAGGGTTGTTATAGTTTGTGTGTGTTGGGAATAATTTAAAAAAACAATATATAAATGGTAGAGCATACACCACCGTTGAAAAAAAAAAAATAGAAATAAATCCTTCCAATACACTGAAGAACATAATAAAATGGAGAAGAAAAAAACCCTGTTTTGTCTACTTCTTTCATTTTGACTGATACACTTATCCATATATTTCTTGACTTGCTGTAATATTAGGGACTCTCTCTCTCTCAAGTCCATTAGAGTGTTCGCCGTCTCGTGGTTGTCCAGGAAACAAACTCTCTCTAAGCCTCCCTGTCCAGGGACCGATTACACAAAGAGCTTAGATTGATTTTAACTGCAAATCAATCTTTGACTGCTAAGTTAAGTGTGATGTCACAATACAAATCACTATGGTAATGCTGTCAATTTGTCTTGCGATGCAGCTTGTTGCTTTGTGAAACGGTCCCCAGAGCTGTTGTTGTTGGCTCATGCATGTTATGTCTATCGGTACAGTGTTGTAGTATTTTGTAATTTTGTAACAGTTGTGTCTCATATAACAATAGCATTTCAATGACAGAAATAACAGAACATTTCCACTCCAAAATAAACTTTCTGATTAATTTATAGCAAATATCTGTTGTTTTAATGACCACTGATTGATACACCAAGAAACAATTGGTTTTGCACAGTATGTACATATATAGTGTTGATAAAGGTTAAGATAATGAAGGTCAAATGTCACACCTCAACCAAAGTCAGAGCCAAATCATATTTTTTTGTACATCCACCCATAATTTTACTCGGAGTTCCAGAAGAATACAGTTGACACAATTATGTATTGACAAATGACCCCCCTAGGGGGTAAGTTTGTCATTTTTGTTTGGGGATTACTTGTATTTTTTTAACCCTTTCATGAAATGGTATGGATTCTTTTGCAAGCAGACCTTCTTTGTAAGGATGCCAGACTGATATTTCCACCTATTATTCTATTCTGACAATACAACTGTAAAAGCCCTGTATTGTATTTTTTTCTTGAACCTTAAACCTTTCCAGTCTGTTTGAAATATGACATTTTCTTCCCTCCAGTTAATGAAATAAAGTAGAGATATAACAACATAAAAAGATTTCCATGCAATAATAATGCACTAACACCTATAAAATATATTCCACTTTTTAAATAAGTGGTCTCGAATTTGATATGAACAGTCCAGTTTTTGTTTGTAATTTTTGAAACCATACACAGAAGGCTCATCACAAAAATCCACGGCTGGCAGAACTTGTTACAGATTTGTGTGACTTTTGTTGTGAATATACTTTAACATATCTAATGTATCACAATCGCTGCTCCAAACTTAAAGGAACACGTTGCCTTGGATCGGACGAGTTGGTCAAAACAAAAGCGTTTGTAACCGTTTTTTATAAAATGCATATGGTTGGAAAGATGTTTTAAAAGTAGAATACAATGATCCACACAGGTTTGCCTCGAAATTGCGTGGTTTTCCTTCTACTGTGCGAACTAACATGGTCGGCCATTTATGGGAGTCAAAATTTTGACCCCCATAAATGGCCGACGTGCTAGTCGACGAGGTAAAAGGAAAACCACGCAATTTTGAGGCATGTTTGTGTGGATCATTGTATTCTACTTTTACAACATCTTTCTACCCATATGCATTTATAAAAAACGGTTACAAACGCTTTTCAAAGACCAACTCGACCGATCCAAGGCAACGTGTTCCTTTAAAATTGCCTTGTATTACGTGAAGTATGAGGAAAAATTGAGGTACGTTTTCTGCCTCTTTGAAAGGCTTTTATCGAACAGCAACGCAATAAGAAATCTACACCAATGACCAAGGCTTGTAACTTTTTACAAATCCTCGGCTAAGTACCAGGCAATCTGTATTACTTCAACACAGTAATGTATGAGAACCAGCCGTATTAGTCTGGTAGCCACATGCATGACAACACTACAATAAAGAAGATACACTGACTACATAACTGTGCAGTTTCAGAAGAGTTTCAAACACATAAAGAGTTATCCTCCACAAGTACAAAATGTGGAAAAGGCTGCAAGCCTACCTGAACGAGGAAGCTCATTTTGACTTGACCCCCATAGCATGCATACATCCCAAATGATCTCTACACATACATTCTCTCTGAGGATGTCTGGGTATATTTTACATTCAAAGATAGCAGTTTCCCATGATACCCAACTTGGTTTGCATGTGTTTAAAAAAATGTGTGAAAAGTGGATTTGGCCGTTAGAACTTAATAGTGCACTTGAAGTTTATAAATCACATGACAAACTGACTTTATACACAGCTCAGCAATACCAACACAAAAACAACTCCAGATATATTACAGACAACTGCAACAAACTCAGCAGGGTCATTGAAATGTAAAACAGGGATGTCCGATACCATTCCAGGTCTAATTTCATCTGCTTAGGCACACAAAATAGCTAAGCACAACAAACTTATGCTCAACAAAATAAGGTTATCAGCTAAAACTACCATGTCCCATTTACAATTTGGGACTGGTATCCTTCTCATTTCTGCTAAGCAGTTAATTGGTAAGACAATTTGTTTGCTAAGCAGCTCTATGAAATTGGACCCAGTTAACTTAAATTTTCCATGATACAAAATCAGCCAAAACTTGAACAGTGCATATGAAAGAAGACGAGCACATAGACTGTGGTAAAAAGCGATGCGTCTGATAAAATTTCCGTTCAATTAAACTGACATGTCAAAAACTAGCGTCAAACTACGCATCCATAAATTTGCCCCGTCCTCTATGCATACAAGTTTCCTGTAAAGTTGTAAGCAACCACCATGTCCCCCTCTGGCCTCGGTTTGGTTACACTAAAAAAAAAAAAAAAAAAAAAGACCTACTGAGGGTGCTCTTCATATATTATGTGCGTTTAATACTGCAACTGCTAGGTCAAGTTACCCCAATGACATTTAAAAAAAGTATTACACGCAAGTTATAGAAAAAGTTTCTGTTTGAAAGTATACTTCTGGGCTTTTTTTTCGCATTAAAATTAAGATTGCATACAATGTTTTAACTGAATAGTAATGGTTAAATCGGATCGAGGGAAGGTAAAACGCGCAAGTCACTTAAAAAAAAATGATTGACGATTAAAATAAAAACCTGAACAGAGAAAGGATTGTTCCTTTTCAATATTTTACCAGGAGACAGGATTTTGACTCATATCAAAAGTGTTAGTTTCTGATACCTCTTGAGAGAACTATTAAAACCACGCAGAGGTTTCATTCCTACTACTTTCAGCACCGAATCAGTTGAAACATTCGCAGAAACGTTGAGTTGCTGAAAATGTCCGACAACTCCTTTTTGTCCGACATTGCAATATAGGAACTATATCAGCACACAAGTGAACGTAACCAAAACTATAAAATATACTAAATACACTATAAGCGTTATTTCAATGAATAACTGATTGATAAGTTATTTTTTCCCACAGCAAAAACACGTTTTTTCAAAGAAATACATTTTTAATGAGGGCGAGATTGAGCGACCTTTTCAACAATTTCCATGAAAAGTTTTGAAGCAGTAAATTAACATGACGATTCCCTCACAGCTTCAGGCAAATTTTCCCACAGAATGGAGCAAATATAATAATATAATACTTCTCTCTTTCTCTCTTTTTAAATTATATTGTTTTTTTTAAAATAATGAATAAATCATGCTTTAAATTCATTCTCATCCTGGAAGGGGAAATACTGCCCTATATGTGCAGAGACTACTCATGCAACACCGCCCTCAAGAGGATTCAGTGTACACTCTTGCCGCTCTTTGTACTCCCAGGGTTCAGAATCTCCACCAAAATAACCTAAATCCATCCCCTTCAGGATTTTAGGCTTTTTCGTACGTACAATAGAAAGTTTGTTTTATTAAGTTTATTTTTCCTGTAATTAATATACACAAATTATGGAGTGAGCATGTATTATATACACAAAGCATTTCGCTAGGGAGAGTGCCCATAAAGATAGGGTATTTTTTAGGGGGATAGAAGACACTGTTTTTATGAGCAGCACCCCCCACTGGCCTTGGGCACATCTTCGTCATCTACAATCGTGACTGTCTTTCTAGCTGACCGCGCTGACGATGGTCCCCTCCCTAGATCCTCCATGGGCGTTAATTCTTGCATTCCTGCATGAGTAACGAGAGAAAAAGTTATTCAATTAACAAAAGAATTACTTTGCTTTCTCTGCACCGTTTTTTTTTTTTAACCTTTGCCCTTATTGTCCATGCCCCATCCAAATCCTTCTATATCCTCTGCTAATGGAATGAAAGATTCAAAAGGAGTGAGGGCAATACACCCAAATAACAACTGCTTATATAAGCGTCGGCGTGTCAGGGCCGAGCGACATAGCGCACAGGATTCAAGTTGTGGTGGCTGTGATATCACAATGTGGGTTGGAATCTGGTCCCTGTATTTGAGCAAGACACTGAACTATACCTGTTCCTTGGCGTTTATATCCTGACTTTTGGACTTTGCCAAGTAATGATGTAGAACTAGAAAGAAGTGTGCATTCCAATCTTAAGTCCAAATCATTTGGTGTGGAGAGACATTGGAGATGACAATGTTGGAAAGATTGCCACCAGTAGGCAAAAAAGGGCCTTTGAATTAGGAGTAAAAGTGCAAAAAAATACAGGAATTAGACCATAGTTGAAACACTTACTTTTACTAAGGTCTAAGAACATTTCCTCAATTCCTTTATTGAGTTTGGCTGATGTGAGATAATGCTTTGCACCAACTTGAGCGGCGTACCTTTGGGAGACAAGACAATTAAAACACAGTCAGACCAAGTTAAAACTACTTTTCTAATTAGGCATCTTATCATAGCAAATACCTATAACTAGCAAACCTTGCAGGTATAACCATGTGTACAATCTCTTATGAGAGTAGTTCTGGCTCTGAAAAGAGCCGTTGCTGTGGTCTCAACATTTCAAACAGTATGGACCTTTCTATTGCAAGTTTTGTTAACCAAGGTTGGAAAACTATAGAGCCATTTTCCTTACAAAGTGCAAGTTGTATGTCATTTTCTTAATCTTTTGCAATTTTTACTGTCATGCGCCCTCGAACAGGCTGGTCCTGGAGAGAGCGCAATATAAGATCAATAACTTATTATTATTATTATTATTAAAGTGCTTAGTGTAAATTCACTGTTGCTTAATGAATCAGACTGAAATGAATGGAAGGAAATGGTTGTCCAGCATGGCAAGTAGCTATATCGCTTTACCAATACCAAAAACAACTTGATTGAAAGGGCCCCGAGCGTAAAAATCTCTCATGGTCAGCCATGGTATTGTGACATTGAGATTACTTTTTCTAAGTTGCATCGATTTAGTTTTCAAATTCTGGAAAAAAGGACAAATGTTTTACTTACGATTCAGCTTCTGCAACTGATACATTTCTCTGTTTTTCAAGGTCTATCTTGTTTCCTGTCGATGTAAAAGTAAATATTTAAATTTTCATAATATAGGAATTTTGTAAAAAGATTATTTAAGACTGTAAAAAGATTATTTAAAGGCAGTGGACACTATTGGTAATTACTCAAAATAATTATTAGCTTTTAAGCTACCTTACTTGGTAACAAGCAATGGGAAGAGGTTGATGGTATAAAACATTGTGAGAAACGGCTCCCTCTGAAGTGCCATAGTTTTCGAGAAAGAAGTAATTTTCCACGAATTTGATTTTGAGACCTCAGATTTAGAACTTGAGGTCTTAAAATCAACCATCTAAACGTACAAAGCTTTGTGTGACAAAGGTGTTTTTTTCTTTCATTATTATCTCGTAAGTTCGGTGACCGATTGAGCTCAAATTTTCACAGGTTTGTTGTTTTATGCATATGTTGAGATACACCAACTGTGAAGGCTAGTCTTTGACAATTACAAATAGTGTCCACTGCCTTTAATGACTGTAATCAAAACCCAAGTACAGTTTGGTGTTACGCTTTGTTGGAGCAAGGAAGGATCTTAGTAAATCACTTAAGGCAGTGGGGGGGGGGGGGGGGGGGGTTCAATATGTTACCTACCTGCTATACAAAGACATATTTCGTTTCCGAGCATTTTCCTGAGTTCTTTCACCCAGTTTTTTACCTGTAATGTCACAAAAATACACATATTGTTAATCTGCAAAAAATAAAGTTACTAATTGACTGCCACTTTCAGAAAACTCAACGATGCATAACCAGATCTGTCTTCAAATACAAAATCAGGGCTCATAAGAAATTAGTCTTGTGTTTTTTCAGTCGAACAATTTATGTTCAAATGTTGATTTTTTAAAGGAGCGGTTATAGCATGAGAGTTTATCAAGAAAACAAATGTAAATTCATTCAGTTTTGAGTGGGGGGGGGGGGGGAGTTGTTACCTTTGCGAAGGAATCTTCATCTGTGATATCATACACTAATATTGCCCCATTGCTGTCTCTGTAATAGATGGGTCCTAATGCGTGAAATCTTTCCTGTCCAGCTGTGTCCTGTATCCAAAATTGAAATTAAAAATTAGACACATGACTATAGTAAGTAAATCCCATCTACACATAAAAGTGATTGTGTACATTCCAGGGTCTTTCTGGCAGGCAAGATACTGCACTAGTACTACATTGGTCATATGGGAATTTTTTCCACAAATTGTGTCATAATTTCCACATAAGAATTATAACAAATGAAATAACTCTTGATATTTGCCCCCTTTCTTCGTATCAATTTCAAAAGTCAATAGGTAGAAAGTTTTCTTTCATTGAGCTGTGTACTAATCATGAATTTTGTAAGCAAAAGTCACATGTTGGGTAATTACTCAAAATACATCTGAAAGCACACAAATTTGTGCGACATGGGTGTTTTTCTTTGATTATTTTTCGAGCAACTTAGATAACCAAGTGAGACAAAATTTTCATAGATTTGTTTCATAGAAATGTGTCAAGTGACTTCAAGCGCTACTGATTCTGCATATATTTAACCAAGCATCGCTCCACTTTATCAGGGGTCATAGTGCCACGATGGCCTTCAGGCTTCCCCATGCCCAAATCAAGCTCAGAAATATGATCTCAACAACAGACTAATAAATACTGCATGGTAATGAGAAAGCCAGGTGGTCTGTAGCTGCCATAATCACAACCCTTGATCCAGAGTTTACTGCAAGAAATGGGTTGAAAAATGGATCATAATATATTTTTTTCTCCAACAGTTTAAAGCCATTGAACCCTTTCGGTACAAAAAAAAAGTTCACAGATTTACAAATAACTTACAGGGTTTACAGAAGGTAGTGGTGAAAGACTTCTCTTGAAATATTATTCCATGAAATGCTTTACTTTTTGAGAAAACAGTAAAACAATATCAATTATCCATAGCGAGAATTACGGATTTATTTTATGACACGGCGAAACGCGCGGATACAAGGGTGGGTTTTCCCGTAATGTTCTCCCGACTCCGATGACCGATTGAGCCTAAATTTTAACAGGTTTGTTATTTGATTTAGAAGTTGTGGTACACAAAGTGTGGGCCTTGGATAATACTATTTACCGAAAGGGTCCAATGGCTTTAAATGAACCCAAGTGGTACATATTCAAAATGTGGAGAGATCAACATGTTGACATGGTTGATGACAAGAATCACATACTGCAATGCGAAGTGTTAGGCAGAGGGGTGACTGGGTGTCTTTTTGACACCTTTTTAAATGTACATTGTATTTTAAGTGAACGATTTGGACACCAAGTTTTTAACTTTCCAGCGAATTTGGACACCCTTTTACCAAGGGACATGACAAAGATCTAAGATTCTCACAGCTAGGAGTCCCCGGGAGTGGACTGTGGCATGGGAGTAGATCCATAAAAATAAAACACTGATAGAATTTAAAAACAATTTCAAGTTCATAAAGAGCAATGACAACTCTCTCATTATTTATTTGATGTTTTCTAGAGAGCAGAACTGTTTTCCTTTCCGAACTGTACTCACCCATATCGCTAGATTAACTCTCTTGCCTCCGATGTTCAACCTCTTGTTTAGGAAAGATGCCTGAAATAAATCAGTGAGAGAGTTTAGTGTACAATTTCAAGTCTTTTGTAAGACCAGTTTGACCTAAAACACAGGGAATAAGTCAGAACATGTTAGGAGTTTTAACTTCCATTGATGGAGCTCTGAATAAATTATCGGGTCAGGAATTTCATTTTTTTGGGCATCCCCTTTTACGTTTTGAAAGAGCACCAAGGCCAGAAGGAGTTGCCCTGGTGTTTTCTGGTATGGTTGGCTGCAGACTGGGACATGGTGTTATGTATCGCATGCAAAGGCTTCGGTCTTGGGTCTAGCAGGTCCAAAACCAGATGAAGCCACCCTAATCCCAAAATGACCCCCATCATAGAACTTTAGATTAGAGGGGTTTATTGATTTCAGATTTAGACACTCCACATTTAGAAAAACTGTTGACCCTGTTTTGAAAATGTTAATTACTCCCTCGGAAATCCGTGCGCAGTGCAAACTAACTTCATGTTAACCAAAAGCTGGACAATGTTTCAACTAGGAAGCTGTGCCGTTATAATTCAAATCCAGATTCATATTGATTTTGAGTTAATGTTCCAATTGTTTTTTAAAACCTCCATGCATTATATTAACTATATGCTAGTTGTCATTTATCAGTCCACATCATGTCCACACTCACAGTCACAGTCAGTCTATTAATTAATTTTCATGGACAGTTTCGCTAATCCTATTGGTGGAGAGCGTTTCACGTGGGGTGTTTAAACGGTTGATAAAGACACAGCTGATCAAAGCTATTTAAATTAAGACCGGCTGGCTTCGTGTGTTGGGCGCAAGCTAAATGAACGCCAATTTAAATTACGCGTAATGCAAGTCAAAGCTATTAGTAACAACAGCGCATAACATGTGTGACGTACGCGCGTATACACACTGACCAACGCGCACAAAACATTTTTACAAAAGTTTTTGAAAACTCACAAACTTCGAAAAAATTGGCAAAAGAAACAGTGTCACATTGTCTATAATTGTGAGATTATTTCGCTTTTTAACATAAGGGCATTTACGAATGGGAATAAAAGAGTAGTGACTCGTTTTTATTTAAGTTAAACGGGCCGTTTAAAACCTTGCAGATACAATTTTAAAAATACGACATGTGGATGATGACACGGACGGTCACTGTGTCTCTGAAAATGACACTGGCTCTGCTCTACAAATTTAACAAGTCAAGGAAGGCATCCATTCCAAGCACCATACATTCTGACATTGCATCGACATTGCCAGAGCACTGCTGCTGAGCAGTCATTCATCAGATCACGGCAGTCGAACTCATGAGTCAATTTTAACTATTTTGTCATGTCACTGTATTCTGTCTGGACTCGTTTCCATTCTAATAATTAATTGAATCGACAACTTAAACATACCACTTCCTTAAATCCGCATGAAAATGGTCGCATTATTGCATTACCTGTAACGTTGAAAGATGTTTATCGTTGAATTTATTTTCCACGTATCGTAACACAAGTGACGTTTTCCCAACACATCCTTCGCCGAGCAAGACAACTTTAAAATTCTTGCCTCCTCCGCCCCCTGTCGCCATTTTGAAGCGTAAATCTTCGTCAATACACCTTTAAGAGATCACTGGTGTCCTTAAAAGTCATAAACTGTCCAACAACTGAGGTGTAATCGACGCTTTACTTTTAGAACTCACTTACTATACACAGTGTGAGCGGTTTTACATGTTTTTGTACGGACGGGACACCAAAATGGCGGCTCCCTTCGCCAAAAATGACGTCATGGGTCACATGAAAATATCTCATGGGGCTTGCCTTGTGTGTTTGTTATGGTCTGAATGAAGAAGGTTAAGTTGAATCACGGCTCTCGAGTTTCTCGGCCCAAGTACAAATTCTTTTCAATTCCGGTTTTCAACAAAATGACTGCTGATTGTTCAAATCTCCCAAGAGAAAAAAGCACAGAATTGCTGGTGGATACTGGGCGAAACCATTCTTCACTCACCCCTTATTTCCCTTCCTCGTGTGCTACGATTTGAGTTCAGTCAACTTCTTTTGCATTGATGATTCACTGATTACACAGGAAGTTTACAAAAAATTCCAAAAAAGTTTTGTTTAAGTAACATTGTGACTGAGATTGTAAACCAATATTAGCTGAATTTTGGAAAGTGCACCCAAAGATGATAAGTGAAAATTATAATGGTTGAAGTGCAATGGGATCTGTCAGAAACTTTGTTTGAACCACGCCCCTCCCCCGCCCCCCTCCTAAAAAAATAATATAATGCGCTCCTAAATTTAAAGCACAGTCCCTTGAAAGATTAATTTTGCTTGCAATAACTTACTGTATTTAGATCAACAACATATAGCAACCCTCTATTTTATATGCAGAGCTGGATTCAAGAGGGGTGTGTCACGTGGAGCTTGTTTTTTTTTTTTGGGGGGGGGGGATTAGTTTTTTGGTTACTCAGCTCGAGAACACAGTGGTGTAAATCTGTGATTGAGGCAAGTCAATGCTTTTTCAGCACAACATTTTGCATTAAAAATAATGTTCGTTTCCCCCCCCCAACCAATTAACAGGTATGGCATCCCTCCCCCATCCTTCACCCTACAAGCCAACCAATAATTGCAAACTAAAAACAAAAATCCCCAAAACAGCCCAAAGCAAAACATATCAGAGAAACAAAACTCATACTGAGAGAAAATTAAACACAGAAATATTTGATGGTCAACAAACAGACAATGATCATTTATTACTGGTCAATCTCATCTGGACGACTTCCATCTTCCTATTAAGCAATTTGTGATTTGATTTTTAAACCTTCCTGAAAAATATTTAATGTTACATGATGTATTAAGTAATTAAATAAATATTTTGATTTTTGGCAACACAATTGAAAGAGAAAAAAACAAAAAATAATTACAAGGACCAATTATGCATGTTCTTTTACTGCAATGGTCATAATTTATGTGCGCTCTTTTACTGGTATTATAATTTAAACTTTTACTTTACATACCGTTTTAATCGATCAACCTGGATAATGGAAATTTCCTCCAAAAATTCACATGTTTTTATCCCAACAAAACTTATCCCTTTTCATTTTACTGAACTACCACACAAAAGTAGGGCACCCAAAATAAATGCAAGAAAAGTATGAATGAACTAAAATTAACAAGCCCCTCTAACTAAACAAAAACTGAAACGGAACAGATTGTCTGTTCTGTTTTATGGTGTACTACTCAGTGGTGGCTAGGCCCAAACATTTCTTTGTTTTTACTACTAGCAGTACTATACTCTTTTTCAAAAGTTGATTAGATGGAACACAAGTTGCTTTTTAAGCACTGAAAATAATTGCTTGATAATAGTACTTCAAATTCTATCTTATATATATATATATACCATGGCAAGATTTTACAAACACTAGTTTGCCTTGCCAGTACTTTTTTTCCAAATGATGACTTTTAAAATTAAATTCCACTGAATTGACTGTACGGAAATTGACAAGTAGCATGTTTAACTTTTGTACTCAAAGCTTTATAACTGCTTTGCAGTTTTATGAATGGGCATAATGGACAATATCACACAGTGATTGTTTTCCTAGCCTGGTGGACACCCCATCGTCGATCACGGTCTTAGTCCTAGCCTAGCCTGGTGGCCATCGCATTTGTCTTCCACCAATGATGTGGACATGGAGATGATAAATTGACTGAGCACCATGGCGACCATCATTCATAACTGTAAAGATACAAAATAAACAAGTAGGAACTTTTGATACAATTTCTGAAGAGCCGTTTTTTTAATAATCTGTAGCAACCTCTTTCGAAGAAAGGAAAATACTGTAGATCAATTTGTACATGTCTACAGAAAAGTTAATATAATTCTGTGGAACAACTTATCAAGCTCTCTAGAGTAAAACAAAGTTTTAGAGAGAAAAAAACTAGAGTTTAGCCAACCTGAAGATCAAAAATCAAGATTATAGGAAACCGAGATGAAAAACTTAAAGGCAAACAAAAATATGTTTGTCAACTGTGTATCAAAATCAACAATTTTGTGATTTTTCACAGTGGTATTTTATTCTTTGCACTATTACTCCCTCCCCTTTGTGGCTGTCAATACACCATCCCCCCTGCTCATTCACAGCCAAACATATTGACTAAAATTGGTGGTAACAAATACCTAAGTGAAATGGCAAACATACAAATAAAGCTTGTATTGAATAAGACTCACCGATTCTGAAGCCTTCTTTCAACTCTTCTGTTGCAGCTATTTTACGTGCCACAGTGAGAAGGTGTCCCAGTAACTGTACAAAAAAAGAAAGAAAAGAAAAAAAATGAATTAATTAAAAACATTAATACAAATTTAATAAAAAGATCTCTGTTAACCCAAGACCAATAGCGTTCTCTGAAAAACAAATCAAAAATTAAAAATAATATAAATTATTGCATGAATATTATATTTTTGCCGACATCCCTCTCAAATTGTGGAGAGACAGGGCTCAAATTGTACACTGGACCCCTGGCCCAAGGCCAGTGAATCCAGTGTTGGGCCAGTAAGCTCAATACAGGCTTTTATGAAGCAATACATCTTTGTCTCAAAAGAATGATGTAGTAATGTTGAGTTTGAGTCTCACACATATATTTCAATTCTGCTGAGTATCACCCGGACATACAACTCTCAGTTTGGACGATACAAACCGTGTTCTCATTTTGATTCTAGTCTCTTTTCATTTTGATTCTGGTCATGTAAATAAAATCTTGGTCCAGTATAGATTCTGAGCTACTACAAGTCATGTAGTCTTGTGGATTTCCCCCCAACTTCAAGCACTGAGAGAAGCGTTGTACCCAAAGGTTGTAAGGAAATTACATGGAAGTGTCCTGGTTGAGCAGTTAAGAGCACTGAACTCAAACTCTGGTGTTTCTGATCACAAGAGTGTGGTTCGAATCCCCAGCCGTGACACTCCTTAAGCAAGACACTTTACCATTGCTCCGTCCTTTGGATGGGACGTAAGTCGTAAAGAAGTTGCTCCCATGTGTTGTGTAAAGCATGTGAAAGAACCAAGTGCACCTATCGAAAAAGAGTGTTCCTGGCTGTGCCAACTGTATGTGTTGTAGCACCTTCTGAACCCTATTAGGTGCTACATACTTGATTCTCAGAATTAATCACTTCAATAATATAACCTATCTTTCTGAAATATTGTATATACTCAGCACCTTGAGCACCTCGTTTGGTAGATTCTAACGTGCGGTATATAAGACTTATTTTGACTTACTGGTGTATCTTCATCCGCTGCTTCACTCAAACAGGGGATTGGCTTTCTCGGGATGACAATAATATGAGTTGGCGCAACTGGATTGACATCTCGAAATGAGATACACTGTGAATGAAACGTCAATAATCATTTATTGTTTGACTTTATTTACAGTTTGTTTGTTTGATTTCTTTGTTTGATTGATTTCAACCAATAACACCTGAATTCAGAATTCGCGCAAAATCATTCCTGCACAATCGGCCGATCGTGCCGAGCCATTCCCGCACGATCGGTTGATCGCGCATGTTCGTTGCCAAATGTTGCGCGATCGACCGATTGTTGCGCGATCGACCGATTGATGCGCGACCAATAGATATTTCAATAGCGCAGCGCGATCGTTCAATAGCGCAGCGCGATCGGTTGATCGCGCAGATTGACCGATCGCGCCCAACATATATAAATAGACTATTATATAGATTCAATTGTTTGAGAAACAAACCTTATCATCTTCATAGATGATATCTGCTTTTATTTCTCCGTCTAAAATCTTCTGGAAGATATTGGGTTTGTCCCGGCTGCTTCGTCTAGCCGCGTCTCTTGCCAGATCTTCCTCTGAAAAGTCATTGGTTGACAAACAGCGGTGCTAAATAAAAGAGTAAATAAACGTCAATGGTGTAAAATTATGTCAATACTCAATATAGTGTAATTTTAGGAAAAGTTTCCGTATGGCGCCACCACTTTTTCATTCGAAATAAAATAATGTAGTATCTAACTTACCTGATTGATATATCCCTTTTTGTAAAAATGAGTGAAAAACTGGTGGCGCCATACGGAAAGTTATACTAATTTAATCTATCTACTAAAGACGTAGAGTAAAAATACAAACAGACCTGTGTAAAAACAAGCCTGTATTTTATTTGCAATCAATAGAAAAGGCAGTGGACACTATTATTGGTAATTACTCAAAATAATTATCAGCAATAAAACCTCACTTAGTTAAAATTTTAAAAAATTTTGAAAAATCTAGGATTAGGAATTAATCTTATATGTCGCCCCGCCCCCCTCCATATCCGGCGACCCTGGCAGGACTGGCAGATGCATAAAATATGCAACGCAAAATGGGCGGCCAAAAACACAATTTTGTCCTCTTTTATAATTCCATTTTCACGTGAAACTTACTAGCAATGGTGAAACATTTGCTCTTGAAACACCAGGTAACTGCTGTGTACATTTCGGCGTACATGTCCTCTGAATATGACCATTTTTTAATGCCTGGGCAACAACTGTGATTCTCCGCAGCGCCATATTGGATAAATGGGTTGAACTAAACCCAGACTGTTTGAACACAAATGAAACACGAGTGCACAGAATGGGGGTACCCGACTATAGAGGTTATACAAATAAAAAAGTACCGAAACTTCACGTCCGCCGCGCGCGCGGCGTTTAGACTTGATTCCAAGTCCGTGCTCGTGGCTTTTTTAAAAGTCTACCCGGTAGGCGTTTGCTAGCTAATGGGAGAGTTTTGCGTGGCTGATAACTAACCGCGATCTCAGACTCTAAATTAATCTAATTATGTACTTTACGCAAATGCAGTGGCGTGTCCAAATAAACGGGAAGGTAGGGGAAGAAGGTGTACTAAAGAAATGTTTTGAAAACTCTCAATAAATAATTTTTTTGCAATGCGCATCGCCAAGCGGCGTAACCAGGGGTGGGTGTCCATTTTGAAATGCGGTTGAGATAATAAAATAACTCAAATAAAAGGTTACACTTACAAGCCCAGTCATTGTAGTAGTTAATTCTCCTCCTTTTTCAACCAATTTACACACCAGACAATTTTTTTTTTTTTAACCCCCAATACGAAGTTAACAAAAAAATGCAAATGGTTAACTGTTTTCATTGCCCACCAATTCTAGACAGAAGATAACCACAGTGTTTTCCTTGTGCCACCAGAGCTTGACCCTAATGTTACTTGATTAACAATACAAGATAAACTTATGATGACCTACCCACATTGCGATAATCTCCATTAACTAGGGTTAATTGCCATACATTTATGGAAAACAAGAGACTCTTACTCAAAGAGATGTAATTAATACATTTGCAGTGGTTTTAATAAGCATTTCACATCTTCTAGTTATACACAAACAACTTGAGTGGTCATTTTTTTGTCAAACAAAACAAAATAAACTCTTTATTGATGAAAAACAAAACTTGTATTAATACAGATCACCATAAAACAACTGGGAAGATCTGGCTTTGTAATGTTACTCAAACTTACTTTGCACCACAAACAAACCATAAAACAGTGAGTTTGTTAATTTATCGCTTTATTGTTCTTAAATGATCTTGTCGTTAATGCTGATTCCAAGCTGATGAAACAGAATAATAAATACTTTTTAAAGCTGCATGTCTAAGGGTTTAAAAATATATTTCTTAAATACTCTTGTAACAAAAAATCCTCCATCCTCACTGGCTTATTTGGTTCCCTTGCCTCCGTACCACACTGTCCGTTAGAACAAGCCATGCACTAAAACAGTATACCATGCATTGAGACTGATGCAGGGTGTATGGGGGTGCTTTAGTTGGGGGTGGGGTGCTGAGGGATTGAGGGTTTTTCCCCCCACACCTAAAACTGAAACTTCTTCATTGTCTTCTCTCTTCTCCTTCGGCTCTAATGAGAGCATTCAGAATATCCAAATGCGAACTCAGCTTGACTCGTATCCCAGTACTTAAAAAAGCCAAATTGTTCTTGAGTAGGTAATCCGAGTGCAGCAGAAAGTGTTGTTTTTGAGAATGATGATAAATGGCTCTCAGTCCTGTAACAGATCCCTGGATATTAGCAAACGCATAACTTCACTGGTACCTGATGGTTGGAAAAAAGTTTGAATTTACTCATTTTATTTGTCACCAGAGAATGGGACATCTTTCAAATAGTTTGATGTACACACTAGATATAGGAAACAGTTCAACTTGTTTAGATGAAAATTGGTATGATGCAAACAGCTACTTAGTTAATGCATGAAGGAATAAATTAGATCCTCCGTGGTTAATGAGAATACTACTTAAATTTGTTTATAACAGGGGTCGAAATTGCCACTAGCCCGCTAGCCCGGGACTACCAGATTTACAGCCGGGCTACTCATTTTTCCAGTTTGATAGCCCGACGGGCTAGTGGAAAAATAATGCAAAAATCATCATCACAAACAATAAAGAACTATGTTATTGGTGTATTGTAAAGTTTGAGCCGTGACGCGAGACAATGATAATGTGTCTTTCGGGCTACCAAAATCTAATCAGGGCTACTAAAAATTATTGGTCACTAGCCCTGCTGACTACCATGGAAATACACTCAATTTCGACCCCTGTTATAATGTCTTTATCATTATGATGTAGTTGCCATTTTGAAATTTGTACACTCGGAGTTTTTCGTACATATTGATGAACAAATTTAGCCCCGACCACTTCGCTTTGGAAAAATAGCTACAATTCAGCCATTGATGGTATGCATTAAAATGACAATACTTGTCGTCTGTGGAATGTTGCTTTGTTATTGCAACAATGCAGCTATACAAAACGGAGCTTCCAAAAATGATCCAACATGAGTGATGATGTTAAGGGGCTTTTCGCAAATCTTTTTAAGGGGCTTTTCGCAAACCTTTCTTAGGGGATTTTCGCAAATCTTTCTTAGGGGATTTTCGTAAAGCTTTCCGAAAAGCATCAGTTTTCAAAACGCTTTTTTATTTTATTTTATTTACTTTTTGTTGGTGAATTGACCTACATATACAGTGGCATTTTCAATGAATTTCAGCAAACATCATTTGTTGATGTTTGTGTTCAAGCTGGTCTTAAAAGAAAGATTTGATAGCCTCTCTCTCTTACCTTCTAAAATCTCATGGACCCTGATGTCTCTGACATACTGCTGGACTGGGTAGTCCTTTAAATAACCATATCCTCCAAACATCTGGAGTGCCTCGTTGCAAATCTGTCAATTAAAAAGAAAAACAACAATTGGAACAAAAAGAAGGACACAACAACACATCAGGAGAATTAACACCGTCTATAATAAGAACGAATGGCTTGTTGCTCAAAATGTTATCTGGCCCAGAATTGTTCAAACAAAAACAGTTTATAACATGTACATGAAATGTACATGTACACTGTTTTTATTTAAACACGCACTATGACATTATGTGATTACAAAACATTTATCACAGAAACAATTTAATACCCCTTTAATGTAAATGACAAGACAGATAACACAATGGTTGCCATTGGTATCTTTCCTTGACTTCCACCTCTAGGACCCCTTTTCAAATCCAAATGAGGACACTATATGACTTGGGATTTCTCTGGAATAATTTTCCAGGGTTTACCTCCCACATCGGAAACTGAAACTTCCTTCCTTGTCTTCTTTCCATGGGGAAGATTTGTACTTTTGAAGTTCCCTCTTCTGAGAGTCCTTGCTTCACATCAACAATTAATAAATGAAATGAAAATGAAACGAAAAACCAAACTAACCCAGGAGCATTTCTGCGTTGCTAGAAGCTTAGCCATAGCACACAGCGCCACCGCATCAGGCGAATTATCTTGAAGCGCCCTCGCAGCATTACGCACCATGAGTCGGGATGCCACTAGCTCAGTAGCCATCTCAGCCAATCGAAATTGCAAAAACTGGAGAAAAACAAAATATGCCATAAAATATTCAGGCTACGAGTTTCATCTCTGATTGGGCAAGGCCATTTGCAATTTGGCTCTTCTTCTTTAAGAAAACATTAAAGTCTTTGGGAACACAAGTGGCAAGACCAGAGTGATGTATTTGTAGTAGTTTAATTGCTTGTTTTATTTTGTTCAGATGAGAGACGAGAATTAACATTATATTTTGTTCTCTTTTTCAAAGTGTCAAGCTGAATTATTTTGAGTCAAGTTTTCTAATCTTATGTGAGTCACTTCTCCTAGTCATCGGAGTATTTCATGTGTTTAGTTCTGTACTTCATACCAAGAGGCACTGACCTCCATGACAATTGAGGTTGAACAGACAAATTGTCTGGAGCGGGATTTGAGCCATGAGCCTCAACCATGCCAGCACTCTACCAACTAAAGCAACCTAGCCCCATGTTAATTAGCGGTCCCCATAATATTTAAGTATGTTTTTGGTTTGCGGTAACACCAAATGTGTATCTACTTGCCAGGTAGATTTTGTTCTTTAGAGAACTGTCTTGCTTTTTATTCTACTTGATTTTCAGAATTCGAATAACTTCCTAGTCCTGAAAAGAGCTGTCCTGCTTTAACTGCTACCTTGCTGGAAGGTAGAAAATATAAATTTACAGCGGAGGAGAACACACTTGGAATATGAGTTTGAAAAAAGGAGACTCGACAATCTCCTTCAGTATAAAAAATCAACTCCTTGTTGAAAAATTCACAATCAAAGTTTACCTGGAATTGATCGAGAGTCTTGCCAAATTGTTTTCTGACTTTGAGGTGGTCTTTAGCAGCCTCTATACTAGCCTGAGCAGCACCTAGAGAGCAGGATGATACACTTAATCGTCCTCCGTTCAGACCTAACAGTTGTGAAACAAAAGAGCCATTCTGTTTTTCAGTTACAGAATCTTTAACCATCTTCATTAAAAAAAAAAATGTTTGTCTGAAGGAGAAATTGACCCCTTGCACGCGCGTCACACGCGGCGACTGATGCCACGCTCACCATGTTGGTGGGCAGTTAGGTGTATTAACGCCGCATCGCCTAAAATGCGCACTTCACTGCATAACGCACAGCATACTCTATGAAAACGCACAGTGAAATTGCCCACCAGTATGATATTGTACTATAAACCTACAAGCCCCTTTGCAATGTTTAAGTGTAGTTGCCCTTTGGGCATGTCCAAAATTAAACTGTAATTGAGGTGTGTCGTGGCTGAGCGCTCTACTGCATTGGACTCAAGTTCTTATTGCTGACATTGGAATGTGGGTTCAATTCCCTGCCATGACTCTTGCATCCTTGAGCAAGGCGCTTAACCATCTTTGATTCTTTTACCCAGAGAGAGGGCTGAGACAGTATTGTGTTGGAATAGTTCCTACGCGCTGATTTCAACAGCTATGGGCTGTATGCTCCCCAGGGAGTTGAGCAAGATAGAAAAATGGTTGATAAAAATGCCCAATGAATCGGGATGATGTTGTAAATCCCCTTGATCTAGCTACTAGGAATGTGCGCTATATAAGAACCACATGTTATTATCATAATTAAATGCTTCAATTGGTGTTAGTTTTAGCCATTGCCCTCTATATAATGCAACACACCACTTGTTGTACAATCAAATTGAGCAGTAGTTTATTTGTACCTTTCATGGCAATCTGAAACCCCTGGCCTTCTACACCTAGTCGATTTGTCACTGGTATCCTGCAGTCTTCACAGATCACCATCCTAGTTGGCTGGGAATTCCAACCCATCTTGGCAAAGAAAAAAAGACAGAAAACAAGAATCAATTTAGTTGTCTACATTAACTTTAAGGCAAAGTACACCTTTGCTTGCTGGGTCTGTTAGATCGTTTAAAGGCAGTGGACACTATAGGTAATTACTCAAAATAATTATCAGCATAAAACCTTTCTCGGTAACGAGTAATGGGGAGAGGTTGATAGTATAAAACATTGTGAGGAACAGCTCCCTCTGAAGGGACATAGTTTTTGAGAACGAAGTAGTTTTACACGAATTTGATTTCGAGACCTCAAGTTTAGAATTTGAGGTCTCGAAATCAAGCATCTGAGCACACAACTTCGTGAGACAAGGGTGTTTTTTCTTTCATTATTATCTCGCAACTTTGATGACCGATTGAGCTCAAACTTTCACATATTGGTTATTTCATGCATATGTTGAGATACAGCAACTGAAAAGACTGGTCTTTGACAATTACCAATAGTGTCCATGGTCTTTAAACCCTGAACAAGTGTAGATATTTGACAAAAATAACCTGTGAACGTTTCGTTTCAAAAGGTGGGAGCGTTTTTGAGACATTGCTGAGAAGGTGAAGCGATTATATGTCCAAGCAGGAAGAACAATCGGAAATTGGAAAACACAATCTGAGAAAAGTTTCATGCAAAACCCCGCACTCAAGTAGAGACTAAAAACCCAATCCACATAGTGCTCCGGTGTGATTCTAACCATCGGGGTCTGAAGTGGAAGGCAGGGACAGATACTATTCTGCTAACCTGACCAACCAAAGTCCCCCCCCCCCTATTTAAAAAGCCCTTGATACTTACTTTTTTTTCTTTCTTGCCGAAGCTAAGACCCGGTGATCCTTTCTCAATCATGACACATGAGATCCCTTTTGGTCCTGGCTCTCCTGTCCTTACCATCATAACGTATACATCAGTGTCACCTCCACCACTGATAAAAGCCTGGAGAAGAATCGCACAAATCCAAACATTGATTATTCATACAAACACCCGGCAACTTTTCATTGGTGACAAAGATAGACTGAGAATTGTAGGTTGTATAATCTTGCAATGATATTCCTTCAGTTACTGCTGCCCAATGTCTTAGCCAGTAAGCTCTGTTTACTAGCTTTTTTATTTTGAGTACAAGAAGGGCCAAACTAAATGTACATGTTGTACAGGCTTTAATAGACTTTTCAGGGTTTTTAGTCACAGTTGTTCAGATTTTCCAAGGGCACACGATAACTGGAAATCAGACCAAAGTAGGAAGAATATCATGTCTACACCAGGTACTCAGCTGAAAATTTGAATAATAGACCAAACTTTTTGACCTCTGACCTCTCACCTTTGACCCGTTAAGAATGTAATGATCTCCATCTCGTCGTGCTGATGTGGAAAGTGAGACTGCATCACTACCACTTCCTGGTTCCGTCAGACAGTACGATGCTAACTTCTCCATAGAGCACAGGGACGGCAGGACAGACTGCCTTTGGTCCTCGTTCCCGTACTCATCGATCATCCAACAACACATGCTGTCAACAAAAATTAATAATAATATTAATAACGCTTTTGTATGTACAATTTGTACATGTGACATGACAGTTATTATTATTATTATTGGTTTATTCACACCATAGTTTGTTTGGTAACCTTATTCTGATAGGCATAATTTTTCTGCTTAGCAACTTTTTCTGCTTAAGCAGCTCTATGAAATTGAGCCTAGGGCCTGGTTTAAAGATGAGGGCATTCTTTACTCCATTTGTTTACATACTTGTGAATAGTGATGTATGCTGTGGTGCTCACACATCCCTGAGCCAGCGCCTCAAAGATAACAGAGGAGTCAAGCCTCGTCAGCCCAGACCCTCCAACATCTTCCCCAACTACAATACCTCCAAATCCAAGACTTCCAGCTTTACGGAGAACATCAACGGGAAATATCTCCTGAAACAGCAAAGAAAACAATTTTTATTTAAAAAAAACTATCATATCATTGAGACGATTTGGATTTACTCTCGATATTTTATGATCCTGGATGTCATCATGGCTGAGTGGTGTAGAGCATCGATTCAAGTTTTGGTGGTCAAGTCATCAGAGTGTGTGTTTGAATCCTGGTTATGACACTTGTGTCCTTGAGCAAGATGCTTTTAATTGCTTCTCTTCAGCAAGGGGTATAAATGGGTATCTGCGAGGAAAGAGGTTGATATTATATTGAATTGCATTTAGTCCACCATTGCACTTGTCTTCTCCTAACTAAATTTTGTAAACTCTTTTGTCTTCAATTTTTCCTTCACTTTGCTGAGCTCTACAAATGCCTGATGATTGATTGATTGATTTTAATCAATTAATTCTCCTTTTGCTGATCTGCCTTTGTGATATGTTACTCATACACTTTGACATTGTCTCATCAAACTTACTTCTTCGTCCCATTGTCTCATGAATGGTGCCATCTCTTGCTTCGCAAAGTCTAAAGCTACTGACTGAAAGCTTTTTTGTTCTTCTGTTAGACCTGTTGAAGCTATTGTTGAAGTTACAAAACAAATAGTTTAAATTAATTTAATTTAAAAGAAAGTTGATGAAAGCAAAAAAGGGAATAAAGAATTTAGAGATAATCTGAAATGATTAATAGGCTACCTTCAAATTAATCATACTAACTAGAAAATTGTCTGGTTAGAAATGTACTGCACTGAAAGAAGTGACGTGACATTTGTTACTTGTAATAAAAACATGGTGGAGGGAGACATGTTCAGATGATAAAAAAAATCCGACCAAGTAAGGTGGCGCAGCCAAAAAAAAAATATATATATATCCTCTGCTTACCAGTTATCACGCTATTATGCCTTTTTCTTTGAATTGGGAAAAAAATAATGATGCCTTATATCAACCGATGCCCTATTATCTTCATTTGTTAATACGAAGTATGCAAACATGTATTAAAACTTGATGGACATTGAAATGTTCACACCACACACCAATCTTGGATGACTTCAACTGGCCCCATTTGTTTTGAGTTTTTCCTGTTTTCACGGCAAACGAGAAAGTATGGTTTCCCGGTGAAGCCATACATGGAAGAAACATCTGCAGTGACTACAAGTGTTCTTTGAGACTCTGTGTATGACTGTATAGCCAGCAGTTGCCTTCATTTTATTCAAAATATTTTTTTATTAAATTTTTAAAATTACCATGTTAACTTGCACAAAATAAAAAAAAATAAAAAAAATATAAAAAGTGTGAATAATTACTGGCTTCAAAGTTTGATTTCTATTTATTTTTGTTCTATTTTTTTTCTTAATATTTATAATAAAGTATATACATAAACAGTGATAATTGAATCAACAAGCTGATGTTTAAATTTTGATATAAATAATAGTATTGATACGAGGGTTACAAAATAAAAATCTCCAAAAATATTAGAAAATGATATAAGGCACATGGGTTCTTTAAGCCTCGGTATTTTTTTTCAAGAATGCTCAGCAAAACATTCTGTCACATGATTTTGATCATCATGAATTGTGAATTGAAATAGCGTTTGATGAAACTTTTTCGGTGGGCAAATATTTTTATATGGCCTCAACATTATGACATATTTTTGTACCTTGTAGAAATGCCTAAAATACCAAACTTTTTGCATTTACAAGTGCAAATGACCAGTGGAGCCTTACATGTTTCTAAGTTTTTGTCAAAGAAGAGGAGACTCTTTGCTTGGCATATAAAACCACACAATTTTTATCTTGGGACTGTTTACATCGCGCACAGAGAGGTAAAAGATTTGCAACGATAATAGGGACACCGCGAAAACAGGACCTCCTACGATATAGGCCTAAAAACAAATGAAATAAATTAAAATACAGACATCCAGCAACAATCTAAATAAGCTGTCTACCCCTTGATTGTGCTGTTTCATAGTATGATGATGCTTTTGCTAACTGTTTTAAATTCAATATAAACCAGATTTTTCAATTCAGAGATTCAGAATTGCACACTCACACTGCAGTGTGCTAACGTGGAGAGGCTCACTGCCACTGTTGATTTTGTAACTTCTTTGAATATACTTACGATCAATACTGATGCACCGTTTTTGTACACGCGGTGAAGTTTTCTGCAGTTGTAGCAATCTGTTTGAGATCCACGATTTCCTTGGAAAATCTCGAAAAGACATTCTCAGTCGACTACAAAACGCCATCGTAAATAAAATAGTAAACAGACAAATCGAAGCAGAAGTCTTCAATCCACGTTGATTACGTAGTGACAGTGCACCAGACTCTTTTTAAATACAAAGACACATTGGTGTGGGAGTGGTACCTAGTCACCCCAAAAAACGAACTACTTTGTACACAAATAGATTGCAGAAGCGCCGGCCTCTGCGATTGACCAATCAAAATACTTCACCAGCTCTTCAGAAGACCACACCCCCCAAAAGAAAAGTTTACAGATAACAATAAAAAACACATTATTGAAAATAAATGAAACCACTTTGAAGAAAATAGTTTGTTTCGCATAGTAATTCTTCTTCATTCAGTGTTTTATTTAATGGACACGGTTTATCTTTTGCTTTTTCCAAATTTAATATCCTCACTTGGTGACCCTAACCCTAACTAGGCCTATGCATAAAATAACGAACATGTGAAAATTTTTGCACAACTGTCATCGAAGCCGCAAGAAGAACTTTTTTAAAGAAAAATCCCTTGTTGTAAAAAAAATTACATGTGTGCTTTTCAGATGCCCGAAGCCTTTTTCAGATGAAAAAAACCTTTTTCTCTAAAACCACACATCTCCAAATGGGGGGGGGGGGTCTAAAAATGTTTAATATCATCAGCTCTCCAGTGCTCTTTACCAAGTAAGTTTTTATGGTCAACATTTTGTTGGCACAAATCACAACTTTCAGAAGCCCCTTTATGAAACCCCCAAAATTGGCAGTAAAGCAAAATGAAAACACACTGCACTTCACTAATTGACTTACTGCTTAAGTACATTAAATAAATTTAAAAACAAACCAACCACATAAACAAGTCAATGAAAGCAGTTATGATGAATCCATATATGGGACGGTTTATTCAAAAATACAACAATATATACAAATCCTTAAAATTTACAAAAATATACAGTATATGTGTTAGAGAAAACTGGGTAATTACAAGTTTCACAATGTACAAAGCTAATACTTAGATAAAACCTTCCTTCATCTTTTCGAAGGGAAAGTGTAGTTCATTTGCAGGAAAACCTTGATCTTATATTGCTGATTTTAATTGCATAAAGTACTGATGTAATCAAACATTTCAAAAGCATTTATTTGTTTAACAATAATTATATGGAATATGGAAGCAATTTTGTCCTGGCAATTTCATGAATAAACTCACGATAATAAATTTAATTAGCTTAACGAAATTTGATAAGTTGACCAAAGTGCGTTATGTTACATTCCAGTTTTCTTTTAATAACTATACAAAATGCCAACATGTACAACGCACGTTTAATTTGAGTATAATGCACAAGACTGTGTACTGGTTATAATTGTATAAAACTAAATGAATACATGTCTTACCTTTCACTCTAAAAACAGACACTGTGGAGTGCTGTTGTCATGATCTTAGTTGGTGATGCTAAAATATGTTCATACACTTACAAAAATATAATGAAATAGATGGACAAAAGTTTGATCAAATGTCTTGGAAGTATTTACCGACCTAACATGAGCGATGATGTGAAAGGGCTTTTTGCAAACTTTTCTGCAAAGCACAGGTGAAGGTTATAAAAACTGATTTGTTTTGTACTCAAATAAAACCTGTTTAATCTCATGTGAAGTCAATTTCCTTATTGGCTGAAAACATTTAAATGAATTTGTTGCCGTTTTTGTTCTAAGTCTTTCAGAAATATTTTCTGCTTAAGCAGCTCTATGAAATTGGTCCGTGGTATTGAACCAAGCCTTTCATTCAGTGACAGGTTGCTCAGGTGTAAACATATTATTGGACTCTCCCATATTGGACGGCATGGGGGTGTTTGGTTGAGAGACATGGGTGGGGCTGCCATTCATTGGGAGCCAATCCCCGGCTTCTCCTGCTCTATGCCGTTCAAAGTTCTTCTGGATGTCAAACAGGTTTAGAACCGAAATTTTCTGTGAAGACCTGGCTAAGGAAATAATACATATCAAGAGTAATTGGACAATGAAGAAATTGGTACCGATTTATTTCACTTCTTTTGCATTTATATTCATAAGTTCCCTGGATAGTTTTTTTCATTCTGATTGGTCGAGAGGAGATCCCGGGCCGTGTTTAAAGGTGCAATATAAAGACGCCGGGGAGTGTTTTAATTCCTTAGTATATCATTGGGAAAAACTATCTTAAGTTTTTGCTTAGCTGTATCTGTGAAGCGCCTTGAGTCCTTTGCATTAAGGCGCTCTATAACAATGTGAATACTGTTATTATAATATCAGAAAACTTTTTGTTGTTTTTTGTTTACTCTTTTAGTAATTTAGACCATAAAAGAAGATATCTTTGGATGATGTGAAACACTAAAACTTGTTTAATTATGAAAAAAAGGATACATTTCTGTTTGGTAATGGCGGCAACTGGAACATCGAGGGTGGTTGAGTAAGACGAAGCTGGCCCAAGGATCCTGTCGAAATAAATAAACATAACATAGCAACGTTGGTCATGCACTGTATCAAAATTTTTTAATAACTACAAGACATTTCCCAACTTATTTGTTTTGACTTTTGACGTACTGGGAGTATATAGGATTGTTATTACTAACAGAAAATATTGAAAAATTTAAATAAAATGTTGGCACAAGTTGAACATACTTCAAAGGGAAAGTACACGTTTTGTAGTCACTCTTAAAACTAATGGCAATTCGTTTTTTGGCTAGAAGCCTACAGTAGTATTCGATAGTTAACATGTCACTTCGAAGTAATGTGGTTAGGTTTTAAAAACATAGAGTAATGGTTGAAACATATCAGTTTTTATTCCCCAAAGTTTGAATCTGAGAAGCAACTTATACTGCAGTAACATTTCTCAGATTGTGTATTTCAATTACGAATTACTCTTCCTGCGTGAACATAATCGCTCCGGATTTCCACATATCAAAAACGGGACTACCTTTTGCAATGATTTGTTGTATACATCTACATTTGTAGAGGAATAAACCGTTGAGCGGTTCCAAACACCAAAGGTATACTTTGCCTACAAGTTAGGGAAATAAACACACACACAGAGTAGTATGTGGCTTCCGATTCCTACCTGTTGGATGGAAGTAATGGTGGGCTCTAGGGTTGTAAAGCTGCCCCGTCTTGGTCGGCATGAAGACTGCCGGAAGAGATATCTCTGTTGGGAGCAAAACAAAACAAAGAAAGTTTGATATCCTGATTTATTTCATCTACTTTTATCTCATAAAACACACAGCTCTGTGTGACATACACTGTGGACTTTCCTTTGTTCTGTGCACTTAAAAATGATATTCATCAACATTGGTGAAAACACATATTTTTCACATTGGTTAATCTTTCAATCCTGCAACAGCCTATAGTATTTTCAAGTTCTCAATTCCAAATTTGTGATTTCCCGTCCCGTCTTCTTCTTTTTCATGCAAGACTCCATTTTCAAATTCTCAATTCCAAAGCTTTGATATCAAGTACCATTTTCTATCTTCTTCTTTTTTTCATGGAAGAAGCAGAATAACTATACCTTTATCAGCAGCAATAGTTCCGTCGTTGTCCAGACTGAGTTTGTACTGTCCAGCATATAGAATTTTCAAATTCTGAATTCCAAAGTTGGAATTTCCGGTCACTATTAATTCTTCTCCTTTTTCATGCAAGAATCCATTTTCAAATTCTCAATGCCAAAGCTGTGATATCCTATCTTCTACTTTTTTATGCCAAAGTCACAAGTCTTATTTGTTGAAGCAGAAGTACCCTACCTTTATCAGCGGCAATAGTTCCCTCGTTGTCCAGACTGAGTTTGTACTGTCCAGCCAACTGCTTTACAATCCTGTCTTCCATGTCACTCTTAGTTCTCTCAATAAGCTGTCTCCGTCTGATGTCACTCTCCTCTGAAAACAGCTTCAGACGCTCAAAGAACTACAAACACGGAGAGCAATAATCAAACTCATACGAATCGACTCACAGCTATACCATGACTTATCAACATAACACCCTGCAACTAGCTCCCGGCCCCCATACCCACTCTCGCTATGGTGAACAAGCTTTCTCTGTTTGTGCCCCCAAACTTTGCAACAATTTCTTCCCATCATCATCACTCGCGATTCCCCGACTGTGAACACGTTCCAAACTAGATTGAAAACTTAACTATTCAATGTATGATTGCTCCTTCTTTGTTGTTCATTCTTATTTTTGTTTGCTTAGAAAACACCACTCTTTATATCCTGATGCAACTATCAAGTACACTCAAGGTTTGTGTTCTCAACAGTGAATAAGTAAAGATGGCAAGTGGGAAATGTCAGTGAACAATAAACTCACATCTTTGGGTAACTCACTGCCCCAGTCTGGCAAGTTGGTGGGTCTTCTACTTCTGCTTTTGAGAGGTCTAGATAACAAACAAATGAAATACAACAGTTGGTTAATAAAAAAACTTGAATTCTAATGTAATCACTTCTAACGCTTGGCGTGTCTTGGCCGAGCGGTCAAGTGAATCGGATTCAAGTTCTGAATTAAGGCCGTATAATCGACGTTTGACTCTTGATATTGACACTTGCGTTCTTGAGCAAGACTTAACCATAATTGCATCATCGACCCAATGTGTATAAATGGGACTCTTTGAGGATTGAGATGGTGTTTTGTGCATTAAATGTCTTGGCTCTTATAAAAGCAGATGAGATTGCATTCTCCAAAATAAGTTTGAGGAATGGTTTAAGTAAACCTGGTGAACAGGGATACTAAATACTAGAGCGTTAGGACCACTCATTGCTGTTATCAAACAGAAACATGGCTATTTCATCACTGAGTTTCATGGAAGCATTAATAAGCATCACCTGAATTCTCTTGCTGAGGTGGATTTGGTGAGTCTGTTACTTTCTGTTGTCCAGCCATGAAGCGGTGATGTGCCACGCCGGTGACCTAAAACAAGTAGCAGACAAAGTGAAGTCAGAAACGATAAATAAACAATGAGTCATGTTTAAATGTATATAAACAAATCTACTGATAGGTTATACATGTACAGTATGTTCTTATCTTCTTGCTGAGTAGATAAAGTGATAAGGTACCGCTTTCTTACCATCTGCAGATCTTTGTGGATTAAGGAGGGAAGTTAGTTGCTCATTTTGTAGCTGCTCGAGACTCTTTGCCAATTCGTTCAACCGCTGCCTACGAACACAAACATTCAGGAAAGAAATAGTAAAATTTTAAATAAAAAACCCAAGAAACATTGACTGCAGTCAAGACATACAACCTAAACTTTCAAAATGTCATTTAAGGTAAACTGTTGTAACAAAATAGATTTAATCAACCTTGCCAATACACGATCAGAAATTTTGGACAAATTAATAGGCCAGGGACATTCCTATTGAAAGTTGTAAGCTTAGAAAGAATTGTGCATGGAAACAAAACAAAAATTGCAAGACTCATTTCTCTACAAGCATGTACAACGAATGTAACCAGTACTATTTTTAGAAAATGGTGATCAGTCAATGTGACAATAATTTCCACAAGCTTGTTTTCGTATATTTTTCTGGTAAAAAACCCAGGACTTACTCGTATTCATCCTGAATTAGGGTGAGTTCTTGATTGTGTTGCTCAATGAGTACATCCATCTCAGCTCTCGGAACCATCTCCTAAAAGTTACAGATTAATTACCAATTACAGTGTGAGTAATTTACACAACTCACTTTGTTTAAAAAACCAAGAGGATATTAACACAATGGCTAGGCCCTTCCGTAAAACCAGGAATGCGTTTTTTTAAATTAATTGTTATTTATGTGTTCATTGTTATTTAAAAAAAAAACTGAAAGAAAAATTACATTGGCTCGTGAGTTACACAATTACTCTTCCACCACCCACAACCGGTACTGGTTTCAAATATGATCAGTTGAACATGATGGGTTTTCCCTGGAATATTTTTCTGGGGCTTTCCCTCCCACATCTCAAAAACTGAAACTTCCTTCCTTGTCTTCTCTCCTTTCCGTTCTTGGCTATTAAAGTGATGAAGTTTTTCCATACTTGTGTTAAGTTCTGAAATTAAACTTATTCTTACCGGTTTCTCAGATGACACACTTGAGGCTATAGAGAGAGCTGACAGGCATCTTTCTTGATAACTCTTGTTAACAGAGAGGTCCTCTTTCTTCATCTTGTTCAGATCCACCCCAGTAAGATCCAAGACAATATCTGTCAATGTTTCGCTCTCTACAGGAATCAATGTTCAAATGTTAGAAAGATGCAACGATAGCTCAGTTAGTAGAGCGCCGGCACGTTTCCAGAGGTGTTAGTTCGAATCCCACTCTAGTCAATTCTTTGTTCAACCCCAAAAATCAAAGATGTAACGTAACAGATGTACAAATATTTCAGTCGTTCGGGTTGGCTATGAGGTTTCTTCTCTTTCTGCCTCTCACCTCTGAGGACCATGGTTTGATTCAAGGACTGGAACCTCGCTGTTGTGGATTGGTTTGTCAAGTTCCGTCATTCACAGAGTGTGGGTTCGAATCCAAGCCTGGCTATAGTCACGATGCTTGTGTCTTTTGGATGGGACGTGAAACCATAGTTATTGTGTATTAGAATAGGTAGTGCACATAAAAGAATCCAGAACAAGTACCAAGGAAGAGTAAAGGTCATACTTCCTGCAAACTCACTTCGCACAAAAGCATACACAAATAGTATGAACTGGGCTAAAGTGTTTTTGGTTCACTGCAAGCACCCTTGTCTATCTACAGGTTTCCTCTGGCTTCCGAGTTTGTGATTTTAGTTTTTATGACATCCTTGGTTTCATTACAAGAAATTAATACTAATAATATTAAAAAAATTCAAAACCACCATTTGAACACTCACCGGTTTCTTTATCATGAATGAATGGTCTATGAATCCTGGTGTAGTAAAAGGCCATTGGGAGTGATCCGCATGGAATGGGTGCACTACTTCGCTCCTTGTGGCTTGTACTGACTGGATACAGTGGGAACGAGGACGGGGTTAACTCTGGAAACTTCTCCATATCGTCAACGATTTCTATATCCTGCGAGTTGAAACAAAGACAAAAGACGTTTGAATTCGTATTTTTATTTGCTGCAATTTCATAGCTGCATCTTCATACTCCAGAGACATATGAATCTCAACAACAATTCACAGGACCTAGTATCAGGCAATCTCTGCAGTGACAACTTCAAGGAACTTTTAACTGCTTACCTATTTTTGCCAAGTCAAGATGTTTTCCTAACAGGCTTCATTAAAGATGATTAGTTAATAACTTACCATACTATGGAGATCTTCCATGCCGACTGTTCCCATAGCAACCATGTCCTCCAGCGTCCCTTGATGTATAGCAACCCTCATTGGTTCCTCAGCTGAGGAGCTCGGCCGTGATTGGCCAGAGGTTTCCGTAGTGATTGTCCCTGCATCCGATTTCTCTGTGATCTTCTCGGCTGCCTCTTCGGTCTGTTTTGAATGCTGGACGTCGTGTCTTATCGGCTGGTCCCCGATCGGAAAGCCGACATCCTGATAGTTGGTGTCCGGAGGGGCTTTACCATTACCATTGGAGTCTTTTCTACTTGGAGCTGAGCCGTTGGACCCAATCATAGACTTGGGTTTCAATGCCGACTTCAAAGGAGCTGTCAGGAAATATAGAGATAATGTTATGCTCAATGAATATTTCCTCCTCTTGTTAGGCTTTATTTTAATTTGTACAGCGCCTTGGGGTCCAGTCATGGATAATGCGCTTTATAAGCATCATTTGTTATTATTATTATTATTATTATTATTATTATTATTATTATTATTACATAGTCCTTCCCGTATTTTAATCCGGAGTTTTGATTCTCATTCTTGTAAATTTGTCTTTGTTCAACCAACCCCAAATCATTTCTTTTAAAGTATTTAAATTCGACGTACATTTTCCATTGCCTCCGTTCTTGTTATCTCCAAACATCTCCGTTTTTTGGAACTTCTTCAAGAAGTTGACGCTGCACTTGAGCTCCTTACGATCCAGTCCAACCGGCTTGAAGAGCCTCATGTTAAGTGTGTAGTCGTACTCTGGTTCATGAGTCCATACCGTCTAGTTCAGGAGAAAGAAACATTAGTGATTCCATCTATGTAATCTCATTTAGTGGGGTGTCGTGGCCGAGCGGATAAGAGCATCGGACTTCTGGTGGTTTAGTTCTGGTGGTTAAGTCATCGGGAGGTGGGTTCGAATCCCTGTTTTGACACTTGTGCCCTGAGCAAGACACTTAAGCAGAACTGATATAGCCTAAAGTATGCCCTTCGGGCTATGATAAAGTGCTTTTTAAAAATCAATTATTATTATCACGTCTGCATCAAGGAACCTTCTCATACTCTAAGATCAAATGCTGTGACCACCCTACAGCGGAGAATCAAACCTTTTGTATAGCAATGTGTAGTTTAAGAATTGTTTGTGTTCTTTAAATTCGTATCATGCGCTTTACATAGTTATTTATTAATATTATTATTATTTCAAAAGAGAACCTTGGAAGGGACCTTAAAAAAATTCAGAATATTTCTTTCTCAACCTTATTTTAAGACTTATTTATTGATTACCTTATCTTCGGATGGTGGCTTAGGAGCTGGTACCTCTACATACACCGTCTGTGGCTCAACAATCGTTGGTGGTGCCTTATCCTCAGTTTCCTCAACTGTAGCTCCCTCTGGTGGTGACCTCTTGCCATGCTTAGATCTTCTGCGGAACTTCACTTTCTGTGAATCAAAATTAGATGTTCAAGTGTTGAATTTTCTGCAAAAGCTGGTTGATTGATGCTGTTTACTTGGATCCATAATAGTGCAATTCTCTCCTGAGCTCACTGATTGAACAAATAAATAGGGTTCCTCAGGGGACAACTGTTGGACCAATTGTAACTCACAATATTAGCAGGAATGACATAGTCTGCAGCAAATTGCGCCACAGCACCTTGTAAAATGTTACATGGCGCTATCTACAAGGTCTCAGAATTCAAACGTAGTCCAAAATACCTTGCAGGAAATACTGTATGTTACAGTTCCAGGAGCGTCACTGAGAGACGAACATGTGCGCTATATAAGAAGCCACTGTTATTATTATTATAATGCTGGTTTCCTCTTGCTTTACTTCTACATCAACACATAAACCATTGACAGGGTTTCCCCCAAGGATTAGTATTAGGTCCATTTTCATATACATACCTTACTGACAGGTGTGACAATATCACTGTCTAAATCCTGCGTTGTTTGACCGGTTTGAGCCGTCGCTCTCGCTGTGCTGCCATCATCATCATCCTCTTCCTCATCAGAGTCTCCTTCTGTGAATTCAAGCTCATCGGACTGCCAAGATAAAAAACACACAATCTTAGCTGTAAAGCTCAACAGTTTCATTTGTATAAAAATGTTCACCTGCTATAGACCGAAAGAATGGAACACTCTTCCAAATCACATCAATAATGCTCAGACTATTCACATGCTTAAGATTTATTGTTTTCAACAAGTGTTTTTAATTCATTTTGGGTAAGTGTCTTGATCGCCTTTGAACAATTTTTGTTGATTTTGGCGCTATATAAATGTCCTTTGATTGATTGACTGATTGAATTTGATGAATTATGTCTCCTGATTGGGTACCTTTGATATCCTCATTGGGATATAAGGATACAATCCGTGTAAAACAAGATAAACAAATTAAGCTTAAAATTATCATTTGTATGTTATAGCTTAAGAGCCAGTGTCTCCTGATATGATTAGGTACCTTTAATATCCTCATTGGGCCTCATTGGGATACAAAGATACCAATCGGGGTAAAATTATACCCCATTTGGGTTATATCCTTACCGAGCTAATATCAAACTCATTTGCCGAAGTGTGACTGATGGAATCTTCTTTCTTCTTGTCTGCATCCTCATCGTCTGAATCCTCTGCCTTATCCAGCTCATCGATGTAGGCATGAAGATGCTCCATGCTGTAGTGGATCAAGATACAGAGGATGTTACAGTGGATAGAACATTAAAGGCACTAGACACTATTGGTAGTTACTCAAAATAATTGTTAGCATAAAAACTGACTTGGTAACAAGCAATGGAGATCTGTTGATAGTATAAAAATTGTGGGAAACGGTTAAATATTAAAAGACATCAGGCCTGAAGCCTTTTTTTAGGCATCTGAAAGCACAAAAAAATTGAACAACAAGGGTGTTATTTTCTTGCAACTTCGATGACCTACAGTAATATTTTTGTGAATTTCTGTTTTTGAGCATGACACTTTGCTAGCTTCTCTTAGCCAGGGATAAATGGGTACCTGTGAGGGCTGTGGTTTTTTGTGAATGTGATCCATTTAGCTTGGTGTGCTACATATTTGGCAGCACATGAGCTGAGATGGTTTAAGGAATGAAAACAAATGGCCTAGTGACCAAGAGTAATAATGTTGGAATGCCATAAACCTCACCGAATGACAGATTAGAGGGGGCAATACTTGTGAATGAAATAAGACTTAAAGACACTGAACACTATTGGTAATTGTCAAAGACTAGTCTTCACAGTTGGTGTATCTCAACATATGCATAAAATAATAAACCTGTGAAAATTTGAGCTCAATCGGTCATCGAAAATGTGAGATATTAATGAAAGAAAAAAACACCCTTGTCGCACCATAGTCACACGAAGTTGTGTGCTTTCAGATGCTTGATTTCGAGACCTCAAATTGTAAATCTGAGGTCTCAAAATCAAATTCGTGGAAAATTACTTCTTTTTCGAAAACTATGGCACTTCAGAAGGAGCCGTTTCTCACAATGTTTTATACCAACAACCTCTCCCCATTACTCGTCACCAAGTTAAGGCTTTATGCTAATAATTATTTCGAGTAATTACCAATAGTGTCCACTGCCTTTGAAACAATAATCTCTGAACTTCGACTGCAGTAATCTATTAGGAAACCAACAAGTGCAAGTTTGAAGTTTGCTCCCAACTTACCCCATATTAGCTTTCTGTTTGAAAGAATCAATGAGAAAACGCCATCTCCTTCCATGACCACGACTGCTTGTTAGTTTCGCAAAGAGTTTCTCCCAGTTCATGATGCGCTTCTCTTGAGCAATACGCCTCGCCTAAAAGGAAACAAATAACCAAATATGAAGAATAATCATGAACAGTCTGCGACTGTCACATTACGTTTTAATTTTTAGATGTAAAGAGTTTGCCTGGGCTCAACTTCTCAAAGCACTAAGATTCATCTTAAGATGAGTTTTGCGTATTTTCTTTTGTTTTCTTCACACATAAAAGCAATGTATTATGGAAACTCAAGTTAACGAAAATGCTTGAAAACTTTGCGAGACTTCCTCTGTCCTTAGGTGACAAGTCTTTTTCTTCAGCTGCGCCACGCAACTGGAACTCTCTACTACTTAATCTTAGATCCTGTCTTTGCGCCACAAAATTCAAATTTCTTCCAAATACTTATCTTATGTCACAGGTTTTCAAGGACTTATTTAGTTGCGTCTGTTTTCATTCATTTTTTTGGTTTACTGCGCCTTAAACACCCAGCAGGGTGGATATGTGCGCACTGCAGGTCTTTATTATTATTATTATTATTATTATTCTATAACTGTTCTCCTACCTGGGCATCAGCCAGTTGAAGCCTTCGGATAGCGATATTCAACTGTTTGTGTTTACTCTCATAGTCAGAGTGGAGTTTCTTTAGGGCTAAACTCTTCTGCTCCCACGACACAGAGTAGACACGAACAAGACGGACTAACTCCGAGGTGGGCGTGTACAGGTCAGTTGTGCTACAAAGAAAGATTAAAAGGGGGCTTTTATTCCAGGCAACTTTACCAAATGACCAGTGGCATAACCTAACCATCCCAGTGTATTTTGAAAGTTGATGTCTGGAGGATGTTTCCTGTTATCACCATTACCATGGTTACCATTGGAGAATTTTTCTTTTTATCACTGTTACCATGGTTATCATTATAGTATTTTCGACTACTAGCAGCTGGTCTGGATAAGCTGACAGGCCTTTAGGCCTAAATCACAGACTTGGGCTTCAACGCCGACTTTGAAGGAACTGTCAAGAACTATAAAGGAATGAGAACACAGTCCTTTTGAGTTGACGTACCTTCTGAAAAGTCTACCAGCAATCATTGTAAGTCTGGCCATCAGTGATGGAGGCAAAGCATGCAGTAGAAGCTCATCCTTCAAGTTCAAGAACTGAAAGTCAAAACAAAAATACATTATTTACTAAAGCAAGGGCCACCGTGGTCCAGTGGTTAGACTGCAGGACTTGCACTTACAAGTTTGTAGGGTCGAATCCCCAAAGCTAACCGCTAATTTCACAATGACTAGAATAAGCTGTCTAGTTACTCATAATTTCTTAACTTGTGCAATTCATAATCATAGAGGCTACTAAACCAACGTTGTATTCTATGAGATATTGACTGTTGCCAGCTTGGGGTTTATATCCCCTTGTGGGAGTTGCCCAGCTCCCTTGATAGGAAAATCATTTAAACAAACAAACAAACAAACAAACAAACAAACAAACAAACAAACAAACAAACAAACAAACAAACAAACAAACAAACAAACAAACAAACAAACAAACAAACAAACAAACAAACAAACAAACAACTGAAGCAAACTTTAAAATTGTATTACATCCATTTAAAGAAAAGACAAATACCTCAGCCAATGCTGACTGGACCAGTGCTATGGAGTTGAGCACACCATCACAGAGCATTTCAAACTTGTTCGTCTCAGCCTGAGCAGCTTCTCTTGCAGCAGCCATTTCATCATCACTCTGTTAAAACAAATGCAGTTGATATTGTCAGAAGATTGCTGTTTGTTGACGATGCAGGCTTAGAGTTTTTTTGCCCTTTTCTTGGCCTTGATGCCCCTTGAAATCTTCCCATAAGATCCTCCAGTGCCCTTTACAGAACGAAAATAGCCTTGCCCTCTCAAAGATGAAATTCCAGGCCTGCAATATCAGCAGCAAACATTTTGTTTTCAGTGAGGCCAGACAACTTTCTGTGGTCTCTTTAAAGCCATTGGACCCTTTCGGTAAACAGTGTTGTCCAAGGCCCACACTTTGTGTACCACAACTTCTATATCAAATAACAAACCTGTGAAAATTTAGGCTCAATCGGTCATCGGAGTCGGGAGAAAACAACGGAAAAACCCACCCTTGTTTCCACGCGTTTCGCCGTGTCATGACATGTGTTTAAAATAAATCCGTAATTCTCGTTAGCGAGAATTTATATTGTTTTGCTGTTTTCTCAAAAAGTAAAGCATTTCATGGAGTAATATTTCAAGACAAGTCTTTCACCATTGCCTTCTGTAAACCCTGTAAGTTATTTGTAAATCTGTGAACTTTTTTTTTTTTTCTGAACCGAAAGGGTCCAATGGCTTTAAAAGATCAAAATCTTGTTTACATCTTTGCTCAATTTTAATGTAATGTTTTTTTTCAGTCATTATTATAACTGTAAAAAGGCCAGATCTGTAAAATATGTGTAATTAAATTAGGTCAATTTTTGGTTGGCAGTGTTTCTCCTCTTCATTCAGTGTTCGGATATCCATGGACATTACCTCACTACTAGATCCATCTTCTTCACCCAATGGGTCAAGGGTCATGACTTTCTTGCCTGAACCTGCTGAATAAAGGAAATAAAATAATATTAGTTAGGCCTAATAACAACTTACTTTTTAATTTTTTTGTTTAATGAGGTTTTTAATAACTCAACTGAACTAGGCTAACAATAAATAACAAGGCTGGACTGTCACTTTAAGTTGAGGGCTACATTTCACTGATTTGAGCTATCGCCCAACTAAATCAACTGTCACCAGCTGTTTTTAGTTTATCATCTAGCTCAAATCATTCTTTGTTTTAAAAGCTATTCATAATTCAGTTTTCTTCAGTTTCATCAGTATCAATTAATCCTAGGTCTACTGTCCGAAAACTGGGCAACTAAAATTAACTTGAATTTAAACACACATAATCTCATTCGATTGCAATATAAAAGCGTCATGACTTTCATCAATACCTGATCCGTCTGATCCATTGTTCCTAACGGCACCACCTCGAGGGGAATCGCCCATTCCTGCAAAAAACTAGCTTGATCTTTTGGGCCTGAAAAACAAAAAAATAACTTTCGTGACACCGCGGCGTATATTGTTGCTATGCTACCAACGTTGAGGGCGCCCTTTACCTTTAAGCGTAGCAGCTCAACAAAACAGCCGTCGGTTTATTAAAAGGAAGGTACGTGAAGAGAAATTTCAAGAAGCATGTAGTTCGTGTGTTCTTGTTTTTTCTTTATATAAATTTCAGTTGATTATTTGATATCAATTTCTGTAAATTCTGAATGGTAACAACGAGTATTTGAAGGGAGTAATTTGAATGACTGGAAACTTTACAAAAACTAATTTTGGAAATTTAACATGAACTACAAGTTTATGTATGTGCACAAAAATGATGTCACATCTCAAAACAAGAAACGAGAAAATCCTCGACCCGTGATTGTGTGTCACTCGTTCTTGACTTTATATGCGCCCAAAACAGACCCCAAATTACTGCCATAGAACATAAAGGGTAAGTTAACGATTATATAGCCATTATATACATCGGGCATAATGCGAAGGGGAAAGTTTCATGTGACTATTTTTTTTTAAATGTTAGCTTATATGTTTTTACTTCTTTCGCCAGTATCGGTCCCTGTGTTGGTTGTGTTTTAAAGTGAACTCGACCATCGCAACACAATCCATTTTGGAATATCCTCCATTTTGTTCCACTGCTCTGCTGGCTAGCCCCACTTCCTTGTGCTCGAGCTGAATCCTTCAATCAAAGTGGTTTTTGGCTTCCCATTTTGAACAAATCTTGTCAGTTATTTGCTTTTCCATCCAAATCCAATTCTCAATCTGATTAAATTTTAGTGCAATTTTTGTTTGCAATTTTGTCATAATGTTTTTAATCTAAATTTGTATACTATTTGTTTTCATTTTTTTTTTACTTTGTAAAATGTTATTTGGGTTTAATTTAGTTAAATTGAGGATAACTTTCCGTATGGCGCCACCACTTTTTCACTAATTTTTACAAAAAGGGATATCTCATTGAGGTTAATTAGATACTATATTATGTCATATCGAATAAAAAAGTGGTGGCGCCGTACGGTAACTTTACAAAGTAACTTTTTATATGTATTGTATCGTTTATTCTTTTTATACAGGCATTCTTTTCTCTACACACAAGTTCACCTCAAAATCAGAACAATGTCGTTCCTGTTCGGAAGGAAAAAAACGCCAGCAGAAATGCTGAAACAGAATCAGCGGGCGTTGAATCGAGCCATGAGGGATCTCGATCGGGAGAGGGGGAGGCTAGAATCTCAGGAGAAGAAAGTGATCGCAGACATCAAGAAAATGGCAAAACAGGGGCAGATGGTATGTAAGAAAACTGTCTTTATGTCCAACAATGACGGCATTTCTTTCAACACTTGTCTTCTTTATTTGTACACTGTCTTTGTTTTACATACATTTGACTCTGAAAATGTCATCTTATTAAACGCCTCAGTGTATATGTTTCATTTCAGGATGCAGTTAAAGTGATGGCCAAGGATCTTGTCAGAACGAGGCGCTATGTCAAAAAGTTCATTATGATGAAAGCCAACATCCAAGCAGTCGCATTGAAGATACAGACCTTGAAATCGAACCAGGCTATGACGGATGCAATGAAAGGGGTGACAAAGGCTATGTCGACCATGAACAGACAGGTGGGTAGTAGAACCAGGCTATCTTAACAATCTTGCCTCAGTTTCACATGTTTCATGGAGTTCAGGGTACCACCAAATGTATAGTTGTGAAGTCTGGTTAAAAATTAACAACATTTATTGTTGTTTTGTATGTATACATGTATGTTTATATTTAAATTGAATTTTAAAATAGATGTCAATGTAAATATTCAATATGCCATTTTATTCTTCTGAATTCTTTGTGAATTGTGTTTTTGCGTTCTGTTTTTTTTATCCTGCACCAGAATAATTGTTATTACTCTTCAGTGACTAATTTTATCCTTGTTTGCTGTAAATTTGTTTTATTTTATCTGTAAATTTAAATATTTATTTTCTACTTTTCATAGTTGAATTATCTTCAATTTGTATTTAAAAATGGTTTCATTTATTTACCAGTTCATGTTTGTTGTGTTTTCATTTAGCCTTCCAGAAAGACTCTGCTAGGGTCAAAACGTCCGGCCATTAACTATTTATTTTGCATTTTAAAATTGTTTCCATACACATTGTCCTGTGAAGCTTTTAACCTTAACCAGTGCATTTTCTTTAATCATGTTCAGTGCCCTAGATCATGCCATCTTTTGGTTAGTCAGTTTCCCTTGTGGTTTACTACTTGATTATTATATTCTCCATGCAATAACTACATTGTCATCTCAGGCCTTAAAGGCAGTGGACACTATTGGTAATTACTCAAAATAATTATTAGCATAAAACCTTTCTTGGTGACGAGTAATGGGGAGAGGTTGGTGGTATAAAACATTGTGAGAAACGGCTCCCTCTGAAGTGTAGTAGTTTTCGAGAAAGAAGTAATTTTCAACCAATTTGATTTCGAGACCTCAGATTTAGAACTTGAGGTCTCAAAATCAACCATCTAAACGCACACAACTTCGTGTGACAAGGGTGTTTTTTTCTTTCATTATTATCTCGCAAGTTCGATGACCGATTGAGCTCATATTTTCAGAGGTTTGTTATTTTTTGCATATGTTGAGATACACCAACTGTGAAGGCTAGTCTTTGATAATTACCAATAGTGTCCACTGCCTTTAAACTTTGCTCTCACAGCAATTTCCCTCTGGTAAGGGGTACTTCTATGAAAAAAAAAAATGTAAATTTGAATGGGAACTTTGCAAAGGGCATCACAGCAAAAGTACAGGGCATAACCGGGATTGCTGTGGGTAATATAGGTTAATTTGAGGCATGAGGTTGATTTCACAAAGATAGTCCTAACTTAGGACCAGTCCTAGGATTTGTTAAAAAGTTAAGGCTAGTTCTAACTGTAACTCATCCTAACTCGAGATAAGACTAGTCTTAACTCTGTAAGAAATTCACCACTGACATCTTTACTCATTTCTCCCCCAGTTGAAGTTACCTCAAATCCAGAAGATCATGATGGAGTTTGAGAAGCAATCTGAGATTCTTGACATGAAGGAGGAGATGATGAATGATGCAGTAGATGATGTCATTGGTGAGGAAGAGGATGAAGATGAAAGGTAAGATGAGAAAACCGACTTGGCTTAGTAAAGTAAAATTGATACCAGTGCTCAATATATATGAGAGCTTCTTAAGCCCAAAAGCAACTAAGCACAACAAAGGTATGCTTACCAGAAAAATTCTACCCGCCAAAATACCATGTCACATGTTCAATTTGTGACTGGTATCCTGCTCACTTCTGCTTAGAAGAAATATGTCCAGGCAGGGCTCGAATTTGGGGAAAAAATCCACAAGACCACAGGGCTTGTTGCTCAGAATTTTTACTGGACCGGAAGATTTTTTACAAGACCAAAATTTTATTAGGAAAAAAAAAAGTTAACACGATAGAACAGCAGGCCTTTTTCATCCCTTAGGAGGCTTTTTTTTTGCTGTGAAACCCAATCAATAAAGTTCCATATACCTATTTCACGTCATTCTCGCTGCCTCAAAAAAAAAAATTCTGATTTGACAGGCAAATCACCAACAAAACACTGCAATGTGCAGCATTCATAAAAAGATCGTCATAAAAAGATTGACTAAAAATTTGACAGCAGTAGTCAGAAGCTCATCACTGTTGGTAGCCATACTTAGCAAGACGTTTGGCAACAAGACCTTACTTTTATCCATGCAACACAGGGATGTGTGGTATTGCAACCAGACCTGCTTAATGCAAATTCAACACTCCTTTGTAATGTATCAGTGGTAAACAAACATCGCTGTACTAAGTTGTGCCGCCGCGCCGGGTACCAACACATCACTCCCTCGTCCCCGCTCGCTCACTCCCCAGGTGCATAAACATAAATGGTTTGAGACTAGATGTACAAGGTGTGGGCATGAGTAAAGTGAATGGAAAACTTGTATGCAGCCTGATGCACGTGAAAAAAAGGACGGATTGACGTTCCGCAGGCGTGCTCAGAACACTGATTTGACGAAAAGTAAAGCAAAGACTTTTATTTTAAATGAGATTAAAATACATTTTTTAATGAAAGATAATATATTTCATATAATTATATTAGTATGCATAAAAAAACACACAAGACCGTCGGACTTGTTCGACATAAAGTTTACTGGACTGAAGCTAAAACACTGGCCTCGGGCCTGCGGTCCAGCGTGAAATTCGAGCCCTGTCCAGCAATATTTTCTGCTCAATACCATAAAGCTGTTAAGCAGAAAATGCTGTTTGAGAAATTTCTTTGCTTTTTGTGCTTTACGAAATTGGGCCCTGTTCAAGATTGATCTTTTAGCTTCTTGTGAAGTGGAGCATTGTTTTTTTGGAACAGTTTAAATTGTTTTAATCTTATATAAACGTAGATCAATATATATATAATGCAATAAAAGTAACCTGTGAAAATTTCATCTAGAGAAAGTTAATTCACTTGGTGTCTCCGCAAACCTCATTTCATTGAATACCCAAGCCCACCAGTTTCAAATACTTTTTTTCTTTCTTCTTTTTGCTTCACAAAATCTGTTGTTATGATATGTACCGTATAAGCAGCTTCACAGTAAAGAATTAATACTTAAATGAAGTTCCAATTAGATAAAAAAGTATCCACAGACTTCAAGTTATTCATTATTATAATTTCTTATGATTTTTTTTTATTCCAGTGACGTTATTGTATCTCAAGTCCTTGATGAGCTGGGCCTAGTAATGACAGATGAACTTACAGGTAAATGTCCGTTCATAAAAATACTACCCCTTATCTTTATCAAAAACAAACAACCAGAGAATGAATATTGTTTGCGGTAACACCCTATGTATGTCTACTTGTTGGGTAGATTATGTCCTTTTGAGAACTTGTCTTGCTATGTATTCTACTGCCGCGGAGTAGATTATTTTTTGGAACTCGGGGAGACTTCTCAGTTCTAAAAAAAAAACTGTCCTGCCTGTTAACTACTACCTGGTTGGAAGGCTCTTGAAACAACATAATCTACCCACCAAGCAGATACAAACATGGTGTTATCCCAAACTGATACCTCATCATGCATTGCCTCAAATCCCACAATTAACAATCTTACAATCCCACAATCTTATAAAAATGATTGCTTTTGTTATTACCTGTAACTTGTTGTTTTTGATTTTGATTTATTGATTGAAATGGTTTATTTAGAATCTGAAAGAATGCTACGCTATTGTTTTACAATATATTATATATGTATTCTGTACATAAGTCACACAAATATTTACTTGATGGTGTCATGGCCGAGCAGCCAAGCGCACCGGACTCGAGTGCTTGTGTTTCTAATTAGCAGAATGTGGGTGATAACCATTATTGCTTTGTCCTCTGATTGCGTTGTGTATTCCCCCTAAAAGAGCCCGGATAAAATTATTGCTGAGAGAACAGGTTTGACCCTGTTATTCCGGCAGCACTTTGTAAAACCTTATAAGGTGCTACTTAAATAATAATTCAAATATTTAAGATATCTATTTTAAAAATGTATATCTTTGCTGTGCAAAATATGATACTATGCTGTTATTACTTGAATACTTTCATATTATTCATTGTGTATTTATAATTGCTCCTTATTTATATGTTTACATTGCTTAGTAGGCCTACATGTAAATTCATGTATGTTTTTATGTTTTTGTTGTTGATTTTTGAACAATATTGTGGGTCTCTTATCTGCATTTTGTCTGTTAGACAGGTTAGTGTACAACAGCCTTGCTAAGCTTTATTACTGAACTTTTATAAACTTCTTTACTTATTCAGTTTCATTATACAATGGTAACTGTCATATTGTTATATTATTGTAAAGTGTTAGCATTGAAGTAACTTTATGCGTGTTCAAAACAAATATTAGTTTTTGAATTAAAAAAAAAAAGAGGAAGAAAAAATGGTTGAACAGGTTCAGTTGTTAATGTTTATTTTCTCATTACTATGCAAGAGTGGTTTTCTGTCACAAAACCCACTACAACAATTATACTTTTTGTTAAGCAGGAAGTAGGACTAAATCTAAATAATAAGATTAATCAGATTTTTCAAGAATTATTTAAAGCACACTGATACAGTTATTGTATGCTATGCAGAAACTAGTTGTTATAATTATTATTTAATGAACGATTATCTTTGTTTTAACAATTCTTTATATTGCCTTTCCCAACAGCCATTCCTGGTACCGGAGGAGCTCTAGCTCAGCAAAAAGCCCAGCAACCTGCAAAACTAGCCGTAGCTGAAGGTGGTGAGGCTGACGACGATCTGCAGGCCAGATTAGACAACCTCAGGAGGGAATAAATAAACTGTAAATTAGTTGTATTTTGTATATAGAGACAGAGATGGAGGGGAGTGTATGGTCGGTCGGGGTGTGACATGCGGGAATAGGACCCCTTGCATATGTAACATTAGACAAGAGACTATTAAATCAAAGATGGCGACTTACACAAAGTTTACTTTACACCAAACCAAAACTAGACACATGAGGGCGGTATGACAATATAGCATACGGCAAGTTCAATTGCGCTCCAGGGGTAACTAAAGGTTTAGGCTGGTAGACCATTGGGTGACTACTACCAACCATTTGGAACCAGCCTTATGAGCATGGTTTCTTCTATGGTCCCGATAGCCTGTTCAATGCTAACATGTGGATAGCACAGAAGGGAACCAGTGACACTATTGCGAAAAGGCGGAAGGCAATGGAGTGTTGAATACCGTGGTACCGATGGTTGACTAGACTTCCAATCGAGTCATTTGAGCGAGTGCGTCACTGCGGATATACGTTGCTGGTCCGTAGTCAACTAAATGTGCGCACTCGAATTTGGTGATAGATGTATATTGGCTTACTCTACAGTAGCCTGAACATCTGACGTCACACTTGGAGGCTTGTGAATAATGCCAGATACAAGCCTTGAACACCTGGCGGAATCCTGCCAGATGTACCTTTGACCTCGCATCCCTTTCACATGTGTACGTACATTTATTACACTTGATTACAGGCAGACATTATTACGCAGTACATGACTGAAGGTACAGTAAACTGCCTCTGTATGTTGCTGACTAACTACTCCACTTCAAAGCAGACCAATCATAGCGCGGAAATTGAAAGCTTACGTCACTGCGAGTGTATCCCACTCATTTCATTGGGCGAAGACCTGTGGTTGTCATTGTCCATAGACCTTATCGCAAATACCAATGCGCAAGCGCAGACTGTTGAATGAGGTGCATTGTGGGATAGATATGCATCAAATTTTAGCTACCAGCTAGACCACAATGCACCTAATTCCAAGCTTTACGCGCGCGCGCCCCGGTATTTGCGAAAAGGTCTATGCAGATATAGACAGGGGACCAGTCTAACTCTACAGCATCACAAGCCTAAATAGCGCCCTCACTGAGCTCAGAAGAAAATCTATCAGTACATGTAGTTGAGAGTTGTGCATCTCATGTGCACATTTCCATCTTTTGATCTCGGTATTATGCAGGCCCATGTTAGGGGTGTATAAAAAACTCTTTTTTTTTTAAAGTTAAAACTCGTTTCAGCCCTTTTTATGTTTGCATCCTGCTGAAAGGTTAAGGCCAAATAGCTAATGTACCCGCTGCTAAAATATAGGATTCAAACCAGTGCCGTTGAATTGCAAAGGTTGTTGGTTCGAATCCCAACCGAGTGGCCTGTGATTTTTTCACAGAACTCGGGGGAAAGCACCGAGTACACAGTGCTCAAACACAACATTGTACAAAACTAAAATTAATATTCTCAATCCCTGATGCAATTTTAACATCTATTAACAATAATGGTCCAAGCCTTCAATTGCAGGCACATGAGTCTTGCATAGTTGCATTTAAACAGAGCATCTTGCTTTTTTTCCTGTCATCCATGTTTAGCTGTCCACAATCCTTGGCTATATGAAAGTTGTGGACAATCTAATAATTATTTCATACTTTTAAGTCAGTAAACTCTGTTATTGACACTTTTTACCCAATCTTAAAAAATAGCTGTTTTCTCTTTTATAACATCCTCAGCCCGGAGAGGTCAATGAACTTTTACATTGTTTGCTTTAGAAAACTTTTGATTGTGTCATTCTAGAACAGTGTTTAATTTTATGAGCAGCTGTGCCAAATTTGTTTTGGAGAACCAAACTCATGGAATGTTCTTGTTTTAAGTTACAAAATCAACTCTTTCCTTTGTGGCTTGATTTTCACAAGAATTGCCTCGGATTAATATCATGTCAGTGTGGAAAGCTTGGTACACGTGCACGCACAATTGTTGAGTACAGCATGCAATTTTACCCTTGGGGAAATGTAGCCTCTGGATGTGACAGGAATTGAAAATCGACAGAAAAGTTAACTAATTTTTTTTAACAACACAACACTTTGTAACAAAAAGGGCAATTCTGAGTGGGAATAACAGAGTAGTGCAACGGTCTTAAACCGCCGGTTAAACCTTGCAGGGTGGTGCCAGTGCGATAAAGGACATCTCCTTCTTAACCTTGGTTCATACTTCCTGCAAATGCGAATGACCTCACAAATTTGCAACAAATTATTCGCAATAGTTGAACTGCAAAACATGCGCTGCGAAACCAGCCATGTGACGTCAAAACTCGCTTCGGATTCGCAGGAAGTATGAACCGGGCTTAAGACAAAGGTATAAGCAGTTTGCACGTCTTGGAAAGACTTATGTTGAAAGGAAATTCAATGATCCTTTACAGTAAATTTATGACTGAGTTGTTTTTACAGTATATCTAGTTTTTTGTAAAAAGTTACACTTTCTTTGACTACATGTATTAATATTATTCAGTTAGAAATATAAACAAAAGCGTATCAAAAACAATTCTATGAAATAAATGACATTTATTAGAAAAAAACTTGTTTGATTCATGTTTATTTATTTAATATCTCGGTAGCAAATGAAGTACAAAAACACATTTTCGAGGGACTAATTATTTATGAGTACAAAACGTTGTGGATGTCATGCAACACTTCAAACAAGCGTGAACAATTTATACTCATTCTCTTGCAATATTATATTATCCTTGATCTATTTAATACAAAATCTCTGTAAATAGAGATTTATTTTTCAAAAGTCAACTTTAACCTTTTGAAGCATTTGCCATTGACTCTTGCAACAATTTTTGTTTTAAAATAAAAAGAGAAACATTACCATGCCACAAATGCAAACAATAGCTTTGCTAATCTTCATGCAAACTGTTTTTGGGTCAATTTCCATAATCTTCTAGGAATTGTTAATAGGAACTTTCTCATTTCCATAAGATTCTTTAACCCTAATTCCCTTGAGTGATCTTCTAGGATCCTTACTCACCCGTAAGAAAATCCAACACCTTAATCAACACCAAACATTGTACTCCACATTCAAGCTGTTGGTCTCTGATTAGTGTTAAATGCCTGATTTCATGTAAAGCATTTAAAGGGTTTTGATACCTTTTGTTGATTAAGTTTGTGGCCATTACATGATTCCCTATTCACTGTGAATGAAGATGTATGTCGTATAATTTACCTGTAGATCTTTCATCTTCTTAGTCGTCAAGTTTTTGAGAGAGAGATGAAAATTACAGAGCAATGTTTTCAGGAGAGTCGCATAAATCTGTTGAACACGCTAAACTGTTCTACTCATTTCTCAAAAACTACAGGACCTCGGCCAGTAATACTTTAAGGGAATTTTTTCTACCGTCATTAATTTTAAACCGTGTATATTTAACGTAAATCTGTAGTGTTTGTGTTTTGTGTCATTCAAAAAGCCCCCAAATCAGTTTATTAGTACAGTCCTCAGTCCAACAGAATCAAACAAAATATGACGTTGGTTTTTTAGAGTTGTGTTTGTGAGTGATGCATTTGGTGTCACGACACAAGTATTGAGTACTAGACAAAATTATTGTATTGTATTAAAAACAGTGAGAAATAATTCTGATTTGCTGATACATGACATTGCACTAATCAAAAATCAAAAGAACACAACATTTTCATGTTTTTTAAACGAGTCAAAAGTTGTACATAAATTAATTAATTAATCAATTATGCATAAACCATTCCAATATCCTGCTGTCTCATTTACATATCACTGTACAATATTCCTGATAACATCTGCAATTTTGCTAAACATCAAAAGTACCTCCTTGAAAATAAATAACATTACAGTAACGTTAACATGCACAGCTGTGTTTTATACAATACATTACTTGTAAAATCAACTGGATAGAATGGATAGAATGAATGCATGTTTCTGATTTCTGATTTTTTTTGTCTCCCTTGTAAAATTCAAAAGAACTGTGATTTAATAGCCTAAAAAAAAGGAGGTCAACGCCGGTGTCCAAAATGTTTCCAAGGACCAAATATCTTTCCTGTATACATGTACCTGTTTTTGAAAACAAAATGCTGACTTTTGTTGCCAAAATTATCCAGAATAAATTTTACAGCTGAATACATAGTCAACAATGCAGAAAACATTGACAGTATTCTCATCAAGAATGTCAAATCCTTTCGGTTGAGTAAGGTGACAGCGGGTACTAACTGAACATATTATGCTTGCTGCATTCACAAACGGACACCAGGGTAAAATCTCCAAAAGTGACCTCAGTTCCAATCTTTTGAAACATGTTAATTGATTTTAAATCAACGAGGGCACTTCATACTGACCAAATAATTTTGTGAATGCAACTACCATTACCATATTTATAACAACATGCGTTCGGAAGAAAATAACAATTTACTTTGTCAATGCCCTTACCAAAGTTTGACCCTACCTTTAAAATGGATAGATTTCTAGGTTAAGACATTACCCAGAGTCTTGACATTTCAAATCTTGAGAACCCTTGACCCTTTTGAAGTCTACAAATGTCGTTTCTTTAAACACTTTTCCCCCCTAGGTGGTGCCTGGCAAATGGAACAAGACACTTGACATTCTTTACATGATACATTTACACAATCTGGCTGCACTCGCCTTATTTTCTGCCGCTTTCTTTCTTTTTGTCTACAAAATGTACAGCTCCCTAGCACAGCATTGCTAACATTCTAAACTTCTTATCATTGCCTAGCAAGTGTATTCTTGCATCACTCTCTGGAAGTCCTCTGACAAAAATCTGCTTTCATGTTTACATTCTATTGAAAAATTCCTGGTTTTTCGGGAGACAGATTTTTGTTGTAATACTGATTGCAACCGAGGTAATACTTTAGTTGACTAACTACCTTTATGTATATCCATTTATTTACACTTGACCTTTGACCTGATTTATATAAATATCATCTCCACCAAGCACTCGCCCCTATCCTCGCTTAAGCCAAATTCATTGGATCCTAATGCCCTTTTCCAATTAAATGCGACAATAATGCAGTGAATCCTGTTCAACTTATGTCATCGGAACACCACTGTACTTTACAAAAATGGTTACTGCATGACACTGTTCTTATTTTCTCTTGCATTTTACATTTCTAATAAAAAAAATGCATCTACTTTCGACTTCTCCAGGGATTCCAACTTCCCTTCCAATAGTTTGAGACTGTAAAATGTTCTCATAAATGTTACAAATATGTATATAAGAAATTAGTAAAAACACTCTTGTAAAAACTGATAACTATAAAAAGGTGGAAAGACACAAATGCATTCACATTTGAATTAGCAAGTAGTATTTGCCAAGAGAAAAAATAAAATGTAGCACTTAAATGTCCAACTAGTAATAAATAAATATACTAGTTTGTCATTAAAGTGCTACATTTATTTCCTTCTTTGCAATAACCCGACTAACACGGCTACCCACCACTTAAAATGATGTTTGGCAGTGGAGATACAGATGGTGCATTATTCAACATACTGTATAGTGTATTCCATTTAGATTGGGAAGATGTATGTAGGCCATTACTGTCATAAGGCAACACGTACACACATCGCTGTAAAGCGTACACACATCGCTGTAAAGCGTACACGCATTGCTGAATCCATATTGTTTCCCATGAGAGTGCACAATGTTAGAGGATCTCTACACTACAGTTTTCCATCATTGAATTTTCAAATTGAAATAAAACTGAAGTGTTTTTAGTATCAAGGGTTTAACACAAAGCCCTCTAATTTTTTAAATAAGAACCTACTCATGTTTATCAGCAGGCTTGATCCTCACAGAGGCAACAAAGGTGATTGCCTCCATGCCCCCTGGTCATTGCCTCTAGTTCAAAGTACATCAGAATCTGGCAAATTCAGGGTATGAATTTGGAAGGACAGAGAAAAAGGAATTTTAACCACTTGACGCCAGAAGACATTACACACAAACTTGTCAAAACTAAATAATGGTAGAATTATAAACGATTCACAGTTTCTGAATGTCCTTTTTTGTTGGGTTAGTTGACATCTAAATATACCCCAAACATTCCATTGTGTAGTGTGCACTGGCCTGCACTCACCGTGCTTTGCTCCTTCCCCCATACAAGGAGAGGCAAAGGGTACTGAAATTCATGCTCAAAATATCCCTTTTTCAAAATTCACAATCTGAGAAATGTAACTGTCAGTATAATGCTTCTCAGATTACATTTGTGTGTGATAAAAAGTGACATTATTCTTCCATAACCACTTGAAGTGAAACATTTCTCAATATTCATTATACTGTACTATCCACAGCTGGTGTACTTCTTACCAAGTACGTTTTAATTGTCATCAATTTTCAGAGTCACTACCAAACATGTAAAGACCCTTTTAGCTAAAGTCTTTGATTTGGAAGGTTCTTGGTTCAAATTCTCCAAGGCTTCACAAGTTGTGTATATTCATTCAATATCAAATACAATGTTAATTTACAAAAATTGAAGTCATTTTATTCTTTTGTGATGTTAGAATCGGTGTAGTTTTTTCCTGTAGTCGTGCCCTTTTCTGTGCCAATAGCTGGGCATCAATGATACAGCTCAGTCGTTCATTTATGAGCGGTAAATACTTTGTGTAAATCTTTTATAAAAAATGCATGTTAAACTTTTATAAAACTGTTACAAAATCAATGGTCCCTACATTAAAATCCTTTGTCAGACAGTTCAAATTTATTTTGACATATTACAACAAATTTGTGTCCTTATTTTTCCATTAAAACTTAAGTTTTGTCATTGGCAATATATTTCAAAGAGAAATGTTATAGTTACTGTTTTAGTTATCCGAAAAGCTTCTGTGATTTTAAGGGTTTTGATACCTTTCGGACATCAAGGTTTTGCCATGACATGTATCCTTACTCAATGTGAATGAAGATGTATGTAATATAATTTACCTGTAGAAGTTTCAGCTTCGTTAGTCATAAAGTTACAGAGCAATGTTTTCAGGAGTTGCGTAAATCCGTTGTTTGTGCTAAAACAATTTTCATCTCACTGAGATGATTTTTTTGTGCGTGAAATTGTTTTACTCATTTCTCAAAAACTACAGCACCTCAGCAAGTAATGTTTTAAGGGAAGATTTCTACCATTCGTTGTATTTAAACCTTGTATAAGTTTAATGTGAATCTGTGGGCGTTTGTGGTTTGTGTCCCACAAAAAGTACCCAAATCCTTTAACTAAATGATAGCATTGATTACAAACAATACTTTCAGAAACACTTCTTGGGAAAGTTATATGTGACATAGCAGCAAATAAGAGGTAAAATAACCCCCAAGAAATGCCTAAACATTGGCAGTTAATATATTTTTCATTTTACAAAAGTAGCCCTGTAAATAAGGTGAAGTATAAAATACTCTAGCATCAAAAAATCATTAATTACTGCAGTAAAAATTTGGTCATGTTTCATTGTTATGGAAGACCAGTAATATGTTAGAAACAATTGTTGAAATACTGATGTATCAGACAATAGGGGTAAGAATTAACAATTGAATCACCACAGGGAAATAAGAGGGGTCAGGCCACAACCACTGGTTAAGCAACCATGCCACTGGGTAAGCCATTACCACTGCCTGGTGAAGCCAGTACCACTGATCATAGAGCAAGGCTACGCACTTGTTAAGCGACTATGCCACTGGTTAAGCCATGGTTAAGACTCTGTCACTGGTTTAAGCCAATACGAAGCCAATACCACTGGCTAAGCCACTGCCATTGGTTAAGCTTAGACTGGCTAAGCAACTACCACTGGTTAAGTCATTACCACTGGTTAAGCAAAAACTATTGGTTAAGCCACAACTTCGGTGTGTTCTTCATAACTTTAGTGGAAGCAAAAATTGCCATGTTCTGGTCAAAGCCCCTGATTAGACTTGCTCTCAGTCTCGAGGTTGCGAGAATTAAGCTATTTTCAGTTTGGAAGCACTGTTCACTTTCCAATTTTAAGCAATAAACTGCTGCTTACTAAACGGCCAAGTTTTCATAGAGCTGACAATAGTGCTTACCAATTTTCTGCTAAGCAATAATAAGCATGAAGCAAGCCTTGAATTACACAATGGCCACGGAGGCAATGGCCTTCATTGCCCTGGTCTTGGCTCTTGGTACCTTTGCACAAGTCAAGATTTTCCAATGGAACTGCCCTTTACAAAACAAAGGTGGCCTTGTCGTCTCAAAGATGAAATTCCAAGCCTTAGGAAACCAGTTACAAAAAGTATGTGTGAAAAGATACTTTGGCTGGTAACCTTGTGGCCTAACTCTTTATCCATGACCCAGATGGTGCTGTTATAAATCCTGTACCTATTGTAATGAGGTAATTTATAATACCTGTACTCTAAAAATGAACTCAAGTTCATCAGAACTCTTCATGCATTGTTCGGATCTGTTTAAAAATTACAACAAAATAGTTAATGGCCCGACGTTTCGACCCTAGCAGAATCTTTCTCGAAGGCTAAATGGTTTTAAAATGTTCAGTTGGGCTGCACCATAAAGGCCGGTTTATAGTCGGTCGCGTGATGGTCGGGCGATGGAAATCTTGACACGCGATCAAAAAAGACATAGTTTTTAGGCCTCAGTGATGACTATAAACTGTGTCGCGCGTCAACATTTCCATTGCGCGATCGACTATAAACCGGCCTTAATAAACCATTGATAAACCATTAATTAATATAAAGGTAAGTTGTAACATTAATAAATTAAAACAAAAATTTAATACGTTTTTTTGTCACTTGATTTTCCTTCATGGCTTGGGAATATCTTGGTTTCCTTGGCAAGAAGCTGAGCTCCTAGTTAAGATTATCGTACAATTCTCTCTAATTGAAAATATCACCATGGGTAAAAAAATTGGCACATGAAAACATTTGCCTAGTGCCAGTCAAGTTCAAGATATGCATGTACATTAATTTGTACATCTGGGTATGAATTATTTTATTGCACTAAATATAGAAAACATCTCTAAACCTCACTGAAACAAATACAACTAAAATGCTTTTACAACACATTTTAAAACAAGGAGATACAGTGACATTCCTTTTTCAATATATTAGGTTTTTGATACACATCTAACAACGCCAAAACAATATTAAACACATTTTGTACAAAAGACTCTTGAAAGATAAATAAATTGTGTTTAAAAATCCTTCATAAAATTCACAGATAAGTTCTGTTTGGTTAGATTACACACCAAAAATAGCTACAAAATAACCCTATTTGAGCAGTCTGGTAAAATATTGCACTATAGACGATGTGACCTGTGACATCACATGTTTACAAAAGAGCCACAGAGCCTTCCTGCAGGCATGATTTGCACACAGCTCAATGGAAGAAAACATAAAATCTTATATTTTATGGAGATTGCACTGTCTAATTCTTATCAGCTTTTGTTACGATGAAAGGGGGCACATCTCAAAACTTGACCAGCTTTTACTTTCATAACTCTTGATTTTTGTGGAAATTATGACACAAAATGTCAACTTTCCCATAGGACCAGTGTGAGTAAATGTAAAATCAATGACATGGACACAGCAAGCAAATAATTTAACATACTAATGTTATGTGTGTACAAAATAGTTCTGTGTATATTCAATGACTCACAACATGGTTTCATTTTTAAAAGGGAAACATCTGTTTTAACACAAACAAGTTTTCACTAGACTGTTCACTTCTGTTAAAATGTGCAAATTTGTGTCTGTCATGTGCTGAAACACGTATGTGCGACCAAAAATATTTGAACACGCGTGAGACTTATGCAAAGTCTCTTGCCAGCTGTTGCAACCATGATAAAGGGTCTCTACTTAACGTATGACCCATTCTTACGATGAGGCTGTTTCTCAACTAATGTCCAAGTGACATTGCTAGCCTGGAATAACACAGAGGCTAGGGCTACGGTTTTTCTCTGGTCATGGTTTTTTTTTCTCTGGTCACGCCCTTGGTGCCCCTACAAAAGTTGTTCAACAGATTCTCCCAATGGAGGTGACCTTTGAACACATTGAACAATATAAAATGGCCTTGCCCTCTCATAATGCCTCTCGGAATAAGTCGGTAAAATTGACATTGCCACTTAAGTGAGTACAATATTTTATTTCTTTAACAAGCTTTTTCTTAATACAATAAGAAGCTCGTCTAAATTTTACACCTCATTTAGCATACTACTCAACCCTGCCACTCAGTTGGCCAATGAAATCACAACTTGACATCATGTGACATGTGAATATTCATCAATGCATCAATAAAACATTAAAATCATTTGTCCAATAAATCATCACTTCTAACCCATGTGACATGAAACATTGCACTTCGTCAAGTCTCACAAATCAGTTGTTGTTTTGTTGTCTTGGCAGACTCATAAATATTCATCAATGTTGCCATGCCAACATTTCTCGTAGTAACAAAACCGCATGGTAACAATGCAGTACATACAATCTGGTTTGTATAATTTGTGTAGAAACAAAACATTTTCAGTAATAATTCACTATAGTTTATATAGGATAAAGTAGTATAAAACTATGAAATTTCTTAAAAGAAACGGTATTTAACATTTCAAATTGTGCACACTACTTGTATTATTATAAGTATCATCCCGTTATGCACAGGTTTCAAGGTGGAAAATGCAGCAGAAAATCCACATTTCTTTTGGTATTTTAAAAAAATTGAGATAGCAAAATCACTTTTGGTCGAGTTTAGAAACGGTGGGAGACTCGTCAACTACTGTCCACAATAAGAACAAGTGTTTATTTCAAAAAAACAAAACCAAAATGATCAACTGGAAAAAAAGATTTTATCAAAAATTGTTACAATTCCAAATTGGAAAGGATGAACTGTCCATTGCTATGATTCTGGGAATTCATTCAAATAAATTTTACCCAGTTACTTTCAACCTTTACTGAAATGCACGCTTTACTTGAAACACATCAGAAGTAGAAAACCAAACCAAAATAGCTTGTTATTTCTATGTTGATTTTGATGTTCATTTGATGTTCCACTGCACACAGCAAATGTGTTGCCCTCAACATCTCTTCTACCATTTATGGATAACTGGCATCACTTACCGTCAGACACAATGGTGTAGTTCTGCACTCAAAGGTCATAGGTTAAAGGTCATTGGTGGAAGATGAACCAGATCAATGTGTGTACAATAACGGGTAACTTGGGATCGTAGATGTCAAAGGTGGTTCCGCCCCAGAGAGTCAAAGAGATGTCTCAGCCTCCATTGTTGGTACTTTTGGGGTCGGTAGGTCGAACACGATGGGATGGTTGGAAGGGCTGTAGTTGACCGTACAGATGGAGGCATTGATGAAGGTGGTCGTGTTATCTGTGGTGATGCCGTATCCTTCGTGGATGTGGCCAAAGATGTGATACTTTGGTTTTAGCCGGCGTTGGACCGAGGTCAGGAGTTCCACACAGCCAGCGCGCTCTTTACTCGTGGTTAAATCACCGTGACCTGATTTGGAAGTGTAAAAAATATATGCAAAATGAAACAAACTCTCCTTTGTAACATGAACTTTGATGTGTAGAGCAATTAAACTCATAAACCACACCCTGCAATTTGCAGAAGTTGCAGAAGTTTTGGGGTTCAAATCCAGTGCGAGGTGAATATGAATTTCTTTCTCCTGAAGATTCTGGTCTTGTAAAATAAGATTCAGTCTGAGAAACCTTTTTTTGAGCTACAAGCCCTGCCGTCAATTTCACAATGAGTTAGGACTCGTCTTATCTCGAGTTAGGACGAGTAACTCTTCCTAACTTAGGATTAATCTTAATAACTGCATGCTACAGTGCAGGGTTTGGACTCATCCTAAGTCCTAAGATTAGTCTTAAGTTAGGAAGAGTTTTATGAAATCCACGGCAGAGGTCTTGTGGAATTTGAGCCTAAATTTGAGCCCAGAAAGTTCTTACCTAGTGGTGGTCCATGAGTGACTAGGATATCAATCCCAGTCGGGATAAGGTTCCACTTATCAAGCAGAGGCTTGCCTCTAGGTAGGTTGAACGCCCAGTCACAAAACTCTGGTTGCCTGTCAGCAAGAAAACACACACACACAAATATACCATTTAGAAACAAAATTAACCCACAGCACCCACAGTAATTGCTGTGGTGCCCTGTGCTTTTTGCTGTGGTGCCCTTTGCAAGGTTTCAATACAGAAGTGGCCTTAACCAGAGGAAAATTGCTGTGCCCCTTCAAGGCTTCAAAATGTTGTTATCTTGAGATTGTCCCATGTCCATCTTTATCGAAATACCCTCTTTTCATACAATTATGCTTACCATCAGGGTTGCAAATTTTTTAGTGTTGGGCAACACATCCACAAATTTTCGAGGTCCGCCAAGGGCGAGTGGATCAACAAAATTATTCATGTTTGAAAATGGGGCAATTATTGCTGAACTGCAAGCTTCAGGCATGACGCCAGGATTTCCAAGCTGTTCATGTTATGGGGCCATGCAATAAGTTGAATGGTATTTTGACTGTGTTCTTTCCCTGGGCAAAAATGACGAGTCCTGGGCATGCCCTACCAGCACCGCCCACCCTGGCTACAACACTGCTTACCATGGTGATCCATAGATTCTGAATCCCATAATGTTGACCTCGGCGTCCTCTAGGTAGGTGCAGTTGGTGAGATGTGAGGGGATATGTTTCCAGTCTTCTTGCTTCACCTCTTGTAGCGCTGTTGCAAAACTCATGAACACATGACTGTTCTGCTCCGTCATTAGCTGCCGGTCAAAGGTCACCTCATGATTGCCAGCGATGACGATCTTATGCCTATGAGGTAACTTTCCTGTTTGGGTTGAATTGAGAGATGAATTAGATTCGCTACAACAAGGCCTGTATGCTTTGTCTTTGAAAGGGCAAGGGCGCCAAGGCATTTTCTCCTCGGTATAGCCTAAACTGTACCTTGGTACCCTTTGTAGAAATTGTAAATTTCTATTGTAGCAAGTCAAGGGCACCAAGGCAATGACCAGGGGGCATGGAGGCAATTACCTTCATTGCCTCCCTGATGTATCAGGCCTGCAAACCCCAATGGTGCTGTTGACAGTAGTTTGCTTACAAATCTTACAATCCTTGGAAACCAGACAAATATCATTTTTGAAAAGGGCAAGGGCACCAAGGTAGTTTCTCCTTGGTAAAGGACACCCTATGAGGAAATTGTAACTTTTTATTGGAGCATTTCAAGGGCACCAAGGCAATGACCAGGGGGCAGTGCCTCCGTGAAGTATCAGGCCTGCAAACCTCAAAGGTCCTGTTGACATTAATTTGCTCGCTAAATCTTAAAATCCTTGGAAACCAGACAAATATCCCCCTCAATTCAGGGCTCAATTTTTACACTGGATCTGAGACCCTAGGCCAGTGGTTTTAATGTCAGGCTAGTAAACTTATGACCAGACAAGTCTATTAGTCTTATGTTTCAGTTGAATAACAATACGTATACAGCCAAGTTAATGGGTCTAAGTGAAACCTCAAACTGAGGACCCCCTTCTGTGTAGATTTCAACAATAAAATGTTTTTTTTTTTTTTTACATTTGTCAATGAGATCTTTGGTTTCAGTCTTGAGCAGTAAGGTCTCAGTTTTGAAAGACTGTGAGGTATTGTCTCCAACACTAGTAAGCCATAAAACCAACAGTAACAGTAACTTATTTCATGTCACTTACCTAGAAACTCATTAAATGCAATCACTTCCCGTGGCAACCCGATATTACTAAAGTTCCCAGCATGAATCAAAATATCTCCATCTGGAATCTTCGCCATGTGACTTGTTCTTGAAAATGTGTCTGATATACACACAAACCTGGTATGATCTGTTAAAGGAAAGAAAGGAGACAGGATACCAGACTTACCCATAAAATCGTTGAATTGTTTGATTTCTTTTAAGCTGCCGACGTTTGTAAAGTCACCGCCGTGGATGAGAACGTCGCCGTCGGGGATGGTGGGTAAAAGCCGTGCTGCTTGGTTGTGCGTGTCGGATATACAAACAAAGCGTACAGCGTCTGGGTGGGGATAACATGCAAGGGGTTTGAAAAGCAACATGCAAGATAGATGATATTTCATGCAAATATAAGGCTGTGACCGAATATTGGCTTCATCAGTGGATATGGCTAGAATGTCAAATATCCAGTGTCGTGGGTATAGCCAATTGTCATAGCCGTAGCCATTCGCTTCAGACATGACATGACATGACAAAACCCTTCAGAGACAAATAATTTCTGTATAATCATCACAAAATGACAAAATGAAAAACATTGAAGAAACAAGAAAGAAACAGATTAACACAACGATGTACAAGATGATACAACGACTAAATGATGTTTTTAGACTTCTTGAATGACAAAACTATCAAAACTTTAAAGGAAAAAACAGTCAAAAAAAAAATCTACAGAAAGTGAGCGTGCCACCGTTTAAGCTTACAATATGCACAAAGCGTCACAGTTATGTACATATACTAAGCAAGAAACAGAAACTTTGCTAATATGCATCCCACATGATGTACATGTACACAATTAACACTACTGTAAATGTTCAGACAATGTTGTTAAACAATTTCCCCCTAAGCAAAAATGAACTAGTTACCATTCACTTTTTGTGCTCGAAAGCAGTTAATCAGAAAAGTTTGCTTACCATTAAGCACTCAATTAAACTTAATAGCTGACAATTTTGTTTGACAATTTCCTGCTAAGCAAAACTAAGCAGGAGACCAGTCAAAAAATAGTACTGTCGAGATGTGCTGCTTTGGCTGGTAACATTATTCTGGCATTTTTGTTTTTAGCTTTAGATTCTTTCTGTGCTTCAGCAGTTATCCCCATCAAGTTTGTCTGTCTTACTTGCTGCATATTGTTTTTGTTTTTTTAAATTTGTGTATGCAATTTGCCAGACACACAAGGGGCCAATTTCGTAGAGCTGCTTAAGCAAACAATTTGCTTAAGCACGAAAACAGCTCGCTTATTTTACACACCTTACTGGCAAAATTGTTATATCATATTGATTGTGACTGGTATTTAGCTGTTGTTCACTTAGCATAACAATTGAGTGGAGTCTTGGCCGGTAATCTGATTTTACTAAGCAAGGATTTTTTTTGCTTAAGCAAAGTTTTGTGCTTAAGCAGCTCTATGAAATCGGGCCAAGGCCTGAAGGCCACTTCAAGGTGTGGGCTACAATCCAACTAGTTTTCCAGGGGCAGTTGCCACCAACTCCTCGAGCTGCAACAGGGTTACCCCTTTAAATTCCATACAGATGTAGGCCTGGCTGGTATAGCAGTAAGCAATACCTCACCAACAATATTACAAACTTATTTGGTTTTCTGCGCCTTGAACACCCAGCAGGGTGGACACGTGCGCATTACAAGTCTTTTTTATTATTATGATTATTATTTGTGGAAACACCATTGGCCATTGGTTTATATCTACTTGCCAGGTAGAGTTTGTTCTTGAGAGAATTGCCTTGCTATGCATGCTATGATTCTACTACCGCGGAGCAGATTTTTCAGATTTTTTTTGGGGGGGGGAGACTTCGCAAACCAAATATATTGATTCCTCACTATGCAAAGCCTCTAAATCCCATTTACTATTACAAACCTTCTGGTTTTGGAGTGCTTGGGTCTAGCGGTTGAACCACCCTACAGACTGTAGAGGATTTATTCTTGATACAGTCCCAGACGTAAGTTGGTTTGTTGGTCTCTGGGTGGACGGTCACCTCTCCGGGATACTCATCCTTGATGTCTTCATCCCGAGGCTTGGATGATAAACTACGCCCTCCCGTTGCGCGAAGGAAGCGTCTGTTGGAAGAAATTAAATTAAGTGGACTTCGGGTTACAACCTTATATAAACTTGCTTCTAACACAGAAAAATCTTGCTTCTAACACAGAAAAATCTTGCTTCTAACACAGAAAAATCTTGCTTTTAAAAGCAAAACTGGCAACCAGCCAAAATTCTTACTGAAAAACTAATTGAATAATAATTTTATACCCACACCACAATTGTACCATTCCTTGAAGTGTGAAACAAAGGTATTTGATTCAGCAATAAGAAAATACAAACAATTTCTATCAAACCATAAAAAGAATGTTTATTATATTTTTATTTGTATGTCCTGTGTTTTACCCAAGCACTGTAGTGTAAACTCAGTACTTTCCTAAATTCTGTGTAAAGAACAAATCCTCCACAGGCAAATCACTCAGGCATTGCAGGATTCACACCCACCACCTTTGCACTTCTAGTGCAGATGGTTTACCACTAGACCACCAAGATTACCCCGTGGTTAGAGGCAGTTTGATCATTTATGTTAGCAGCTCGAGTACTGATACAGTATTCTATAATCCAGACACAAATTTAGCATACTATTGACCATTTGAATCTTGTTTACATTAAGTGTAACCTTACATTCTTTGGGCATTCTGGCAGGCAAGATACTGCACAGGTCATATGGGAAAATGATATTAAATTACACATATTAATATTAATTTTCATAATTTCCACATAAATCCAAGAATTATGAAAGTAAAGCTGGACAAGTTTTGAAATGTGCCCCCTTTTATCATATCAAAAGTTGATAGGAATTAGACAGTGCAATCTCCATAAAATATAAGATTTTATGTTTTCTTCCATTAGGCTGTGTACAAATTGTGCCTGCAGGAAGTCCAGAATCTGTGGCTCTTTTGTAACCATGTGATGTCACAGGTCACATCGTCTATACTATGTAGTATTAAATTAATGAATATATTTGTGTTCTTGATAATCAAAGCAAAGGAAATACATGTTAAAAGTTCTACCCTTTACTGGATAAAAAAAAATTCTCAATACTGTTTTATTAAGAATAAAATATAGCAATGTGAAGAAACAACTTAACAAATCAACAACCTACATGTACGTATACATAATACTTTTACAATAATGTGCTCAATGCACAGACATACATGTAATTAGAGACCTATGTTTTGTAGCATCACATGCATATAAAGAAAGAAGAAAAAGTTCTACATATAACCCCAGCCCGAGGGTCTAACCTATTCGTTAAAAACTTCCTCGTTTGTTTTTCTAAAGCTCATCCATCTCCTCCAGCCACAGACACAACCCTACCCCTCTGGAATTTCTCATATTGGGTCAAGTTTTTTAATTCCCTTTTCATCGGCCTGTGATGATGGGCGTTAATTTTGTTTCTTCTTCTCAGCATGACGTGAAGTTCAGAGACCGAACTGAAATGAGGTCAGCCCCTTAGGGTATCACGATATTTTTTCCCCTCTTCTTTTTTTCCCGCTTCTTTTTCACCGTTCTTCAGACATCAACGTAGAGTAAGCAGGGTACTAGGGAAAACAGACAGTGTACTGAGAGGCGTAGGAAGTATAACTCAGTGCCTAGGAATTCCCCAGGTGCGTGTACTGAATATCCAGGCCAGTCAATGCTGTGCGATGTGTCGGCTGTGTGTGTAGTTTATTAGCGGACGGAGTGTAAAATATCCAATGAAATTGTGCTGCTATCTCTTAATGTGAGCTACATGTAACTGCATTAGTATTGGGAAATTGAGGTAGTAGAAAGTATGTTTACGCAAATTTGAGCTAATATTGACTGCGAATTAATCATAGTGTACATTTAATTAAATGCAGAAATTACTGGATTTCTTGAAATTATGAGATGGATGCAAATTAACCAGATTTTAATTCTTGAAGTAAATTATTCATCTTTATATGCACACATTATGTCTTATTAAATTCACAACCGTGTGAGTGGTACCTAATCTTTAGAATATGAGTAATCTCAACATCCCAATTTAGATCATTTTAAATTATTAGTTACAATTTTAAAGGCAGTGGACACTATTGGTAATTGTCAGTTGGTGTATCTCAACATATGCATAAAATAACAAACCTGTGAAAACTTGAGCTCAATCAGTCATGGAAGTTGCGATATAATAATGAAAGAAAAAAACACCCTTGTCACACGAAGTTGTCTGCGTTTAGATGGTTGATTTCGAGACCTCAAATTCTAAACTTGAGGTCTCGAAATCAAATTTGTGGAAAATTACTTCTTTCTCAAAACCTATGGCGCTTCAGAGGGAGCCGTTTCTCACAATGTTTAATACCATCAACCTCTCCCCATTACTCGTCACCAAGAAAGGTTTTATGCTAATAACTATTTTTAGTAATTACCAATAGTGTCCACTGCCTTTAAAAGAAGTCAATTAAGTCGTACAACATTCTCCCCCAGATTTCACTGGTAACAAAGAAACAGAAATTGCTAAATGATCTTCAGAAATCTTGCATAAATTTCCTCTCTGTGTTAAAACATGATAATTCCTTCTTGTAGTTGAAATGTTATGAAGAACGAACTGCTCTTGACAAATTCCATTAACAGCATACCACTCAAATTATGAAGCATGCAATCATTCTAAATCATACATGGACATGCTTTTCTATAAAACTAGGTTAGATTATGTCTTTGTACTCTTTGATAAAGACATCATTCATGTTATTGTTTAATTTTAGTTCGTAAGGTTTGCACCATTTCCTTTTCTATGAGGTATTTCTCTCTGAAATATTTTAGAAAACTGTATCTGAGAAACAAATATAGCGCAATTAACAGCTTGTTTCGGCTACTACAACCAAAATTAAGGACAATGTGTATTTGCGCATGGTTTCTCACCATTTTCTACTGCTCATACAACGAATTATGTCAAAATTTTCACCTGCTTTTTATTTCAGTGTCTGCAACAATTTTTCAGCTCTATATGTGTACAACAATTTTGTCAGCTGTAAAATACATACACCTTTAATTTTTAAAATTTTGACTTACACTACTCATTTTTAGATGAACCAGATGGCAGTCTTTTTAAAGAGCTTGATTCAATCATGCATACAGGCTACAATCTCATGAAAAATCAAAACAGGACTAGCTTCCACAGAATTTAAAGCAAGATTTATTGATTAAAATGCGTAACTTTATCTTAACGTTGAATCGGCCAAGTCAACCCTTTCCACGGAGAATAAAAAAATACACTCTTAAGAAAATAATATGTACAGCTCAGATTGCTCAACTAACAGAGCCTGGTTCCCACTATACTGCCGAACTTTCAATAAACATCCCAGCCTATTCAACAAATACCCAGAAACTGTGTGTTCTTTAATAATGAAGGAAACCCAATCTGTGCGGAGCATGGACTGCGTTAGTCTACATGCCATAGGTTTCTTTAGTGAATGCACAATGCCATAATGAAAAGTGCATTCAGTGCAAAGTGGGTGGCTGAACTTAAGTACAATGTGTGTATGGGGCAGATTGGGTACACAGTGCATAGAACGGCTTAACGGTAAGCAAATTTGCGTGCTTACTGTAGTAGACAAATTTGCTTAAGCGTTAGTGTATTTCACAGGTTAGCAGAAAAATTGGGCGGCCATTTGTGTGTTTACCGTGGATTTGCATTGTGACGTCAGTCATTTTCATGCGGTAAGCACCGGAAGATTAGCATGCCTTTTCGTGCACTTACGGTTAGCAGCGCTATGAAATAGAAATTGCACAGTAAGCACAACTTTGGCCGCTAAGCAGCACTGAAATTGGGCCCAGGCCTAGATGCATTGTTTTTGAAAGGGCAAGGGCACCAAGGCATTTTCTACTGGACCATTGGAAGTGCACCCCCCCCCCACCCCCCCCCCCCCCCACAGTCCTCTTTACAACAGAAGAAAATGCTTTACATAATGCCTTTATTTTGTTTTGGAAGCTTGACTAATTTATTTTGTCTGTGAGGATTAAACAAAATCGTTGTTTCGTTTTAGTTTGATTTAAAAAAGATGTCAATTAAAAATAAAAAAATTCTCGCCCAGAATCCACTAGTGACAAAAAACAGAAATTGATCTAAAATAATGATCTTCAGAAATCTTGTATAATTTCCCTATTCTCTCTTTTTAAAACATGCTCAATCATGCACGTAGTCAAAATGTAATGCAACCCCAAATGGCATAGGCCTACTAGGAAGAGCAGGATGATGCCCTGCAGGGAATGATGAAGATGATCATACTAGATTCATGTTGTTTTCTGTGACGTAAGTTCCCCCTGAAATTACGTCATGTTTGAGAAAACTATAGATCTGAAAACCCTCCAAAATGCAACAGTCGATTTCAGCTGTCACATCCAAAAACAAGGATGATGTGTTTACATGCTAAATTGTGCATTATGCACAGTAGGCTAACTCTCACTATATTCTCCTGTGCTTTTTATACAGTGGATTTAAATTGAGCCCACATTTTCACAGGTTTCTAAATATTTCTTCATCTGGTTGATCACACAAGCAGAAACACTTTCTGTGACTATTTTGTCAGCTCTAACCAATCATGGATAATTACATTTTGATAAGGTTCAGTCTGTTAATGCTGTGGGATCCAGGGAACAGAGTTGAAGATAGACCAATTTTAGAAGTGGGTTATAAATCCAACTCTGTAAAAGTACACCAAGGGCAAGCGAATCAACAAAATTATTCATGCTTTTTTAAATATAAAGCCATTAGTATTGCCGAAGTTCAAGCTTCAGGTAGACATGACGCCAGGTTTCCAAACTGTTCAGGTTATGGGGGCCATGCAACAAGTTGAATGTCCTTTTTGGTGTTCTTTCTATGTGATGTTTGATACTCCTTTAATCATAAGCTGTGTGTCTGATCAATGCACAATGGACAATATTTGTATTTATTCTAGGGGAAATCTGTGCTGGGCGACCAGTGTATATTTTGCTCAGAGTGCTGGGCAAAAATGTTGAGTCATGGGCAGGATCGATCCCAACACCCCCCCCCCCCCACCACCACACACACACACTTTGGCTGCAACACTGACAATCAAAGCAGGCCTGATACTTCACGGAGGCAACGAAGGCAATTGCCTCCGTGTCCCCTGGTAATTGCCTTGGTGCCCTTGAAATGCTCCAGTAAAAATTTACAATTTCCTTATAGGGTGCCCTTTACCAGAGAAGAAAATGCCTTGGTGCCCTTGCCCTTTCAAAAACGAAGCATGCAGCCCTGTGAAAGGGAACAAAACAAAACATTGGCAGCTTGATAGAGAGGTACAGGGGGTAACAGAAGAGGTGATTTTTAAATTTTTTTTTTCCCTGTTACTAGTCTTCCTAATTCAGCCTTTTTACGTGATGGAAAATGTATTTTTGAATGACTTTAATGAACCAAAACCCTCATCTTTGCCTTCCCTTTTGAAGATCGTTGTGCAGCGTTTTTGAAAGAATGTGCTTTTGGCATCCTGGGCAAAGACACTGTGATGGACCTGCATTATGGTGCCAGAGCTGTTTCCTGTAGCCCAACTTCACAAAGGCCCTACGTTTCCTACATGTGTTCTTTTCATATACTTGGATATTACTTACACAATAATAACATGTAGGTTAAATAATGAAAACACATAATTTTGTTTTTTAGCAGACTAGTGAGTATTTTTTAAATAACCCTTTACAAACTTCACATTTAAAGGGAAGGTACACGTTTGGTAATCGTCAAAGACCAATGTCCTTACGTGTATCCCATCATAAGCATAAAATAACAAGCCTGTGAAAATTTGAGCCCAATTGGTCATCGGAGTTGCGCGAAAATGATGAAAGAAAAAACACCCTTGTTGGACGAATTTGTGTGCTTTCAGATAAGCATAAAAGACTTCTAGCTAGAAGTCTTTTATTATTTCAGTGAAAAATTACCTCTTTCTCAAAAACTGTAAAGTTAGAACCCTAGACTGTTCCCCTGTCTTTAGTCACTTGTATATAAAGACATGCACTGGTCTTACAGGACCAATGTATTCATTAATAACAAACAATACAAATAATAATAACAAATTCTTTTATAGCGCATCTCACAATAACCGTATCAATGCTCTTTACATTAGTACCCTGGTCATAGGGCCAACAACATCCCTGTAATGTTTCTCAGCTCCCTTTGGAGTATACAGCCCTGAGCTGCCTGTAAGGCGCTTGTTGATTTTTCATACACAATATCAACCTCTACCCTCGCAGGTACCCATTTATACCCCTGGGTGAAGAGAAGCAATTATAGTAAAGTATCTTGCTCAAGGACACAAGTGTCACGACCGGGATTCGAACCCACACTCCGGTGGCTTAGCACCAGAACTTGAATTCGATGCTCTTAACCACTCGACCATGACACTCTATATTTCATTGTATACAACTATTTCATTAGGATTATAAACGGGTTGTGACGCTAGCTTTCCATGGTCAGATTGTACTTTTGATGCAGCTTGTAGATAATGTTTGTACATAATATCATCATCATAACTGATACCCAGCGAGCTCGGGCATTTCAGACAATGACTCTCCCCTGGTCTCTTTGCTCCATCATTGCTGGTTGGTCAAGGCGGTTAATGCTAGAGTCCTGCTCCAGGGTGTCAACAAAATATTGTTGCAGGGCGCCCTCTTGGTCTTTTGCCATGTTGACGCTCCCAGAGCAAAACTTTAAAGACCCTACACACTATTGATAATAATGTCAAAGACCAATCTTCTCACGTGGTGTATTTCAACATACGTGCATAAAATAACAAACCTGTGAAAATTTGAGCTCAATTGGTCGTCAAAGTTGCAAGATCTATGAAAGAAAAAACACTGTTGTCAGTGTCACACGATGTTGTGTGCTTTCAGATGCTCAATTTCGAGACCTCGAAATCTAATTCTGTGGTCTTCAAACCAAATTCGTGGAAAAATACTTCTATCTCAAAAACTTACGTCACCACTTCAGAGGGAGATGTTTCTCACAATGTATTATACTATCAATCTCTCCCCATTAATTGCTACCGAGCAAAGTTTTAGTTATTTTGAGTAGTTACCAATAGTTTCCACTGCCTTTAAGTCATCTCTTGTTTGCTTCTCCAGCAGTGCCCACTGAATCTCAGTCACCTTTGGAGTCAGTGATACCTTTGGGATGTTTCCATAGATCTGTTGGTTTGTTACACAAGTGGTCTTGCCAAGGGATAATGTAATAATTGTTTTATTCACTATGTACAATACATGGACTGCAAATCTCTGTGTGAAATGAATGCAAAGTCAAAGGTACATTTGGCAGCATTCGTTCAGGCCGGTATCTGGCATTCTTACTGAGCCTGAAAGTGTGACGTCAGATGCAGGCTAACAGAACCCTTGCATTTAAACCTCCACCGCTTTGTTTGAGTAAACCATGGAGGTAGAGATAGCTACCTCCCTGAGTAAACCAACAATCCAAGTGTTATCTACAATGTCTGTAAGCTTTGCTGTTAAATTTGCATATTAGTATGGCTTTCCATACATGTAGTTTTTAAATTTTGGTCGGTGGAAAAATCAAACTGAACTTACCTGAAAGACATATTCAATGTGACGCAAGACCATGTGCACCAGCAGGCTTAGTCCTCTCAATCGACACTCTGTTTAAAATTAAATCAATAATTAAGAGACAGACTAAAAGGGTGTGTGTGCACAACCTGGCTTTTTGTTTTAAATCTTTAGGATCTGTGAAGTACCTTGAGCGTCTTTTGAGGCAGTTTTTCAAAACATCATTGAGAAAATATTTTGAGGAAAAAAGGGACAAAAAGTTACTAGACCCCGGAGTGAAACAGTCACAAATTTCCCAGGTTGAAGTTTGTCTGTGGTTCGGTACACTGCGCTGACTGCAGTTGTTGCCGAAGCTCCGCCCATTCGGGTTCAAAATATTAACCTGGGAAATTTGTGACTGTTTCGCTCCGGGATCTGGTAAGTTTTTGTCCTTTTTCTTCAAAATATTTTCTCAATGATGTTTTTCATGTAATGAAAGGATTCATTAGACAATGAGGATTAAGTTTGAGTTGCAAGAAATTGTGTGATGATTTTCAGAAGTGGTAAAAATAGAGCAAATCTGTTGATGAGCTGTCAAAATTGTGTGTGCTTGATCATTTCGCCCCAGTGTTTGTTTCACAGTGAAACTGCCTAGTAACCCGGCCTTCACCATCGCGAGGAGGGTTACGTTATCGCAACCAACTATGTTTTCTTCAATTCAACATCTTTGTCTGAAAAGAAAGTTGTTGATTGTTTGAGTTGCACATGTATCATGCTTTCAAAAAGATCACACATAAAAAACAGAAGTGATACTGATAGAGGGACAAATCTCTACTCTACCGTGTTTTTATTTACATGTATTTTGACTGTTTTATTATAGGGGGGCCCCTATTCAACTTGTCTCTTTTAATTTTGAATCTGTCTTGAAATTCTAATTAGGTCCAATAAAGATTCTGAGCTTTAACTTTTAATTATTTTGTTTAAAGCTAGGGCCTATGTCCACAAGACCACAGGACTTAAAGCTCATAGTGAGAGTCTGTCCTGATTGAGAAAGCTTGGCAGATCTAGACCCAGTAACTGGGGCGCTGTACTCTTTTTTTCCGAATTTTGACTATGACAGAAAATGTCAAAATTGGGAAAAAGGAATACAGCGCCCCAGTAACTGGGTCTAGTCGGATCGGATGATTGTTTTTTATTTATATCAATCATTTCCAAATCGGGAAACCCCGCCCCATTTGTTGACAACTTACCTACCAATAACTTTGTTACTAAAATCACACTGGTTTCACCACCGGGAGACATCCATCGTGTTGTCAATCAACTGTACCACCACATCAGACTGGCTCCAAGTCCAAGTTCAAGAAGCTCCTTTCTCCGATTGTATGCGATGTCGTTGGTTATAGTTGGTTGATAAACATTAAAAATGACACACTCACACCGCACACACACAGCCCGTCCGTCACCTCCTAAGTTTTGTTCTCGTCAATCTTGCATTCAGATCCACGGGTTACGACTTCAAAGCTTGCAGTTTACTACCTTCCTTCTTTTTGATTAAACTGCAGCATCTGATCCTTGTATTGGTAATCATATATCCGTGAATAACGAGCTTTCTGCAAAGGATATTCCTCGTGAATTCAGACAGTGTCTCCAGTGGTCCTTGATCGCCGGGCCCTTTTATTTCTTCTCACCCGAACTTTTTCCTCTAGGATGTATAGCGCCCTCCACCGATTGATCATAATTATGCGGATGTCACTCATCACAGGAGGGCGGTATTTCTAGTTACTACTACTTTCAGAAATGGAGGGGGGGGGGGGCAGGAAGGTTTTTTGTGAAAGGGGGGCTGGGTACGCGGTTTTTTCCCTTCATATGTTGACCAAAGCTAATCAGCGCCCAATTTCATAGAGCTGCTAAGCACAAAAATGTTCTCAGCATGAAATGTTTGCTTTGATAGAAACAGGATTACCAATCAAATTTCCACTTTCCAGGTGATGATTTTTCCGGATAAGCAAACCATAGCTAAATACCAGTAACAAGCAACACGCAACAAATGGAAATTTGGTTGGTAACTCTGTTTTTATCAAGGAAAAAGTTTCATGCCAAACATTTTTTGTGTGCTGAGCAGCTCTATGAAATTGGGTCCTCGTCTATCTGCCATGTGGTCCGCTTTGAGCCCCTGTTGTTTTCTTTTTTAAAGGAACACGTTGCCCTGGATCGGTCGAGTTGGTCTTCGAAAAGCGTTTGTAGCCGTCTGTTATAAAATGCATATGAGTAGAAAGATGTTGTTAAAGTAGAATACAATGATCCACACAAACATGCCTCGAAATTGCACTGTTTTCCTTTTACCTCGTCGACTAACACGGTCGGCCATTTATGGGAGTCAAATTGTTGACTCCCATAATTAAATGGCCGACCGTGTTAGTTCGCACAGTAAAGGGAAAACCACGCAATTACGAGGCAAATTTGTGTGGATCATTGTATTCTACTTTTAAAACATCTTTCCAACCATATGCATTTAATAAAAAACGGTTACAAACGCTTTTTATAGACCAACTCGTCCGATCCAAGGCAACGTGTTCCTTTAATATTAGGTTGAATTGAAGATAACCATCGGCTCAGCTGTACAAAAGCGCAAGTTTTGTAGACTTTGTAATTCAGCGTGTTACTCATTCTTTCCGATCCTCTCCCCATGCAGCTTCGTTGTTGTTGTTGTTGTTGTTGTTGTTGTTGTTGCTGTTGCTGTTGCTGTTGTTGTTGTTGTTGTTGTTGCTGTTGCTGTTGCTGTTGCTTTGCTGTTGCTCTTGCTGTTGCTCTTGCTGTTGCTCTTGCTGTCGTCGTCGTCGTTGTTGTTTACATTCTGGATTATTTACTCCTTAAGTTCCCCTTTTCTTTGATGACAATAGCATGTTGTTTGTGTTTTATTTACATTATTGATAAGGCATGAACAAGGCCCAACTATTTTCTCGTTGATGATGTTTTAGTGACACAAGTGGAAAACTAAACATTACATTGTTTGAGACTGGTTAGAGAGTAAGCCGCTGATTTTATTCCATTTTTAATTTCCTTTACTGAAAACAACAAATCGTTTGTCAAATAAAATGAAAACAAAAATAATGTGGTATTTAAAAGCACTGCCGTGAAGGGAGGGTATTCCTATCGTTATTACTCAAAATAATAATGTCCCGTAAAAACTATAAGAAACACTGAAGCTATGTGTTGATAAGGAATAACATTTTTTAGAAACGATTTCCTTCTATTAAGGAATGTGGTTTTAGAAAATGGCATTCAAACAAAATGAGAAACGCTTCATCCATGAAACGTTTTCCCAGATTGTGTACTCCCACTACATAACCACTTCAGATTTTTGACGATATCTCAAAAAACGAAATCCTTTTGAAATTAAATTTTAAGATGTTAGTTACTTACTTATAGTTTTACTGTATATCTAAATTTTTATAGGTTTAAACAATCGGTTTAACCTTAACACTTTATCCAAACCCTCTCACCGTAATACAACTGTTTACTTTGTCCATAAAAATGTGTTATTTCTTAGATATAGGTTTCATAAATATTGTAATCAACTTGCTATTATCGTCGCAATGCTGGTACTTCCTCCCAGATTAGATACAACAATTATTCTTTCAAAAATGTTGTCAACTGGCCCAGTGGTTTCTTTCCCTGCCTTTCATTTCTGTGCACCCCGGTTCGAATCCCACCTCAAAGCCGTATGCCTTGCATGTGGACTGAGTTTCTAGTCCCGACCCAATTGCGTGGGTTTCTCCATTGGGGTCTACCTCACACATCTAAAACTAAACACTGTCTTGTTCCCTATTCATCGTGTTCTTGGCTAATATTGGCCAAGTCGAAGTTAACTTAAAGGCAGTGGACACATTGTCAAAGACTAGCCTTCACAGTTGGTGTATCTCAACATATGCATAAAATAACAAACCTGTGAAAATTTGAGCTCAATCGGTCATCGAACTAGCGAGATAATAATGAAAGAAAAAAACACCATTGTCACACGAAGTTGTGTGCTTTCAGATGGTTGATTTCGAGACCTCAAGTTCTAAATCTTCTTTCTCGAAAACTATGTCACTTCAGAGGGAGCCGTTTCTCACAATGTTTTATACTATCAAGTTCTCCCCATTACTCGTTACCAAGAAAGATTTTATGCTAACTAATAATTATTTTGAGTAATAATACCAATAGTGTCCACTGCCTTTTAACTAAGGCTTTTTATTATCGGCTTTGCAATTAACGAAGAGCGTCAGCAAATCTACAATCCTGTCTACAAGAATCTGCAGTTAGGTTCAGTGAAGAGGCACTAAGGAGCAGTATTGCTAAAGACCCCTCATCCCTTTAGTTAAGGGGAACTAAGGACCACTGAGGACTCCTCATCCCTTAGTTAAGGGGAACTGAGGACCACTAAGGACCCCTCATCCATTCAAGAATCTGTACTTTGGTCTGTGAGGGGACACAAAGGCTCAGGAGTGGATTTCACAAAGAGTTAAGACTAGTTTTATCTCGAGTTAGGACAAGTTCCTCGTCCTTCTAAGGACTAGCCTTAATTGTGTTTAAAACCTCTTGTGAAATTGACCTTCTACTGCAAAGGATAATTGAGGGGGGGCACTAAGGACCACTCACCCTTCTTTCAACAAATCTTACCCCCCTCCAATAGTTTATACTTAATTACAATAACACCATAACGATAACCCCATTAATATTGCCAATTAAACCACATAACGCCCCGGACGATTTGATTTTTACTTCTTCCGGACAAAATGAGCCACTACGGCAGCCGGCATCTTACAGATGAAGGGGAGCTTCTGCGAGCAATCCTGCTGACCCCAATGCTTGTTCAAAGCATAAGAGCATGACCCTGTGGTCGACGCAGAGAGAGAAATGGGGTCATCAATAATAATTAGGCTGCCTATAGGAAAAGCGTTGTAGCCAACGACTGTTCCATCTAGCCAATTGGTGCCGTCCTTGCCGATCCAGAACGGGAGCGTAGACGACGAGGCACTCACGAGGAAGTCGTTTTCCTCGGAGGAGGCGACGGAGACTAGGTTGGCCCTTTCGTTCACCTCGTTCCCATAGATGTACTCCTTGCACTGGTCTCTCGCTTCCTCCCATGCCCGCTCCTCCGTGAAGACGTAATAGCAGAAGTCGCCAAGTCGTTTCCATGTTGGGAAGCAGTATTTCGTTAAGCTGGTGGCACTTGAGGAGGAGGACGACGACGACGACGAGGAAGATGAAGAAGATGAAGAAGAAGAAGAAGAAGAGGAAGAAGAAGAAGAAGGTTGCACAGTTGGTGATGATGGCACTGGCCTCCTCACCGGTTTTCGTTTGAGAATCGGATCACTTGACCCTACAGCTAGATCACTTGGCCCAACCGCTGGAACAATTGGCACTACCGCTGGAACACTTGACTTGATGTACTTGTCAGTTTTCTTAACCTTGCAGAAGAATGGCAGTTGGGTCGAACAAGACTTGTGACCCCAGTTGTATTTCTCCCGGAAGTTGACGTAGACACAGTCCTCCGTTGTATCACCTTCATGAGAGATGAAGGAATCGAAGATGGTGTCCTCATCAATGATCCACTCACTAGGGAGTCTTCCCTCTTTCCTGCCAATCCAAGCTGGAGGTAGATTAGTAGCCTGGGCATACTGGACAACGGACACCATATTGGAATTCTGCAAGGTGTTCTCAACAGTTGGAAGATGAGCCTCATAGCCTGAAAAATACGGTCCCAAGTCGCGGCTGTTGCAGTAACTCTCTGCCTCGTCCCAAGTTTTCATCTCAGCTGAGTACAGAACACACGACCCCGCGAAGCCGCTCCAGCCCGTCGGACATATCAACGTGCTTTTGGCCACCGTGCTTTTGACTGTGACTGGTGCGGCCGGAGTTGGAAGAACTTTCAAAGTGCTCGTTTGCTTTTTCTTAAAGAATGAGTTGAAATTAAATAGAGGCGAGGGCGGTAATGAGTTGACTGCTGGCATTGATTTCTGGCGTACGACTGTCTTCTGAACGCTTGGTACTGGTGATTCGGCGATTGAGGCAGCGGGTGCACTTCCTCGGCTCTTAAAAGTTGCCCCCAACCCACCACTGAACGTAAATTTCTTGGGTTTGATCTCACCGACAGTCCGGGTCATACTCGCGGTTTTGGTTTTTGGTTGTGTCTTAAAGAAAGAGGAGAATAAACCACCAGGCTTGGATACGTATGATTTTGAAGTGGATGGTTTGAACTGGTTCGATGCCGCACTTCTGGTGAAGCTACTCCTCTTTTTTGAAAAGAAATTGGAAAATGAAACCCCGTTTGTGTTCTTGTTTGTGTTAGACGTTTTTGTCGTTCGCTTAAAACTTCCCAAACTATTAAAGAAACTTCGTCTCCTCCTCGAAAGCTTATGACCTCCGACCTCCGCATGAGCTCCTCCTTCATCCTCGCGCCCAATATGCTCGTCCCCGACGTACATCAGGCATTGATCTTGAAAAGCTACGAACCCCACCGGGCACATGCTGATCTCGCAAACGTATGTCGACACTGTGCTGCAGTTGACATTACTCACCACAACACCGCCCTCTATCTGAGAACAACCTGCCATCTTTCCTGTGGATTCCCTCAGTCGATCTACCCCCTCTGGAGTCTTGTCGACTCCAATCCAAGTCTTCACAGCCGAGTTCGATTTGCTTGCTGACATCATTTGCCATTCTGTGAGGAACCTGTTTCAACGGAAATGTTAAATTTTCGGTCAATATTGGTTTAAACAAAAGCGCCGAAAATGGGCTTGTTTAAGAGAAAGCAGACGGAATCATGTCCAGAAAGGCCCGAACGTTAAAAATGATGCACCCCTTGTGGTTCACTCGTCCCCAACGCATTGCCTTAACCAAAAGCGCTGGGATGGGCAAAAGTATCAAGCACGCTGATTGGTTAAGGCAAGGCGCTGCTCAGTCCCATCATACATCACACTCACACTGCACGCATAACGTACTTCCTGAACAAAAATCTGTGCAAACTGATTAGCCAATCCCAGCGGTCCTCGCCCCTGGGGCCGAGCAAAACCCTTATGTAGGTATGGCTCGTCCAATTGTTATACACATAATTTTTTTTTTTTATAAATATCAGGTTTGAGTTGAGATTGCATTCTGAAGTCAGTCCTTCTTATGGTGCCTGTGTTTAAACATTCCGTTTGATCATGGAGGATCTTGTTCCTCCATGGTTTGGTGAGTAATAAAGGAGGACTTTTGGAACGCTAGGTGGCAGCAGACTTACCAGGTAAATCCACAGACTGAGACCTTTGTTGAATCCATGACTTCGGCTTTGGATTCGGCTTCAGACTCCGATCTCGTCTGGAGCCCAGAGAACGTATACACAAAGCACGCGCGCAGTTAAAACAACCGCGGGGCCAAGCTAGCCTGAGCCAGTATATCTCTGCACTCCTCCACCCATACGCCCCTTCCCGCTCCCTACGATCCCAGTCACAGAAACTTCTCCAAGTCCCAAGAGCACACACACAACACTATGGTCAACGCGCCTTCAGTATTTCAGCACCAACCCTGTGGAATCAACTCCATCCAACATCCGTGCTGCACCAACCCTGGACACTTTCAAGAAACTTCTAAAAACCCAACTATTTAAGAACTAATTTTGTCTTGTTTCCCCCCTTACATAGGGGTAATGATTCAATTTAATATTTTGTAAAAGTATGTGTATTTTTTCTGTTAATTATGTTTATATTTCTGTTGTAATTGTAGTTTGTTGTTTTGTAAAGCGCATAGAGATGTTTATTCATATTATGCGCTATATAAATGTAGTTTATTATTATAGTATTATTAATTTTGCGCCAAAGCCGTGGTTTCGAAAAGCGCCATAGAACATGTCTGTGGGTAAATCCAGGTAAGTCTGCTGCCACCTAGTGTGCCAAAGTCTACCATCATCGGACTCTTGAAAGAAGCAAAACAATCTATGAGTAGTAAAATGTATTATTGATCTCGATCAAAGAGCTGTAATTGACTGAAGACATACCCTATCAATGAAGAAGGAGTTCATGAATACAACAAACGCTTCAGCTTGTAACATCTAATAAAAACCACCAATGTTAGTCTACAGTTTTATCAGTGACTCGGGCTTACCTGCTGAAGTCCTCCGTTGCGATGGAAACCAACTGACCAACGGAACCACCCGTTAGGTAACCACGACACTGACCCTCAGCCTCGATCCAAGATTTGTTTTCGTCAAAGTTCCGATAGCAGTTGCCCAAATACGACGTCCAACCAGCTGGACATGTGCTGAGCTCGCAGACATACTGGAATTTATTGTCGCAGTCGGTGGACATTAATGCTGACCGTCGATCGTCGAGTATTGCCAGGGTGCAGTCTCCATCGTCGGAGAGGTCGAGTAGGCCGTCCATCACTAGGCCGTAGAAATCAGTCGGTAGACCGTTAGACCACGCCTGTTTGAAAACACAACCCACAACATGAAATACCTTCTGTCAAATAACCTCTACAGTTTTATCACAAGGATATTAAGACAGGCTCAATGAAGATGGGCTGCATGGGTGCCCGAAGAAATGACAACAGGTGGACAACAAGAATAATGGATGGGCATCCAAGGACAGGGAAACGGAAAAGAGGTAGATGGAAAAGAAGATGGAGAGATGACATCAGGGTGTATGCAGGAACAACATGGACCAGAACTGCAAAAAGTAGAAATGAATGGCATTATGAGGAGGGTTACATCTTAGACTGGATGAAAACAGCCTAAATGATGTTGATGATGATTATGAAAATGACATCGTGATTTTACGACAAACCCTTGAAACCTTCAAGTGAGGGACCTGTTGGTGCACAACGTCCCTGGATGGTACGTTATCAGCACATGTCGACACTACGTTATCAGCAAATGTCGACACTTTCTTTTCATAGGTGTATCTCAACATATGCATAATATAACAAATCTGTGAAAATATAAGGCTTCAGGCCTGGTATTTTATTATTTGAGTGAGAAGTTACCTCTTTCATAAAAAAATGTTGTTCATCACAACATTGTGTACTATCAACAACTTTCCGTTGCTCGTTACCAAGTAAGTTTTTTGGCCAACAACTATTTTTAGTATTTGGTGTCCCGCGCCCTATAAAAATCATTGAGGATAGATAAAGTTGAAAATCAAACCCACAAACTTCTCACCATGATGTCATCTTCATCCTGTCTGCTGAGTCCAACCCAAACGTTATCCACCTGCTGTGAGCTCCATAGACCTAGTAAAGCGTTTTCTCTCACGTCCGCAATCGACAACAGATGACCTGCTTCGCCGTTCTCATTTGTGAAGGATTGGCAACTTTTTTCGGCCTCCTGTTATAAAAAAAGTAGGACAAAATTGTGTTTACAGAGCTGAAAATCGGGAAAAAATAAATAACTGATTTAACTTAATATCCTGCCATGTCATAATTATATCTATTCTCAAGACCCGACCCCCCCCCCCCTCCAGATACACATCGGTCCGTTATGAGCTCACCTGTCCATGTGCATTCCCTTTCCACCATTTTGGGTCTGTCCCTCTTCACCCCCCTGTAACCCGTTTGGGTTAACTAATCTGCACATTAAGTTACGCCCTTTCAACCCATTTTGGGTTCACTAGTTTTGTCCCTCTTCACCCCTTCAATCCATTTAATCCATTAATCTTCATCCCACTACACAATCGCGTTTATACATAGTCTGTCCCTCTTCACCCATTCAACCCATTTGAGTTTCCAAGTCTGTCCCCTACATCCCAGTTAAACCACTTTGGTTTATAGTTTGTCTCTCTTCATCATCGTTCCACCAATTGGGTTCCACTAATCTGCCCTTTTCACCGCTTCAACTCATGTGGATTTACTAGTTCCTCTATCCCACTTCAATCAATTTTGGGTTTGCTATAGTCTGTCCCTCTTCAACCCATTTTGGGTTTGCTAAAGTCTGTCCCTCTTAAACCCATTTGGGTTTGCTACTCAACCATTTCCATCCCCTTTACCTATTTTGGGTACCATAATGTCTAATTTGAATATGCACATACCTTCCATGTTAAAAGCTCCGAGAATAGTTGTGTACATTTGAAGCCTTGATGAACCCAATCCACGGGGCATCCAGCTTGTGACGGGGCCGCCAGGGACACGGTGACGAACACCGTGATAATCCCCCTGATAGAGGGAGTCATAATGACCAGCAATATCAGCCAAGGAGAGGGGCTTTATTCCAAGGAAGGAAAGACTTTCTTACCACAAAAAATATCGTAACTGTGTATAATAGCTTGGGGATTAGTTTGGGGGAGTTGGGATTGTTTTTGACAATTTTAGTGACAGGTGTTATGGAACAAAAATCAATAGAATGAAGGATTGGTCGATTAACAAATAGGGTTGATTAAATATTGTTTCCCAAAATGGTTCTATGTTGAATTAAATACAAGTTTATGCTAGTCTTCATACAAATATTTTTCGGTTATACACGTGGTTAATGTAACTACTTTTTGCTAACTTGTCTTGAATAATTCATGGGCCGGTACCAATTAATATACAAGTTTACCACTTTTAAATTAAATATGCTGCCGTTTTGTGTATTCTCATGTTAAGACTCTCTTTTGGAAAACAAGGCCGAATATAAAATTAACTGAAAGTTATGAAATGGAAATTGTTACCATGCGGCTAACTTTGGGAGTCCGCGTGCCAGTAGCTTTACCTAAACTTTTTTATCAGGGCCCAATTGTTAAGTAAAGCTATAAGCATAAAATACTTCTTAGCAATGTATTGCTGAGCAAATAATTACAGGGGGACCAGTTGCAAAAATGTAAACACTGTGGAAATTTTGGTTGGTAACCAGTTTATGTTAAGATTTGTTTCTGCTTACACCATGTACATTTGTTTCTGCTTACATAAAGGAGAATGCATGAAATACTCTGCTCAAAATATCTGCTCATCAGAAACTGTGTCAATATAATCATAGTAAATATGAAGGAAAACAACTACAATGATATAATTGATCTAACACCATGATTAAATTATTTGTGATTGATGTCCAAGGCTGATGTATTTAAATGAAGAGAAAACCAACAGAGAGTAATAACAAAATAATCGAATTTTACATATCGATTAGTCCGATTGTTCCCAGCATTGACAATGACGCAGACGGACATGAACGTGTAAACATATCCACCATCCGCAGGATGACGTCATGTTATCAAATCACGCCCTCTGTTGTTTAGATGATCGAGGAAAAAATATATATAATAGTTTGAGAAGAACGGAAAAAATTGAGCAAAATAAGTCAGTGTTGATTTAAAACAGAGGTAGGCCCTGGACAATTTTAAAACAAGAACGATTCTCAAAAACCAGGAAATGGGATGATTTCAACTTTTAGTCATTTTGGGGGGTTAATATTTTGTGACATTGTGGGACCATTTCAGTGACTAAGTTTTAGTGTAAACAGTGAAATTAAATTATTTGACCATTTCCTGAGAGCAATGACGAACATGTGACCGTTTAACATGGAATTAAAAAATGCGACGGCTGTTTTATGAAAGCAGGCGTGTCAAATTTAGATAGTTTTAGATTGTAACCAATGAGTATATTCTCTTCAATGAAAACAAAATCTATTTATTTTTTTCGGCTAAAATTGCACTGGATGTATTTTGTCAGACTTTCACAAAATAAAATTGCGGCTCGCACAAAATATCATCATTCCAAGGGACATCCCCGAGGAAAACATTTTTGGTCGGGTGTGTTTATTACACTCCAATTACACTACAATTAAAATAAGTTATTCTACCAAATAAGTGCACTCTTGTTGCAACTCCCTCGATGTGGTCCCAGTGTTTGGCAAACATTGCGGCTGTTTCCAGGCAGACCGAAACCGCTTTTATAGAGGAGTTTCAAATCCGATACTTTGCCCGCGGCTTCACCAATATCAAATAAGAACCATAACAGAAAACAGCAATCGGGTTCAATTTAGGGGCGAATGAACCACCAGTCCAGATGATTGGCATAGGTTTTAAAGGAAAGTTATAGGCTATGTTTGGTAATCATTTTTAAATGAATGTGAAGAAGAAGAAAAACTTGCGAATTCTTTAGAGAGTAACAATTATAAAAACAAGCAGAGCGGGCCGTCCAGGGAAAGGCGAAAGTAAAAAAAAAAAAAAAAAAAACTGTCATAAAAAAGATGTGCCCTCCCCCAGACCATGCTCGTAAAAAGGGTACACATTTATATACTCTACATAACCCAGTATTCTAAAATTGTAGTGAAAATTAAAACAAAAGATGGCAAGAAAAAGCATTTAAAAAACGATGTATGTAAGAACCACCATATTAAAACTGAGGCACCTATTTGTCAAATGAAAGCAGAAACACCGACCAGACGAGATGCAATGCGGAAGTTAGTCAAAATGTGGTACAAACGGAAAAAAGGAAAGATCGATGCCAGATTGAAACACATTACTATAGATACGAACAAAATCTGTGAAACAGAGCCGAACCAAAATGAACTTAGCTGGCTAGATCATCTCGCAAGATGGAACGAAATGTCTGGAATGAATAAAGAATTAACGAGTTCCTGGTTTCTGGTTTAAGTTTAGAAAACGCTTTCGGAAAATAGAAAACTATTGGTCCTTGATGTTTCATGAAGTTATTTTAAGAATCTGTCTTTAACGAGAAGAATCTGTTTACAACCAATGGTCACCACGCACCTTAGATTGTTGAAAACAAAACCCTATGACTGGACCTATATATCTTTAGGCGGTCTCGCCCACAAATTTGGCCACTGTGGGGAGTCCGGAGACGCACTTCGTTCAACAGACTGCTTGTTTATTTTAAAGGCATTGGACAGTTTTGATAATATTGTCAAAGACCAGTCTTCTCACTTGGTGTATCCCAACATATACATCAAACAACAAACCTGTGAAAATTTTGGCTCAATTGGTCATCGAATTTACAAAAGAATATTGAAAGAAAAAACACATTACTTTGTGTGCTTTCACATGCATCAAATAAGATGAAGTCTTTTATTATTTGAGTGAGAAATTACCTCTTTCTCAAAAACTACGTTACCTCAGAGGGAGCCGTTTCTCACAATGTTTTATACTATCCAGTTCTCCATTGCTCTTTACCTAGTAAGTTTGTATGCTAACAGTTATGTTTAGTAAGTACCAACAGTGTCAGCGCCTTTAAACGGTGTTTTGGCCGGGTTGTGGGTTCGGTGGTTAAGACCCCATTGGTTAGTGGTTGACTGTGCATTGGGGTTTTGTTGATAAACAAATCACCTGCCGAAACCCCGCAAAAACATTGAAATATTATCCTTGCACAGCTAATCATTTGGGGCCCTCACATAGTTTAAACATACATAATAAGAAAAAGTGACAGAAGGCCCGTTAAAAGAGAAAACAAATGACTAAAAATGAACAATTTAGGTCTAACATAAAAGCACATTGGGCGAAATTAAACACCAATAGTCGATTGAAGATACACAATAGTTTATGAGTTGAAGTCTTTTCAGAAAACTCGACTTTCGATCAGTATGCATATGATGATGACCGCCATCAGTAGAACAAACAAACAAGAAGCCGAAACTGATTGGGGGGGGGGGGGGGGGGTCGACTGTTGCACTTACCCTCCTGCACGCACGTATAATAATTTAATCTCAGTTCAAAATCAAATACCACCAACCCTCACTTTGCTAAAACCCTTAGTTCCCTTTTTTGCATTCCCATTCAAACTTAAAATAGTTGTCATAATGGAGTTCAAATCCCTACTATCTTAAGTTGTTGCGATACGGTGAGAGGTCTTTATTTAAAGACACTTCAGTTGGATATCTGAAATACTTTGTCTTGAAGTGAAGAAGGGACTATCTTGGAACAAAATACACACCACATTATTGACCCCTGTGAGCGATGGACTTGATCTTTGTCATAATTTACAATGTTGTTATAGCCATAGAGAAAGTTAACATATGCATAACCAATTTGCTTTATGGTATAACCAGTATAATCATGGTGGAAATTAACATTGTATGGCCGAATGCGCTAAATTTCGACACCCCAATGTTCCGACAGCCCAATATGAAAAAGGGTTAGGGTTAGGGTATAGGGTTAGGGGTAAGGGTTGGGGTTAGGGTTAGGACAGTGCGGCAGGGGTGTCGGATCATATATGAGGTGTCGGTGTTGGTGTCGGAACATTACTTGTGTTTTCGTCATTCTGACTTCAAATTTTGGCATAATGTACAACTCCGCCTCTGGACCGGTAGATTAGAAGGGTAGTTTTAGTTCCCCCGCCCCTCCGGTTCCAACTCTGAATATACGTCACATACCATGACGTCAAAAGGCTACCTTAGTTCTCAAATTGGGTCAACTTTTAGCTTAATAGGTCGATACATCACTGTGTGTGTGAAAGTATCACTTGACAACAACAATTTTTGTTACAAAGTTTGGCAAAGTATAGATTTAAAGGCAGTGGACACTATTGGTAATTACTCAAAATAATTATTAGCATAAAACCAGTCTTGGTTACGAGTAAGGAGAGGTTGATGGTATAAAACATTGTAAGAAACGGCTCCCTCTGAAGTAATTTGATTTCGAGACCTCAGATTTAGAATTTGAGGTCTCGAAATCAAGCATCTGAAGAAAGCACACAACTGCGTGTGACAAGGGTGTTTTTTCATTCATTATTATCTCGCAAGTTCGACAACCGATTGAGCTGAAATTTCCACAGGTTTGTTATTTTATGCATATGTTGAGATACACCAACTGTAAAGACTAGTCTTTGACAATTACCAATAGTGTCCAGTGTCTTTAACTCTTTTGATGGTTGTATTGTATAGCCTTTGGTTAAAAGATGGTTGTTGCAATGGAGACGGTTGAAGCCGAAGTATGGCTACTCAATGCGCCACCTTTAGCTTGTGACTTTGGTACTATAGGCCTAGATATGTGATCCCTCACGCCATACATCATGTTCGTCAAAACGGAAGACCACTTCACCTTCATGCATTCCTTAGCGATTCCTTAGCGATTTGGTAGTTGAAACCGCCCTTAATTTTGAGGCATGCGACTCATTTGAACTTACACAATAAGGCGTTCGTTTTACCCATTGGCGAAATCAGCAATGCCGAGTGTAGCCGACAGAGAGGCCGCGAAAACTGCCGCGAACTTGAATGATATTCGAGTGGAACGGTTGTCTTTTTAAACCTTGGCCTATTATTACTTGTACTACTACACATTAAGTTATTTGAATGAGGAAATTTCAACTTTCGCATAAAATAGAACAACGCGATGGCCCAAAATGGCCTCAAGGTAAAACACTTTATGCACCAAAAGACACTGAGTCTCAAGATGGTCGTATCTCGACTCGAGATAAGAAACTGAACCAATCTAAGGAAACATTTCGCAGTGAGAGGATTAACTGTTACCCCAACCACATTTCCCATGTTAATTTGTGTGCCCTTCCTTGATCGAGTACAAGTTCCCGAATCTCAGTCATGTCATTAGACAAGGTCCCCCTTGCTCTAACATATGGGGGAAGGGGAAATAAGTGGATGTCTTCACTTTGGGTAAGAAGGACACTGGAAGTAGAAATAACGGCCGGACGGTTACTTTGGGTCCTCAATTAATGGTTATAGCTCCATGGTAAAATTAAGCAGGCGTGAGTCGCGTGACTGGGACAGCGTTTTATGCCTGTCCTGCAAGCTTTGGTGAGTGTGATTAGACCATGAGCGAGCTCTATGATTAGACTCGCCAAGGGTTCCCTCTACATAGTATAATTTGTTTACATTATACGGCTGTTTGGAATGAACAACACTCATCATTATCCCCTCACAAGGGAGGGGGGGGGTGGCATTGATGGAATCAAAAATCACGTCTTCAAACCGCAAATCAAAAGCCCCACACGCAATGATCGAAACTTCTAACCACTGGTATGCGGTGAATCATGCCTCAACAACGGCCTTTGCCAACGGCGGGCAACAGTGACCCTCCGTACCCGTCACGCGGGGGGTTTAACTGGCGGGGGTACCCCGGTCTCAGGGGTGACAAGGAGGGGTGGGGGAAAATAAGAATCTCTCTTTTCTTCGAAGGAATGACTTGTTGTCTCGTCTCATAACTGATCGTATCAATCAACAGAAGGAAATCTTGGTTATCTTAACCTTGACTCGGGAGCGTTGTACACGATCCTCGTGTATAATCCAAGAGGGTTGAAGCGACTTTAGAGGCTCACGCAAGCTTATACAGACACCGAAATAGAAATGGTTATCTTGCTATGAAACGAACCACTCCAGTCCTTGTGAAGTGACAGACGACAAGAGGAGTTGATTGTGAGGCAACATTCAGCAAGAAATTCACTTTTAATGGCACTGATGGACACTTATTGGTAATATAACTCAAACAGTAACAAGCAATGGAGAGCTGTCAAAGTTAGCAACATTGTGAGAAACGGCTCCCTCTGACAAAAAGCAAGGATCTGGTCCTTGCTCTATGCTCTGAAGTAACGTAGTTTTTGAGAAAGAGGTAATTTTCCACTCAAATATTTAAAGAAGGACCCGAAGAACTTTTTTAAAGGCAGTGGACACTATTGGTAATTACTCAAAATAATTATTAGCATAAAACCTTTCTTGGTAACGAGTATTGGGGAGAGGTTGGTGGTATAAAACATTGTGAGAAACGGCTCCCTCTGAAGTGCCATACTTTTCGAGAAAGAAGTAATTGTCCACGAATTTGATTTCGAGACCTCAGATTTAGAACTTGAGGTCTCGAAATCGACCATCTAAACACACACAACTTCGTGTGACAAGGGTGTTTTTTTTTCTTTCATTATTATCTCGCAACTTTGATGACCGATTGAGCTCCAATTTTCACAGGTTAGTTATTTGATGCATATGTTGAGATACACCAAATGTGAAGGCTAGTCTTTGACAATTACCAATAGTGTCCACTGCCTTTAAAGGCAGCGGACACTTTTAGTAATTACTCAAAATAACTGTTAGCAAACAAACTTACTCAGAAACAAGCAATGAAGAGCTGTGAAAGTTAGCAACATTGTGAGAAACGGCTCCCATTGAAGTAACGTAGTTTTTGAGAAAGAGGTAATTCCCCACTCAAATATTAAAAGAAGGGTTGAAGACCTTTTTTTAAGCATCTGAAAGCGCACAAATTTGAGTGCAACAAGGGTATTTTTTCCTTACTGATTTTCTTGTATTGAGGCAAATTCACAGAGATACACTAAAATGTGTCAAGTGCTTTTCGTTTGGAAACGTCACCACCATGTTTTAAAACTCGTTCGGAAAACATTCTTTTTAAAATGATGGTAAAAGTTTATCGGGCGATTTAACTTTACACGGATATGTATCTTGCTGCCATTGACCTTATGCCAACGGGAAATAATCGGGTGGTGGCAAAATAAATAAAAACCAATACAGGAAAATGATTTTAGCTTTTAAAAGGAAGTATTAATTTAATACCTTCTGTCTGGACAGACATTGCGTAGGCAGCGGTCTCTCCGAGTCGAACTATTACGAAGAAATTGTTCCGAAAATACGAAACATCCGGAACCTATACCACAACCTCCTGGGCTGTGCAACCCACACCCTCATCACACTGGGCTAAAGGTGTCAACAACAAATAGAGAAGAAAACAAAAGTATTATAATGTACAAACAAAACAGCCAGGTGAAACAGGTGTTTGGTTTAGTGAAAGTACTTAGTCATCGCATTAGACTTCTCAATGCGGAAGAGGTGAAGGGGTATGGGTGTTGGGGGCAAGCCCGGTGCTTTCTTGTTGAAGAGGGCATCAAGGTGTTTTCTCCTCGATAGGCACCTATATAATGAAGAAATTATTGTGAATTTCTTCTGGCACCAAGGTAATGACTATACAGGGACAATTGCCTCCGTTGCCCCTGTGTTGTATTAGGCCTGATGTGTTATGTATTGCGGTAAGGACTTGTGGAGTATTTTCTACCCTCTTGCAATATAAGTCGCAGTTGGAATTATTATTTGTTTCAGTGTAACTTTCTTGGCAAATAATTACGGAATTTTGTGAATGTGAGAGTTTGCCTTGACCCTCCCAGGTGCGTCTTTAGACGACCCAGGTCTCTCCTGCCTGTGGGAATAACGCATTTTCAAGACGATGTAAGGTTTGCTAAAACTCTAACCTTGACCGATGACCAATGACATTCAGTGATTTACCACCACCCCCCCCCCCCTCCAACTTCACAGAAAGGGATGACGTTCTGTTATTATTTGCCCGGTAATAATCGTTAAAAGGTCTGTCTCTATGGGCAAGATTCAATGAATGATTAGGTACACTTCCCGGTCAGTCCCTAATATTTCTCAATTCGGAATGAAACCTTGCACTTGAAGGGTCAGCTCTTCGATTTATGGTCTTTTTCCGAAACCACGGCTTCGGCTTCAGGCTCCGTCCCAGTGGCGTAACTAGACATTTTCATTTGGTGGGGCAAGTGGGGGCAAAGATTAAATTTGGGGGGGGGGGGGGCCAAAGAAGTGCAAGATTATTAATAAATATGTTAACTGATATATAGTTGATACACACCAATGCAGTTCTAAAACAGTCTATAGTCAGCATGTAACAAAAGATTGCGAAAACAACAAAATCTTAGAGAACATGTCATTTTGTATAAGATAAAACTTTTTGACTGTATAAAAGGATTAAATTACCAACTGTGGTCAACAAGTACCAATTTAGAGTTGTACACGGTATTCTCAACTAGGCTTTGTGGGTGTGTAAATACCCAAAACATAATAATATTAGGCCAAGTAAAAATAGAAAAATAGATATGTTTAGCGTCCCCGCCCGCTTCCTTTTTACAGGACACCTCTTTTTTCTCTTAAGTTTTTTTATGCACATTTTTTTTTCTCTTTTTTTTTTAAAGGGTTATTTTAAATGATCTCAGCAAAAAAAAAAAAAAAAATCTGAATGTCTTGTCTGAATGCCTTGACCAAACTGTTTCATTAATGTTTTGTGTATTTCAGCAGCAGAAAAAAAACAGTTGATATTTGACATTCATGGCGATCATCTTGAAATAAAAAATAAAAAGCCCCTCCTCCTTCCTTATTTTTGAGAAACCCAGACACTAAACATGTTTCTTTTTTTACTCGGCCTTATTGTAACAAGTGTAAGCCAAAAATACAGGATCGAAATTGTGGGTGTTTAATAATCACATTTTAGTTACGAAACGGATATTTAAAAATAATAGGACTACCTCTCAATTGCACCGCTTGCTTCAAAGGAGAAGAAATGGTCTAAGCAACCTTTTTCGCTGGCCATTTTTGTGCTGTAGTAAATTTCTCTGTACTTTGATCTGACTTTGTGTTTACGGAGCTATTGGTCTGCGTTCAGACCACCACGTATTTAACAGAACTTTGTCACATCCGCGCTCTCTGTAACCGCAAAACCACAACAAACATTTACCGCCAATACGATCACGCGCGCGTTTCCACGCATTTTTCATGTTATAGTCCACATAGGGCCTACTGATAATGAATAAAAGTTTTCCGTTTTACGGCAGCATTTTATGCAGCCTTAAACGATTTATATATAAGGCCTATAAGAATATACATATCTCTGATTTCATATAGGGGGGGGGGGGGGCAAGAGGGGGGGGGGGGGCAAGGGTTCTGAGCGGGGGGGTGCCGGCCCCCCCTGCCCCCCCCACCCCCCCCCCCTCTGGTTGCGCCACTGCTCCGTCCTTTCGCCTGAAGCCCCGAGCGCAGACAAAGCACTAGACTTAACTCAAGGCCCAATCCCGTGCCATCCCATGAAGGAAAGTACTGTTTTGTTGTGATGCTCTGCATTCCAAAACCTGTTCCGTCTCGGGACCACACATTTTGACGGCGAGCGCGCACTGTACCGTGTATGCTACGTGTTTGTTTGTTTTTTGGTAAGTTGGTGTATTTGCTTAGGGACCTCTCACACGAGAATGGGACTTGAATCAAGTCTAACCAAGCACGCGCAGCAGTCAAAACAACCGCGGGGCCAAGTTAGCCTTAGCCTAGCCGAATCTGGAGCCGAGACCGTGGTTTCGAAAAGGACCTATACATGTGTACAAGCGGGATTTTATGGCTAGAGCAAGGTCTATTGTAAGATGGGGTTACCATAGTCTTTCCACAATAGGTAAAACGTATCAACAAGATACTTAGTGAGTTTTCTCACCCAATCGAATGAGATAGTTTGATTATCTTGTCTTGGCACTAAATTCCTCACAAAGTTTATAATGCAGGTCACATCCTGGTCGTTCACATTTCTCTGAATACAAGTTTTCAAAGCCGGGAAACTGTAATGTGAATCAGTTTTGTTTGTATTGATGCTTCTTTTGAATTTCATTTATTAATAACTTCGTAAAAGCTACCGCTGGTTTCCTTTCCCACTTTTTAAAAAAGAAAATCTGCCAAAGATATAACTCTAACCCTCAGAGTGAATCCCTTAATGCATCTACCGGCAACAACCGGCATATGAAGTTCCTGTATGAACAGAATAGGAATATCATACCTTGACCCACTTCCTTCAACGTCTTGATTTCCCGAGATATGCTGGTGGGATCCGGGGGTGAATTTTTGACGGGCATCCTGTAAAAACAAAAGGCGTTTCCTCAGAAACCTGTAAACAGATTCCTACCGACTTTCCTACCAGACAACAACAAGTGTAAACAACAACAACAACAACAACAATACAATGCCCACCGTTCTTATTGTCTGCACACCATTGTATTAAAAAACGACTTCCCAAATCGACAACGTTATTATTTTAAAACTTATTTAATGTTTCAGTCCTTGTTTTATATCACTCTCTTTGCTCTCAACCGTTTAGTAATTTCTCAAAAACTATTTCTTTTTAAGAATTATAATTTCAGCAGGAAGTTTTCCACCATTACCATCTTTATAAAGGTTGTCTAAAGTGCCAAGCTGTAAACATTTATATGTTCAATCTTAGCATTGTTTGTTCACACCTTTGGAGACCAATACCAAGTGACTATATGAGTACAATATAAACGTTATTTTATAAACGTCCATAAATATATCATTATGTCTATTATGATCCTTTTCACTGATATAAGATAACAAAATGTGACTGTCAGTTGAACTGGGAGTGTGTGACTGAAAACAACATCCCACCACAGGCGCGCCACGTTGTGTTTTTAAAGTTCACTGTTTGTTTTCTTTAAGTCTCTAGTGCTGGCAAACTGGTGGGCGAAATATCAATTAAACTCCGCATCTGAACTCAGTTATCATAGGGGTGCTGATGTGGAGATGTTTGTTACATAGGATCCATGTCAGTTTTGGAAAATAAAATAAAACACAATTATTATAGTTTATAACCTTAAAGGCAAACTATACCTGTTGGAGTTCGATTGTACTAAAACTTTTAATATTCAAAAACACTACGAAACGAAGACCGGATCGGTTTTATTCCATAGCCGTTAAGCAGAATACACTGCTGAACAAATTTCTCTGCTAAGCAAACAATTAAGCGGGCATTACTCACGACAGTGTAAACTTTATGCAATTTTGGCTGGAAGCGTTTCTGCTATAGGCAAGTGTTTGTGCTTACAGACTATAATAGCTCATCTTAGCACCGATAATAAATGTTGGAAACTCACAGTTTTGAACACTTTTTGACCCCATTTTGACCCCTAGGCGAGGGCGCCCTATTTAAATAACGTCATGTGCATAAGGTCTAATCCCTTATGATAACTTGAATTGTGCACAGATTTGCTTGCAAAGCAGCAAACAACAATCAATCTGAAATCCAAGGTTGAAGACCGTAAGGTAGGAGTGGGGCACTGAACGGTCGTATTGTTTGTCAGTTTTTGTGGGACGACCTTAACTTTTTGAAGGCAACCTAATTTACGACGGAATCTTACTTAACAGCTTATCTCCAAGATGTGCAGATTAATGTATCGGGCAGTTCCATGCAGGCCTTATTTCCTGACTTGAGTTAACATTCAAGGATAATTTCCCCCCTTTTTAGATGAGAGCGCACACCGACCCACCATTCATGGGGAGACGGGAAGCGCATGTCCCCGTTGGCCATGTAGGTCGAAACCCGTCGGTGTCCCAGCGGCCGTCTATAACGTAAGGTCCAATGGAAAGAAGTGACTCTGACCACAGTTTGACCTGGCCGTGGTTATCAAAATAACTTAAAAGTTGACACCAAATCCTGGAAATGTTTACCACATGTGAAGGTTTTTTTTTCTTTGATGTTTTTTTTTTCTAGTTAGAGTTTTTTCTATTTAGATAGCGTCAGTGTTTTTTTATTTACAAAATAGTATATAGAATTTTGGGAAATTAAGCATTTCTCAAGCCCAAGGCAAATCGTTTAATATTCTTTGCAGCTGAGTAGTCATTTAACAGGCGATGACCCTCAGCAATTGTTCAGCATTGTAAAGCTTAATTTATAGTCTGCAACAGTAAACCATTTAACACAAATTCCCCTTGATACGGTGTCTGGCGCCATTGATCATCTATACGAATAGTTGGCTTGCATTGACTTCACTTGAATCAGCAGAATTGAATTCAATTTTGCAGTTGAATGCCGTGACCAAACCCTTTTTTTTTTACTCTCATACAAGACCTATGAGCCATGAAAAAAAGACTAGAAAATAGGAGTGTATAATCTCACAAATTCCTATTAAATATACCACTCGTTTTAAAAACAACCCAATCACACTTAGTATTGATTATTCCAAACTAGGAAAATATCTAAAATTAATAAGCCTCGTTTGAGTTGTGTTGTGACTCTGAAAAATGCATAGAAAACAGGGGTATAATCTCACAAATACACTTGTTGATTTTTGATTCATTCTTTTCAAATTTATTTACTCATTTTTCTGATGATTTTTTAGCAATTATTGCCCTCACATCATCGAACCGACGAATTTTTCCTTTAGAATGAAGATCAAAAAGCCTACATACGGTTTGACTGTTTGGCCACAAGATATACCAACAAAATTTCAATTCACTTCAAAGGAAGGATGCATGTAATTAAACAATAATTCCAACTGCCTCTTTTTCTGAACGGGCTTTCTTGAAAGATTCAGTTCCCACTTCTTCAAACACACCTGCACCGATTACGCACACAGTTAGTCATTTCTTCAAATGCTGATGGGCCTTTCTTGATGTCTTCAAGTTTCGATGGCCCCCTCATCTTGACTCATGAGACAACGTGTTTCTTGTAATGTGTGTCCCTAGCTTGCCCTCTCCTTAAAGGTTGAGTCACAGGTTGGTAAATACTAAAATACTGACCATAAAAACTTATTTCGGTGAGGTACAAAGGAACTTTGGTGTTTTGAAGCTGTTGGTCTTACATCAGCGTGATCGGAGACGAACAAATTTCAAACCGTTCCCTGAGATTAGTTATATATGCAAATGAACTTCCCACAGCAGCTGTTGGTTAACTATAATAGTAAAAACCCATTTTGACAAAGGATTCATTTCGATTGGGCGATTTTTCACCCGAAAACATTTGAATCTAAGAAACGCACTTTTGAATGTTTTGACCGTTTGCGAAAAATGGGGGTCAAAGATGAGGTTGACACCCACTTTACTTTCACCTCACTGTTGTAAACGTGGAATGATTTGACGTTTTTGTGAAAATATCATTTTTATTGTAAAAATAACAGTTTTAAGCTGTTTTTTTTTCTAGACCGCCACTGTATTCATGTTTAACTTTCACAACATGTAACTTTGTTGTATTGTTATCGTTTTTGTTTATAACAATTGTAAGTTAAAATCAGCACCACGTTGACAGCCGATAATCTTTGATCCTACCTCTAAAGAAACATTGCAAGTAAAACAGCAGCGAAAAACATGACGTCTCATATGCCACAGAGAAAGGACCACGGCCTTCTCTTTGCTACAACCAAACCCAATGCCGGAGGGGGGCTGTCATACTTGATAAACTTTTAAAACCTTTTCACTGAAGTGTAAAAAATACTCTAAAATCCAATTCAGGGAAGGGTTGGACATTCCTTCAGGTCCATGGAGTCCATTAGATCCGCTCATCAGACTGAAGCTCATTGACTGTACATTTGTCCTGTAATTTCAAAAGGCTGACTATTTCAAGTTCATGCTTTTCGAAGTAAATCTTTTTCGCCTCTCCAGTTGAAAAAGTTTCTCAGTGTCACTTTTTTGAGGCATGCGAGTTTTTATAAACAGCATTCCATTCAAACTTAAGAGGCGTTTTTGTTATAGCCATCAAGGTTGGCATTTATCAGAGTAGGTGCAAATATAGATTTCGAATCAATGCTGTGAATTCGAATGCTGTTCCAGTAAATTGTTATAACTGACGTTTTTAATCGCAAAAAAAGTTTGCTCACAAAATTTGAACTGACTGTTTGCTGAGGAGTTGCCAATTTCGCCGAAGCGCAAAAACGGTCTCTGATAAATTTGCCGAAAATTACCGAATGCCTACAATAATGTACGGTCCATTATTTGAAAGTTTTTACAAGAGAGTTTTATATTAAAAAAAAATTGAGGAGAGGGAGATTCTCAAAATTAACACCACAAATATGTTGATCGTGGTTTTGATTAAATGTATTTCTTGCATTAATTGACAAAATAAACCCACAGATAAATCGTCTTACCGCAAACGTTACAAGGGATGTACAACAAATGTACGCCTATACCCACATTTTGTAAAGTATTGTTCAAGCTATTTGTTTGTAAACTAATCCTGGTTTCTATGGTTTTTGATCCACCCATGAGGTCTACCTCTTTAAGGACTATGACAAATGGTTAAGTAATAATCCACATTATTAGATTGTTTAACCTCTATGACCCCGTACCCCGCGGTATTAGTTTAGCTGCAGTGCACTAGCAATATATATTTAGAAGACCTTCCTTTCCAAATATGGACATCCGGACCACTGGTTGGTATTGGGACTTGAGTTTCGCTGCAAAGTATTTCTATGAATGAGACTCGAAAGTCCGTGGATTAGTTATCATCCCACCCGTCTGGGCTGCCTGCGGTTGGCCGGTGGATGGTCCACGTCATGAATATGCAGTACTTTCTTCCTATAACGTCATACGTTCTGACCAATTGACGGGGCAGCCCAGTAACGTCATCTCGTGCCACGACTGCCCATTGGTCGGTTTTCTGTGGACTGGTTAAATATTCAGATACCCCGGTTCTGTATGTGAGTTGACTGAGGAATGCGGCTGCCTATAGCCTTGATTACGGGTAAATGACCAGTAAAGCAAGACAAGTATTGATACGTGGTTGGCTGGTTTTGACACCTACGTGAACAACAAATACCTTCCGGGGCCATACAGGTGGCTTGACTTCTAGATACTATAAATATAGCTTCACGGTCAGGAACTAGGCATTAGACAGCAGCAGACGAAAGAGTAAACACAGAAAGCGCGGGAGCACAAGAAACTTTTACTATTACTATAAAGACATTTTTTCTACATCAAGCGAGGCAGTAATTTTTTCAAAGGCTTTGTCTCAATTTTTAACAACTTCAAAAAAATCCTTTCTACAGCAAGGCAGTACTTTTTTCAGAGACTTTGACTCGTTTGGTTGGAAGCAAAATGAGAGGTGTTGCAGTTTTTGTCGCCCTTTTGGCGTGCTCATTCCTCGAGCTTACGACGAGTAGAGAGGTTGGTCATTACAAAGGAGGATCTATAACGTGGAAAGCAGACGATGATAACCCAAATCATGTAAGTATTGAAGTCTCAGAATGGACCCCTGGGGAACCTCTTATCGGGAGCCTATGTATACATCTCTCTCTCTAGCAAAGGAAACGGCAAATTTAAGATTTGGTTTTCTTCCCGTCACCTAGGTTGAAATATTCTACCGGATGAACTTCAGGCATAGATATTCGAATGGCTACCTGCACGAGGCATGTACCACTCGAGCCATCGATGACCGAACGGAACTGAGTACTGAGGGTGCATTCCGTGTCGATGGTGTGAGAATCAGCTGGGCCAAGTACATCTGTACTGACTACGATGAGACTATGGACTGGTCTGCAGGATACTACATCATGCCTTACGTATTAGCACCGGGAGTAACACGTGTGGATATCAAGTAAGTATCGAGAATATAAAAACATTTAATGCAACATTTTCAACAAGTTTTATAATCACTTCACACACAAAAAGTTTGAAGATAATTATTTTTTTTTAAACCAAAATTGAGATCATATTTTTGCCAATTCCAGCGCACACCCGCTTCATACAAAGTGTTTCTAAAATTACTTTAAAAAAAATTGGTCTGTGAGATTTTACTTTTGTCAATTTCACAATTGTAGAAACTAGATGGCTTAAAAAGTAATAACCGTTATCCCCTCTCTCTAAACCGACAGTTTTGAGGAATGTTGTTGGCCGACAAACGTAGCGAACAACGGCAACGATCAGGGTAACGGCAGGGGCTGGAACATGGTTTCCACCATAGACATTACACCGCGCCCAGATACCGGACGACCAAACAGCCCTCCGGTATCAGGAAGTTTCCCCGTGTACAGGCTGTACAGAGGATGTAAATACACCAGATACATCAGAGGTAAGATACATAAAAAGACCCATGAGAAAGCAACTATTCAATGAATTGCACCTTGATTTGTATAACAGATAACGAAAATAAAGTCATGTCCCATCATTATGTATTTGTTCATCAAGTTTTTGATAATTTACCTTTAAAAGTTTCAGCTTCATTAGTCGTACATTTTTTTTTAACCAGTGAAAATCACAAAACAATGTTTTCAGGAGAGTCGCGTACGTTGTACATGCTAAAATATTTTTTGTGAAACTTTTTTTTTTACTAGTTTCTCAAAAACAACAGCACCCTCAGCGGGTAATCACCCTAGCAGGTATATCTTTAAACTGTATGTGAATCTGAAAACGTTTGTGTTTTATATCATACAAAAATTACCCGAACTTTTTAATTGATGTTGATGTTGTTGTTACTGTTTCCATTAGCTTGGGATGCCGATGGTGATGACATTCGTTGCCGATGGACCGACCCAGCTAGGAATGAATGCAACGCCGACGATGGGGACATTTGTGGGGAACCTTTTGTTGATTCAGGGAGACGAAAGAGCGGTGCTTTACTTGAGGTAAGCCGTGACACTTCCCTAAAGTTGAAATGTTTGCTTCACTTTTCTTAGAGGCTAAGCCCTCAAAGCAGGACATTTTTTTTGTTTTTGTTTTAACAACTAAGAAGTCTCAAGAATTCCGAAAATCTACTCCGCAGTAGTAGAATGTAAAGTTCTCAAAGAACATGATCTACACACAATCATGTTGTAACCACAAACCAAATTATACACTTAGTATTCAACTTATGCATTTTAAATTAACCATATTTTTTACTAAGAATTCGGTTTTGAATTTTATTACTTAGGACTCGTGCAAAATCACCTTCAACAAGCGCAACCCAGCCGGTACGTACGCCATGGCAGTCATGGTAGAGGACTACGCTCCATCTGATCCTACCACACCGTTGAGCAAGATCCCCGTCCAGTTTCTCATTGAAGTAGTCGACCGTGATGGCAAATGCCGTAAGCCGGAACTTCTTGGCGAGGATGGGACGTGTATCACCATTCCAACCGGTAGAGAGTATTCTATGCCCATCAAGGCTCGCAGCTCGGAACCAGGAGCATAGTGAGTACAAACAATTAATTTTACTATAGGCTTATTTGACTCTACAAAGCTCAAAAGGGTTCGGGTACTTGTTGTAACACGTCCTCAGATTTACATTAAAGTCATTGGACACTTTCGGTATAGAAAACAAATTAAAAGTTCACAGATTTACAAATAACTTACAGGGTTTACAGAAGGTAATGGTGAAAGACTTCTCTAGAAATATTATTCCATGAAATGCTTTACTTTTTGAGAAAACATTATAACAATATCAATTCTCGATATCGAGAATTACGGATTTATTTTAAACACATGTCATGACACGGCGAAACGTGCGGAAACAAGGATGTTTTTTCCCCGTTATTTTCTCCCGACTCCGATGACCGATTGAGCCTAAATTTTCACAGGTTTGTTATTTTTTGTATCAGTTGTGATACACGAAGTGTGGGCCTTTGGACAATACTGTTTACCGAAAGTGTCCAATGGCTTTAAACTTATTCTTAAATTACATTAAACTTGGTAAAACAATGTCACTGTATAAATACCATAACAGGTAAAAACTGGTAAACACATGCTAAAATATTTTTCGTTTCACTGTGACTTGTTTAACTCATTTCTCCAAAAGTGCAGCACCTCAGCAGGATAATATTTTAAGGGAAACTTTCCACCATCATTATCTCCGAACCGTGTAAATTTAATGTAAATTTGTGGACATTGTGTTTTGTGTCATACAAAAAGTACCCAAACCCTTCAACAATTGAATTCCTTAAAATCGGTTGTTAGGTATTTTGCAACTAAGCAGCCTCCCCCTTCCACAACGTTAAAACTATCACTTGCAGTTCGGGACCCGGATCACTGTGAGTACATAGCGTGTGAATTTGGCTTTCACCTTGTTACCTGAAAAAAATATTCCACGAAAACTGGAAGGTCACGAAAACAATGGACTACGACCCTGTGCTTTATTCAAAACGCTGGAGTCATGTTTACCACTTGGCTGAAGAAGAATGAAAAGGCAAAGTGATCCGAATTGTTGACCCAATAAAGAACAAACACCTCTCTCTATCTAAATGTTGACTTAATGTCTCTTTTTATTTCGATCTCGCTTTGTTCCGTGTAAGGCACTTCACTACAAGCCTCGGGCTTCACGAATAACGAAGATGCCTCTATATTTGCATATTGTCTGTTATCTTCACACTTACTACAATTGTTACTATTTAAAGGTATGGGGCCTACATATCGAATTCCCGCACTTGCATTGTTCAAGTTTGTTTTCTTCAAGAAATTTTTGAAGTAAAACTGAGTTTGAATTTAACTGAACTGTTTTTCGATTATTCAGCATAACCTCTTTTGAAACCATCAAGCCCTCTGGCGTCCATGCCAGTCCAGTCAGCAGAGTGTATGGAACTTATGATGAATTTTCAGTGACTCTTTCCTGGACACCAACCAGCGACCAGATTGGGCGTCACGTGATCTGTTACGAAGCCGAAGAGAACTATAAATACTCCAGTGACATGGCTTGCGTGTATGTCAATGTTGTTGGTACGTATTTTGAAGCACTAAGACTTTCTAAAGTATGTATGTAAGCAGTTTGTACAAAATGCAACAAAAAATTAAATACGGCAGCTGAAAAAAGTAACAAGATTTGAATGGAAATTTTAACTAAAATGTCAAAACTTTGTTGTTACAGATCCAGCTAACCTTGCTCCTCAGTTGATTGTTCTCCCGTCTGAATCAGCACCGTCCCCAGGGGCAACTCTTCGTGGAGACACCATTCAAATTACATACAACAAACAGGTAAATAAAGGCTCAAACTGTTGTCATACAGCTTATTCCAGGTGTAAAAACTTCCTGCAAACGGGTAAAACACAACGTTTTTAACAACATTGTAACAACTCAACCTAATCTGAATATGTTTTGTTTTCAACGTAGATCCGAAAGGCTTCTCGACCAACTTACGTTTCCATCTTGGACGCCAGTAACACCCCCATCTTCCGAATCGAGACTACTTCCGAACGAGTGTCCATCATTGGAGCTACCCTTACTTTCTCCCTGCCCTACGATGTTCCATTGCAACGAGGGGGTGTTTATAAAATCCGCGTAGATGAAGGAGCAGTGAGAAGCGGTATGGAGTGTGAAGCAGCGCCCTCAGCGGCAGAATGGGATTTTATTTTTGAGTCTTTCTGTGACGGAGACTACCGACCTTTGGCTGTGGTTCTGGAGGATTCGGTACCAGCTATCGGAGCGGAGTTGAAGGGGAATGTCGTTAGCGTTACGTACAACAAAAAGGTGAGAAGCTTTGAAAACTTGTATCGTAATTGACTGGATACTTTAGGTTAAAGTAGGCCTACAGTCAGCCCCCATTTTGGTACGAGAGCATGAAACCATGGACAGTGTATAAGTGTATTTTAACTGTTGATTTTTCAGATCTTAAAGCCAGCAGAGAGTAAATTTGTCACCATCTTCAACAGTGCTAACTCCCTCGTCTTTAGAGTCGACACGTCCACACCTGACGTCACCATCGACAGCAGAACCCTGAGTTTCGAACTTCCGTTGACTCTTCCACTAGAGTTTCAGGGTACATACAGGATCAGAGTGGATGAAGGTGCCGCTGTGAGTGTCAGAGACTGTGACCTAGGGTTAGCTCCAATGATTGAGTGGGATTTCGTGTTTGTGACGTTCTGTACCGAGGACGAGGAGTATGAACCCCTGACCGTCCTGCCGACAGAATCACTCCCTTCACCCGGGGAGGACTTTGCTGGACAGACCATCATGATCCGATACAACAAACAGGTAGGTAGAGATTGCAGAAACTTGTCTCATCCTAGTCATTGGAATTGTCTGACCGATGAATAACATGCAGAAGTTATTCAGTCAAGAAACTAATCATTGTATTGTTTTCTTCTTCAGATCCAACAACCAGCTGACACGGCCTACATCACACTTTATGACGAGTTCGATATCCCCTTTCTCCAAGTCGACGCGTCCACTTCAGAGGTTTCAGTAAACGGAAACACGCTGAGCTTCTCTCTTTCAACGAGTCTTCCATTTCAATTTGGGGGTGGTTATAAGATCCGTGTAGACGAAGGAGCCGTGATGAGCGCCCAAGACTGTGACTTAATAGCGCCCCCTATGGCCGAGTGGGAGTTTGGTTTTATCACTTTCTGTGACTTTGATGGGAAGTACGAGCCCCTTGATGTTCTGCCGATGGAGTCAACTCCTGCGCCTGGAGAAAGTCTCAGTGGACGAGTTGTGACAATCAGTTACAATAAAGAGGTAAGCAAATCGGTTATCAATCAAGTTTAGTTCATGTCAATGGTTGAATAACACATCATTCATTTGTTAAATGTTCAAGTTTCAGAGAACCAACATCTTTGGAAATAAGTAACGAGTCAAGGCATTCCATTCGTCTATTGTGAAACATTGTTGTGATACAAATCACAATTGGAAAGAGCTTCCTTTTTATTGATGACAGTGCCTCCTTCATGATATGTTGGTTATAATTGTTCTTCTTTAGATCAAGAAGCCGTTGCGACCAGCCTACATCTCTCTCCGTGATACCTTCGACTCTCTACTCTACCAAGTTGACGTCACCTCACCGTACGTCACCATCGTTGGTGGTAGCTCACTCAGCTTCACCTTACCGTTGACTCTACCTCTTCAGTTTGAAGACACCTATAAGATCCGTGTAGACGAGTGGGCAGTGGTCAGTGCTCAGGACTGCGACCTGTCCAGACCTGAGACGGCTGAATGGCGATTCACCTTCCTCACATTCTGCCAAGATAGCGGCGATAGCTTCGAACCACTCGTCGTCGTGCCGTTGGACTCACTGCCTCAACCCGGTGGAAACATCTCTGGGGATGTAATCAGAATTCAGTACAATAAACCGGTAAGTTTTCATAAAGTCCTCATGTTTGTAATGGGAGACTTTGGGACGCTAGGTGACAGCAGACTTGCCAGGTAAATTTCCATTGGTTACGTAGTTCTGAGCATGAGCACGTTGCCGTGAACAATGGATTTCACCTAGTAAGTCTGCCGCCACCAAGCGTCCAAAAAGTGTACCGTTCACTCCCTTTAAATTTATTAATATGCTCACCTCTGATTAATGACGTCATCATAGCCATTAACAACACAAAACAATGACCTCAAACACTTGTTTTTTTTAAAACAGGTCCAGAAGGTTACGTCACCTGCCCACGTCACGATACTGAACTCTGACGAGATAGCTATGTACAGGGTGGATACTTCGTCCGATGCCGTCACAGTCAACGGCAGTTCGCTGTCGTTTTCCATCCCGGTGGCGGCAGCAATCCTTTACGGTAGGGACTACAGAATTCAAGTTGACGTTGGTGCGGTAAAAAGCGCACAAACTTGCGATGTCAGGATCCCAACTGGTGCAGATTGGCGGTTTAGGCGTACAGGTAAGTTTGACAAGAAACTAGGATTAGCTTTAAACACTTGTTAACATCTTTGTTTGTTTCTTTGTTTGGTTGTTCCTGTTAAGGGAACTCGTCAAACTCTCACAATGTGAAACAAACGCAAAGTTGCAACAACCAAATCTCTCTCAAACAAACATTATGAATAATATGAGTTGCATAAATCTAGAAACTATGATCCAGTATAGACGACACTACTTACACTGTTCATTGTGAAATCAGTGGCTGGTTTGGGGATTCTAACCCATAACCTTGTAAGACAAGTCATACTGTCTAACCACTGGCTGACCAAATTATATTTGGCTGAACGTCACTGGCGTTAATTTTTCTACAACTAGAGTGCATACAGATTCTGAATACTTTTGTTCCTGAGGAATTTTTAAGTTATCTTAATATTTCTCCCCAAAACAGGTCGTCTGCTGCCAGCAAATATAAATGAGATGACAAAGTTTCAACCAACGGCAAACGCGGACTGCAGGGAGAATTTCATGCAGACCTTCGTGTCGAAACGTCTGGTGGGTGACATTGACCCCAAAGCAATGTACCTCAACGACCGTAACTGCACTGGGCGCGACTTCAACAGGACTCACTACGTCATCGGGACGTCATATGACGCTTGCAAGACGACAACGAGGGTAAGCATCTTAACAATTAAGTACAATGCAGTTAGTTCATATGCAGTTGTTTGTAAGACTTTTAAGTCAATACAACAATGTCTGCATTTGACAATACTGAATTTCCGTGGAATATAAGGCGAGAAAAGTTCTCAAAATAGCATAATCTACCTAGCAAGTACTATACACTTAGTGTTACCGCACACTAAATATACATTGATATTTCACCATGCAATGCCTTAAATCCCAGATAGGATCTAAAAAGTTTTATTTTTTTCCCTTACAGGCTTCAGAAAAAGGAAACTTTCTGGCGTTTGAGAACGTGGTGTACATCCCACCCAAGCCTTACACACCAGGCAGCGAGATCACACGAAATCACTTCATTGAAATCCACCTGACCTGTCACGTGGATGCTTCAAAGGTCAGCTACTTGTCCTTTGACCCCAACGTCACCACCATCGTCTACTACGAGAAAGGCTATGGCAACTTCAATTTCTCACTAAGGATGTACGAAGACGAGAGCTACTCAAGGGCTTACAACATGAAGGAGTTCCCCGTTGGAGTTCAGTTGAAACAACGCATGCACTTCGAGGGGCGTGCCACCTGTGACGGCAACTGTGACCTCATGATTGACAGCTGCTGGGCCACACCCACCACCAATCCATTTGACGCTACCAGGTTCGAGTTTATTGCCAATGGGTAAGTCAAGTCCATTTTGTGAACTAGATTCACATTGGATCCATCTTTTCGAAATCTGATTTTTTTCCCCCGAAATAATTGTCAAAGAGAATGTAACTGTTTCTCACTTGTGAATTACTGCATTATCTCCATATTATCGGGATGTAAACGTGCAGATGACTGAAAAGCAATTATTACTTAAAGTGGGCCCCTGATGATGTTACCCCTACTGGTGAATCTATTGTAACTATTTTGTTCTCTATTTGTGTTTACCCCAGATGTCCAATTGATGACACAGTGCGACTCTTGACTCCACCTTCAAGAAAAACGGAGCGATTCGTCATCGACTCATTTGCCTTCTTAGGAGATAACATCCATGGATTGGTAAGTCTAGAAACTACAACTTTAACAACTGACAACTTAAGAAAAGTTCTTATGTCGATTTATTTAAATGAGCTAATCTCAATAGTTTATCATTTTAAGTGAACCGCTTACAATTATCTCAGCACACTGCAAATTTTGTACAAAGTTAAAAGGTTAAAAGAAACATGTTTAAATTAAGGTAAACAACGACTTTCACAATCAGAACGAAACAATGCGATTTCACTTTATATATGACTTAAAAGATTCATAGCTACTGACGGAATACTGGCTGCACTAATGTTTGATGAAAGATGGTTCCATGGTGAGCAACAACAGAGAATGCTCGAATACTACAAGATTTATATAGTCATGATTATAATTCAAAGGTTGTAGTTCCAGTCAAATCTCACTGCACTGCCATCTCATGGTGCTAATTAAATGAGTTTATACTTAAAAATGTGTAGGTGTACGTGCACTGTGACATGAGAATATGTGACGTCAGCGACCCCAACTCCAAGTGCACTGTGGGATGCAGCCCAAGAGACCGCTCCCCTCAGGTACATGACGTCATTCCCCCATTCAGCCGCAGACCAACCAGCAGAGGTGACGTTCCAGAGTCTGTAGCTAGACCTGACGTCGATCACCCTTACATCCATAGACCAATCAGAGGCAGAGGCGACGTTCCAGAAACGAGATGGAGACGTGACGTCAGTCAAGCTGGATCCTCTTCAGGTGCTTACCCAAGCACCGGAGGCCAGCTTAGATTTACAAATGACCAAGGTACAATAGTTGTTTTGTACAAATTATTATAACAAACTAAAGACAATTTCCAGATCTCTGGAGGGCGCCCTTTCTCATAATTGACTTTGAAATTTCACTTTCCCCACATTCAAATCTTCATAAGATCGTATAAAAGTAACAAATTCGAGGAAACTCCATGTTTCGGCCATTCATTGGCTTGACAAACCGATTGGCTGCAATGTTGACACTCTCAGAGCCGGTCCAAAAAAAGTGTTAAAACTTCAGTAAACGGCTTCACTCTCTTCAAAGCCACTCTCTGATTAAAATTCAGCTTTCATCTTCATTATTCTTTTATTTAAGAGCTCAGATATATGAAGCACCTATGAAGCACCTATATGAAGCACCTTAACAAAACAAATTGAATTCTTTTGACTTTCAGATGTCCGGCCACAGCCAGCTAGAAGCCTCATGTCAGCCAATGCAGACGCCATAGAAATCGTCATGTTAGGAGCCATCATTCTTCTCTTGCTTATTCTGGTCGTCATGCAATGTAGGCGGGTAGGATCGACGGCTGGAGGAAAGGCAGCTATTGCTGATGTTTAGTAACAAGCTGAAGTAGACCCAATTGAACTGTTGTATTGTTTGAATTGATGTATATTTTTATACTGGGAAGGACATAGAAAAAGAAGTACTATCGTCGTTATATTTGACAAAAACTTGATTTTTAGAACCGTTTACAGATCTTGTTGTCTTTCAAATAGCGATTATACCCTTTGAATTTTGTCCCACTGTGCAATAGGTAAGAATATGAAAAATATGCTTACATTTTTAGATATCTAAAAATCATAGATCAATTGGTTTACGATATTTATTGCTTAAATAATGTGTTCATGTATTTCAAATTCGTTTCCATCTATTCAGACGTTTTTTGATAATTTGCTAAATGTTTGGGGTATACCAATGATTCAGGTATCGGGATTGATGTATAATAGTTTAGGTACCAGCGGTTGATGGTACACATGATTCTGTACAATAGGTCTCAGTGGTTGATGTCCAACAAGTGCACGTAACAGAGATACTGGGCACAATTTCATAAAACTGTTATTCAACCCGAAAATACTGTTTGGCAAAGTTGCAATCATGTAAACTTTATGGAACTTTGACTCCTAACCGGTTTCTGCTAGTTAAGCATGATTTGTCGGTGCTTAGCAAGTTTGTATGCTTACTACAGGATTTATAAAATTGGGCCCAGCCGTCGATTTCACAAAACTTAGGATTAATCTTAGGACTTAGGACGAGTCCCAACCCTGCACTGTAGCATGCAGACCTTAAGATTAATCCTAAGTTAAGACGAGTTACTCGTCCTAACTCGAGATAAGACGAGTCCTAACTCTTTGTGAAATCGACGGCTGGTTCATGTATCTATGATTGAGATAGAATAACTCAGATACTGCCGATTTAGAAGCCTGCACGATGGTCTAGATACAAATGGTTCGGTACTAATTTTGCAGGTACAAATGGTTCAGGTATATCAACGGTTGTTGTAGGTACCATTTGTGCAGGTGTCTGTGGTTGAGATAAAATTGTTCAGATACAGCTGATTCAAAACCTGCCCGATGGTTTAGATACAAATAGCTCGATACTAATTTTCCATGTACCAATGGTTCAGGTACTAAAAGTACAGATACCGATGTCTCAGGATCTTTTATTGATAAAGGTATCATTGGAGTTCAGATACCACTGGTTTAGTACCTGTCCGATCGTTAACGTACAAATGGTTAGGTACTGATAGTACAAGTACCAATTGTTCAGGTACCAACGGTTAGGTACTAGAGTACTGACACCAATGGCTCAGGTCCCGACTTTCATGAACAATTGTTATGTACAAAATTGTACTTTGTATGATTTGACGGTTAAAATTGCTTGATTTGAATAATTTTGTTCTTTCCATGCTATTTATTTCCTTTGTCAAAACGAAAAGGTGCTGCATATTTATTCAAAGTAAAATATGAATTCAGTATTTGTTTTTGAAGATATGTGTATAAAATTCGTCAGTGTAAGTATTTTTAATAGTTCATATTCAATTAGTTTTAAATAGGTCTGTTAGTGGTGGATGTTATACGTGGTATTATTATATTTCATAATTACTACAATTGGTGATGCCAATCAATGCAATATTAGTGATATTAATGTGATTTACCTCTTCGGTTTAGTTCATAATTGCATGTATTCCATTATTATTAAATCATTGTATGCATGTTGCAAAAGATATTCCGCTATTTGTATGTTTCTAATAAAACAAAAACTTTTGAAAAAACAACAGTACTAATTGTTAAAAGTTTATTCGGCTAGAAAAATATCATCTCCTGAAATCACGGATCGAAGTGCCTGTATTGATGGAGATTCCGTGCCCCCCCCCCCCTTTGGAGATTCAAGTGTGCCCCCCCCCCTTACGCCAAATTGTGAAAGTTGAAGCGGTGGTCGGCCGACCATCGTTTTAAAGGCACAGGGGTGGATTTCACAAAGGTAGTCCTAACTTAGGACTAGTCCTAGGCAATGCTAAGAGATAGGACTGGTCCTAAGTTAGGACCAGTAACTCATCCTAACTTAGGACTGGTCCTATCTCTTAGCATTGCCTAGGACTAGTCCTAAGTTAGGACTACCTTTGTGAAATCCACCCCAGGACACCTACCAATGGTAATTGTCAAAGAAGGCCAGTGTTCTCACTTGGATTATTGCGTACATCTACGTTATATAGGATCAAAACATTCGGACGGTTCAAAAACCAAAGGTAGATGTGGCCTTTATACCTACACATTTTAAAATTCCGAACGTGAACTCATCAAAGTTTGCTCATTTTCAACATCAATATTTATGATCAATCACAACACAAGCAGTCATTGAACCGAAACTCTAAAACACAAGAAGTTATGTTTTAATTGGTTTATTTGTTGTCTTTGCGGGCAGACATGTTGTGCGCTAAGGGGGTGGTTAATCAAACCAAGCCCAATGACCGCATTGAATTTGACCTAGTCTGGGTGTGACATCCTTTATTGGTGTTAATTTCACAGCGGAACATGTATAAATACCGCAGAGAGTTACAAGGCAATCATGGTGATGACATCCTTGACCGAATGATGGACAACTGTTTGGCAAACAGGGGGTGGAGGTTGATGACTCCCAGTACAAGGTTGACAGTCTGTGCGGTCAGATATATAAAGCACCGTACACCTTTTCCTTTTGCACAGAAGGATCCCCCCGAAAAAAACTCCAAACCCCACTAAAGAATTCCTAAGATTCCAAGCACACAATGAATACAAAACAGGGGGTACATCATTATATCCAGCACCGAAGTGAAAGAGGTGTTTATTGAATATAAAAGAAATTACTCCCTCTACGATTTAATTAATTAGTTTATTTATATCATTTTTTTTTAACTATACGTTTCTTGACAAAGGTGTTATTGTAAGTATGGGGAGAGAGTGTGAGAAAATGATCACTTGTTGCAAGAATGTGATGTGTTTTGCCTCGACAAGGGTTAATTAGAAATGACACGTCGCCAGTGGTCATCACTTCCGGTATAAACTTTCATACAAAATAATATCTATATATATTGGTTTGCGGTAACACCATGTGTGTATATCTACTTGCCAGGTAGAGTTGTTCTTAGGGAACTGTCTTGCTTTATTCTACTGCCGTAAAATAATATCTGTTTTCTGTTATTATAAAATGGTCTCAAGAAAGTTGAGGGATGGAGGACAGAATCCCGGGAAGAGGGGTTGATTCTCCTGCCACACGGACCGTTCCAAAGATGGCATAACGTTTTGAGTGTAGTTTTAGCTAAAGACACCAGATTCTTCTAATTCTCTGATAAGAAGACTTGGTCTATGACGAACGTATAAAAGCCAAGTTCAATTGAAACCTAGATATTCAACTCCAGTGGGTTTCTGGAGTGAAGCAATGGACTAGTAATTGCGAAGTTGGCGTGGCTTTGTTAATTTGGGATCATGTATAAGTATAACAACCACAAAAATGTGGACAGTGTAGAGTCTCTGTCCTTACTCTATGATATTACGTAATGAACCACCTGGGCGTGACGATGGCTGGTTGGCCATAATGGAGGAAGAAATTCCTTCCTTCATGGTCTCCCATGGCTATACACTAGCCCTGGTAGCATGGCTTATGTAAACTGAGGAGTCGAACCAGGGCTAGCCATATTCACCAGCCACGCGGCAGTGTTTCTGACAGAACCGGGCAAGAACCATTATTTGTCCTCATTTCGGAGTGCAATGCGTTGGGATTCAACTTTGAAATGTACACATCAGGTAAGACGGTACATCACTGTATTATTCGTTTATTTGGGGAGTCAATATGCTATACCCATGGAGGAATGCTATACCTAACTCCATGATTATACCATAGAAGTGTACTGTGCAAGATTCGATCTAGTCTTGATTGGAGGCGTACATTTTGTCACAGACAACACGAATTACTGGAGAAGAGATATCTGTATCATATTGTCGCCTGTCTCTCCTAGCCAGTCGATGTTGCGCCCTCTACACTCTAAATGAGGGGGGGGGGGGGAATTTGAGAGTTAATCCAAAGGATTAGCACCAAATCTATTTTTAAACTTTTAAATTAAATCTTTTATATTAGAATGTTAATCATGTGTAGAAATTATTTTAAATGGATTTGTACCCTAATTACAACCCATTGGATTGACTTTTTATGCGCCAACCATACCACAAAGTTGACTCCCAAAGGTTTGCGAACACAGCACTTTAATGTTCACCGCATGTAGCGTTGGTGCAAGGGGCTAAAATACGCATTATTTTGTTTCATATTTCTTACTTTTTTTTGCCTTTGTCTGGTTTACTTCTTTCTTCATCTTCTTGTATTCGTTGCTTCTTTGTAATTGAGTTGGGTTCGTTTTGGTCTAATACATAACAATAAAACAATACATCTCTGAACAGATAATCGATAACTGCAATTTATATTGATCACTTTAACGCATTTAATACGCTGTTTATTAAGTAAACTTGCACATACGGTCAACACAAACCATTCTTTAAGAAACGGTAAAAAAGTACATTTCAAAATCGTAATAATTAGAAGCATATTATTAATCATTGACTATTACCTAAACGACTAATTTAAACTACCCGTTCTTGAAAGTATTGTGTTCAAGCATGTTTAGAAGCTTCAGCTTAATGCGGTAAATATTGAAACGAAGTTAAAATTTCAATTTATTATTCATAACGATTTAAACTACTAAAATAAGGTAATGACAACAATAATTGCACATAATGTGTTTTTATGAATATAACGTACAGTGTGAAGCTCAATAAGTGGTAAAGTGAGAAGAAATTTAAATTTCAACTTAATATTATTTAATAAACTTGCACTCACGGTCAACACAAACTATTCTTGAAGAAATGGTTGAAAAGTATTTTTAACCATTTCAAAATCGTAATAATTACTTCGGTAGCATATTCTTCATTAGCAGCCATTAAAACAAGCCGTTCTTAAACGTGTTTCATTAACGCATGTTATTTAAAAAAGCTTAAGGCATTCTCTTATTTCAAAAAGTAAACGTTAATAAAAGTTAACTCAAACGTGTATAGTTGCACATAATGTGTTATATGATTTTGAGTATATTTAACTACAATTTGAACCTTTTAAAAGCATTATATACACTTTCAAAAGTAGATAAGGAAGTTTGAATGGTAAAAATTAATGAAATTTAAAATTCAATTTAATATTCATAACAATTTACACTCAATTCAAATTAACATTGTTGACAAATAATTGCACGATGTTTTATGCTAATTTTAAAAATTTAACTACCCTTTGGAAAACAATAAAGATTGCATCATAAGTAAATATAAATATCAAACAATGTGAATACTGCTTTAAAGGTAAATTGCGTTTAAAATTACGGATTTTAACATCGTTTGTTATAAATTGCAGCTTAGTATGATAGTACAGTAGTATGAATATTTATTATAGTTTTAACTATAATAATTGTTGATATAATATGTTAATTTTGCATCGGGGAGAAAGAATATTTTTGTTTTATCCTCACACCGCTGTGTATTTAGCACTGCATACTAAGTACAGGGTTTACAGTAATTAATACACATTGGTGTACGGGTAAAACAAACAATATATTATATTGTCTGTACTGTTATTAAAAAAGGGTTATAAAATTAGTATTATTGGTTTATTAAACACATTGAATCATCGCAGCCAAAGGCTGAGTTGGGTTTAAAATACAGAGATTTATAATTACAAAATATTGTTTAAGTTTGGCAGTGCAATAAGTACTTATTGTAATTTTAAATAATTAAAAACTCACACATTTGATACCAACATTCATTATAATTCAGAAGGCAGTGTAGTTAATATGAATCATACCCCTTTGGAATTACACATTCAAATTACATTGCACCAACATAAATAAAATTGCTGGATATTCATTATATTGACATAATTGGCCTGCTTACAACTTGTTATCAAACAATTGTAAAAAATGAAATCTTAACTCGTTATGATTTTTAAATCATTTAACTGCAGGATCAAAATACTCAAACATTTTCGTTTCAAACGCCATTTACAAATTCTTTGACCTCTTTTCCAGAATATGTGCGGCCACATTGCATGACGACCAGCATAACCAACAGGAGCATGATGATTCCTAACATGGTGACCTCTATAACGTCTGCATCCACGTCTATCGGGCTTCCTCTACCATGTACATGGACAGCTGAAAAGTCAAAGGGACAAAAAGAGTTTTCGTCAAATAGGTAAGTTATTCGTGCTTGCCCGTGTCTGGTTGGGAAACGCTTGGTTTTTTTTTTATCATAAAAAACACACTCTAACAACATTTCGGATCAGAATTAACCCAGGAAGTCGTGTCAAAATTTCCAGAAGTTAGGTCAAAATAACAGTAATTTAATAATATGTCAAAATCACCATGAATCTGTGTAAAAATGACCCGGAATCTATGCAGAATGACAAGAAATCTGTGTTAAAATAACTAGGAATCTGTCTCAAAATAACCAGGAACCTGTGTTAAAATATCAAGAAATCTGTGTCAAAATATCCTACTTGCAGTAAACTATGTTCTTTTGAGAACTTGTCTTGAGGCTGTATATTTTACTACCGCGGAGTAGATTTTCGGAATTTGGGAGACTTCTCATTTTGTAGCCTATTATCTAGAAATGAGAAATTACAATCCTTACCGGTTTGGTCATTCACCATTCGAAGCAGTCCTCCGGTACTTGGATAAGCATCTGAAGAGGATCCAACTTGGCTGACGTCACGTTTGCGCACCAGTCTAGATCTGGTCCCGCTGAGCGGGGTGTCCCCTCTGATTGGTCTATTTGGTGGGATGACGTCATCTGGAGAAGGCGTTTGGCTGCCTGCGTCGCATCCCATCGCACACTTTGAGTTGGGGTCACTGGCGTCACAGATTCTCATGTCACAGTGCACGTAAACCTAGGATACCAAAAGTTGTAAATTTGTTACTTACAGTTCAATCTAAAGCTTTGCAAGCTGATCACATTTTTGTTTAAATTAGCAGGATCATTTTTAACTGTTTAATCAAGAGAGAAGGTAAATAGGTTTTGTTTTCAAATGTTGTTGATATCCCAAGATCTCTCATAAGTTAACCCACTAAATAATATCAGTAGCATCAAATGTTATAGCATAACAAGGGGCCTCATAAAAACAAATGTAAAAACTAACAAGATCGTTGTGTTGTATGCTGAATTCTGAACAATATTTTTTTTACTTAATAATAATAATACAAAGACTTACCAATCCATGGATGTTGTCGCCTAAGAAGGCAAATGAGTCGATGGCAAACCGCTCCTTTCTCCTGGAAGGTGGTGTCAAGAGTCTAACTGTGTCATCAATGGGACACCTGGTTGGAACAAAATAGAGGACAAAATACTTACAATAGATTCACCAGTAATAAAATTACATTATAACGATTGATATAAAGTCGTATTTCGAAAAGATGGATCCAGTATAAAAATCACAAAAGGTTCCTTTACTTACCCATTGGTAATAAACGGGAACCTGATAGCGTCAAATGGATTGGTGGTGGGTGTGGCCCAGCAGCTGTCAATCATGAGGTCACAGTTGCCGTCACAGGTGACACGCCCCTCGAAGTGCATGCGTTGTTTCAACTGAACTCCAACGGGGAACTCCTTCAAGTTGTAAGCCTTTGAATAGCTCTCGTCTTCGTACATCCTTAGGGAGAAATTGAAGTTGCCATAGCCTTTCTCGTAGTAGACGATGGTGGTGACGTTGGGGTCAAAGGACAAGTAGCCCACTTTGTCAGCAGCGACTCGGCAGGACAGGTGGATCTCTATGAAGTGATTTCGTGTAATCTCGCTGCCTGGTGTGTAAGGCTTGGGTGGGATGTACACAACGTTTTCAAAATCCAGGAAACCTCCACTCCTTGTAGCCTGTCAAAAATCGAAAAATATACATTTCAAATTAAGCTGCCACATAAAAAAAGTTGTTTTCATCAACAAATCATGTTTTATACTAAGAGAGGTTTGCGGTTACACCAAGCGAATATATCTATTTTGAATAGTGTTGATTCCCAGTTAACGAGTAAACTTTTCGATCATGTTTTTCCTAAATAAGGACTTTGTAAAACATCAAGAAATATCGGCAAATTGCTTACCTCAGATGTTGTCTTGCAAGCGTCATATGACGTCCCGATGACGTAGTGAGTCTTGTTGAAGTCGCGTCCTGTGCAACTTCGATCGTTCAGGTACATGGTTGTTGGATCAATGTCGCCTACCAGACGTTTCGACACGAAGGTCTGCATGAAGTTCTCCCTGCAATCTGCGTTACCAGTTGGTGTCACTTTGTCAAGATCTTTGTCATCTAGATTTCCTGGCAATCGGCGACCTTTATAAATAAAACCACAAGAAATCAAAGTTAGGTTTGAAGCCATCTATAGATAAGTTATACTTTTTGAAACCTGGGTCCAATTTCATTGAGCTGCTTAATTGCAAAAACATAGCTAAGCACAACACAAATGTGTTTACACAAGAAAAAAATTACCAGCCAAACTACCATGTCACATAAACGGTTGTGAGTGGGTATCCTGCTCATTTTTGCTTAGCACAAAATTGTTAAGCAATAATTGAAATTTTACCCATTTGCTCTTTTTTTTATTTTCGAATGCCTTTGCCGACTGCCAAAACTGTTTGAAGTTATAAGTCGTTCTTCTGAACGTCCCAATTAAATATGAAATACAACATTTCAAAAAACTTACCGGTCCACTTGAAGCCCCATTCTTCTCCGGCAGGTTGCGCCAAATCGCACTCCTGTGCGCTTTTAACCGCACCCTCGTCAACTCGAATTCTGTAGTCAGCTCCGTAAAATATAGCCGCAGCGACAGGTAGAGAAAACAACATAGAACTGCCGTCGACTGTGACGTCAGGGGATGAGGTGTCTACCCGGTATAAATCTGTCTCGTCAGAGTTCACGATTGTGACGTAGGCAGATGACGTAGCCTTCTGGATCTGTATTTTTGAACAAAAATAGGATGTTTTTAAGACTGTAGTTTTTACTTTGTTCACACAGAAAATGGAATATGGTATTTGAGGCATTGCATGGTGAGGTATCAATATTGGTTTGCGGTAAAACGATCAAGGTATAACATGTTCTTTTGAGATATTGTCTTGCTTTTATATTCTACTACCGCGAGCACATTTTCGGAATTCAGGAGACTTCACATTTCTGTATATCATCCTCAGGAGAAGGAAGCCTAACAATGGTTCATCATGATCATATCATATTGATGAACTACTTACCGGTTTGCTGTACTGAATTCTGATTTCATGCCCAGAGATGTTTCCACCGGGTTGGGGAAGTGAGTCCAACGGCACGACGACAAGTGGTTCGAAACCATCGCCGCCATCTTGGCAGAATGTTAGGAAGGTGAATCGCCATTCAGCCGTCTCAGGTCTGGACAGGTCGCAATCCTGAGCACTGACCACTGCCCACTCGTCTACACGGATCTTATAGGTGTCTTCAAACTGAAGAGGTAGAGTCAACGGTAAGGTGAAGCTGAGTGAGCTACCACCAACGATGGTGACGTACGGTGAGGTGACGTCAACTTGGTAGAGTAGAGAGTCAAAGGTATCACGGACAGAGATGTAGGCTGGTCTCATTGGCTTCTTGATCTAAAGAAGAACAATTAGTATCAAAATATCGTTAAAAAGGCACTGTGATCAATGAGGAAGCTATTTTCCCATTGTGATTTGCATCCCAAAACATTTTCACAATAAATGGACGAATGGAATGCCTGACTTGTAACTTAATTCATAAGAAGTGTGCTATATGCAAAGTTATAATTTAACTTTTGTTTATTTAACTGTTGACATAACGAACTAAATTGATAACCGATTTGCTTACCTCTTTATTGTAACTAATTGTCACAACTCGTCCAGTTAGACTCTCTCCGGGCGCAGGTGTTGACTCCATCGGCAGAACATCAAGGGGCTCAAACTCCCCATCAAAGTCACAGAAAGTGATAAAACCAAACTCCCACTCGGCCATAGGGGGCGCTACTAAGTCACAGTCTTGGGCACTCATCACGGCTCCTTCGTCAACTCGGATCTTATAACCACCCCCAAATTGAAATGGAAGACTCGTTGAAAGGGAAAAGCTCAGCGTGTTTCCGCTCACTGAAACTTCTGGAGTAGACGCGTCTACTTGGAGAAAGGGGATATCGAACTCGTCATAAAGTGTGATGTAGGCAGTGTCAGCTGGTTGTTGGATCTGAAGAAGAAAACAATACAATGATAAGTCTTTTGACTGAATAATTCCAGCATTTTATTTATGGTCCAAACAGTTCCACTGATTAGGATGAAGCAAGTTTCTTTAATCTCTACATACCTGTTTGTTGTATCGGATCATGATGGTCTGTCCAGCAAAGTCCTCCCCGGGTGAAGGGAGTGATTCTGTCGGCAGGACTGTCAGTGGTTCATACTCCTCATCCTCGGTACAGAACGTCACAAACACGAAATCCCACTCAACCATTGGAGCTAACCCTTGGTCACAGTCTCTGACACTCACAGCGGCACCTTCATCTACCCTCATCCTGTATGTACCCTGAAACTCTAGTGGAAGAGTCAGAGGAAGTTCGAAACTCAGGGTTCTGCTGTCGATGGTGACGTCAGGTGTAGACGTGTCGACTCTAAAGACGGGGGAGTTAGCGCTGTTGAAGATGGTGACAAATGCACTGTCTGCTGGTTTTTGGATCTGAAAATCAACAGTAATAACATAATTATACACACTGACCATGGTTTCACGCTCTCATACCAAACTGGTTTCTGATTGTATTGCTTACAGTATCCAATCGACTACGTAAGCAGTTTTCAAAGCTTCTTACCTTTTTGTTGTACGTCACGCTGACGACATTGCCCTTCATCTCCGCTCCGATAGCTGGAACTGAATCCTCTAGAACCACAGCCAAAGGTCGGTAGTCTCCGTCACAGAAAGACTCAAAAATGAAATCCCATTCTGCCGCGGAGGGCGCTGCTTCGCAATCTCCAGCGCTTCTCACTGCTCCCTCATCTACACGGATTGTATACATATCCCCTCGTTGCAATGGAACATCGTGAGGCAAGTTGAAAGACAGTGTCGTTCCACTTACGAGGACTCCATCGGAGGAAGAAGCGATTTGGAATACGGGGGTGTTGCTGGCGTCCATGATGGAGATTAAAACTGATTGGGATGACTTATGGATCTGTCGTTGCGAATAAAAACAACATTCGTTTATGTCAAAGCTCGAAGAAGTCATAAATATGTTATCTTATATATTGATTTAAAATGCAATACGCCTTCCACAAAACTTAAAGACATCCACCCAGACTGGCTCAGTGGTGTCTGCCTTTGCATTTCACCTCTGTGTACCCCGTTTCGAGCCAGGACTCGGGCCTCGCATGTTGATATTTGTTTTTCAGTCCCTAACTGACTGCGTAGGTTTTCCTCCCACGTCTAAAACTGAAATTTCATCATTGTCTTCTCTAAGTAAAAGTTGGTGTGATGTTTCTACAAGGATGCTTTGCCGACTATATGATTTAAATTGTGGATAAAAAGCACCAACAGTTTTGACAAAGCTGGAAGTAGTCATGTGGTAGTGGTAGTTTGGTTGAAACGGAATACAATTTAAACAAAACGAGAATAAGAAGAGAAACCTACCTGTCCTGTGTAGGTAACTTGAATTGAATCGCCTCGAAGTGTTGCCCCTGGGGACGGGGATGACTCTGATGGCAGAACAGCCAACTGAGGAGTATAGTTGGAGGCATCTGCAACAAAATTGATGTCAATGTTTAACATTTCATTAATCGTTTCCCTTTAGTAAACATGTTATATTGGTGTGTTTTATATATTAGTATCTTCACTTTGTGTGTTCCAACATACGAATAAAATTTCCTGTAGGTTTTGGCTCAATTGGTCATCAAAGTTCCAAGAAAATATTGAAAGAAAAATACAGTGCTTGAAGCCTTTCTCAGATTCAGCGTTAGAAAAATGTTCTCTTTCTCTAAAAATGCATTACTAAGGTGTGTCGTTTCTAACAAAGTTGTATAAATCAACAGCCCCGGTGCAGGCTCTATTGTGGAGTAATTACCAAAAGTAAACACTGCGTTTTAGTTGTCTGCGCTTTTTTTTTTTTTTTTTTTTTTTTTACTTCAAAGTAGCTCAATTTAATGAAACACAGAATGGATAAATATTGTGTGCATTTTTTATATTAAAATTGCTGGGTGTTTATTTTCTTCTTCGCAAATTGAAGACAATTTTATGGAACTTACCCACAACATTGACATAGAAGCAAGCCATATCACTGGAATATTTATAGCCCTCCTCTGCTTCGTAACAGATCACGTGACGACCGATCTGGTCGCTGGTTGGTGTCCAGGAAAGAGTCACTGAATATTCATCATCGGTTCCCTCCACTTTTCTGATTGGCGAGGCATGGACGCCAGAGGGCTTGATGGTTTCGAAAGAGGTTATGCTGGAAAAACAACCGGACAAGATCAACAGGTAAGTGATCGTTTTAAGTTTGCATGCTAAGGGATTGCTTTTGGGATACGTCTTTGTCCAAAAGACCCAACCGATTTTAAATAAACTGTCAAAGCTTTGTAGAGTCTAGTCTTGAAATTTTAAGTCGGTAATGTTATTGCGGTCTTATTCGACCATGTCTCGCGCTACCTACGATCGGTGCATGAACGTATACTCGCACTGTGACTGTTACATAAACGGTATGATGTGTATTTTGGAGATGCATGACGCTTGTAATAGGCAGCGCTGGTAGACAAATATACACTGACTTACGACTTGTCATCAAGTCTATGTAGAGTCAAATAAGTCTAAATTAAAGTCAGGTTTTTACTCACAATGCTCCTGGTTCCGAACTGCGAGCCTTGATGGGCGTAGAATACTCTCTACCGGTTGGGATGGTGATGCACGTCCCATCCTCGCCAAGAAGTTCCGGCTTACGGCATTTGCCATCACGGTCGACTACTTCAATGAGAAACTGGACGGGGATCTTGCTCAACGGTGTGGTAGGATCAGATGGAGCGTAGTCCTCTACCATGACTGCCACGGCATACGTACCGGCCGGGTTGCGCTTGTTGAATGTGATTTTGCATGTGTCCTGAAAATACACATGAAGACAAGTTTATGGTTTAAGTTTTGAGAATTCTGCTCGTTGAAATTATCCAGATAGCTTACTAATGGTTCTTTTACCATTAGTTTTTGTTCTGTATGGGGGATGTTGGGAAGAGGATCTGCTGAGGAACCTTATTTGAGGATATGTGTGTGTAACCAGTTAGGAAATGTAATGAGGGGAAAGACCTTTATACCATTGAAAGTGAGGAGCAGGACTTTGTAGTGAATATGTACATTGAAAGAATATGGTGTCAGAAGTGGGATACTTAAGATTTAATTGTGAGTCATGAACATGTCTGTATGTGTGGTTACTAAGGTAGCCATCTTTAACATGGTTAATCTCTACCGAGAGAGGGGGCTATTAAAATTCAATGTTATATCAATACAAGGATCATAAAAGTAAACAAGGGTAAGAAAGTGGTAGTTATACCTCTTCGAGTAAAGCACCGCTCTTCCTACGTTTTGAGTCAACAAACAGTTCCCCACAGACGTCCCCATCATCGGCGTTGCATTCGTTCCTTGCGGCGTCGGTCCATCTGCAGCGAAGGTCATCGCCATCGGCATCCCAAGCTAAAAATGATGAATACATAAAACTAGTAATTATAATAATTGAGTGGATTTATATTGCGCTCCCTCCAGCACCGGACGTGGCTCTCTTGTTTCTGTTAGCAGAGTATGGGTTCGAATTCACTTGTGTCCTCGAGCAAGATATGTTTTAAGAATTGCTGTTTTCTTTGGATGGGACATTAAACTGTAGTTTTTTGTTTTGTACTGGGATTTGCTGTGCACTTAAAAGAACCCAGAACACTTTTCGTGGATTGTTAGTTGGTGTTTGTGGTTCACATATCAAGCACTCTTGTTTCGTGCATATTTCCTCAGGTGTGTGAGCTTCAAAGTTTAGTATACTTTGAGGCATCGTTGTTGGTTTCATTACCATGAACTAAATAAAGATAAAAAAGAAGCGCTCGTCTTTTCATGAGATGGTTTAAACTTCTTTGAAAATATGAGATTTGAGGCATTGCATTGTGAGGTATCATATATTGACGCCATGTGTGAAAATATTGGTGACCGAATTTGTGTCTGACAACAAAAGTTGTAAAGGGAATCACACCCGTTCTTACCTTTAATGTAGCGGGAGTATTTACATCCCCTGTACATTCTGTACACGGGGAAACTTCCTGATACTGGAGGGCTGTTTGGTCGTCCGGTATCTGGGCGCGATGTTATATCTATGGTGGAAACCATGTTCCAGCCCCTGCCGTTACCCTGATCGTTGCCGTTGTTCGCTACGTTAGTCGGCCAGCAACATTCCTGAAAACTGCGGGTGAGAGTGTAAAAGACACATAATGAATGGTTGGTCTCCATCTTTTATACCGTTGGTTTGAAATAATTTATACTGTGTAAAATTGTTACACAGACACTCATCTTTTTTTTAATGCATATACATTAGCTAATGAATATTGATGACCTGTAAACCAAAGTACTCATTTAGTACTTAGTAAACCAAAGTACTCATTGAATCCTTTAAAATTGACAGTGTCGTTCTGACAGAGATGATAATAATACATTTATTTCAATGTTTCCGTCATTTAATACACTAGTAAGTCGTGAAAATTGAGGTACTTGATAAAACACATAGAACCAGAAAAGTGGGTATCATACTAACAATTTACACGGGGCTAAAAACAGGACAACATTTAGGAGTTGGCTGAAAGCCCACTTGTTTCAGGAGGCCTACCATTATTGACTGTTTCTTCCGTGCCTCAGCGCCTTTGTGCAAACCTTTGATTTAGGCGCTATATACATCGTTTGATTGATTGATTGATTGATTGATTGATTAATTGATTGATTTTGTGATTGAAACAAGAGCAAGATGAGCAAGTTGTTTGAAAAATGGCAAAAGAAGTTCTTACTTGAATTCAGCCATAGTTTGCCCCGGTGCCATGTTGTAAGATAAGAGATAGTAGCCTGCCGACCAGTCCATAGTCTCATCGTAGTCAGTGCAGATGTACTTGGCCCAGCTGATTCTCTCATCATCGACACGGAATGAACCCTCTGTGCTCAGTTCCGTTCGTTCTTCGATGGCCTCATTGGTGCATGCCTCGTGCAGGTAACCATTCGAGTACTCGTGTCTGAAGTTCATGCGGACGAAAATTTGGATCTGGAAAAACAATTGGTATATTTCATGTTGAGTCTTGCGTCCGGAAATCTACAATTGCATATGTTTGAATTACAATGTGTTAAGCTTCTCAAATCGAATAAGGTGCGATAAACATATCAGATTGTGGCGGGAAATAATTGTTTGAAGATGAAACACTCGACTGATGAAAGGTTCAATAAATAGTGCTCTTAAGAGGTTCCTCAGGGGTCCATGCTGAGACTTTAATACTTACATGATTTGGATTATCATCGTCTGCTTTCCACGTTATAGATCCTCCTTTGTAATGGCCAACTTCTCTACCCGTCGTCAGCTCGAGAAACGAGCAAGCCAAAAGGGCGACAAAAACTGCAACACCTTTCATATTGCTTCTCATCAATGGCTGCAAGTGATAACTTTATCTCAGTAATTTTCGTCTGTTTCCAACTCAGTGCGTTTAATCCCGCTTTTTTGTCACTAAGTTGTCTTAGTAGTGGAGCTGTTGTCCGTAATGACTCCAAGCTTGAATTGTCCTGGTTTTATATCCTTTTCCTTGATCCATAAAATACCAACCGTCTACAGAGGATCCAACCACCGGAAGGAATTTCTTGTCAACGTAGGTGTCAATAGTAACCAATTTTTCCCTATGTCCCTTGTTTTACTGGTCATTTACCCGTTGCCAAGGCCAGCTTGCATTCCATAGTAAAAAAAAAAAGTGACTGAGTAATCGAGAGGCTTATGAATATTGAATCATTTTCAAGGAACCAATTGAAACTCGAGCTTGTTGATGACGTTTCGGAAGCCTGTGTGACGGAACAAGCTGGGAGCCAATCAAGTTGGCTAGAGCAGTGTGACGTATCGGAGGGTCATGCATAATGCAACAGGTTCAATGTCTGAAGGCCATCCTCACAGCGTGGCCTGTCGAGACGGTTGGTAACTCACTGTATTATGGATTCCACGAAGTATGAAAACTTGTGTGGCAACCGATCGGTCACGTACATGTACAAACTACCGGTTGAAATGCCCTTATTTGGCATAAGGCACTTCCAAAAATATATCACCGGGGGCTTTGGAAAACTATTACCGTTGTAGGTCGCAGAGGTTGTCAGTCTAATAGCCTGATTTATTGTCCCATGTCGACTCATGCTTACTATTTACTGTCAAGGGCAAATATTTCCAAAACTTCTTCTATTGTAGGTGGACTCCAGTGGGCTTATGCAGGCTATAACTGTCTGGGTTTTAAGGTAATTATTCCTCGAAATGCTGATTTGCTTAATGGTTTACGGGGGATTTCCTCTCAAGACGCTGGGATGAAAGATGGGAGCTATCGTCACCTGAAGATTACCCCATCTTTAACAAGTTCACGTTGAGAACATTATTTTGTCATTGCCAATAAGACCCGGCCGGTATCTGCGCTTAAGGTAACCCAATAAAATACATGAAATAAACTCGAAAAAGTAATATAAAAATGTCCAAAAACATTTTTCCAGTTTAACAATTTAATTTACTTAAAACATATATTGAACTGATCAAAACATGGTATAGGCCTGTATGGTTATAATTGACCAAACTTCGTTTGACACAGTAACAACGTTTGGGGATAATAGTTTAAGTCAGAGAATAGACTCTAAAGTGTAGATTCGATCTATATGGTCCTCGCCTTCGGCTCGTCCATTCTATCCACGAATCTACACTTTCTCGTCCATTCTCCCTAACCTAAACATCATGATTTAGAGGGAAGGTATACTTGTTTGGTAATCGCAATTGCAACTGTTGGTCAGAAGCCTACAACAGCTTTTCAATTGAAGCATTTTGAGAAACGTTCACTTCGAAATGTAAGTTAATGTGGTAATATGTAAAAGGGTGTAATTTGTTTTTGCTAAAAAAAATGAATTTGAGGGGTTGACTTATTGTACGTTTCTTAGATTATGTATTCCTATTATAGGGATTATTCTTCCCGCGTGGACATACTCGCTCCGGATTTTAGTTTTATTGTAAACAATCATCTTCATAAATATAGGATTAAAACACATCAAACGGTTCCAAAAACCAAAGGTATACAAGACCTTATAGCTGTCGATATCAAATCTACCGGCATGTAACTGTTTTAGAGTCATTTCTAGTAATTGTAAAATATAGTATTCTAAGTAAAAACACTGTATGTGGAAGTTTTTACCATAACTGTTTTTGTACCATGCAGTGTGCGTAAGTGTAAACTTCTAAATTTTCAATCTATCGAAAGTTTTGTAAATGACACTGATCAATTAAAGGGTCTATGTACTTTTTGTAGGACAAAAAACACAATGTCCACAGATTTACACCAAACTTACACAGTTTGAAGATAATGATAGTAGAAAGCTTCCCTGAAAATATTACGTGCTGAGGTGCTATAGCTTTTGGGAAATGAGTAAAACAATGTCATTAAAATAATTGTTGTCTCACAGATCATGAGACGAAAACTATTTTAAGCATGTAAAAACGTATTTTCATGACATTGTTTTACTCATTTCTCAAAAACTACACCACCTCAATATAAGTAATATTTGAAGGGAAGCTTTCCACTATCATTATCTTCAAAGTTTAATGTAAATCTGTGGACATTTTGAAAAAGTACCCAAATCTTTTAAGGTGAGGCATGGATATTCTGAAGACGTGTTCTATTGAGTCTGTTTTCTGTTTCAGGTTGTTTTCATATCTGTTTCCGAGTCTGGTTCAGATCCGATTCTAGGTCTGTAATCAATTTTAAGTCTATTTGAATACAGTCTTTGTACAATTAGGAAGTCTGCCGTCGATTTCACAAAACTCTTCCTAACTTAAGATTAATCTTCGGACTTAGGACGAGTCCCAACCCTGCACTGTAGCATGTAGACCTTGAGATTAATCCTAAGTTAGGAAGAGTTACTCGTCCTAACTCGAGATAAGACGAGTCCTAACTCTTTGTGAAATCGACGGCTTAGCAGATAAAAATGTTGTGTGCATCTGTAGAGTCGTATAAATCTACAATAGTTATTGAACCCTGTGTGAAACCACACCATAAGCCCATTCCCAACCCCATCCAAGCGGTAGGCCCTACAGGCCCCAATAGTTTATTGTCAAGGAAAACAAAATAAGCATTAAGGGCCTTCAGAGATGTTTAGATGATTTATATCCCACTGGCGAGGAATTTAAAGGTTTCGCAATTTTTCCTAAAAACCGAATGATTCATCGGTTGAAATATTTTTTCCCAATTAAAGATTTGGAACAAACAAACCTCCAAACAGCTGTTCTTCCAACCCAGACGCACGTGGGATTATCCATTGATCCAAGTTGGCGGGAACGTTGTAAACATTTTAAAGGCACTGGACACTATTGGTAATTACTCAAAATGATTGTTAGCATAAAAACTTACTTAGTAACGAGCAATGGAGAGCTGTTGATAGTATACAACATTGTGAAAAACGGCTCCTAGTAACGTAGTTTTTGAGAAAGAGGTAATTTCTCACTAAAATAATAAATGACTTTAGCTGAAGCCTTTTATATGCATCTAAAAGCACACAAGGTAATGCTATAACATTTTTTTCTTCTTTCATTCTACTCTTGCAAATTTGATGACCAATTGAGACCAAATTTGCACAGATTTTTTATTTTATGCATATGTTGGGATACACCAAGAGAGAAAACTGGTCTTTGACAATTACCAATCGTGTCCAGTACCTTTAAATATGTTTACGTTTGTTGTTGATCCATCCGAAAAGGCCAAACTGGTCATCTTGTGGTCATTCTAGCCAGATTTGTTGATGGTCAGTCGTTATTATAAGACCAGTTGATCAAAAAATGACCACTGAAGTATGGAATGTTTTTTTGTGGTTTCCCCTGGTAGTGAGTGGAAAGTTTGTAACCGCGGTGTGACGTGACAAGACAAGGTGATCGTCTGACCATAACTGACCACTATTAATGCATTTTACTCCTGGGGACGGTTGTGTGGTTTAGACTTTACTTCCACCTACCAAGGCGATGCTCTCATTTAGATTTCCAGTAAGAACCGGACTTTTAATATACACCTTGTTTGTGTAGACAGTGTAGAAAACATCCGTTAAACTTGCATAACCCGATTTTTTGCATTTTACATTTTACATTTTACATAATTTTCTTTTTCATAACGAGATTGACGTTTCAAAGCGAAAACCTTGCAAACTCTTTCTTCGCACAATGCTACGGACAGTGCACGCAAAACACGTAACATGCACAGTGTTTGTACGTGGCTGGTGCCGACATACGTGTCGAAACCCCGACAACACTTTCAGTTTTTTAACTGCCACTTAAATCGTTGGCAGGGTCTTTTGGTGCAATACCGATATCTTAAATCAATATAACTTTCTCGAATCGGTACAAATACCGTATTTTACAAGAAGAAAGTCCTTACTAATACTAAAAGGACTAGTCCTGGGACCCTTAAGGAGTTATTAACAATTTAAGGCTAGTCCTAAGTTAGGACGGTCAACTCTTAACTCTTTGTGAAATCCACCTATGATCTTTGACCGCCAAGCGGAGAAAAAGAAAGATCTTGTTTATTTATTTGTGTGTGTGTGATGGAAAAGTTCAAGATCGATCTTGATTATGTCCCAGCTTCTTTGTCGTACACCGATGTTTTCATTATCAAAATGAGGCTATAATGGTTAACACTTCAAGCCTCGGTTTGGTTACACTGGTTTGCATTAGGAAAACAGAATGGCTGCTCTGTGATAAATCCCATTGTTGCTGTTACAATTCAGCTTTCAGATAATTTATTTGGTTCACCAACTATAGTGTTTCGGTTGTTCCAGGCACCATGGACACCTTTTTGGTGTTTGTCAAAGACCAGTATTCTCACTTGGTTTATCCAAGCATATAACAACAAATCTGTGGCTCAAATTTTGGCTTTATATAGGTCATCGAAGTTGCAAGAGAACAATAAAAGACAAAACACCGTTGTTGCACATTTCCCCTATAACGCATAAAAAGACTTAATATTCGAGTGAGAAATTACATTTTGCCCCAAATCTACGTCACTCCAGAATGACTTTAAACGAAGGTACAAACAACCCACAGAAAATGTATCACCAAAAAAATGGACTCTCATTTGAGTGAATGTTCTGGAAAAACAACAACTCTCCAAGGGACAATTTTGTTTGAAGAACTTTCATTTTCTCGAACCGCAACTTACACCAAAATGATTGTTCAGTTAACTGGACGCCCGTGTGGATAACAAACCAAGTATTTAACCACGAATGTTTGTCACAATTTAACTCAAATTGTATCATGGAGTCACCAATTACCTGAGACTTATTCCGAATACCTTCATCTTGTTCTTCTGGAAAACGTAACAATTACAGTGATTTATTTGTAATAAAAAGCAAATTGTGGGTAGTTAAAGGCACTGGACACGTTTGGTAATATTGTCAAATACCATTTTTTTCACTTGGGGTATCCCAACATATGCATACTAAATAACAAATCTGTCAAGAGAATAATGAAAAAGAAAAACGCCATTGTTACACAACTTTGTGTGCTTTCAGATTCCTAATCAAAGGCTTCAGCTGAAGTCTTTTGTTATTTGAGTGAGAAGTTACCTCTTTCAAAAAAAAACTATGTTTCTTCAGAGGGAGCCGTTTCTCACAATGTTGTATACTATTAACATTCCCATTTCTCTTTACCAAGTAAGTTTTTATGCAAACTAAACAATTATTACTTTAAAGACAGTGGACACTATTGGTAATTTTCAAAGACGAGTCTTCTCACTTGGTGTATCTCAACATATGCATAAAAACACCCTTGTCACACAAGTTGTGTGCTTTCAGATACTTGATTTCAAGACCTCAGATTCTAAACTTGAGGTCTCGAAATCAAATTCGTGGAAAATTACTTCTTTCTCGAAAACTATATCACTTGAGAGGGAGCCGTTTCTCACAATGTTTTTTACTATCAACCACTCCCTATTACTCATTACCAAGTAAGGTTTTATGCTAACAATTATTTTGAGTAATTACCAATAGTGTCCACTGCCTTTAAAAAATTACCAATAGTGTCCAAAAAACCACGAACATGACGGCACGGGTGGTACATCCACGCTTTTCCGAGGTAGACACCGGGGACCGCGGGATGGCATAGACCACCCGCCGGATTTCCCTGCAACCTAACGGCGCAGCTAGCCTGACCCAAGAGGCTTCGTTTGCGGCCGGATCTTTAAAACAATAACCTTGGCCTTCTTTTTCTGTAAAAGTAATTTAAAAGTGAAATTAAAATGATATAGTTTGGGCATAAATACCTGAGTGGATGGGCACCTTTTTGCGAGTGGTGTTTAATTATAATGATCGGCAACAAAATAGTATGTATAATAACTATTTGAAGAACCATGTTTAAGGGTTTTTACTTGTAAAAAGTACAAATTTATCTTGGAATATATTAATCTGTATTAATTTGCCAGACGTCCCCTGCGGTGCCATGCAGTTAACGGTATACAATGTCAGAAAATAGATATCAGCCATGCCCTGGCGTAAGAGAGGGCGGGGCAGGGGTCTTGGGCTATAGAGCCGTTTGCTCCCTTGCCCCCGCCAATTGAGAGCGAACAAAATGCGCAAGAGAATGGTTCGATACACTAAATATATAGGCCCTCAAATTATCTAATTAACCTCACTTGCCACCCCTCCCCCCCCCCCCCCCCAAAGGAGGCACAAAAGACTGCTTTTATTATTTATCTTGATTGTAGAAATTACTTTCGTATTTAAGCGAGTTTCTCACGAAACTATTCCAGGCTTCTTTTGAAAGAGACATTTGCCGAAAAATCATTTCTGTTTCAATTTTGTCTAGGTCAAGCCATTTGTTTGCATAGATTGACTAGACTAATGTACATGTTTGTGTTTTTATAGGGTATTGTTGTGAATTAATTGTTGGCACACTGCAGTAAACTGAATCTATACTGGATCAATCAACCGAATCTTTCACGTGTGACTTATTGTATCTTTCTTGATAATTTTTGCCTGGCATGGACTCTCTTTGTTACTCAAAGTAATTGTTAGCTTGTAAAATGACAATGGAGAGCATGTTGATAGAAATAAAACATTGTGAGAAACGGTTCCCTCTGAAGTACCGAAGTTTGTGAGAAAGAGGTATTTTTTACTCAAAATACTAAAAGGCTTCAAGCCTGAAAGTCTTAAGTATACTCAAAATACTAAAAGGCTTCAAGCCTGAAAGTCTTAAAGGCAGTGGACACTATTGGTAACTACTCAAAATAATTATTACCACAAAACCTTACTTGATTACGAATAATAGGGAGAGGTTGATAGTATGAAACATTGTGAGAAACAGCTCCCTCTGAAGTGACGTAGTTTCCGAGAAAGAAGTAATTTTCCACAATTTGATTTCGAGACCTCAAGTTTAGAATTTGAGGTCTCGAAATCAAGCATCTGAAAGCACACAACTTCGTGTGACCAATGGTGCGACAAGGGTGTTTTTTCTTTCATTAATATCTCGCAACTACGACGACCGATTGAGTTTAAATTTTCACATGCAGGTTTGTTATTTTATGCAGATATTGAGATAAACCAACTGTGAAAACTAGTCTTTGACAATTACCAATAGTGTCCAGAGTCTTTAAGTATTTTTACTCAAAATACTAAAAGGCTTCAAGCCTGAAAGTCTTTTATTATTTTGTATGCATCTGAAAGCACACACCTATGGGCAACAAGGGTGTTTTACTGTCGGTATTCTCTTGCAACTTTGATGACCAACAAATTTTCACAGAGTTGTATACTTTATGCATATGTTGGGACACATTATCTTTGACAATTGCCAAAGGTGTCCAGTGCCTTTATAACTAACGTTACATTGACAAAAACCAAACGTTGACACTATGACATGCGTACTGCGGAAAGTAGAACGAGTAAGAGAACCCCAGAGTTGTATGTGCATGGTAATGTCATTATATTTCAGGAAATGACACTGGTGTTGACTGTTGACTGTCCTGAACTCGGTCACAACTCAGTCGGAAACACAAACACCGAAAGGTTGGTTTAGTTTGCATCTTGTACTATGATCGATTACAACTCATGTTAAACAGTGAGTTGAACGAGAGCAGTTCGGGAATAGTATTGAATATCGCAGTACTTGCATTAAAACATACAAAAGGTGGGAACCAACGTTCATGAAACTGTTTTAGTTTTCCCGCCCTCAGTACTCGTATACAGTTTACATGGGTACCACTAGGCGTGCACCTTTCTAAAATAAACTCCAATAGCATTCATACAGGCTTACAGAGCAAAATGCTAACTGTTAAGTGCACGGAAAAAGTTCTCACATCTTTTTACAGTAATGATCAATTTTTTGTTTACTCTTGAACTGGAATCCACTGCTCAACTTACGGGGAGTCCCTGAGTCTGTCGAATCATTCCCCCCTTCAAGTCAAAACTCCTCTACACCAGTGTATTTTTCCAAACGTCCGACCGAGCATCAATCTTAAAAAATGTATCTACCACAACCTCGTCCCCAGGGTGTGTCGAGCGGTTGACCGCTCTCTCACCCTGGTATTGAACCATTTGCATATCCAAATTTTTTTGATACGTTTGCAAATTAAAATAGTCTGGCTACTTTTCGAAATTCACATCTTCGTCATAATCTCGTAGTACGGTACGATATTTAATAGCTTGTTTGTACATTGTTGGTTGCCGGCGGCTGGCTGTACCTATGAATATGGACATATTCTAATAATATTGTAAAGTCGTTGTCCAATCAGGGTCCAAGTAAGGAGTTTCCATCCCAGGGTTTACTATTGTAAACATGGTTGAAAATAAAGTAAACCATGGGGACGAGGTTGGTCTCTACCACACCTCTCAGCAAATAGGACCAGCTTTTGAGGGCCTTTGATCTAAAACACACCAAGTTGGAAGTCAACAACTCCCAGGTCACTACTGTCCAACATTTTTTTTTTTACACTGAAACCCTTTTTGGGGGTTCTCGAATCTGTCTAGTATAGAATAATTTACTATGATCTCGATGCTCTGTTTTCTCCTCATTTGGTGGGATGGGGTGCACCCTATATGTACCAACCACGTATAAAATTATACTTTATTATAAATAATTCAACGAGAGTACACAGTCATGTACTCATCATTAAATTAACTTGCATGAATTAATGAAAAACAGTTGTTAATTAAAGAAAACACTATGTTGGACAAATATAAGGGAATAAATGAGCTGATTTACTATTGTCTGTTCAAATAATGTATTTTTTCACGACTGAATAAATAAACCGGGCTATTCTGGATATAGTAGGTACAGCGTTTACAACATGCCCATTTTCATTCATTAAATTATTTATTTCATTTCATTTCATTTCATTTTATTTGCCAGCAAACATGAAAAAACATGTAAATTTATATAAACATACAATATATACATTATGTTATAGCAATATTTTATACAGAATTGGAGTTTAAAAACATTCATATCAACCTGCCCGTATAAACAATTAGCTCAAACAAAACCGAAAGTCTCAATCAATCTGACGAAACAAGACCAGCCGGGTCTCAGAACTTCCCCTAATCCATGGCTCCCCGCGCTTTGGGAACCAGTTTACCAACAACCAAAGTTTACCCCAGAGTGTACGATAGCCATCATGGGAATGATCGAATTGCACCCTACAACCCTCACCCCAGCCCCCCCCCCCCCAATGTTTACCGACTTCATTTTTTGTTCCAAGAGTTTGGACAATTTACATGACAATACTGATATAAGAGAGCAGGCCAATTAGGGGGTCTTATCCCCCTGTTTGTCTCGTCTCAAACAGTTTACGATCACTTGAGCATTTTTCTGTTAAGTCTCATTGGTCTTACTAGAAATTTAAAGTGCTCGAAAAGAAGGCACTGTTTATACTTGCAGCTAAAATATATACAAAATCTTAAAATGTTGAAAAATAAACATAATAAATACCCAATTCTTACGAAAAACTGTCTGAACTATGGTTTGAATGGAATAGTCGAGTGATTTTTCCTCGAACGTTAAAATTAAAATTAGAATCGACTTGGGTTTTTCCTCTCTAAAACTGAACGTTGCATTTACCACTCAGAAGCAGCGGCAGAATTTAATTCGTTTGCAATGTGCACCATGTTCACGTTCGTACAATATCTTGTTCCATCTACCAACGGTTACATTTGAATACTAAATTGAAGACTTTTGTGATTCTGTCAAATCAGGTTGCCTCCGTCCAGTTTTAGGGGCGTCAATTGGACGTGCGAAAACACGTGAACAATTAATCAACTCCCAATTCTGTTATTGAAGGTATTATGTCGGGGTTAATTCCCCAAGAGGGCGCTATTTTATAAAATACAGCATCATAAAGACGTACACATAAAGACCACCACAGACTTGGAACGAAGTCCATTATTATGTTTACCGCCCGTCTCTCAAATACGTACAATCTCATAGAAATTGCACGCCATGTCAACAATACTTCTCAAAACTCTGAAATTATAATGCCCAACATAGTTGTTGACAATAACCAACACCACCACAATCGTAAAGTCTACATAACCCAACACCTGCTGCCTGCAGAAGAATTTTGTTATGCTTTCAGAGGAGAGTACTATACATTGTGCACCGCAAGTTGAAAGACATTCACTCATGGGTAGTGGATCTCTGTGTGCGACTTAATCTTGATAATCTTAAATAAAAACACATACATACTGGTAAAAAAAACACAATACAAATTACTGTACATTTCTCCCTGAGCAGACAATCTTGTGCCCTTGATGTCATTGCTGTGCTCCCTTTCCCCTGATGACCACACTCGTATCCTCCCTGATCAAACAAGGGTCATTTCCAGGGAGCCCTTGCTAGGGGTGACCTTCCGGAAGCAGATCAACCTCTTGTGAAAACGCTTACAAATCTTAATATTTTAATAGAATAGACCGCTGAATAGACATCGTTTATACCGGTTAATGACTATTTTACACTTACGCTGGTGAAAAAGTTTATCTTAATATTTTAACTGCTACCTTTCTATAGCTGAATAGACATCGTATATACCGGTTAATAACTATTTTACACTTGCGGTTAACATTAAGTATGAACGAATTCAGGTCAAAATCCATTCACTTTTGCTGTTCCTTATGATACAGTGGTTTCATTGGGACAGAGGTTGTTTCGTAGCAACGGACTACAGACTATAGTTGTGGGTTCAATTATTTCCGGGCCACAAAAACCAGGCGACTCGATTTAAGTTCAGTCGTAGGCAAAATATAACCAGACTTGTCACCTGTATCTGGTTTATGTACATGTACGTCGGATTTACCAGCGAATCTTCCAGAACCATGAAGGCCATGTGAAATGATGTAGAGGTGATTATGGACGTGAGCTTCAGGCGTATGTAACTCACGAGCCTCGAAGTGTGACCCAGCTGATCCGATGTCAGTCATAGCACTGTTCTGGCACCGCACCTTACATCGATTCCACCACAAGAGGGCACTGTCGACTTTTACTGGAGGACTTCGCGTCATCGAAGCACCAGCTAAATGCTTATAATGTGAACCAGCTTAACTTTCCCTCTGCAAGCCACACTATCACATAGGTCACTGGAAAGAGTGTCCAATGTTCACAGAGAGACTCACAAGGGATATGAGTTTTTTTTCACCTCCTCTTTCTCTTTACTCCGGAGGGGGTATTCATGTCATCTGAACAAAAGATGTGTCCAGCTGTGTTGTGTTAACTCCATCGGCCTCGCCCTCCCTATCAGAACAAGTTAAACCAGAAATTGTTATAAACAAAAGAGTACACAGAAAATATGGCAACAAAAATTGAAAAGTGATAGAGAATGGACAGTGAATTGTAAATGAAACGAACTTTATCGATTTGCAGTGAAGTGGAATGCTTTTTGCCTGGGATCCTGCAGAAATCAATCTCACCCATAAACTCTTGCTTTGGGTGACATGAAGAACAAAGACCCATCATTCCAACAGCTTTATTCTATGTACTGCATCTCTTTAGATCTTTTGCCTGGTGCATGTTTAACAATGATTCCGTCCATCCTAGATCGTTTTAATAGGAATATAATTTCCTAACTTCAGTTCCCCTGAGTTGTTTACATCTTTGAATTTTTTCTTCTTGTAGCCCCTTTTACCAAGAGTGGCTTTTAGCCTTGTTTGGGGCAAAATTGCATTGAACGAAATTAAAACAAAAAATGTGTACAAACCCTTGTTCGTCAGGCGTTCCATAGCTACGATCTTTGTGTACGCGAAACAGCTTCAATGAAACAACTGCCAATGCGATTGATAGTGTCAGTACCACAAGTGAAAGAAAAACCACTGCAGCTATTAAGCCTTGGTTTCCACCGCTTTTCTCGTTGTCCTCGCTCTGATCTGATTGTTGACCACTACCTTGTTCTATATTTTAAAAAAAGGCTAGTATTAGTACAAAAAAATAACATTTCCCCAAACTCATGAGTATTATAAAATATTTCTCGAGCTTCAACTTTTAAGTGCTGCATAATATTTTCTGCCAAAATTGCAGTGAAAAGAATAGTCTTGACTCAAGTCCCAATCCCGTACCGTCGCCAGAAAACTATTGTTTTGTAATGCTCTGGATTCCCCAACCTGTACCACATTTTAACGGCGAAGCGCGCACTTCTGTATGGCTTGTTTGCTTGTAGTGTAGTTGGGTTAGGAACCCCTCACACGAGAACGGGACTTGAATCAAGTCTATGAGAAGAGAAGGTGGATAGATGAACTAAACATAATAATAATAATAGTCAGGACAAACTGCTTTACAACATACAGCCTAAGATAGAATGAAATGACGTGGTGAAGTAGCAATTTTCTACTGTAGTGCAATAAAAAGAACGTGCTGCCGCCATCTTTGTCATGTTGTTTGCATCAGAAAGCAGTAATGAATGTCAACATTCATTATTCGAGAAGAATGTTCTTTTGCCAACGATTTTCGTTGAGTTTTAATAACTTTACTTACCCTTGTTGATTGGTGCTGTTGGTGACATCGAATGGCTGGGGTCTTCCCTTGAGTATGCTGCAGATTCAAGGGTTTACAACACAACATTATTTAACAGTTGGAATGTGACCATACAAATACAGCGAATGACATAATTACTGTTGGGTTTTTGTTATACATAAATTTGATCGAAACACTCCACCTTCAAACCCCGTTATAGACTTTGAGTTCGGACTTTTTGTCGCATCTTCTGTGGATGCTTTGTAACCTTAGGAAATAGGCACCTGGTATAAATGCTGATAATGTATGTAATGTATGTACATGTATGTAATGTATGTACATGTATGTAATGTATGTACATGTATGTAATGTATGTACATGTATGTAATGTATGTACATGTATGTAATGTATGTACATGTATGTAATGTATGTACATGTATGTAATGTATGTACATGTATGTAATGTATGTACATGTATGTAATGTATGTACATGTATGTAATGTATGTACATGTATGTAATGTATGTACATGTATGTAATGTATGTACATGTATGTAGACAAAAGGTTCAAATGTGCTTGTGCATTGAGACCTATTATTTTATTATTATACTTTGTGCTCGACTCGATACACACGGACCTTTTGGTTCTCTGAATCGCAATTGGTTTTATGTGTCTCAATGCAAATGCCTTTGCTTTTCTAACGGTTCGTTCTGCTGTGTCATGTTATTTGTTTTCATCTAGTTCTTGATTTTTTTTACTGTGAAGTTGTAATCTTTAAACTGTTCGCTCTTGAGTGATATCTTTTATTTGTTGATACTGTGGCAACAACTTTGGTAATTGTCAAAGACAGGTATTTTCACTTAATGTATCCCAACATAATGTATACAACAACAAATCTGTGCAAATTGGACTGAATTGGTCATCGAAGTTGCATGAGAATAATGAAAAAAAAACCTCCTTGCTGCACAAAATGTGGGTGCTTTCAGATGCCTGAAAAGGCTTCAGGCTTTACGTCTCATTTAGTGAGAAGCGCGCACTTCTGTATGGCTTGTTTGCTTGTAGTGTAGTTGGGTTAGGAACCCCTCACACGAGAACGGGACTTGAATCAAGTCTATGAGAAGAGAAGGTGGATAGATGAACTAAACATAATAATAATAATAGTCAGGACAAACTGCTTTACAACATACAGCCTAAGATAGAATGAAATGACGTGGTGAAGTAGCAATTTTCTACTGTAGTGCAATAAAAAGAACGTGCTGCCGCCATCTTTGTCATGTTGTTTGCATCAGAAAGCAGTAATGAATGTCAACATTCATTATTCGAGAAGAATGTTCTTTTGCCAACGATTTTCGTTGAGTTTTAATAACTTTACTTACCCTTGTTGATTGGTGCTGTTGGTGACATCGAATGGCTGGGGTCTTCCCTTGAGTATGCTGCAGATTCAAGGGTTTACAACACAACATTATTTAACAGTTGGAATGTGACCATACAAATACAGCGAATGACATAATTACTGTTGGGTTTTTGTTATACATAAATTTGATCGAAACACTCCACCTTCAAACCCCGTTATAGACTTTGAGTTCGGACTTTTTGTCGCATCTTCTGTGGATGCTTTGTAACCTTAGGAAATAGGCACCTGGTATAAATGCTGATAATGTATGTAATGTATGTACATGTATGTAATGTATGTACATGTATGTAATGTATGTACATGTATGTAATGTATGTACATGTATGTAATGTATGTACATGTATGTAATGTATGTACATGTATGTAATGTATGTACATGTATGTAATGTATGTACATGTATGTAATGTATGTACATGTATGTAATGTATGTACATGTATGTAATGTATGTACATGTATGTAATGTATGTACATGTATGTAGACAAAAGGTTCAAATGTGCTTGTGCATTGAGACCTATTATTTTATTATTATACTTTGTGCTCGACTCGATACACACGGACCTTTTGGTTCTCTGAATCGCAATTGGTTTTATGTGTCTCAATGCAAATGCCTTTGCTTTTCTAACGGTTCGTTCTGCTGTGTCATGTTATTTGTTTTCATCTAGTTCTTGATTTTTTTTACTGTGAAGTTGTAATCTTTAAACTGTTCGCTCTTGAGTGATATCTTTTATTTGTTGATACTGTGGCAACAACTTTGGTAATTGTCAAAGACAGGTATTTTCACTTAATGTATCCCAACATAATGTATACAACAACAAATCTGTGCAAATTGGACTGAATTGGTCATCGAAGTTGCATGAGAATAATGAAAAAAAAACCTCCTTGCTGCACAAAATGTGGGTGCTTTCAGATGCCTGAAAAGGCTTCAGGCTTTACGTCTCATTTAGTGAGAAGCGCGCACTTCTGTATGGCTTGTTTGCTTGTAGTGTAGTTGGGTTAGGAACCCCTCACACGAGAACGGGACTTGAATCAAGTCTATGAGAAGAGAAGGTGGATAGATGAACTAAACATAATAATAATAATAGTCAGGACAAACTGCTTTACAACATACAGCCTAAGATAGAATGAAATGACGTGGTGAAGTAGCAATTTTCTACTGTAGTGCAATAAAAAGAACGTGCTGCCGCCATCTTTGTCATGTTGTTTGCATCAGAAAGCAGTAATGAATGTCAACATTCATTATTCGAGAAGAATGTTCTTTTGCCAACGATTTTCGTTGAGTTTTAATAACTTTACTTACCCTTGTTGATTGGTGCTGTTGGTGACATCGAATGGCTGGGGTCTTCCCTTGAGTATGCTGCAGATTCAAGGGTTTACAACACAACATTATTTAACAGTTGGAATGTGACCATACAAATACAGCGAATGACATAATTACTGTTGGGTTTTTGTTATACATAAATTTGATCGAAACACTCCACCTTCAAACCCCGTTATAGACTTTGAGTTCGGACTTTTTGTCGCATCTTCTGTGGATGCTTTGTAACCTTAGGAAATAGGCACCTGGTATAAATGCTGATAATGTATGTAATGTATGTACATGTATGTAATGTATGTACATGTATGTAATGTATGTACATGTATGTAATGTATGTACATGTATGTAATGTATGTACATGTATGTAATGTATGTACATGTATGTAATGTATGTACATGTATGTAATGTATGTACATGTATGTAATGTATGTACATGTATGTAATGTATGTACATGTATGTAATGTATGTACATGTATGTAATGTATGTACACGTATGTAGACAAAAGGTTCAAATGTGCTTGTGCATTGAGACCTATTATTTTATTATTATACTTTGTGCTCGACTCGATACACACGGACCTTTTGGTTCTCTGAATCGCAATTGGTTTTATGTGTCTCAATGCAAATGCCTTTGCTTTTCTAACGGTTCGTTCTGCAGTGTCATGTTATTTGTTTTCATCTAGTTCTTGATTTTTTTTACTGTGAAGTTGTAATCTTTAAACTGTTCGCTCTTGAGTGATATCTTTTATTTGTTGATACTGTGGCAACAACTTTGGTAATTGTCAAAGACAGGTATTTTCACTTAATGTATCCCAACATAATGTATACAACAACAAATCTGTGCAAATTGGACTGAATTGGTCATCGAAGTTGCATGAGAATAATGAAAAAAAAACCTCCTTGCTGCACAAAATGTGGGTGCTTTCAGATGCCTGAAAAGGCTTCAGGCTTTACGTCTCATTTAGTGAGAAATTACTTCCTTCTCAAAAATTGCTCGCTACCAAGCATTTTTTGTTATGCCAACAATCGTTTTGAGTAATAATATAAAAAGTATCAAGTGGTGGATTTCACAAAGAGTTAAGACTTAAGTCTTACCTCGACTACCCTTAAGTTTTTAAAAATCTCCTAAGACTTTCATCCTTAGTTGTTAGGTATAGTCCTAAGTTTTTTGTGAGGGTCCACCCCTCTGTCCCATTAATCATTGAACCTTGAATGGCTAAGTTGTAATAGTCTCTTGTTGGACTCACCTGGGTGTACTGTTAAGTTGGTCTCGTCACTCACTGACCAGTCGATGATACCCTTGACATTCACTGTGCATCCATACGTTCCACTATCCGACTCCTGAGCTTCGGTAATGATCAGTACGGAGTCTTCTCCGTGCACGTGACTAGTTGTCTTGTTACATCGCGTTACTAAGTACTTAGAGCCTTGCGATAACGTGACATTTCTGTCGTCGATAACACGGTAGAAGACTGATTCTCCTTGATGGTTACGGATGTGGCAGTACAGGTTTATCTCGTATCCGCTTGGGGGAATAATACGTATCCTTCCGATGACCTCTGGGAGTCCTGTGGTACACACAAACAAACAAACAAACAAACAAACAAACAAACAAACAAACAAACAAACAAACAAACAAACAAAACTTTAGCCAAAGAGCCATGCCGATTCTAGCCTTTCGTCAAGCAAGGCCTACGTGGTGGACAGCTTCGTATATAGCGGCCATCCAAAATGGAAGGAGAGACCACTCGCGCGAGTCGAGTGGCGAAGTGTGGTCTTCCCTTCCTTTGCCTTGGCAAAAGGCTAAGCGGACTCTGGCAGTTTTAACCAAAATATGAAATAACATATCAAATTGTATGTGATGTTGGAGTGCGAGTGTCTTGTTTACGCCAACTGTTCTTTGACGTCATTTGAGTCAGTTGTAATTACTGGAACTGCACCGTTCTGTTTCTACCACACTGTCGATGTCGACTGTCCTCTTTAAAAATGCCTAAATTAGGAAAACATAGCTAAAAAATAAACCAATTTCTCTCTCCTTTCTTTTCAAACCGTAACTGTCGACACGTCATTATCAAATGGTTGTGCCATTTGGGAAAAGTCAGTGTGTTAATAGTAATACATAGGCCCGTTGCCCATTAAGGCAACGCGGCATTTACGCCCTTTTAATAATAGAAGTTTGCAATTTGACCCCCAAATTGTGAGCATGTCAATAGCCACACGCCCGTTTGTGAATGGGGGTAGTAGTAAAAAAAAAAAAACCCACCAGATTGCTTGAAGGGCGCCCTCTACTGGCGTTATTACGCGCTTCAAAGTGTAAAGTCATAATATTCCGGTTAACATTCAATGACTTACCTGCGCAAAGTGCAGCCAGCACGACCAGAAGAATTGTGCCAGTTTTCTCCATCTTGATCTGTCAATCAAATATCATGATTTCAACATTAATCAAGAGATATTACCAATGCATATCTTTAAATACTATCTTTATCACAAGGTTCTATAGAAAGAGAAACAAAACACAAAAAAATTGTTTTTTCCGGCAATGCCGACCAGGTGTATTGCTGCTGAATGCAGAAAAACACTTTTTGAAATGTACCAACTCACGACTTGGACGTACATGTACTTTGCACGTGTGTTTACTATACGCATTGCAGGCAAAGTCTGCCTCGATTGACGTCACAAAAGGGGTAGGCAGAGTCAGCCCCCCAAACAACTTTATATATTTTTTAAACATATAAATCGTGACAAACAATTACAAAAAAATTGTTTTATTGTTCGTAAGCATATACTCTTATGTTTGAAAGAAAAGAAATTCTATTTCCAGGTGACTTTAAGCCTAAGCCCAAGATTCAATCACAACGCAAACACCAAATAAACAAAAGCGAAACTGCTCAAAATGTCAACTACATACAAACAGAAATTGCATATTAGACGTAATGCACTTATAATAATGTGACAATAAAGCTGTATAAGTTTGTAGTCGAGAAAATAGAACCAAAATGGCCTATACCAACCAAAATGACTTATGGTATATGCATTTATTCGTAGTTATTAGTAACTTATTTACCCATTAAAAATAACCGAGAAATGGGCTTACCAAGTAAAGCAGCTACGATGAATACTAAGTTGATCAGACGGAGAATGTAGTCGGGTCTGCAAGGAGTATACAAAAAAAGCTGTTGTAGGATTTGAAACTTTGCATAACAGCATGTATTGATAATCTCTAAATGAGTTGGTGGTGGCTCAAAAAGAACCGTTGGTTTCAACTCGACGTTTCGATCAGTATGCCCTGATCGTCTTCTGGAGAAAGCTGGTCTCTGACGCTGCATGCTGCTTAAATACTTATGATGCTGATTAGCTTGATGGTGATGCAAGAAAGCTTTGTGTGTTCGGTTTTCGGTTATTATTTTCTGTTTCGTGGGGATTTCCAACATTGCGAGAGACATCACGAGAGTGTCCCCGGTAACTGGGATAGACCGCCCTCCCACGCAGTCCTCAAAACTGTCTGAAGGTCCAAACAGTATAGGTGGCATCGGAGAGGCAGAAATCAAAGCTGTTGTGTTTGTTCGGTTTTCGGTAATTTTTCGTGGGAATTTCCAACCTGGCAAGAGACTGTCCCGTGTTATTGGGGCAATCCACCCTCCCACGCATTCCTCCATACTGCATAACTAATTAACTGTCTGAAGGTCCAGACAGTATAGGTGACATTAGAGAGGCAACAAAGGTGAACGAGATCAATGGGCCATGATTATATTATTCATTCACAATATCAAAACAGAAAGATCATGTAGACTTGACCTTGTGTCAATAAATTCCAGATTATGACATGCAGAAATCAATTCATGTGAGAGTGACAATTTACTGCCGTGTGGTTTGCCTTTTTTTTCTGTAGATGTAGAAATGCCATTCTAAAACATGTTACTGGTTACTTTTTTAAGGATCCCCTTTTCAAAATCGATTTAGAAAAACAAAAACTCCTAATTGAAAAGCACTACGAAAGTGGTAATTTTGATGTAGGGTCTACATACAAAAAATCACCGCCGAGGCTCACCAAGCTCCGGTGTTTCTGATCAGTAGAGCGTGGGCTCCAGGCCCTTGACACTATAATGTCTTAAAGCAAGAAACATATAGGCTTGGGATGGGACGTATGTCATGTCTCACTGTTGTGGTCGCACCCAGGGCCTAATTTTATAAGGTTGCTAGCAGCTTTGCAGCATTCTGCTTCGCAAGAAATGACCAGTCGCAGCGATGGTAACTGTATGGTTTTCTGGCCGATAACCCATTTTTGCTAAGCAAAAGTTGTTTGTGCTTAGCGAGTTAGTGGGTTTATTTGCACACCTAAATTGTGCCCAGATCGCAAAGACAAGAGGCTTTACCAGGTGTTTCTGGCTTGGTCTGCGCCACCTCACCTTGTATCGATTTCAATGTGTTGCATTTTTTGCTTCATGTCATAAAATCACACTCAAACAACTTTCATAGTGATCCTACAGCAGGAGTTTATGACAGATATTTCGTATAGTGTATAATATGGGACTACATTAAAGACACTGTACACTATTGGTAATATTGTCAAAGACCAGTCTTCTCACTTGTATCTCAACATATGCATAAAATAACAAACCTGTGAAAATTTGAGCTCAATCGGTCGTCGAAATTGCAAGATAATAGTGAAAGAAAAAACACTGTGGTCACACGAAATTGTGTGCTTTCAAGATGCTTGATTTCGGGATTTCAAAATTTAATTCTGAGGTCTCGAAATCAAACTTGTGGAAAAAATTACTTCTTTCTCGAAAACTACGTTACTTCAGAGGGAGCCGTTTCTCATAATGTTTTAAACTATCAACAACTCTCCATTGCTTGTGACAACGTAAGTTTTTGTGCTAAAAATTATTTTGAGTTATTACCAATTGTGTCCACTGCCTTTAATGATTGTGGGCATGAACCCGGACATAAAAACCACAGCAGGGCCAAATTCACTTAGAGCTGCTCAGTAAATAACTGAAAATATTGCTTAACAATTTTCTGCTTAGCAAAATTGAGCAGGATACCAGTCACAAGTGGTACATCGGGCATGGTATTGTATGGCTAACCTATTTCTGGTAAGCATAAAGATGTGCGCAACAAGTTTCGGGGACGAAATCGAGCCAAGATTTTTGGAAGTCATCCAGACGTGTCTGTATAGTTTCTTCAAAATGTAGTGGGGAAATGACGATCCAAAATCAAGCTTAACACAGTTTCGTGGAAATCGAGGTACTTGGGAATTCCCTTCAAGTAAAAATGTACAAAATAATATGTCATTCCTCGAATCGAGGACTGCACCGCAAGGAAAACATCTCCTGAAATAAAATTACTTGCAAAAGGGTGGGATGGTGGCATGAATAATAAAAACACGCTGCCTATATATGGGCTTTCACGGAGAACACTCTGCCCGTGCCAACTATGGGGAAATCCAAAGATGAGCAAGAAGTTTGTGTCGTTTTTTTTTTTACTTGAGTGTGGGGTGGCTTAAAAAAAAACCAGGTCGATTGTGCTCTGTCCCATTTATTTCATTTCTTACTTAAACCATATTATGTATCAAAGGCATTGCACAATATAAATTTTGTCCGGGAAAAATCCGTATGTAAATTGGGATGGGTGGGGTGTTTAACCAATTAGTTCAATTCGTTGTTTTATTTATTAGGGGAAAACCTGTAAGTTGTCTCCCATCACATAATGGGAATTCCCATCAAAATAACTGAACACGGCGGCGCGCCGTTGTGTTCATTCAGCCACGGCGGGGCCATCATTCAAAATGATCGCGGTGCACTTTGCTCTAGTGCGCGTGTAAAGACGTCTGTAAAAATGACTGAGCAATAACAATGTTTGTAAATGTTGTATTTATCGAGAAAATGAAGGTTTGTTTGGTAAGATTTTATGGAATAGTTCAATTCAATTCAAGAATACATTTATTTCCATACTCTCAAAAAAGAATAACGGCAGTCTTATCCAAGGGCGTCGATGGGTGGGGGACGGGGGGACATGTCCCCCCCCCCACACACACACTTTTTAGACTGGGGGAACAGCATATCAGATGTCCCCCCACACTTTTTGATTGACTGTCATTAGAAAATATGCAACAAGGTGTAAAATATACCTAATTTTCTTGATATTATTACAATGTTTGTTCAAATAAAAGAATTGCGGACAAACGGTGAAATGTCTTCTTCAACTTCATCTTTATTCTGATCATGGTTCTGATGGACCACGCTCAGAATGGTATTTGGGGCCTATTTCCGTTTCTTTAATACAGACATTAGACGATAAATAATTTCGGTACACGATGCATCTGGAAGTTTGTGTGTGCACGCGCGTGCAAAATGTTTTACCTTTTTTTTTTACAATCACAAAAGGCACAAAATTCAGTAAAATCCATAGGAGCAGTTTGGGCCCAGTTGTCAAAGAAGCAAAATGGATATCAACCAACCGTCCAATTCACAAAACTCTTGGGACGAGTTAAGTTCCGTGTGCTAGTGCTACTCCGCAAAGTCTTACTCGGCTTGCAGTTAGCTTGGTAGGAATCGAACCCACAACCTTGTGATTGCAAGTCCTGCAGTCTAACCACATCGGTGACGTGTTGACTAATGATGTCAAATTACCAGTGAATCGGAATCCGATGTCAGTCAGGTCCATTCAATGAATAAAGAACTTCATATCCGGCTAAAATATGATGTAATGTTTCCAGTGGAAATTTCGAACGGAAAATTCCATGAGTGGAAAATTTCTTCAGTGGAAATTTCCACTTTTTATAGTGGTAGATGTACAGCGCATAGCAGTTATTTGATGGAATTATTCGTTTGACGAAACACCGTGGAATTTGCCAACAATCACAGTTCATGTCACGAGAAATGTATTTGGCTTTGGAGCCATCGCAGACTTTGAACTTTGAAAAATAAATAAATCATATAGCAGAGTAACAAACAATGGCAGCCATTATGAAAATATGTGAAAATTGCTTGACATAATTAAGTCACGATAACCCCAAATATTTACCCTAGCTGCCCCACTTAAAAGTGATTCTCGCCCTTGACAGTTTTGTCAGACAATGGTGCTGGTATAACTGGTAGTGCCTTAGAATTATTTGGCTTAATTAATTAAATCTTCAACTGCAAATGGATGTTACATCAGTTTCTTTCTTATAGTGTGACTATATGATGTTCATAATACAATACTATTAACATCAAACCAATCACCAAATAAAAATAAAAACTCAATTAAAAACAACTTCACAACAGCTTACCTTTGTCAAGTAAAGTTGTAGTGCGTGCGTGTCTCAAGCAAACGTGGAATGACTCTGTCTTTTTGCTGTCCGCGAGTTAAGTCCTGTTAAAATGAAAGTGATGCAGAGAAATTTGAGTCCAGTAAAGTCCGACGTCAGAACCGTTCATTGAGGTTTCTGTCAAGCTAAAAATGACGCAATATTTTGTTCAGTGGGAATTCCCACTTTTCATGGAGATTTGTGAACAGCTATTATGAAATCATACAGCGTCCGACAGGTAAAACACAATGGAATGGCTCATATAAAGTAGAATGTTCCAAAATGCAAATGTTCGACACGCAAAAGATTATGAGTGAAATCCGTGTACTACAAAGCAACACTTCTATGGTTTGGTTTGGAGCAGTGCACAACTCTATTAAATAGTTGCATAGTTACAACCTGGCATAGGTACATGTAAACTTTGCATGCATAAAAGCCATTTTGAGATTACGGTGGATACAATGCTATGGCACTATCGTTTGGTAGATTTTTGCTGTATACTTTGTAGTTGTACATCCAGACCAAACAGGGCACTCCCTAACCCTCAAACCTTACCTCAAACAGTCTATGGCGTTCCACCAAAAACCCCAAATACCCACCATCACTTGGGCTGATTCTAGTTTATGAATGGTTACCTTTTCGATATACTGAAAGTCATGTGTTTTGTTACCAATGGTATGGTTAGTTTCATTAGTTCTTAAATTTCCAGGAAATGCGTTGCCAGCTTCCACGGTTGAAAGTTCATAACATGCAACTAATGTTTGTTATTGTTAGGCAGGGGTTTGTGTTTCTCTGCGTCAAGGCGACAGCTGAAGATAAAGTCTCTTTCTTTTGCACAACTAGGATTAGAAGTATAGTATTTTAACATCACTCATTATGCCAAAATGGCTGCGCGTTTATAGTACCAGTGGTCCATGCAAACCATTGGACACTATTGGTAATTGCTCAAAATAATTGAATAGCATAAAAACGTACATTGGTAACAAGCAATTGGGAGCAGTGTTGATAGTATAAAACATTGTGAGAAACTTTTTGAGTCAGATGTAACTTCTCACAAAAATATTATAAGGATGCATAGATACATATACATATAAAACCTCCATATCGTACAGTTTTCAGTTGCAAAACAAAGCGACCGTTTTATGTTCATGGTGCCAAACAATTCTTCCTTAGGCCTACACTACCAAAGTACACTATTGGTAATTACTCAAAATAATTATTAGCATAAAACCTTACTTGGTAACGAGTAAAAGGGAGAGGTTGACAGTATAGAACATTGTGAGAAACGGCTCCCTCTGAAGTGAAACGGTTTTCGAGAAAGAAGTAATTTTCCACGAATTTGATTTCGAGACATCAGCTTTAGAATTTGAGGTTTCGAAATCAACCATCTAGAAGCACACAACTTCGTGTGACAAGGGTGTACCAAATGAGAAGAGTTTTCCTTGACAATCACCAATAGTCTCCAGTGTCTTTAACTGAGAAATTTTGAAATGATGCAATTTTTATTGGATCTTATGTCTTTTTAATATTTTGCCATTCAATCCAGTTATTGTCAGTAGCATTAGGTTGTTTTCGTTCCTAAAAAATTGTCATTGTGTTATTATAGGGACTTAGAAGGACGAAGAGGGTGATAGAAGTAGATAGGGAAGCCTACAGTGGTGGGGAAAGGAGGGGGAAATCCAAAGACGAGCAAGAAGTTTGTGTCGTTTCTTTTTTACTTGAGTGTGGGGTGGCTTAACAAAAAACGGTCGATTGTGCTCTGTCCCATTTATTTCATTTCTTACTTAAACCATATTATGTATCAAAGGCATTGCACAATATAAATTTTGTCCGGGAAAAATCCGTATGTAAATTGGGAGGGGTGTGGTGATTAGTCTTAGTTCATTTCGTTGTTTTATTTATAGGGGAAAACCTTTAACTTGTCTCCCATCACATAATGGGAATTCACATCAATTTAACTGAACACGGCGGCGCGCCATCGTGTTCATTCAGCCACGGCGGGGCCATCATGCATCGTGATGCACTTTGCTCTAGTGTGCGTGTAAAGACGTCTGTAAAAATGACAGAGCAATAACAATGTTTGTAAATGTTGTATTTATCGAGAAAATGAAGGTTTGTTTGGTAAGATTTTATGGAATAGTTCAATTCAATTCAACAATACATTTATTTCCATACTCTCAAAAAAGACTAACGGCAGTCTTATCCAAGGGCGTCTTATCCGTGGGGGAACAGCATATCAGATGTCCCCCCACACTTTTTGATTGACTGTCATTAGAAAACATGCAGCAAGGTATAAAATATACCTAATTTTCTTGATGTTATTACAATGTTTGTCCAATAAAAGAATTGCGGACAAACGGTGAAATGTCTTCTTCAATTTCATCTTTATTCTGATCATGGTTCTGATGGACCACGCTCAGAATGGTATTTGGGGCCTTTTTCCGTTTCTTTAATACAGACATTAGACGATTAATTTCGGTACACGATGCATCTGGAAGTTTGTGTGTGCACGCGCGTGCAAAATGTTTTATCCTTTTTTTTTTTACAATCACACAAGGCACAAAATTCAGTAAAATCCATAGGAGCAGTTTGGACTCAGTTGTCAAAGAAGCAAAATGGATATCAACCAACCGTCCAATTCACAAAACTCTTGGGACGAGTGAAGTTCCGTGTGCTAGTGCTACTCCGCAAAGTCTTACTCGGCTTGCCCACTGTTCAGATGAGGCTTTTGTGTCAAAGGGATTTCGCAAGAAAGCACAGATAACTTTAGACAACATGAGTGTCCAATCACAACCTTGCTTCTGAACCCCTGATACCAATGTATCGACCAGATAACATTGTGCGTCTGCTGGAAAAAAAACAAGGAAAACGAGAGTACCGGGTGACGATCTTAGGGCGTTCAAGGCCCAGTTAAATAATTAAAACTCGTTTAAACGATGGTCGGCCGAACATCGCTTCAAAACCTATACAAAGTTCCATTGTTCTCTAAAATTAAATGAACTGGGTAAAATGTAGGCCCCTAAATACTGTCAGTCGAGTGAGTGATTTTGCAGTGACTTATAAGTGACATTTTTTTATGTAAATGATGTAAGGTACATTCATGCCTCATGAATACATCATTTTGTAAAACACCTAACTTCTGCAAGAGTTCTATGTTTAAAAACAAAGGTGTTAATGAACACACTTGCTTTCCTATATTAATTACGTTGTCGTGCGTGTGTGTCTCAAACGTATAGATTCCTGTAATGCTTCTCCTGAAACGAAAGTTGTTCCTTTAGATGATTTTTCCTGAAAATGAAACTCGGCAAACTCCCACACAAGAGGTAATAAACACCAAGCTGGCAACAACCATTCTCTCCCATACAAACATTGGTTTTAACGTCTATATGAATAATTTCACAAATCAAGATATTGTGATTCATTAACTAGACGACAACACTTATTATAGCCATTGTGAAATCAGCAGTTAGCCTTTACTAGTAATCGAACCCACAACCTTGTGATTGCAAGTCCTGCAGTCTAACCACATCGGTGACGAGTTGACTAATGATGTCAAACTACCAGTGAATCGGAATCCGATGTCAGTCAGGTCCATTCAATGAATAAAGAACTTCATATCTGGCTAAAATATGAGGTAATGTTTCCAGTGGAAATTTCGAACGGAAAATTCCATGAGTGGAAAATTTTCTTCAGTGGAAATGTCCACTTTTCATGAAGTATGACGTACAAAAACACATAGCAGTTATTTGATGGGATTCTGCCTTTGATGAAGCACCGTGTAATTTACCAACCAACAATCACAGTTCTTCATGTCATGAGAAACATATTTGGCTTTGGAGCCATCGCAGACTTTGAACTTTGAAAAATTAATAAATCATGTAGCAGAGTAACAAACAATGGCAGCCATTATGAAAACATGTGAAAATTGCTTGACATAATTAAGTCACAATTACCCCAAATATTTACCCTCGACTTGATTCTCGACTTGGCAGTTTTGTCAGACAATGGTGCTGGTATAACTGGTAGTGCCTTAGTAATATTTGGCTTTTAATAATCAATTAAATCTTCAACTGCAAATGGATTTTACATAAGTTTCTTTCTAATGGTGTGACTATGATGTTCATAATACAATAAACATAACTATATTAGCAAAATACCAATCTATTGAAAACAACAATTCCATAAGCAACACAAATCACAACAGCTTACCTATTGTAGTGCGTGCGTGCCTCAAGCAAACGTTGAATGACCTGGTCGTTTTGCTGTTCACGAGTTATAAAGTGCTGGATTTTAAAATGAAAGTGATGCTCACTGATTTTTTTTCCCAGTAAATGTCCCACGTCAGAACCATTCAGTGAGGTTTCTGTCTGGCTATTAAAAATTGTGCAATATTTCCAGTGTTTTCATTCAGTGGAAATTCCCACTTTGCATGGAGTTTTATCATCAGAAATCATACAACGTCCCCAGGTTGGTTAAACTCAAATGGAACAGCTCATAATAAGTAAAAGGTCACAATGCATAATGGTCGGCACGCAAACAAGTGTGGGTGAAGTCCGGGTAGTTGCATAGTTTTCACCACCTGGCATAGTTACATGTAAACTTAGCATGCATTACAGCCATTTTGAGATTATGGTGGATACAATACCATGACATTAGTTTTGGGTAGACTTGTCTGATACCCACCATCAGTTGGGTTGATTCTAATTGATGGGCGGGATACCTTTTCGATTTACTACAAGTTATGTGTTTTATTACCAATTGTAAGTTTCATTGGTGCTTAAATTTCCAGGAAATGCGGTGCACACTTCCGGGGGGAAAGTTCATGTATAGTAGTCGAGCTATGTTGCAATTAAATTATTGTAATTGTTAGGAAAGTGTCAAGGCGAAATCTAAACATGAAGTTTCTTTTTTATCATAAAGTAGGATTAGGGGTATCGTTATTACATGGTGTTACCGCAAGCCTTTCCATGGGCGTCAATCAGGTGGGGGGGGGGGCAGGGGGACAGGTCCCCCCCACCTTTTGGAGAGTGGGGGACACAATATCAAATGTCCCCCACCTTTTTGACCACATTTATCATGAAGCCCAAGTTTTGCACTGTGTAAGACGAAACCCTGTGTCCCTATATGGGCATTAATTCTGTGGGCAAAGGATGACACAATATCCCCTCTCTAAATTGGCCCTAAATTGCATCACAGAGCATCTAAAATGCAACATTTTCCCGGGCCCTTAACCGGGCCCGCACCCCGAGCCGTAAAGGCTTCTCACACGCATGCTCTAAAGATTGCACCACAGAGCATCTAAAAATACAAAATTTTCCCGGGCCCTTGAGCGGGCCCGGACCCATGCCGTAAAGGATCTACACTCATGTGCTCACTATTTGACAGTATTTTCCCCCAAAACTTGGTTCATAGATCCGCACTTGAAGATGCTTTCAACCAAAAAGTTTCTACTGCTGCTCACATTTTACAGATGTTCTGTTCCGTTCTGTATGCCTCTTATTGGCCTAAGATTGCACCATAGAGCATCTAGAATGCAAAATTTTCCCGGGCCCTTCAGCGGGCCCGGACCCATGCCGTAAAGGTTCTACACTCGCGTGCTCACTCTTTGACAGTATTTTCCCCAAAAACGTGGTTCATAGATCCGCACTTGAAGATGCTTTCAACCAAAAAGTTTCTACTGCTGCTCACATTTTACAGATGTTCTGTTCCGTTCAGTATGCCCCTTATTGACCTAAGATTGCACCACAGAGCATCTAGAATGCAAAATTTTCCCGGGCCCTTCAGTGGGCCAGGACCCATGCCGTAAAGGGTCTACACTCGCGTGTTTACTCTTTGACAGTATTTTCCCCTACACAAATGTTATGTCCCCCCACACTTCAAGACGGATTGACGCCCCTGAGCCTTTCTATACCGTATTTGATATTATCACTCATATGCCAAAATGGCTGCGCATACCAGAGGTCCTTGCAAACAATTGTTAAAGGCATACACTTTTGTAATACTTAAAATGATTGTTAGCACACAAAACTGGCTTGATAATAAGCAATGGAGAGCTGTTGATATTATAAAAACAGAACCTCGATACTGATACAATTTTCGAATGCGAAACATAGCAACCGTTTTTGTCATGGTGCCTAAACAATATGTACTTAGCCTATAGGCCACTCATTTCCCCCAAATTCAAGTTCATTTCATTGAGAAATTAAAAAATATTGAAATTATTATTGGATGTATTATTTCGGCATTTAATTCAAAGTTATTGTCAGTAGCATTAAAGACACTGGACACTATTGGTAATTGTCAAAGACCAGTCTTCCCAGTTTGTGTATCTCAAAACATAAAATAACAAGGCTGTGAACATTTGAGCTCAATCGGTCATCGAAGTTGCGAGATAATAATGAAAGAAATAACACCCTTGTCGCTAGAAGTTGTGTGCTTTCAGATGCTTGGTTTCGAGACCTCAAACTCTAAATCTGAGTTCTCGAAATCAAATTCGTGGAAAATTACTTCTTACTCGAAAACTACTCCGCTTCAGAGGATGCCGTTTCTCACAAGGTTTTATACTACCAACCTCTCCCCATTACACGTTACCAATTAAGGTTTTATGCTAATAATTATTTTGAGTAATTACCAATAGTGTCCACTGCCTTTAAGTTGTTTTTGTTCCTACAGTTAATTGTATTGTTAAAGATACCGAGAAGAAGGAAGAGAGAGAGATAGAAGTAGAGAGGGCATATTAGAGGGGGGTGGAGGGGGGGGGGACCCCAACAATGACAACAACAACGTAGGCCCAAAACGAAACCGAAACCCACCAGCCAAACAAAAATGACAACAAATCTATAGGCTATAAAATACACAAACAAAAGTGACCTTGCGCGTTCAAGTTCACATGCTGTCTGGTTGTATCAGGTTGGAAACATTGATTTACTATGAGCACATTCATACCTACATGTATGGGGAAATTAGTTAAAATGTAGGGCGCAGGAAAATACTACATCGGTCATACGGGAAATTTAACATTTTGTGTCACATTTAAAAAGAAAAGAAAAATGAAGGCAAACAAACCTTATTTAAACAACAAAGCAAAAAACCATCGGCAAACGTTATGCCAATTGTCTTCATATTGAAGGATTCGGGTACTTTTCCAAAATGTCAACAGACTTATTGAACTTACAGGGTTTGAAGGTAATGATAGTGGAAAGCTTCCCTTCAAATGAGGTTCTGTAGTTTTTGAGAAATGGGTAAAACAAGTCACAACATAATTTTCGTCTCAAGCTAGACTTAAATCCCATTAACCAGTTATAGTATTAATATACCAAAAACATAGCATAACTGGTAAATACGATCTTACATGCTAAAACTGAGACGGAAATTACTTGTTTTATTCATTTCTCATACAAAAACTACAGCGCCTCAGTAAGTAAAATTTCAAGGGAAGCTTTCTACTATCATAATCTTCAAATTGTGTAAGTTTAATGTAAATCTGTGGACATCGTGTTTTGTGTTAGGGAAAAAGTACATAGACCCTTTAAACGCTGATAAAAACCAAGCTCCATAATGAAAAACATTCTTTTTATTATCGGACTGTGTGCAAACCGTGCATGATGCATGAAGTCTTTTAGTAACGTCCATATCCGACTGACAACTTTGTATTCACTTCGAAATATGTTTGATACTCAATCGAGATATTTCTTTTGGCACAGGTACAGGTTTGTTTACAACTATCATAACTGTGAAGCCCTACATTGTTTTCACGTGTGCACGGCACAACGGAACTACCTGTACTCAGGCTGAGGCACAGTTTTTCAAAATCTATGCACGCTTTTTATAACACGCCTCTGTTTTCATGTCTCTACACTTTTAACTATGACATAGGAGGTATACAATAATGCAATGAATATAAATGGCTAGTGAATTTAAACAATCAAGTCAATTTACAATGACAGGCACATGATGTAGTCTGAGGGCTACACTGGCGATCAATTAATTACACCATGTCACGGAGGAAGGTAATTACACTGAGAACAACTACGTAATAGTTCCCTGGCATAATTAGTAATCAACAAATGCACAGCTCCCGTAACAGTAACACCCATTAATCGTGAGCGTTGTATTGAATGGAAAACAGCCGACAGAAAACAAAATCAACATCGCCATATATACAGTTCAAAATACAACACAACATTTCTTGGCCATGAAGGGTCCTTCATGCAGAACAATAAAGAAAGTTTACCTGAGCAGTGTATCTATCTCCAGTGTTTAGGGAGCAGCAGGTTGATAATCTGTAAACAGTGTGGTGTAAATGCTTCAACTGATTATGGTTTTATAAAACACACCAGGGTATACCGTTGTTATGATGGTGAAGTCCCCGCACATTGTGCAAAACCGACTTGGTGCTTTGGGAAGCCCCATGACGTATGTGTCTAAAACTAAAACTACAGGAATTTCCAGTTCGATTATGCAATCTTGTTTGTACTCTACTAGGCTACTATGAGGCGCCTAGTCTAAAGTTATTAGTTATCGCAATTATTTACACACAATTCACTACACAACATATAATTCATTATTTAATCAATAGTAATAAACATTGTATGAATAATACATGAATATTTGTACCAAAGCTTTCATTTAATATATATTATATATATCTAAAGTAACACGCCATTTCAATATTTACAAGTAATGTAGACGGATATTTGTTTTTATATGTAAATAATTAATTTTGCTCATGTAATTATAATTATAGATATTAATTTCGGACAACCTTCATTATTACCTTTACACATAATTTTGTGGATTATAAAATTTATTTTAAGTACTGTGTAGAACTGAAATGGCGTGTAGAATTATATAAATATAGTCAAAGCTTTAATACAATTATACATTACTGTGTGATGCAAAATTTATTATTTGTAAATAAAGTTAATATAACGTTTAAATAATTAATTATATGTTACATAATGAATTGAATTATATGTAAATATTTGCGTTAAATAATAAGTTTACACTTGGCGCCTCATAATCTTATTGTCCATACCATTACATCACATGCATCACATGACCATAACGTAGAATAGGCACATTTGTTTTTTAATAGTTAAAACTATAAACAATTGTTATTGTAATCGATCCTCAACCTTTTGAACTCTGTGACAAGTTAAATCATTTTATGGTAAAACTGTTTCAATTCAAGCATGGCAGTTATGCGGTTTGACCATTGTTGATGTGGAACGACAAAGTGTGTTTTAATGCCACCTCTAAAAAGGAAGGAAATAGCCTTGGCACGCGTCTCACACGCTCTATACAGCTATGCTATGTGGTTTCGTTTGTTTACTAACATCCGACTGTATGTTTGTATACAATGCCTCTTTATTAAATATGAGGTATGGTTTAGTTTCATTGTGTACATTGAATCTCAGGAATTCTTCAGGTGGTTTTAGAGGAAAGGGCGGGGGGGGGGGGGTACTTCTGTGTAAGATAGTGGTAGTATGGGAACATTTGGGGATATCCTCTACCCTGTATGGGATGGGCGTGGTGTACAAATACTTGACTCCCTTTATTGTGTAGGCCTTTGAGAAGCCATCAAAAACATACCGGGTTGGCAAAAGTCCCCTATACAAATTTAAACAACATTAAAACGAAAAGTATGTGTAGTCTTGCGTAAGAGAGGAAAAATCTATCTGTTGGTGATGTAGGTAACTCATGGTGATGTAGGTATCTAATTTTTCACTGGCTGGTCCAGATTTTTTTTTCTTTCTTAAACTGCAGCATTTTTTGTAATTGTCTTTTTAAATTGTTTTCTTCGGAAACCCTCTGTTGTAATGTTGTATTTTGGAAATTGCTTTTTACCTTTGTATCTAGCGCTTTAAGGCCTTTTTGGCAATTTGGCGCTATATAAATATCTTTTTATTGTTTGTATTATTTATTATGTTGTAAAAATAAGATTTCCCACTGAAGTCCTCTGACGTACTTTTGCCACAACACACATATTTGATGTTGCAAAAGAAAATCGGGGCACAAATTCATACAGCTGCTCTAAGCACAAAATGTAGCTAAGCAGAACAACATTATGCTTACATGAACAAGGTTCCAGCCAAAATACCATATCATGTGTACTATTAGTGACTGGTATCATGCTTGTTTGTGTTAAACAAACAAAGAACATAAAGCAATATTTTCTGCTCTATGAAAGTTGGCCCTTATTTACAGTCAACTGGGGGTCACCAACTATACTTACGTGAATGCGTAATTAGCATATCAATGCTGGACATGACTCATGCGAGCGATTGAATGTAGTACGTCAACGCAGTGAACTGTGATAGACTACTACACTGTATACCTTGTACCATAGTCTTTAGAATTACATTTTATAAAGTGTACGTAAATCACCCATGAAATTAATTGTAGTAGAAACCTTTGGTCAGAAACCTACAGCAGCATTGGCATATATAAAGCATTTTGAGAAACATGTCAATAATGTGGTTATGTAAACAAGATAAAAGTTGGTATGCCCCCTAAACTTGAATCGTGTGTAATCCACAAGGGATTGTGTGACCCTCGTCAACCAATGGATCATAATAGGTGATCTCCACAAATCGTTCAGACATCCCCAAGTTGGGTAATAGTTTATGACAGGTATATTGTGTAAAGATTCCGGGACTTTCCCCATTGCCTCATCGCTGTCATTCGCACTTGTCATTCGTATGACCTTGCTCTGTTTCACTCCAGTTCAGTTGGGGTAAATAAACGCATACTTTATTGGGGTCGTCAATTTCATCGACAGGGTTGTACTGAACAGAATAAAAAAAAAATCCCTTGGCTATGAGCCAATGCAAATTGTTGAATAATCAGAAATACTCGGGCAATAAGATCAATGGACCCCGTGATCATTGCTGGCAACTAAACGTGTTTGTACAAAGACAAATACCGGAGCGGGAGTTGAACCTTTGACCTCTGGGTTAAAGCGCAGGTGCTCGACCAACTGAGCTTATTACAATACAGAAACTTAATTGACGAAGTAAAGTAAGGAGACCGCAAACATGGGGCTAGTAATTTGTCTTTGTTCAACCCTAAATTTTAAAACATTTCCCTTGTGGTTTACTACTTGATAGCAAAATTTTGTGGGACCGTTTTTGCAGGTAAGCCGCGTTGGAAATGAATTAAAACACCCCATGCCTGAACACGTCAGTATTGGCAAGACTCAGGAAAAGGGCCCAACGCCGATGGTGCTGCTTTTGCTGATAGGCCTAAATGGAATATTGGCTCAGCATTTGAAAGGTGTTTATTTTATTGCAATTTAGGGGCAACGAGCTACACATTTCTGTATAGGTGCTAAATGTTAAATATAATGTAGTCTCCAACATTTGGGATTGGACACTTTTAGCTGTGAAAGATTTTTGCTATGAAATGTGGTTGGAGAGATGTTAAAAAAAATAATTAAACTGATTCGCAAGAATATTTCTCCATATTGTGTAGTCTTCCTATCCTTTCTAGAACTACAAACACAGTCCTCCGTGTTGTGGAGTCAAACTTTGTCAACCCAAAGCCAACATACCATTTTAAGCAGTTTTAGGCCTTGTTATTATAGTAATTTGGAAAGTGCCAAAGGTTGCAGTCAATAACTTCATGACACAATGTTGAACCGTTTTTCATTATCCCGGAAAAAAAAAGAAAGAAAAAAACTTAAAATCTTGTAGTTAGCCTGCAGGGTAACAATTTTATCATGAAACTTGGCACGTTTTCTTTTGTAACATTGTGCAGTGGCGCTCATACCTTCATAACCACTTAACTACATGCTTGGCTTTCTGAAGTCCATTGACTGGGTTCATTGACTATGAACTTCACCCCTTAAAGGGAGGGTCTTACTTTTTTAATTACTGCAAAGTTAATGATCATAAAAAAATACTTGGTAATAAAAGCACTCAACTGTTGATAATGTAACAATATTTTTAGACCGAGAGACAGTTCCGTTAAAAGGAATGTTTTTTTTTGAGAAAGGGAATCAAAGACATTCATTATTTTATTATAATTTATTCGGCGTATCAAAAGTACACACACAATACAGAAAGAACAAACCAACAATACATTAACTAATTAATTGCACATGTCTGGAATTTAAAAAACTGCCCCAATAATAACTGTGATTTGAAAGCTTTCAACTCCGATGAACGTTATTAATTTGTCTACATTTTGTTCTGTGAATCTCGTGAATTATTTAGAGGATTGTTTTTTTTTTATAAATATTTTTTACATTAATGTGAACGAACACCTCAATTTCTTTTGCATTAATTTGTTGTTTAACTGATTCAGTTATTATTGTTTGTTTATTGCTATTATTTTAAAGTTGTTATCCTTTTTTCTTCCTGGTTTTTCTTTTCTGCCCCCTCCCACTCTTAATATTAAGACTCACAATGTTTCATACTTGGGCCAAGTTAATTAATAACACTTCTTAGAATAATGTTCAGTACTTGGCCTAGCCTTGCTCAAGGCAGTCGAATTGTTCACTCCGAAAAAAGACCGCCGCTGTATAAAACCCACCCGTATTCACCGTGCGTAACATCGCACGAAACGATGCCCCCGAACACTATCCGCATGCGGAGGCCGTCAGGCCGACAGCCTTGTAGGGTCTGTGTTGAAGCCACTGACCTCATTACTATAATAAGCGAAGAGTTCCCACGGTCAGCTAATTACCCATAATGCCCGCGAAAGATGAGACATGTCTACATCACACACCACCACACCACGGACGCTCAGCGAGCATGACAGGCGTGCGTGATTGGACGTCAAAATGAATTATTAATTTGCCTCACATCCTGTGTTGTCTGATAGGTCAGACGAAAGATATACATATTCATGAGCTGCATACTAGCATATCCGAGAGCCCCCCAATTTTTTCCACATGTGGACATTTTTCAATACAACACATTAAACCCGGAAGTTACAGACCCGTCAAGGCTGTCGGCCTGTCGGCCTCCGCATGCGGTTAGTGGTACGAGTGCGGATGACTTGTGTGCACTGAGTAGCCGTACGATGCGAGAGTGTGTATACGGGTGGGTCATGCGGTGTGATCGCACGCACCACGCACAGGGTATACGGGTTGGTTTACAGCGGCGACTTTTCGGAGCGAATAATGCGACTGCCTTGAGCAAGGCTATACTTGGCCAGATTAGTTGTTCACAGTTCCCCAATGAATGTTCCATAGTTAACGTGAGCCCTCTCATAATCCACACATCCACAATGTTACATATACAGGGGTGGATTTCACAAAGAGTTAAGACTAGTCTAATATCAACTTGGGACGAGTTACTCGTCCTAACTTAGGACTGCCCATACATTTTTAATATCTCCTAGGACTAGTCCTAAGTTAGGACTAGTCCTAGGACTAGTCCTAGGACTAAGTTAGGACTAGTCCTAAGTTAGGACTAAGTTAATCACTGTTCCACCAAACTATCCATTCGGTACTTATTATTTACACCCTCAACGTTCCAATACCTGGTACCTTCTAATTATTCACATCTGTACATTTTCTTTCCTCAAATCCGAGATAATATTTTATCTTAAACTACTTTTTATTTATTTACAGCATAGTTTATTTTACCAACAACTTGCAACTTTGTTATAACATATTATACCATGCATTATTTTCATTTACTTTCTTAAAAAACAATAATCCATAAAAACAATTTCAGTTACTTATATATGTTCAAGCTCTATAAGAAAAAAAATTAATCACATCGATTACGATATAAGAGTATTGATGTTAAAAATGAAATAATAATACTGAAGTTATATAGCTAGGGTTTTCATTTCATTTTGTTTGTTTTTGGCTCAATTTCATTTAGTGTTTAAACTCTACAAAGTTGCTTCCTGGAAGCCCGTGGAAAAGTATTAGACTGCTCATGAGCGTGGCAAAGTTTTTTTTCAAGGGCGTTTTAAATTGATCGAAATATTTGCCTCTTTGGCGTTTCATATAAACGTCATTACGTCCCAAGTGTGCGCATGTGCTGTACGCCAAAATCTACATCACTTTTAGCTCTAAAGTTTGGCTACATTTGAATCGCCATCGTCCGAAGGCACTTCTCATGCCAGAAACTTATAAATTCCGAGAAAATTTGAAGCACTTGTATCATACAATCTAGGACAAACAAATGTGTAAACGTTCTTGAGATTAAAAAAGGGGGATTCTGACGTTAAGTGGACGTGGCTTACTATGGAAAGGAAAGGGGCATACTATTGAATAGTAATTCAACATTTAAAATATAAATTTGAGATAGGTGGGTGAAGCAAAACGGAATATTATTTATATGTTTTTATTTTTTTAAACGATAGTAGTGAATGGCCACTAATCGTAGCATTTTGACAGATGGCAAAAAGTCCACTACACCAATGGGGCTATTACAAAAGTTCTGTACATAGGTTCCGGTAGCTCTACTGTGGCATAAACGAACAGGCTCAGAATTGAAGCAAATATGGCGGGGAGGGGCGAAGGTGATGATTAAAGGAAGCTGGACTAGGGTTGAACATAGGGTTCATAGGGTTGAACATTTGAAGGTTCCGTTAAAAAAAAAGACGATTGCATATTATTTACAATTAAAAATCATCATTATTTATAGTTATGATATGTATAAGCCTCTATGCATATTGCAAAAGGCACAAAGAGGCCAGTTACTACACGTCACAATACCTTACGGGCAAAACTTTCGGTAAACAAAAAACATCGAGGCTGACTTTCACACATAAACACGAATCTTCATTTTTTGTCTAATTTGACTCCGTTTGGATTTTGAATTGTTTTTTTTTCCTCCAACATGTTTCTCCATGTTCAATTACAATTTAAAGACTTGTCAGACTCGAGCTAATTTAATGCACAATCAATAGTTTCAAAAGTAACATGCCTTTTAAATGTTTCCAATAATACGATTATATAAGATATTTCGTACAGTTTGTTAGCACACTATATATATATAGCAAATAATTGTTGATAAACTCATATGTTACACCATAAACCTAATAACTACAATATGCTTTGCTCTAAAAAAAAAAGCGATCACCCAGAAATCTACATTGTTCTTGCTATGTGACATTACAATAGATCCATTGTTTTTTTTTACGTAACAGGCCGCAATCGAGACAATAACTTATTCTTTAACCCGTAACGTCCAATCGGTAATTCTTATCCATAACGAGCAAACGCACACACCCTTACAAGCACCAACTTATGGGGTACTTTGAACAATGGATCAATGCTACCAAAAGGTTTTCTTTGTTTAAGAGTGGTACCCCACAAAGGATTTCTTCCGAAGAGGGAACAATAGCACAACAATAGAAGTACCCCGTAAATGCCATAATGTAAGGGTGTGTGAACGTGTGCGTTATTACTAATATATGTCACCCGCACATATTTATCAACCCGCTAAAAGCGAGGACTTCTCTTTGTTCTACTATTGGTAAACTTATCACTAAGCGATGTCTGAGTTTTGTGAACAAAGCCATCACCCCTTCACACATACTCAGAGAAATGCATTCTTAAGGAGAGCATTCCGTTGTCCCTGCACTTGATTAACAAGCCAGTCTTTAGAATTCCCATAAGGAGTCCTTTCGCTTTCCCTTTTTTGTTTTGTCCTCCGTCTCCATAAGGTACTGAAAATGAACACAGTTTTTTCCGTCGTCCTCGGTTTGAACAGGAACAAACAAAAATCATGAAACACGATTGTCAAAACCGTAAGAATGGAAACTTTGGAAAGTGGCCACACACTTGACCCTCTTTTGATATTTTAGTCACCCCATTGCTCTTTATAATTGTTTTGAGTAACTAATAAAAGTGTCTATAGTGCTTTTAATATCGAGGACCAAATGAATATTAACTACAGAACTACATGTGTACAAACCTTAAATAGCCCTATTGTCTCTATGCTTTCGTTCACGGTACAGCATCACAAATAAAACCACTGCGACACATGTCGACACTGCAAACCCCACTGATAGCAAAATGACTGCAACAGGCGACTGTGAGCTTTGTTCAACGATCCCATCCGTTCGTAGTTGGTTCTTCTTATTGTACCCTGAAAGAAAATTTAGTTTTTTTGTTAGTATAACACAATTTCAGGCTTGTAGACTGGCATGGCCACTTACAGAAGTACTCCTCAAAAATGAACAGGGTGCCATTCAAAGATGGCGCATGTGAAATGGCGTTTTGGCTGATAGTAATAACCCTATTCTCTGGTAAAAAGCATTTAGTTGTGTTCCACGAACTTGAAGATAATGAGAGTAGAAGGCTTCCCTTACAATATTACTACTAACTTGCTGAGAGGTGACTATACTTTTTTAGAAATGAGTAACACAACGTCACGAAAATGCGTTTTACATGCTGAAATAATGTTCGTAACTCGTTTTACTCATTTCTCAAAAACTACAGCACTTCAGCAAGTAATATTTTCAGGAAGCTTTCTATTATTCAGTTCTTTAAAGCGTTCAAGTTTATTGTTGATCGATGGACATTGTGTTTTGTGTCCTACAAAAAGTACCCAGACCATTTAAGTGTGTGTTTGTGATAGGGGGAGGGGATAAGGAGGTGGGGGGGGGGGCTTATATCGTCACTGAATTTACCAAATATCTTACCTGCGTCTTGGTTTGCGTCTGTTGTTAATGACGCCGGTCTTTTATCGTCCGCCCCTGGGCATGCTGCAGATACAAGAATTTGCAGTAAAGGAACGGTATTTAGCAATGGAAGTGTGACAACACATTAATAACAGGGAACAAAAATCAGCATTAATGAGGAACACTTCGAAGTGGTGCGTTTATGTAAACATGTATCAATTGTTATTCCCTAAAATTTGAATTTGAGATGCATTACTCTCTCTGTAACGCTTCTTAGATTGTGTATTCAACGTAAGTGACTATTCCTCATGTGTGGACATAACCACTTCACTGTTCCAACAACCAAAGGTATACTGATTACTCAAAAATAAAGTTGATAGCTTTAAAAACTAAAGTTGTTTTTCAGAGAGAGATAATTTCTCACTCAAACAATAAAAGGATTCAAGTTCAACTGAAGCATTTTAAGTTTGATTATGCATCTGAAAGCACACAAAGTAATTGGTGCAACAGGTGTGTTTTTCATTCATTATTCTCCTGCAACTTCGATGACCAATTGAGCCCAAATGTTCACACATTTGTTATTTTATGCAAAACATTGGGATACACCAAGTGAGAATACTGGTCTTTGACAATTACAAAAAGTTCCCAGTGACTTTTAAGCCATTGGACACTTTCGGTACAGAAACAAATAAAAGTTCACAGATTTACTACAGGGTCGACAGAAGATAATGGTGAAAGACTTCTCCTGAAATATTATTCCTTTAAAATGCTTTACTTTTTGAGAAAACATTAAAACAATATCAATTCTCGATATCGAGAATTACGGATTTATTTTAAACACATGTTATGACACGGCGAAACGTGCGGAAACAAGGGTGGGTTTTCCCGTTATTTTCTCCCGACTCCGATGACCGATTGAGCCTAAAATTTCACAGGTTTGTTATTTGATATAGAAGTTGTGATACACGAAGTGTGGGCCTTGGACAATACTGTGCGGAAACAAGGGTGGGTTTTCCCGTTATTTTCTCCCGACTCCGATGACCGATTGAGCCTAAAATTTCACAGGTTTGTTATTTGATATAGAAGTTGTGATACACGAAGTGTGGGCTTTGGACAATACTGTTTACCGAAAGTGTCCAATGGCTTTTAAGGCAGTGGACACTATTGGTAATTGTCAAAGACTAGCCTTCACAGTTGGTTTATCTCAACACATGCATAAAATAACAAACCTGTGAAAATTTGAGCTCAATCGGTCATCAAAGTTGCGAGATAATAATGAAAGAAGAAAACACCCTTGTCACACGAAGGTGTGTGCGTTTAGATGGTTGATTTCGAGACCTCAAGTTCTAAATCTGAGGTCTCGAAATCAAAATCGTGGAAAATTACTTCGTTCTCCAAAACTATGTCACTTCTCACAATGTTTTATACCATCAACCTCTCCCCATTACTTGTCACCAAGAAATGTTTTATGCTAATAATTATTTTGAGTAACTACCAATAGTGTCCACTGCCTTCAAACCTTACCTGATCTGACCGTGATGTTGATCAGGTCCTTGTCATCCCATTTGAATCCACCGTCCACGTCTTTAGGCACACACCCGTACGTCCCGCTGTCAGAGACCGTAGCTTGAATGATAGTCAGCACAGAGTCTTCTCCACTGACGCCACCCTCTGTCTTATCACACCGAAAGACCCCGTACTTTGTCGCATTATCATTGGGGATGAATTCCGTTGTCCCGTCCTCCATATAACGGAAGAACTGTGCCAACCCATCGTGGTTCCTCACGATGCAGTGAACGTTAAACTCGTCTCCTACGTGGCCTCCGGGCGAGTGGATCGTCACCGAAGTCGTTGTGATTTCTGGTTGTGTAGTTAAAAAATAATCAACAAACATGAAAAATAAAAAAATATAAAAAACCTTGTTGCACAAATGTAAAGACACAGGGGTCGATTTCACAAAGAGTTAGGACTAGTCCTACTTAGGACTAAGAGATATCAAAAACGTACAGCTAGTCCTAAGTTAGGACTAGTAACTCGTCCTAACTCGAGATAGGACTAGTCCTAACTCTTTGTGAAATCCACCCCTGGACACATTTGGTAACTGTCAAAGACCAGTCTTCTCACTTGGTGTGTCATAAGATATGCACACAATAACGAAACCTGTGAAAATTTGAACTCAACTGGTCGTCGAAGTTGCGAGCTATTCATGAGTAAGTTTTTATGCTAACAATTATTTTTTTGAGTAATTACTAATAAAGTCCACGCCTTTAAGCGCTTTTATTTGAGTGAAAATTGCCTCTTTCTCAAAAAACTACAAGTTACTTCAGAGGGTATGGAGCCAATTCTCACAATGTTCAATGTCTGTATCAACAGCTCCCTATTGTTAGTTACCAAGAAAGTTAATTCTAACAACTACTTTGAGTAATTACCAACCATGTCCAGTGTCTTTAAGATTATATTGGAATGATTAAATGTGTCATAATGTGTGATTAGTGCAGAACGCCGCGGTAAGCAGAATTATAAATTAGAGCCCAACTGTCACAACTGCAGGTTGCATATATAGCGTTATTTTTCAACTGATATTGACACTTACCCAGCAACGTGCTTACGAGGGCCAGGATAATCGGCAGGTACTTAGCATTTCCCATTCTGCCTATAAAAAGAAAATTATAATGTACATACAATTAATAATTTCTTCCAACCTCGGTTTTGTTTGATTGGAAGATTTAGGTGGCCTACTTATGTAAGTATAGGCGTTCGAATTTAAATAACAACATTGTTATTTCGGGCCGACCACTATGACCAAACCATTATAAGACGTGTTGGGGTGTTGGTGTCCATTGTTTGTTTGTTTGTTTGTTTGTTTGCTTGTTTGTTTGTTTAACCTTCTTTGTGGTTTAGTACCTAGACTGGCAAAGGTTCAACAATATATCAATTGATTCGAAAATGCATAAAATGTACTATCCCGAGGTCTTTAGTAATAAGACTAAAAACGTGAAAAACAAATCAAAATGAGAAAACAATATTAATGCCCTGCTGATTTTGAACATGAATGACAAGAATTTTTTTTGTATCTTGTCCAAATAAAACCGTTTAAATTGGTTATCAGGAAAAGCTTCACAGATATACCGGGAAATTCATTTCTCATGCAAACATTTCTCAAGCATGATTGTATAATCGAAAATCTTTTTTATTTCAACCCATTTAAAAACAATTCAAGACATACCTAATCTATACTGTTTGTCGACCACTGCAGCTCCAAAGCAAACGAGCGAGCCTAGTCAATGCCTTGCAAAAACTGCGCCGTCAACGGAGAACGTCGCAACCTGTAATGTTGGATTTATTGTTTTGGTTTTCATTATACACATTTGAGGCGATGGGATTCCCCTGTTGCACCATGACTGTTAGAGTACATGTAGGTCCATACCGCATTCATGACGCAGTACACTTAAAGGAACATTACATTTCTCTAGCGAACAGTTGCTGGCAGTTTTTAGCACTTTACTAAATCCACCAGATACATACTATAACAAACTGACAAACCTGTAGAAGTTTGAGATCGATCGGCCATCTTCGGCACGAGAAAATAATGAAAAACTGATAACATATTTTGCATGACATCGATTCACACACAAATTAACAAGACGCTCACCGAGCGATAAACTGCGAATGGGAAATTATTTCTCATCAAATAGGACATTTCAGACGTAAATATTTCAAGGGATGTTTTCTACTATCATCATCATTAGACCATGGAAGTTTCATGTAAATCTGTGATCATAGACGAGTTTTTCTTACCAATTCTGTAATACTCCTTTAATTAATATTTAAATTTATTATAAGTTCAACGGAGGTAGATGAAACACATGACTATCACATGAGAGGCATTGGATGGGTGAAATACTATCAGCATTCGTAATTTTTCTGGCACGATGCCCAAGGGTATGATTTAATATCATAAATACATGGTTAAAAAATACAGCAAAGAGATTTTATCAAGACCCCCCCCCCCCGGCCATTGATTTTGTATTGTTATTTAAGGGTATATGTAGAATAGGTCATGAACCCGGAAACTGTTCGATAAATAAAGCATCGATAGCCTTATAAGGGAGTCATCGAAACGTGTATGCTTCACTTCAAATTAAAAAACCATTTGCAAAAAAAAAACAGTTTTTAATAGACATCAAAATAACTTGAAAATCCGTGTTCCCAGGGACAAAATAATTGTGATTTCCTCGAATCGAAGACATTGTGAACTTGAAAAAAACATTTCCTGAAAACATATTTGTAATTGAGGGACGACAGGATGACACTTGAATAGGTCTACAATACCATTCAGAATTGTGTATTTCAAGACACTGTGCATTGTTCCATAACAAATTATGTATCAAGAGCATTGCACAAAATAAGAAAATTGTGACAAGAAAAACAACCTGTTGGGGAATAATATTGGCATGCGATGCGGTATAATGTTTGATAGTCTACGGATGTCATTGAGTTCTAAAGGTGTCAACAAAACGGCCTACCTGTGTTATGATTCTAAAGTGATGTTGTGCTCACTGATAAGTGTCCGTCTGTCTGTCCTGAAGCAAGTGATGGAATGAAATAAAATACACCAATTCTCATCAATAATATGAACCCTGGTGGGTTTTATATTTTTTGTCATTTCACAATGTGGGAATTCCCCATTCCAGTCCGGTGTTCTTGAAATCCAGGGCCTTGAAATCTATCGGAGACGCTGCGCATGATTTTATGCGTGCTGAATGACACCCACGCCTAGAGTAAGACTCATGAATAAGACTCATGAATATTTTGTAACACAAGACAGTTTCTGATTCTCCAAAAATATTGAGCCAATTTATTGTGTAGGGATTCATGAAATGATACAAGACATACCGTACTCTGTGACTCGTTTTGTTCGTCATACCATTCTTGCAAAGAGCCATAATGTATTATGGAGGACAACTCCAGAGTGAAAGACAGGTACTTTCAACTCGATTTAGAGTGAAGTTTGTTTCAATTTCACTCAAAAGAGTGACACAGATTGACTTTCACTCTCAAAAGAGCGAAACAGTAAATGTTTACTTCCAATTTAGGGCATTTCGGGCATTTCGGGCATTTCGGGATCACATTAACTCATTTTGGGAATTTTAGTTTAGGATAGACATTGCTTAGAAAAAAGTAATCAAGGTTTCTCCAGATTTTCTAAAATCTAAATCAAGATGCAGAGATGCTTCATACAGTTGTGTGAGCATTTAGTAATATAATTAAATTAAACGGTCTGGGTACTTTTTGTAGGACATTAAACTACCACAGTCTATCGTTAAAGGAACACGTTGCCTTCGGGCTGCGCTTTGTTGGGCGTTTTTGGGCTATGACAAGCGTTTGATGTAAAATGATTACGGTTGGAAAGATGTTAAAAAAGTAGAATATAATGATCTACACAAACATGCCTTAGAATTGCTTCACTTTTGCTAACTCTCTCGAAACAAAACGCTCCGCCATTTATGGGGGTCAAGATTTTGACTCCCATAAATGGCCGCCAAATTCACTAGTCTTATTTCCAGTCGCAGCCGTTGAACTATACGACTGAGCAATTATTAACAATTTTACGAACCCATTTGTATCTATCTCTTCCTCCATGGTTACTCCAAAAAAAAAAAACAGTTCATGAACAAAAATAAAAGGGCCTACGTTGAATTAGCTTTTTATTAATCTATCTAAGCAGCAAGTTCAGCTCACGTCCCGGGGCCGAGCGGCTGCCGTCCAGCGGGCCATCATCCCCCGCGGCCAGACCTCCCCAGACGCAGTGAACGGTTCTTGCTCGTACGGTGTAGGATTTTAGCGGGGCCAGTCTAGTAATGCGAACACTTTGTATACGAAAAAATGTCTAGTACCCGTATACTAACTAGCGAGTGGAGTTGAAAATGGACGTGTCATGACCTCCCATACCAAAACTACAGCTAGAGAATTCATCCTCTCAATAAAACACCTGCTCAGACATGTCAGAGGCGTTTACCGTGTTTACCGCGTAAGTATAGTATGCAATTGCGAGTCAAATAGGCCTATACCCCACAGTTCGTTTTTAGATACAAAATTACAGGGACTTTACTTCTCTGTCCTTTCTCTATGCTGTTTGCATGTACGTATGTAGAGTCACAGGGCAACAGGACAATGGTGTCTATTACTAATACTAGTCCATCGCCATAGGATAGATGATGTCACTTGTCTTATTTGCCAACATGATCCTTTCTTCGGGGTATACATTCATTATTTTATAGATAAAATAATGTTTATGTCTATTATGGGGATGTAATTCCTTGACCTTGGTCTTGGACAGTACTATTTGAGCTAGCTCCTGTTTACATTGCTCAGAATCATTTGACAGCAAAATTTACTGTGCGATGCATCTGAACAGGGAGCACATACTGCAAATGGTAGTTGGCAAGGAAAGCTAAAATAAATTAATACTCTTGTCCACAAAAATGAAGCTTCCATAGGTCCTTTTCAAAACCACGGCTTCGGCTATGGATTCGGCTTCAGACTCCGTCCCCTTGTCTGAATCCCTACGCAAAGCACGCTCAGTATTGTCCAAACATCTGCGGGGCCAAGCTAGCCCGAGCTGAATCCAAAGCCAAAGCCGTGGTTTCGAAAAGGGCCATAGTCTAGAAGAACTCTTTTCAAAAATTACAAAACAAAATCAGAAACGGGGAACAATTTTATTATTTTGTAACATTTTTGTATTGATACTTGCTTCCCAGGTCACAGTGAAAGTTGGGTGGTGATGTGATTATTGAAGCCGGTATGGACAAGAAAGAGTACACGTACATCAAAGAAGTTTTCCAAGCACGGTTAGATGACAACCAGCTTCTTCGCAGGACAGGAAAACTCTGCTAATTAGGCCTGGGCGACCAGTGAAAATTACTAATCGACTAGTCGCACCTCCATCCAATAGTTGCGACTACGACACTAGTCGCAACAAAATTTTAATTATCACGATGCACTGTGGCAATGTGTGCCGCAAGCACAATATAGTCTAATTCAAGCGGAAAAGATTGAAGATTTGTGTCACTGATGTCTGACTGTGTTCTGTAAGTAAATTATGTTGTCATGAATAGTCATGAGCGACTAAATTGGTTCACCAAACAGGTAGACGCAATTTTCTTTAAACTATTTTTGTAGCACGTTTAACCGAATAGTTGAAAACAATAGTCGCGACTCGACTCAGGATTCAATAGTTGGAGTGCGACACTAGTCGCCCAGGCTTACCGCTAATGGTGCAAGAATGGCCTCTACCCGCAACCGCCATCCGCCCCCCCCCCAATACCACCACCCCCACTACTACCAACAGAAGAACTTGTAGCAAAACACAAATCCACATTTTCCACTTCTTAAATTTAATTTCCATGTAACTTTCCACAATTTGGCTACAAAATTTACTGTACAGGTGTGCATAAGATATAACGTCAGTGCATTATTAGCATTATTGGCAAGTTCTAGAGTTTGTATGTAATCAAAGAGAATCTTTGTCCCAAATTTATAGGAACTTTATAAATAAATATGGACAATTTATTGAATGTTTTTACAATTCACAGCAGTACACGATGTATTTGCAAACATTAATTAAATTTGTCCTTTGCCAAAGAACACTATAGTCCCATGCAGTATCCTTAGTAATAGTTGGTGTATCTCCTCAATATTTATGCATAAAATAATAAACCTGTGACAATTTGGGCTAAATTTGGCAATATAAGCTGCAAGAAACAGTGAAAGAAAAACACCATTGCAGTATAGAAACAAGCTGTTTGACATGCCTCTCATCATGTAGACTTTATCAAGTGAGTTTTATGATCACAAATTAGTAATTACCAACATCTAAGGTATAAAGTCCCTTTAGAGAGACCAATGCCTTAGATCGAGTGATTTGGTTGTAAAATGCATATGGTTAGAAAGGATGTTTTAAAAGTAGAATAGAATGATCAACACAAGTAGGACTTGAAATTGGGTGGTTTTCCTTTAAAACTTTTACTTATTCGAACTAACATGGTCTGCTAGTCAACAATATGACTAGTTCTAAAACATCATTCTGACCATGCATTTCATAACAGGCATGTGGTTGAAATCAAAATATACTTGCAAGGGTTAAGGTTAAAAATTTGAAATGGCACTGTGTTTATCAAACTTGTTGCATCTATGATCCATGTCTCTTTATGAATACAGAATAAAGATATTTCAGATAAATTTATTTGAATACAGATTGTTTATGTTTTTGTATTTGTTGTTCTAGTGTGTTTTTTGTTACAAAATATCAAAATCTCAAATAAATAATACAATAAATATGATGATTGTATAAACAATTGGCCATGTACTTCAAATTAAACTTAATCATATTATGTCGTTGTGATGAAAACAAACTCAGCTCACATCACATTCAATGATTTGTTGACATAAATAATGTGCAAAAGAAAATAATAATAAGTTGAAATATTGACATTATGTGTTAATTTAGGAATAAGAATCTACTTGTTGAAAACAGGAAATATTGCCATTTGTAAAACCTGTTTTGCATAAATCATGTGTACATGAAAGTTGAAACTATCTGGAAATATATCCCTGATTTTACAAACAGTAACTAGGTAGTGTTACTCTATTTCCAGTACCATTCTGACACGACACATGTTGTCTGTGAAGGCTGGCTGGGTGGCAAAGTCATTTGTTGTGTACATCATGCTCCCCCGGTGTACATGTCATTCCTGTGATGTTGTGCCAACTCTAATGGTGGTCCAGAACAAGGTGCCTCAAGATCTTTTCAAATATAAACACAAACATTTTTGAAACAATTAACAAAATAAAAATTGGTTATTTGTACATGTATATGGAATATAAAACCCATGCACTTGATGTTGATTCATTAAAGTGACATTTTTGCAAATATTACCTACCTGCAGCCGATTTCACGAAACTTTACGCAACTGCTTGAGTCCACTTGTGCAATTTTAATGGCGCAAGTTGCTCCATAAACGTTGCACAAGTGGACTTACGCAGTTGCGTAAAGTTTTGTGAAATCGGCTGCTGGTCAAAGACATGATGTTATTAAAATTTGGGATGTGGCTGTTCAGTGTATAGTTTTTTGGTAATGCAACGTTGGCGAAGGAGGCTGTTTACAAGTAACTACAATGAATGAAAGCTTAAATTTGTGTTTCCTTATTAAATGTTTGTTAACATATTTACTTTGTTTCCTTTTTTTTGGGGGGGGGGGGCGGACAGATCAAAATATCATGTAACAAAACTGGACTGCTTTGACAGTACATGTGTATATTGTTATACATGCACATGCCATTGACAGTATGAAATAATCAGTCTCTTACTGCCAAGTTTGAGAAGCATTCATCCGGCCTTTGTTTGCAGCATGACCTCTCCTGTTGTGTTGGCATCTCCCTACAGTTGGTACAAACACACCAGCTTGGTTGGGTTTGATGAGGTCTCCAAGATGTTTACGCCAAGTCCTGGCATCTGCTCACATAGTACCTTCAACAAGAAATTCATAACCATTGATATAACTTATTAGTTCTCGACAATTTTATTTTTTATTGTTTGAAAGGTCACACTTCTTTGAAAGAATTCGGGTTGACTTGGGTACGAGTTGACTTGGGTACAATATTTTGGGTAAACTGTTAAAAATATACAAAAAACATTTAATAAATCTGTACTATTTAGTATTTTTAAAATGTATTTCTACAATTTTTACAAACGTCCTCCCCTTCCCTGCCAGATAAACGGCTCTTTTAATTGTAGCAACAAAGTAAATTCGGGTAAATTATGCCAAGTCATTAGGACGCTGGACACTCGATTCAAATCCCCACCCCCCATCTATGCACCGAGTGAATAGATCTACAAAATTACATGTAAACTAGTCATAGTACATGTACATTTATGTACTCTCACAACTCAGTGTACTGTTGCGGCTGTCATGGCTGTGAATTTACGTGTCATGTCCACAATAATAACTAACAATAACATTGCATTGGGTATAAACAATCACGGTCCGTTCTCTCTCTCTCGTCGGCTAGTCCATGTCCCACTACATTATTCTTACCCTGATTGGCGAGGTGTCCGTTCCTTCTTTTTGGACGTGTCTTCAATCATCTCTTTGCGTAGAGCAATGAGCCGAATCTGTGTTTTTCGGCGATCCATTTTGACAGCAAAATGGTGTGTTTACATTTCACACAACGTCGTATGGTAGTGAACGGTATGTTACCTCGTGTTCTTCTGGTAGGTTTAGGCCATTGGCTACGGCGCCAGCCTAACTGCTGTGCATCGCGCATAAACGGACGATCGTTTTGACGGCTTGAAAAACGTATATATTTCGCGGGCCATGTTTCGGGGTCAGAGGTCAGTGTTTGTTTTTTTTAATTACCATTCACTAATTACAACACATTAAATGTGTTTTATTGCAAGAACAACTCTTAATAAGTATAAGGAACACCCTCAAACGTGAAATTTTGTGAAATCTGAAGGCAACGTGTTCCTTTAAGCTTCAAACGGTGTAAGTTTAATGTAAATCTGTGGTTGTAATGTGTTGTGTTACATAAAGAACCCCAATCCTTTAAATACCCAGTCGTGACACATGTGTCCTTAATAGCCAGACCGATTGACAGATATGCGCGCTATAAGAAACCACTATATCTATTTATTGTATTTATTAACTCAATTGTAATGTCTCATGGTGGTGGGGGGGGGGGTGGTCAATCCCACTGCCCCTCCCTGAATCTGCCACTGATCAGATCTGTTTATCAAGAATTAGTATCAAACAAAAACTATAAGGACGCGGTATCATACAGTCGAGCCACATGTGTGGTTGCCCAGTGTCGTATAACAAGACACTGGTTGGTTCACGTGGCCATAACGATAAAAGCAAAGATTTTATGCAGCCGTGATTTGATTGATGGCTGCTTTTAAAGATTCCATGTACCATTTATGTGTCTCAAATTGTCAGGACAAACCGGGCTGATATTAGGAAAGTTTAGCTGCACGTTACACGAACAAGTACGTGAACGTGAACGGCAGAAAATTGTGTTTTTAAAATCTGACGTTTTTAGCATATACGTGAAGTTACAATCTTTCACGTCAGGTACCAGACGTCATACGTGAGCATGAAATGATGTGGTGATGTCATCTAGAAACAACACAATATTTTGACGTTCACGTTGCACGTGTTTGTTCGCGTATGGTGCAACTAGACCTGTGCATTAGACATGCGTTTGGACTGGGCAACAAACCCAGAATATTGCTAGAATATTTCACGACTCTCAGTAGTTTGGAGCATACATTTTCTGTCCATTGGCTTAATAAAGGACACAAATTTATCACTAACAACCCAAAACGGCCCATAGTGGTCACCTTAAAAGTACAAAACAACGGTAGGTATGGGTGACAGGGGGGTCTTTTGCTTTCCGAAAGGATGAAAAAATCAAAAGTTGAAATTTGAAGGCTTTGTTTCAGTAGTATTTTCTTACTAACCCAAGCCCTTTGGCCGGATCAAACAAGAGGCTTCAAATTGAACTTTGAATTTGCTGCTATTATAATAAAATTGGATGTTCGTCTGGCCAATTCATGTATGCGGAAGGGAGCTACTCAATGACAATTTCCCGCTCTGTCATAAACAATGTTAAATGTATAGAGTGAAATTCGTCAGCCTCAGGTAAAACACCAGGAGCTGTTGGACCTGCATGGGTTTGTTCTGATATGATTTCGTATAGTAATTCATGATCTAGTTTCACCTTTCTGGTATCGTTTGCCTTTGAAGATCACAAGGTCAGGAAGTGACTCTTAAAGGCACTGGACACGTTTGGTCGAGAAGCTGCAGTATTCCAACATTTGCGTAAAAAAACAAACCAGTGATTTTTTTTTTACTCAATTGGTCATCGAATTTGCAAGAGAATAATGATAGAAAAAAAAACACACCCTTGTTGTGCAACTTTGTGCTTTCAGATGCATAATAAAAGGCTCATAGCTGAAGTATTTTATTATTTTGAGAGAGAAAACTACGGTACTTCAGAGGGAGCCGTTTCTCACAATGTTTTATACCATTATCAACGGCTCCATTGCTAATTACCAAGTAAGTTGGTATGCTACGATTATTTTGCATATTACCAATAGTGTCCAGTACCTTTAAGATAATTTCGTAATGGTAATGATATTCAAAATTTAAAATGAGTACCCCGAGTCAATCATGTTCTTCCATAACTAAAGTAATGCTTACCTATCAAATGGGTTGGTTACTGCAGGTACAATGGCGGTACTTTCTCAACTCAACGTTTTAGCGTCACCCGGAGTAAATAAATCCTTTTATATGAAAGTCTATCATAAAAAGATTGTTTACAAAATTCCCACATTGCGGTGTCCGGTTCACTCATGTTCCCATGGCAGCTTTCTGAGGTTATGTTTTGTTAAATTGCCTAAACGAGCTAAACCCGGTGTAGTAGACGCTTTAAAGCCATTATACACTTTCGGTACAGAAAAAAAAATGTTCGCAGATTTACAAATAATTTACAGGGTTTACAGAAGGTAATGGTGAAAGACTTCTCTTGAAATATTGTTCCATGAAATGCTTTACTTTTTGAAAAACATTAAAACAATATAAATTCTCGATAGCGAAAATTACGGATTTATTTTAAACACATGTCATGACACGAAACAAGAGTGGGGTTTCCCGTTATTTTCTCCCGACTCCGATTAGCCTTGCTCAAGGCAGTCGCATTATTCGCTCCGAAAAGACGCAGCTGTAGTAAACCCACCCGCCGTATACTCTGTGCATGGTGTGTGCGCTCACACCGAATGACCCACCCGTATACACACTGTCACATCGCACGAATACTGTTCACACAAGTCATCGCACTCGTACACCACTAACCGCATGCGGAGGCCGTCAGGCCGACAGCCTTGTCGGATCTGTATCTTCCCGTTTTAATGTGTTGTATTGAAAAAATTCCAATAGTGGACGAAATTGGGGGGGCTCGAGGATATGCTAGTATGCAGCTCATGAATATGTATATCGTTCGTCAGACCTATCAGACAACACAGGATGTGAGGCAAATGAATTATTCATTTTGACGTCCAATCACGCACTTCCCTTATCACGACCTTTGGACCCTATCATGCGTCCGTGGTGGTGGTGTGTGAGGTAAACATGTCTCGTCTTTCGCGGGCATTATGGTAATGAGCTGACCGTGGGAACTCTTCGCTTATTATAGTAATGAGGTCAGTGGCTTCAACACAGATCCTACAAGGCTGTCGGCCTTACGGCCTCCGCATGCGGATAGTGTACGGGGCATCGTGTCGTGCGATGTTACGCACAGTGAATACGGCTGGGTTTTACGCACAGTGGATACGGCTGGGTTTTTATACAGCGGCGGTCTTTTTTCGGAGTGAATAATTCGACTGCCTTGAGCAAGGCTAGACTCCGATGACCGATTGAGCTTAAATTTTCACAGGTTTGTTATTTTATATATAAGTTGTGATACACGAAGTGTGGGACTTGGACAATACTGTTGTTTACCGAAAGTGTATAATAGCTTTAACGTCTGACATCAATGTGAAACCGCTTCTGTTTGTGTGTACTGTGCAGCAGGCAACGGGATCATAGTTTTAAAATTTGTCTTAAGCCCATCACTTCGAAGTGAAATGATCGAAATGCTTTATACTATTGAAAGCTCCTGTACTTATAAAGCAAGTAAGTTTTTATCGCATAATCTTTACCTTGATCACCAAACGTGTAGTTTGTGGATACCAACCGAGTTGCATGTTTTCACACATAACTCAGTTTAAAATAACGCTTTAGCTGTTATGAACTCTCGAAGGCCGAAAAGACAGATGCTTGACAATGCAATTTCTGTGTAAAATAGCCCCCCCAAAAAAAAAAAAAAATAAATAAATAAATAAAATAAAAAATAAAATAAAAAATAAATAAATAAATGAAGAAAAATAAATAAATAAATAAATGAAGAAAATAAATAAATAAATAAATAAATAAATAAATAAATAAATAAATAAATAAAATAATAAAAATGCAGATTGTTACTTCCCGATGTTCATTGCTGTTGGACCATTCTGTAAAAGGGGTGTTATAAGGCAGCGCGACAGTGCGTGTGCGCTGTCCGTTTACACTGCCCGCTGTTCACTCACTTAAAGCACTGCCGCACTACTGCAGCACCCCTTCAAACACCCCTTTTACAGAATGGTTTGGTCAAACTCGGCTGTGGCTCGGTCGGGAGGTAGTCAATTCAATTGGCTGGTACCTGCGGTTGGGTTCAGCGCTTGGGGTCAGCGCATGGTAACCAGCGACAGGTTCAAAAATAGAACCTCGGAAATTTGTGACTGTTTCGCTCCCGGAATCTGGTAAGTTTTTGTCCTTTTTTTCAAAATATTTTCTCAATTGTTTTCGAATTTTATTCATTAGACATTGAGGATTAAGTTTGTGTTCATAGAATTTGTGTCATTATTTTTTAAAGTGGTAAAAATGAGCAAATCAGTTGACTAAAATATTTCTCCCCGCATCGAATGGGAGTGACTCGTAACCCTCCGGCTACGCCGTCGGCAGGAGGGTTACGTTATCGCAACTACTGTGAGATAAGCATTATGCTAAAATAAGGAACCAAACTACGCTCATATCGATCATTATTTGCTCTTTTATGTTTTGACAATACTGTCAGCCAGCGTGTTTCTGAGCCGAATTAAAGTGGGGCTACACATTGTGGCTAAAGTTTGCTCTATGATTTCATTGAGTAGTTTATAACAATGGTGAATGTTCGTTTATAAAGGTAGGAGGAAGTAACATGACAGTTGAAAACGTGAATACATCAAGACGGTTCAAAGAAATGCATTGTTTATGGGCCTTTTCGAAACACGGGAGACCCTTACCAAAATTGTACGTTTTCAAAATAGCTCGACAGCGTCTGTGGCCGAGTACAAGCCCATTCCGTGGTTTCAAACATGGCCAATGCACCGACACACACCGCCGTTGATCACTATAGGCAAGAAAGCGGACGATCACGAAAACATGAAGGTATTGCCTTAACAAAAATGAAGGTGTGACACTTAATTCGTGGCAATTCATCCCCAAGATTATGCTTACCTTTGACAGAAAATATTCCTGCTGTGTCCAGTTTTATCGTGACTGTTTCAGCCCATCGCGGTCTGAGCACCGAGGCGAATGCAACTCTATTTTATAATATTATGACCAGGAAACGTGTACCTATACCTTATAGGACTAGGCCGAAGTATATATTACCCACGCATTTTGCAATAAGCCTTGCTTGGACTGGGAATCCCCGATTTATGTAAGTTTCTAAAAATAAAACGAAACAATTTCTACAACGGAGACGAGTTGTTTTACAAATTTGTTAATTGATGAGCGGTTTTATGATATTCAATTTATGATAATTAATTCATATTGCGCCCCAGTGGTTTTCCCCTGGGATTTCTTTGAATTAGTCATGCTGCACATTATATCGATTTGTTACACCGCACCAAAGCAAGTGGCATTCTTAGACTCGACTTGTTTACATCGCCATTCTTTCACATCACACAGTAGTGAATGAGTTGATATTCACACCCAGAAGTTCCAGTAAACTGAATTTTAGCCGAAATAATTGTATCTTTTATATGCAATATTTCTGAAAGATTGTTGACTGATGCTGTTTCCAAACGAAAAACGTTGTGCACAAGGTGATAAGTAGAATTGTCTGTGTCTGCTGAACATGAAATAAAATTACCGGGATCCAGACAATAAATAATGCATGCTAATCATTTTCTTAAAGGGGTTGGTGTATCTCTTTTTTTTTTTTTTTTTTTTTTTTTTTTGGGGGGGGGGGGGGAGGGGGGGTACTTGTACAAGCCACGTGTTGCTCGATATGTGACAAGGCGTACCACTCCTTATTGCGTCTTCGTTGTGTTAGTCGACGCCGTCTCGGGAACCTCTGATGGTCGCCTTCCACGCATCCCGGTCCAGCATCAGGCTGAGCATCTTAAGCTCAGTTGTTTCCTGTTGTGTTGCGTCCTTCTTCAGCTGATCTGCGAATATTAGCATCTATGTGTTAGTGTTTTTTAAAACAAATAACTATTTACTTTAGGGGGTACAGAAGCACACGAGGAAAATATTATGCATTATTATGGGAAATTTGGGAGAGGGGGTGGGGAGCAAATCCTCTATCATAAGCCGTGACCCCTGATATGACATCCCTTTATGTGCTTGGAGTATATTGTGCGTTGTGTCTGACAGACATGTCTTCTATGTGCATTCGTCTCGTTTTACAAACATATCTACCTCAATTTTGTATCGCCGGCCTCGAGTATAACAAATACCGAACTGGGTCTGCCCTGTCTAGTATCACATTATGTCCAACCCCCATTTTTCATGAAAAATATTTGATGTTTTTAGATAGGGTATCTGAAATGATTTATCAGAAATTATGGCAAAGAGATATAGTACCAAGTGATCGATCAATTGTTGTGTGTAACTCTTCTTTGTCATCAGCGCAACTACCTTCAGGAAGCCTTGAGGTATTTTACCGAAAATATTATTTTGTCAAGTTTGGCTCGAGTCCAGCCGGTGAACGAGAACCACATCCGACTATTGCAAGTTTTAACCTACACAAAAGGTTATTTCCCTTATGCTTTCTTTCACTTTAAGATTTCCAGTCACGTCATGGACGAATTTGTATACTTCAATTGATTGTTTACTGACATGGGTCACTGTGGGGCTGGAACAATTTTTTTTTTCTTCTTTCAAACATAAGAGTATATGCTTACGAACAATAAAACATTTTTTTTAGTAATTTTTTGTCACGATTTATATGTTTAAAAAATATATAAAGTTGTTTGGGGGGCTGACTCCGCCTACCCCTTTTGTGACGTCGATCGAGGCAGACTTTGCCTGCAATGCGTATAGTAAACACACGTGCAAAGTACATGTACGTCCAAGTCGTGAGTTGGTACATTTCAAAAAGTGTTTTTTCTGCATTCAGCAGCAATACACCTGGTCGGCATTGCCGGAAAAAACAATTTTTTTTTTTGAAACGTACAAACTCACGACTTGGTCCGTACATGTACTTTGCAATATTGTTTACTCTACGCATTACAGGCAAAGTCTGCCTCGATTGACGTCACGAACAGCGCCCTCTCGGGTCGGGGTCTACTCTTAAATTTGTAAATAACATAAGAACTGATTTTTTAAAACCTTAGTTAACTGTTTATTCACATTCAACTCATCAAAACACATATTAGTGACGAAAGCTTTATTTTGAAAAAATACCACTTCCAGGTGACTTTAAAACGGTTGTCTGCAGGTTGCAAAAAAGTCTGCTACTGCGCTTTAAAAGCTACCGGGAAAAAGTGCTTACAATTTTGTATTTTAAATAGCTGGGTCTCAAGTATGAAACAATAGTTGGGGTGTGGGTTATGCCCTTTAGTCGGGCATGGTATACGAATCTGCAAAGACTCAAAAAAAGTATGGTTAATTTTGGGCTACAGCTCTCTCAAAAGCCTTTAAAAAATAATAACAGAGAACGCCAACTATCAGTTTCATTTGTTTGTTAACACGAGGTGAGGTAATGCTGTAGGTTATTTTGATCAAGTGTGCATTGAGACATCAAGGAAATAAACTTGATACTATGACTGAGGGAACATCAAATTGAACTTCCTCAAAACTTCCGCAACCGCTTCCCAGTGGGCATTCTTCCGGGTGGGATGGGGGATGGGGGCATTGCTTCCTCTGGTCAGCAGCCCCCGATGGAGAGGCAAATTTGTAAAAACAAAAAATCCAGGTTTGTTTTGAAGGATGTCTTTTTTTTAATCGGTTTTAGAAAAGACAAAATTCCCCAATTTCCCAGTGAAAAGCACTACGACAGTGGCAATTTCCTGTAGCGTTTCAATGGGAATTTCTGTTCTTTCTAGATCGATTCAAAAAAGAACCCTTAAAGAAAAATCAGGAAAGTCGTTGAGGGTGGCAATTCTTCAGCACAGACAAATTTGGATTTCTTGCATATTTAACTTCATCGAAACACATTTTGCAAATGTAATAACGAGGACAAGCAGAACATTTTATCAGGTCACTGAGGGCTCAATTTCAGGTAGCTGAGCAAAACAAACTCATGCTTTCCAGAATAAGGTTACCAGGCAAACAGCACGTCAAATGTACCAATTATGCCTGGTATCCTTTTTATTTCTGCTAAGCAAACAATACTGTTAAGCAACATTATCTGTTTATAGGCTCGATGCAATTGGAAAAAGGACACAACTCATTGGTCATAATTCCTGAACAGTTATTCCGCTAAATCAGTTGTACATGGTTGTACCACTTAGAACAGACAAGAAGATGTGACCAATTACGAATGGAATAATTTAATCCTCATTTTAATAATACACATTTTTCCAATATTTTCCACGCCAATTGTAGAAAAATCCATGCCAATTCACACATTCTCCCCCTAATCCATTCAAACTTGCGTTTCCTCACGTTTGTGCACACTCGATACTTCTTTTTCCAGCATTACATACCACACTTTGACAAATCTTAGGTTTCATATTTACAAAGTATTTACACAAAATTAAGACTCATCAAACCAAACACAAATTTGTTGCCAGGTTTTGTTTCCTTGCGCGATCAAATTAAACATGAGTTCTGGCCCATAGTGCAAGCTTGCAATAACCCTCTTTACTGGCACTTATATATGCTGTTCTTTGTGGCGTGTTCGTATTGTTTCCAATTCATTTACATCGTGTGTTTTGTCATAATTGCAATAGATTGTGCAATAACACAAGTAAACCAAATATACATTTAAATATAATAAATTAAAGCAATACTCCTGCAGAAACATAAGGTCACCGGTCACTTTTCTCTTATATTCCACCAGCACAGTTTACTCAGTGTTAAGAAGTCTGGGAAAGTTAAATAGATAAAGGATGACAAATTTTACATACTATACCAATTCGAAACACATTGTTAGTAACTACGAGAGCAAGAAAATAACTTCGTCATATTTCACTGCGGACCGAATTTCATAGAGCTGCTTATGAGAAGTAGCTACGTAAAACATAACCATGCTGCCAGAATAATTCTACTAGACAAACGATCATGTCCCATGTATAACTTGTTCATATCACCCTTCTCATGTGTGCTATAGACATTGGACCTCTGGCGTCACACGAAAACCATAACATGATTCCCGCACATACCGCCGGGCAAAAACCTTTGTGTTTTGGCAGCCAGCTAGAAAGTGTACGCAATCTTACTGTGACTACGCAACTCAGTGCCCGGCGAAACATGACGTATACAGTGTTTTGTGAACAGAGGGCGGTTTGAATGTAAATATAGGTCACATCGTCTATAAGCTTAAGCAATAATAATGTTTGCTAAAGCTACATTAAATTCGGCAGATGGTTTAAAAATACTCATTACTCATCACTCACACATACATATTAAAATACCTTAGGTAAAAATGTTTATATTCACGTGCAGTAAACGGCTGAAAATATTATTTCATAAACTTCGAAAGATCAATAATTCAGGATTACGTAAGGAACACTTACACTAGAGTCCACACACAAAATACACTAATTGATCAGTAAATATATTGTATCGGTAAATATATTACATTTACTTTTCTTTTGTAAGAAACAAATATACAGGCAGCCAACAAACAACTTTATTTTGCATCATAATACCTCGGTGGTCCTATATGCCTGCGCTGAATACCATAAAATAACAGTTTTGTTCGTAAAAGTAAAAACAAAATTGTTGTTTTTATCTGCAAGGTAATTATGATATAAGGTTTGACAGGAAGAGTGCTTTAACTTCCATCATGTTACTTACACAAAGAATGCTTTTTACGAGGAATATTTTACTCCACTAAATCTAGTATATTAAAGTTTCAACAAATCACGTGAGCACCATTCCGAGGAAGGTATACGCCGTGTTTTGTTTAGTTCCGCAATGAATATATACATTGTACACATAAATCTTTTAACAAAACATTTTATTATTATTTGCCTTTAAAACACGACTAATATTTTCAGGTTTGTGAGGTGATTATACTTAACTCTTTGAAAGGGTGATTTTTTTTTTTTTTTTACTTCAATGTGTTTACTCAGGACACATAGTGTTCACAACTTTACCTGAAAAATGCGAATTATTTGTATTCAGATGATCTTCTCATCAAGGGAACTCGGCAAACTCCCATAGGGGGGAACAAACACCAAGCTAGCAACAGCCAATCTCTCTCATACAAACATTGGTTTAAAGTCTATGTTATTATGAATTACAAAAATCAAGAAATTATGATTTAGTAACTCGACGACAAGACTTATTTAGTCATTGTGAAACCAGCGGTATAGCTTGATATTTAGGATCAAACCAAGAACCTTGTGGTTGCTGGGGTCGATTTCACAAAGAGTTAGGACTCGTCTTATCTCGAGTTAGGACGAGTAACTCGTCTTAACTTAGGATTAATCTTAAGGTCCGCATGCTACAGTGCAGGGTTGGGACTCGTCCTAAGTCCTAAGATTAGTCTTAAGTTAGAAAGAGTTTTGTGAAATCGACGGCAGCAGTCTTAAACCACGGTGACATGAATTAATTTATTTGAATTAATTGAAAACAATTGAACTGAATAGTTCCTCGCCTGTGGCAGCATTATAACATTGTAAAACTTCAACTTAATAAATGTTACAAATAACTGGAAATAATTGCACTAAAAATAAATTAACAGAAATTTCTACAACTCAGTACAATTTAAATTTGAGAGGACATTACATTAAATTTTGGTTAGCTGTATCACGTTGTGATACCATTCACTATCGCAGAATAGAATTCAGTTCTGCTATTAGAACTCGTCCTGATATAAGAACTCGTCCTAATAAGGTCCAACACAACTCGTCTTGCTATAGAACTCGTCCGCTTAGTCCGATAGAACTCGTCCTGCTATAGAGAAATCATACCACTCAGGTCTGACACTTGGGGAAATTACTAACAACGCTAGCACCAATTGTTTTTATCAATTGGGCCTTATGTGTTGTTGTTGTTGTTCATGCGAGTAATGTTTGTTTGCCATACACAATAAATTTCTTCAATGAGTTGTCGTGGGTTTGAACCATTTTGTGGGTCCCGTTGTTCCTTACATGAGTCACAAATTATGGTTTTCATTGTTTTTCCCCCAATTGCAAGGCCCAGACCGAGTTCAATGTCCTTGGTACCCTAGACTGGACCATTCCATATATCTAAGAGGGGGTCAGACCAAGGGTTGGTGCATCTTGAATGGGCATACATAATTTGATACATGTGTTAGCATCAGGGCTAACATTGTGGAACGCCAAAGAGTCATTTAATAATCGGTGATGGTCTTTTGCAACCGCTGATCAAATTTGTCATCGGTCCGGTCACCGGTTGTAAAAGACCACCATCAGTTATTAAATGCCTCTTTGGCGTTCCATACAACACATCCGCCACACATGTCTCTGGCAAAGTTGAGCCATTCCAGCCGCCCATTTATTCAGGCGGTGCTAATAATTTGGGCATGCACTCTGAGCAGCTCTGTGGTTATGCACCACACTTTTAAAGATTTTCGCTAGACGGCGCACCCTGTACAGATTATTGAAAATTAAGGGGTATATGTACAGTATAGAATTTAGTCTACTGACAGTACACTGTTTTTAAGTATGTCAACATATAGTGGCAGTGTCACTTGAAGAGTTGTGTATTAATCCACCTTTTCGTTTGTCATAGACAAGTATCAAAATAATAAAAATAACAACATTTGAAAGATAAAACTATATTGAACATGGAGCAATTGCTCCATGATTGAAGGCACCCGTTATAGTTTCCACACTGCACCATCATCTTCATGCATCTGTCATTTCAGCGATACTCTAGACTTGCTCCTGCAGCTCCTGATCCGGTGGCGTGGAGTATCTGTCTCTGTTTATGGATAATGTGGATGGAGAAAAAATAATGAAAAATGAAAAGTTTCTTGTGAACAAAGACCAACAGTTGGTTATTGTCAAAGACTAGCCTTCACAGTTGGTGTATCTCAACATATGCATAAAATAACTAATTTGAGAAAATTTGAGCTCAATCGGTCATCGAAATTGCGAGATAATAAATGAAAGAAAAAATCACCCTTGTCATACCAAGTTGTGTGCGTTTAGATGGTTGATTTCGGGACCTCAAGTTCTAAATACGAGGGATCGAAATCAAACTCGTGGAAAAATACTTCTTTCTCGATAACTACGTCACTTCAGAGGGAGCCGTTTCTCACAATGTTTTATACCATCAGCCTCTCCACATTAGTCGTCACCAAGTAAGGTTTTACGGCTAACAATTATTTTGAGTAATTACCAATAGTGTCCACTGCCTTTAAGAGAATTTCACTTCGCACTCTTACCGTCTTTTCCAATAGAGGAAGCCTGCAACTCCAGTAACCACCACACCATAGATAGCAAGAACCACTACTAAGACAAGCAAAGTTGGAGATTCAGTAGGTCTCTGCTTTTGTTCCAGAAAGTTACCACCTACTGGGAATAAACACATATCAAAACAATAATAATAGAGGAAATTAAGTTCGTCCTTTGAAACAATTTGACAACAATTTTGTTTTTGCCAATGTGGTTACTATACCAAGAGCGCTCGGCTAAAACCCATGTCCCTATTGAGCAGAAAGGATGATGTTAAGACTATTTTTACCGGGAGTGGCTTATTGTTACGTGAAATGTAGATTGCCCCAATATGACACCCTTGGCAACAGCCAACTTGTACACGGCCTATTGAAATGGGAGTCATTCACTTCATTTCAATTCACATACACATTTATTTCCAAACTTCCATGAAAAATATCGACTAGCCCATTGTACTATATGGAGCAAAACAAAGATAAATTCATTGGAAGGATTATTATTATTAATACTACTATATTATTATTGATTCAGCCATTTCAACAATACATGACAATACAAAAAATACTTCCAGATGGGCTAGGAGAAACAAAAGCAAAATAATTACTGTGGTCCATAGACCTGCCTCCCCACATCTGGTTGTAATACATGTAATACAACGAGTAATAGGATATGTATTAAACAATTTATGTACAAAAAGATGGGAACGTTAACTATAAATAAAACATGTCTATGTACATCAAAGTTGGCAACTAAAACAAAAAATAATATAAAGTACGTGAGAGTAAAACCAGTTTTAGGAGTGTAAAATTTGAGAAACTTGCACAGTGTAAAAAACAAATTAACATCAAACAAAACAGAAAAATTCCGAAACACTTAAATAATGTAAATAAATATACAAGTAAAATGCATATTAAATTTAAGTGACCAAATCTAGAAAGAGAAAATAAAAAATCCATCACAAATATGTAAATAAATAATTTAATGAGTAAAGAAACAAATAAATTAATAAATAAATAAAAAAATACAAAAATAAGTAAACAAATAAATAAATAAACATATGAAATATAGTATAAGTTAAAAGTAAATTGTGGGATTGCACATAGTTGTTATGAAACTTTAAAAGGATAAACCAATTAAGAAATATGAGCTGTAGCTTCATGAGCTTTTAAAAAGGATGGCAGAGAAGTTAAAATGGCACAATTGCGGAATTCGATTGGCAGAGCTGACCAGAGCCTGGGAAATATGTGGATAACACTCAGATGCAAAGATTGAGTTCTGGCAAATAAATGTTTGAATGTTAAAGCGCTATCATATCTATGGTTAACAACAATGTTCTTATTAACAGATTCACATTTAATTGTATAAATAGGATAAATGAGAACATGACAACATTACCGTCAGTGGTTCAATTTTAACGAGAACTCATTTTCAAAGCGTTATATCGCTAGAATATGTATAATTAAATTTTGTTTTTCACAAAGCAGGCAATATAAGACGTTATAGTAAAAGGGTATATTTTAGCGACTAATTATAACACATTCGGCGCCCGTATGGTGCTTAAAGGTTCACCACCAACGGTGTACTTTTATCACTAAATAATTCACAGTCTACTATTGGTAATGGGCGAACCTTTTTAATCATTTTTTCCTTCACCAGTTAAGCTTAATTTAGAAACCCAACACATCTGCCGCTTGAATAACAAACAACGGAACATATGTAGGTCCGCCATTTGTAAGTCAATTTTGATTCTACAATTGATAGCGGACAGTAATAAGTCATGAAATTACACAAACCATACAATTTCAATTTATATTCATGTTATCATTACATTTTACCTTTGACATATCTTTACAACAACGGTTATTTCCAAAACAAACTAATGACCAAAGCGCCAAACCCGAAGGAGGCGTTTCCTTTAAAAGCAGTCGCACAACATCGGCATACAGTATTGTCCAAAGGCCCACACTTCGTGTATCACAACTTATATATAAAATAACAAACCTGTGAAAATTTAGGAGAAAATAACGGGAAACCCACCCTTGTTTCATGTCATGATACGTTTCGCCGTGTCATGACATGTGTTTAAAATAAATCCGTTATTCTCGATATCGAGAAAATTTATAATTTTTTTAATGTTTTCTCAAAAAGTGAATCATTTCTTGGAATAATATTTCACCATTTCCTTCTTGACAAATCAAGCATCTGAAAGCACACAACGTCGTGTGACAAGGATGTTTTTTCTTTCATTATTATCTCGCAACTTCGACGACCAATTGAGCTCAAATTTTCACAGGTTTGTTATTTTATGCATATGTTGAGACACACCAAGTAGTGAGAAGACTTGTCTTTGACAATAACCAATAGAGTCCACTGTCTCTAAGTTCCTTAACCATGACAGACGTTAGGACGCATTGAACCAATCCTAAGTTAGGACAGTTTACTCGTCCCAACTATAGAGGTAAGATTAATACTATCGTTTCGTGAAATCGGCTGCAGAAATATCGCTCGAGGCTGCAGAAATATCGCTCGAGGCTGCAGAAATATCGCTTGAGTCATGATTACATTAGAGTTTTTTTTAATAAAAATATAATGTTGATAACGGACCACACAAAACATTTAATGCGCCAATGATTTGATAAACAGGTGTTGAATTGAATGCCGTTAAATTCTTCATCCGCTCAACCATGAACCTGGTTAACAAAAGGCAGATTATAATACAGTCATTTCAATAAGCCCAAAATATTGAGGAATTCATGCAAAACGGAAATTGATATTTTAGATGTTAGTTCGAAGTTGAAGGAAAGAAAGTGTTTTGAATCTCATAAAGGTCTGCACAAATATTGGTAAGAGTGACGATGACTAGAGCAAGCTAGTCGAAACGTTTTTTGAGACCAATTTCAGAACTGACTCCGCGGCAGTACAGTTATTACGATCCTATAAGCTAAGTAGTAGTCCAGTCAAATTTCTATACCACCCGCCCTGGTAATAGTTATAAAGCAGGACAGTTCTTTTCAGAACTGAGAAGTCTCCCGAACCTCCGATTTTCTACTCCACGGCAGTAGAATTAAGCAAGACAGTTCCCTAAGAACAACTCTACCTGGCAAGTAGATACACACATGGTGTTACCGCAAACCAAATATATAAGAGTGACAATACAAATAGGTTTCACAGATTTGGACATGGTCTTAAACATGGTAACTTTTTGTAGACAGTTTTGCTTGATATGATATTCGACAAAAAAACAAAAACTAGAGAATTGAGTAAAACAAATAGTTGGCACTCTCGCGAATCCAAAACCCGATGTTTGAAAACAGAGAAACACTAGAACAAGGAAAGAGGAAATGAATGGGTAGCAAAGGGGAGGGGAGGGTGGGGGGGGGGGGGTTGGCATTACCGAGGTACTGTATCCGGCGTGGATGAGGTTAAGGAGATTCAGTGATTTATGGAGAAGGGGTTTATGGAGGTAGGGGAATTCTTTCTGGGGGGAGGGGAGGGGAGGGGGGGAAGGGGAGGGGGTGGGAGAAGGGGAGGGGTGGGAGAAGGGGAGGAGGGTGAGAAGACTCGGTGGAGAAGGAAAATGGAATGAAGAGATTGTGGAAAAGGGGGTTTGGCTGGGAAGTTGGGGTGACTCATTATTGTGGAGTAGGACACGGGAATGAGATGCGGAATGAATGTGGAGGGGAGGGTGGATGATTGACGTGTTGATGACGTCACGCTGGTAGGAAAAATGGAGAAAGGATAAGCGGTTTGCATCTGGCAGGTGGGGGGGGGATGGATTGGAAAGGGGTGAATTTGGACGGGGAGGTTTCGGAGATAGGACCGATTGATGTAATGACAGGGGACGGTGCAGATGGAGGAATCAAGTTGGGACAAATTTTAGAGCATTTTTTTTATTTTATTTACTGCATCAGTTTAACTTTTTAGTCAATAACATTCAAGTAATAATTAAGATTTTATATATAATTTACAAATAATTTTTAATCAACTGCATAGTTTCCTTTATCATTACACTATTCATATAAAAATATAACAACGGTATTTACTCGTCTCATAAATAACTCTTTAGTGTGATAAATAATGTTTTTAAAATGTTCTCTTTATTTAATTTTTTTTCTAAAGCCTTTTTTTCATAATGAGGATCTTATGATCACTACACTGCGAAATCAGGGGTTGTAAAATTGACATCATGGGTGTTGATACTTAGATATGGAGAGAATCAACATTAATATCAGGGTTTCGAAATCACACCAATGCAATTGCGTTAGTATAGAAATAACTGTTACGTTAACGCCATAATGATGTAAACTTTGATTCCTTATTGTGAAACCCTCATGATGTAAATTTTAACACCCCAATTTTTGCAGTGTTGATGTAATTTATTCATGGTAAAAACTTTTAACAAAAACATCAATATAAAATTGTAATCATTTTGGTACTAATTTTGGATTTTGAAGTCATACTTCTAACATTATGTACTACATATCAAATGGAAGCATGCGGACGCATGACAGCAGACTTACCATGTAAATTCATTGTGCGCGGGCTCAGCACTGCGATAATACAAATTACGGGCCAACATGTCATTGAGCTGTTTGAGCACAACAATTGCTATAATAAGCACAAAACAAAGTTGCTTAGACCAAATAAGGAACCAGCCAAAATACCATGTAACATAGAGCATTTTGACTGGTATCCTGCTTAAGTTTTGCTTAGCAGAGATTTGTATCTAAATGTTTAGCTATATGAAGTTGGGCCAAAGTCTAGAGTCAAAGTCTCCGATTGAATAAGTTGATTTTGAGTGAAGTTCTTCGGTAAAATCCGAGTTCTCTAATTTTAATTCATTGAATTTACAAACATCGCTCGATGTTTTTACATGTGTTTACATGGGTAGGTCGCAGGGAGATGTTAAGAACTCACAACAATAGAAATATTGTCGCAAATTCACATTATCAAACCAATATTTACACAATTAAATATACTTTATCCGGCTAGCTAAACGAAAAACGAATTTTGTATATATAAATACTTCGTCTCGGTAAAATTATCAAGAACCAGGCCTCGTTGGGATTAAACCACTAGTTGAAAACCTCTTCACCACACATTGATTCCATTATTTTAGACTTCCATTATTATAAAAATAAATGTTTATACTTCCTTTCCTTTCATTTCCTGTAAGTTGATCCATCCATCTTGTTAACTGCACGCAATGAATTGTCAGTTTATATTATTATTAACAGTTTAATAATCATTATTTATTTGTTGCTTATTCATAGATAATATATTTCCACAAAATGTCCAATATACCAAATGCTTGTTTTCAACGAGTTTCCTTAAGCTTAGAACATGACTGAGCGCATTAAGCAGGAAGTTGTTTTTTAAAAATGTAATAATACAGTTATTTCAGCTCGTACTATATCCAATAAAAAAAATAGCGACATGAAACAGTCGCCAGGAGTTGGTTTACGACTGTTTTACACTTCCTCATCCAGTCGCTTGGTGATTTCCTTTATACGATTCCGGCGGACGTTGATCTGTAGGGGGATGAGTTCTTTCTTCAAAATAAGAACCTCGATCTCAAGTTCGAGCTTACTGATCTCCAGTTCCTTGCGTTCGGCGACCAATGAGTCTTCACTGGCGGTGTCCATGGTTTCAGCATTCCGGGAGATATTTGCTATTGCAGTCAGTTGCCTCAGAAGGGATGACGCTGTTTATATATTTTGAATTATTTTGTTAAGTAGGATTTGAAACTTAGCAATGTGGGAGTAAAAATTAAGCGTGGTTTGCTGTAACATCATGTGTAAAATCTCTTGTGGTGGTTCTGAGAAGAACAGAACCCAATTTCACAGAAAGTATTGCTTAAAAATGATGTTCTGCTAAGCAGAAATAAGCAGGATACCAGCCAAAAGTTGTACTTGTGACATGGTAGTTTGGCAGGTAATCTAATTGTGGTAAGCATCATCATGTTATGCTTACTACTTTGTGTGCCGAAGCAGCTGTATGCAAGTGGGCCCTTGTGGTTTGATATACCGTCCCAGGTTCTTCTCAAAACAACATACCGCAAAGAGTTTTCAAACATGGTGTACCCGCAAACCTCACCTAACCATTTGGTTACCGTTATAAGGAACAATGACACCGTAGAAGAAAAAAAAAACACATAATGAGTCCACCTTTAGAAAAAGGTATGTCCTTATATTCAACCATGGAGGAATAAGAACATCTTGCTCCATGATTCATCATTATACAACATACGCCCCACAAGACATAAACCGAGATCAGAATATCTCATTTGTTTGAACTTCCTGCTACTAGTCTTTCGTAAAAAGCTTTCACATTTTATGAAGGAAATGACTACAGGAACTCACCACCCGCTTCTGTACATTACATTTTCAAACAAAAACAAACTACGACCAAAAGTTCAACAAACATAAACTTCGAGCAGACATGTTCTTTGTTTAACTTAGATTTGTTGCACTTTGTCTATCTTAGATTTGAACTCTCCACGCGTAGGTTTGTGATTAATTACCTTTTCATGTTTGCAAATAGGAGTAAGCGCTTCAGTCGCGTTGTTCCTGACACTGCATGCAAGTCAAGTGCATTGTGTACGAGTACAATATGTGTAAGAAGTAATAAACCACAAGCTACGACAATGAGTATACAATGATCACAGCGGCATTTTCGAAACCATTGCTTCGAAGCCCAGTACCAGAAGTGTACGCTTTCTAAATTACCGACGGAGCCTAAGCCGGTGCCTCGAACCCAATCCGTTTCGGAAAGGCCGAAGTGCCTATGCGGAAAAAGATTAAGGTATTACTTTGATGCATACTATTGAGTGATTTTTACCCACAGATTTTGAAACTGGCAGAGTGGTTAAGGAAAAATTACTGCTGTGTTATGTAACAACGACGAATAGACCGCGACAATTGTACCCATTTAATGAAAGACATTTCTTTTGATTTTCATTTTCATCTTGATCATTTAAATTTGTGTTGCACTTTGACAAAGTTCAACTATTTTAATTTATATAGGTTGCTAGGTCAAGCTACCATGACCGACATTTGTCTTTCTACCCAACATCCTATGAAGCAGCGTCTACCCAACATCCAGATCTATTCTAATTTTTGACCCAACAAAATGTTGCCTTTCCTAAATGCCATGGCGAGTCATGCATCCGTAACGATAGGAAATACAATAGTACAATTAGTGCGAACAACACAGTGAAGTCAGCCTATGCCATTGATGTGCACTGGGAATGAGCAGCGCATTAAAGAATGATAATGTCAATCGCAATATCTGTGTACACATGGCTGGTTGTCGATCAAATTAAATATGCAACTAAAGAGCTTAAAGACACTGGACACTATTGGTAATTGTCAAAGACCAGTCTTCTCACTTGGTGTATCTCAACGTATGCATAAAATAACAATCCTGTGAAAATTTGAGCTCGATTGGTCGTCGGAGTTGCGAGATAACTATACAAAGAAAAAACACTCTTGTCACACGAAGTTGTGTGCTTTCAGATGCTTGATTTCGAGACCTCAAATTCTAAATCCGAGGTCTTGAAATCAAACTCGTTGATAATTACTTCTTTCTAGAAAACTACGTCACTGCAGAGGGAGCCGTTTCTCACAATGTTTTATACCACCAATTTCTCCCCATTACTCGTAATCAAGTAAGGTTTTTATGCTAATTATTATTTTGAGTAATTTTGAGTAATTACCAATAGTGTCCACTGCCTTTAAAGGTAGCATGTATAGTTTGAGTTTGAGACCAGTAGGCGTATCCTCACTTGGTGTATCCCAACATATGATACAATGTTATAACAAACCTGTGAAAATGTGGGCTCAATATATCGACGTTAAACTAATGACAGAAAAAACACCTTCGTTGCATGAAATGTGTGTGTTTCGGATGCTGGAGAAAGGCTGCATGCCATGGACCAGGAAAGTCAATTACACCTGCGTTGATGATCATAATTATTCTTACCTCCTAACATAATTAAGTGGTGAACAATTTGAGTTAAAACTTACCGGTTGCTTTGGGTGGCGTCGGTGTTGGCCCAACATCAATACAGCAGTCTATAAGTAGGATTCGAATTTTAAATAAAAAAGTTGCAACGATAAATAAATAAAACAAGTGAATTGATTCCATTACACTGTAAAAACTTGGCTGTTGGTGACACCATAATGTTTGCACAAATTCACACAGAAGAGATAATCACAATTTACAGTGTGTTAAAATACTATTAAGTAATTACAAATGCATTTTTTTTGCAGAAATTAGTATTATTCAACATCCATGTAGTTAGTTTTGATTATAGGTATCTATAATGCGACGACACCCATGGTGTTAATTTTAACACCCCAGTTTGTACAGTGAATAATTACTTTAGGGACAATTTATGAAGTATTGTTACAAAACCATTTGCTGCACGAACGCTGTTCTATGTTTTATGTAAAGATTTTAAATTACAAATCTGCTATAGGGATTGTGTACAAAGTCATCTAAAAGCTGTTTATTCATGGACTCTTAGATCGATTTCAGAAAGATGGTCCTAACTCTAGGAATTGGATTCTTTAGGAATTATTATAAACTTAAGGCTACTCTTAAGATAGGATGAGTTAATCGTCCTAACTCGAGATAAGAATAATAGTCTTAACTCTTTGTGAAACACATTATTACTGGGGTGGATTTCACAAAGAGTTAAGACTAGTCTTGTCTTGTCTCGAGTTAGAACGAGTTACTCGTCCTAACTTAGGACTCTAGCCTTAAGTTTTAAACATCTCCTAGGACTAGTCCTATAGCTATAGGACTATAGTTAGTCCTCGACTTACTGTTAAGCGACATGTGCGATTGACTGGTTTCATCATTTCTCTCGTAGATATATTTGAACACCGCTGTTACGTTACATACATGGTGACCGACGCACACCTTGATTTTGAGGGAGGAATCGTTTTGTTTGACGGCCTGGTCCGAAGGGATATCGCTGCTGGAGACGCCATTTACCAGGTAGGAAACTGCATAGTCGAAATGACACTCGTCCTTGGTGTTCAGTACAACATGTTTGGGGAGAGCGATTTCGCTCTGACTGTTTCGTTCTTCGACGCTCAAACTAAAGACTGGTTCTGGAACAGTAAACATCAAACGATATGAAGTTTTAAATGTCATATTTTAAGTTACAAAATATTAAAAATTGTGAGAGATTTAACTTGATTTGTATCAACTTACAAGATGGAACGTTATCTCTATTATTTTGTGTGCAGTTATTTTTTTACGATGGTCGTGTACTGTAACGTTTTCCTGTGTAAGGATTTTTTTATTAAAAAATATGCTACTGGTCCAGGTATGGAATTTCACGGAGGCAACGCAGCTAATAGCCTGCGTTGCCTTGCTTGTCCTATAGGTGCTCCTCCAAAAGTGTTTCATAGACTATGATTTGGAAGTGCCTTTTTCAAAATGAAAATGCCCTTGCCCTCACACAGATGACATTTCAGGTCTGCAAATCTATGAAAGCTTATCTGGGCTGAGAGTTTATAGCACTGCAACAACTGGGGTGTTAAATTGATTCCTATTTGTATCTTTATGTGATAATACTGCCACGGTGTTAATTTCACCAACGATCATAGTAATGGGGATAATTAACACCATGTTGGTGTTGTCATATATAGATACCAGGAAGAATCAATTTAACACCCCAGTTTATGCAGGGTATAAGTTGTTTGTAATTTGTTGAGTCCTTTTGTCGGTTCAGTGATGAATGAGCTGCAGATCAAAGCTGTGACAAGGTGTGGGATTTTGACCAGAAATACTCGATCATTTGTTGTTTTATTGATTTATGTATAGCATGACTAGTGTTTTTAAGTTTGGAAACGTAAACCATAATGTAGGGACTTCGAACACCATGTGGACTTTATACCGCGTCCATCACAGCTCATTTAACAGTATTGACGATTGAAAAACTATATATTAAACTAAATATATTTTGTTTCCTCTCCAAGTTTATGTATTAACCTATTCGACACATTGTAAAAAAAAAAAATGTTCGACACATAAAATAAGGGGATAAGTGTGTATTTCAAAAGCAGAAAGAGAGATAATGAAAGATTCACAACAGATATTCAAAAAGAGGAAATTCATAGCAAAAACTTACCAGAACAAACCACGATGTTCAAATTGTTGCTCGAACTACTTTGTGTCAGGAGATTAACATTCGGTGCATCCTCAGCAACCAGCATACATCCGTAGGTAAACGAACCGGCTTGCTCTGCCTTCACCCTGAATAATGTAAACAGAACCTCCACATTGACAGAGGTCGGGCTGGTTTTTGTAACAGTGTGGTTGACCAAGGTCTCGCAGCCATCCACCACGCTAGTCGCAACCGGGATCTCCTCACCGCCCTTCTTCACAAACAGTTTGTGGCGATACCCCTCGGAGACGGCTCCGTTGTGCAGAAAATTTCGAGTTTCGCACTTGACGACTAAGGACTCGTGGTTTGGTACAAAGACGGTCCTGTTTCCCACCATTTCTTTGCTGGAGATCTTCGTCCCTGCAGGGAAAACAAACCGTAACAAGGCAGTTACAGGCACGGACACCAATAAGTAATTGTCATAGACCAGTCTTCTCACTTGGTGTATCTCAACATATGCATAAAATAACACACCTGTGAAAATTTGAATTCAATTTGGTCGTCGAAGTTGCGAGAGAATAATGAAAGAAAAAACACCATTGTCACATGAAGTTGTGTGCTTTCATATGCCTTGAGTTCAAGACCTCAGCTGAGGCATCGAATTCAATTTAAATAATTATTTTAGTGAGAATTTACTTCTCTCTGAAAAACCACGTTATCAGAGGGAGCCGTTTCTCACAATGTTTTTTTTTTGCATCAACTGTTCTCCGTTACTCGTTGCCAAGTTAGTTTTTATGCTTACACCTAATTTGAGTAATAATTACCAAAAGCGTCCAGTGCCTTCAAAGGCAACGCATACACCTTTGGTTTTGAAACCATTCTATTACTTTAATCTGATGCATTTTAATTACATGCATCATGTATTCTATGTCTGGTGACCACATCACTCATCCCAATGGTAGGTCCACAATTGAAAATACTGTACGCAAGTCAAGGTATTTACATGTACATGTATACTGACTGGTTTATGATCAAGTCATTGGCAAACAAATAATAATGTTTTTTTTCTTTACTTTGTTCCCCCCTTTTTTTTCACGGAGGAAATTATTTATTTAACCTTAAAATTTAAGTTAAATAAACGTTACATTTACCGGATTTTAATGGCAAATTTTATTGGCGGATTTTAATGGCAAATTATTTACTATACCATTAATTGTCGGTAGCGCTCTTTTTTTTAAATCGTAAATGTACATTATACTACAAAAAACTAACCTGTGGAAATTTCATTCCTAAAGGTGGTAGCATTTTTTAGATAGCGCCGAAAATCTGAAACGGTTATGTCTACGCGGAAAGAATAACCCGTAAATGGATTTACACAATTTTCAAGAAGCGTTTCATGCGTCGAATGTTTCTTGGATCGACAATTTGTTGAATTCCTTTCTCGAAAACCACATTCCTTTGAAGTGAATCGTTTCTCAGAATGTTATATTACACTATCAACTGTTGTGCTTCTTACCAAGTTTCGATGGTCAATATTTTTTGGAGTAATAACCAAGGGTAGACCCATCAAGGTGTTTTCGAAACGAAATTGTACATTTTGGAAGATTTGTGCGTAAAGAAAATGGTTAAAGGCAGTGGACACTATTGGTAATTACTCAAAATAATTATTGTCATAAAACCTTTCTTGGTGACATGTAATGGGGAGAGGTTGATGGTATAAAACATTGTGAGAAACGGCTCCCTCTGAAGTGCCATAGTTTTCGAGAAAGAAGTAATTTTCCACGAATTTGATTTCGAGACCTCAAATTTAGAACTTGAGTTGAGGTCTCAAAATCAACCATCTGAAAGCACACAACTTCGGGTGACAAGGGTGTTTTTTCTTTCATTATCTCGCAACTTCGACGACCGATTGAGCTCAAATTTTCACAGGTTTGTTATTTTATGCATATGTTGAGATACACCAATTGTGAAGACTAGTCTCTGACAATTACCAATAGTGTCCACTGCCTTTAAAAACATGAGCACAAGCAAAATACTTACATGCGTCAGCTTGTCCTGCAAGAAGCACGCAGCCCACCATCATCAGTGCGACGAGGTTCATTGTTAGGAGTTCCATGTTGTTCTGTAGAGAATGAGAGTGTGTTTGTAATTAACGGTGATGGATAGATCAGTGATCAGACGTTGCTGTAATGGCACACTTCGTAAGCTACGAGTTATGTTGTATCGGTTTGACTGTCTGGAACGAATTGAAGATCTGCTTGAGCACGGCCGCTATTTATAATAAAAAACGTGTAGAAGGGGAAATCCCTCCTACGGCAAATCTATTTTTAGAGAGTACGGACTCAATGTAGTGGAGGTCCCATGTGCGGAAATTGAAAGTGGTGAGACTATGACGTATACCAATTTAAGGAACCAAAACTTCCAAAAATGTCCTTATCTCTAGTCTTTAACTCAATAAAACTTGTTTAATTGTTACATTCGGAAAGCCATTTCCTTATTCGGAATGACAATTTTGGCGTAGGAGTGAATAGTGAAAGAAAAGGGAATTTCACTTTTACTTTTTAATACTGGCAGCAAGAAGAGGAATTTCAGAAAACTATTTTCTCATCCCAAAAGGTAAATGAGTAATGCTTCATTTGGCTCAGTGCCATCTCGCGTATTGAGGAACAAAACGTTGACAATAATGGGTCAAAAGAGAACTTCGAAGAGTAAAAATGAAATTTACATAACTCCTCTATTTCCACCCTATCAAGAAAGTCAACAAATACATAAATAGAAAATGACAGAGACTGATAAACAGTGATATAGGATAGTGTGCTTGAAAAAAATCTTATAATCAGTGGTATAAATCATTTGCACTTCCAGCTTTGATATCTATATGCAATTCGAATGAAAGCCGCAAATTTTGAAGGTGAATTTCAGAAGAACCAAGCAAAGTAAACTTTCTATAAGACTGTGCTATAGTCTCGCTTGTATTCGAACACTGGGACCCGATAAAGAGCGCGAGTTTGTTTCCTTCACGTTGAAGATGTCGAAGCAATGTACCCAAGTGTTCCCACTGAAACGGGACCGCCTCGTCATTGAATGAAGTTTTTACTGGGGTTGGTTGGTTCATATAGAGCAAGGTGGCTGATTTGGTCGCACCATTGGTCCTTTCTCTGTATGGTTGCACGACGGGTTTATTGGAGGATCGGAATGAATTACCTCTCAAATAAAAGCAACATGGTGCATAACACACCTTTAATTCAATTGATATCTTATCACCTCAGTGTGTATTTATTGTCGCCCAAACAACCTTTTCCTTTCAAGAATGCACGGCCCAAAATGTTATTGTAAGCCAACAAAAATTGTAACAGAACTGCTACTGATAATGCTTATGAGGGCACGCACTATTATAACACCCAAATGCACAGTTCATAGAACGACAATAGCTCTCGGCCGGTAATGTGTGTTCTTCTGTCCCCAAAATTGCCTTTCTCATCGTTCTTTCATTCAAAGGGGATTTTATTTTCCTAAATCAATTAAAAAAGGGAACCTTAAACAATTTTTTTTATGATGGCAATGCTACTACTACAGAAAAGAAACAAGTTGGACACCCTGACACTGAAGCTATGGGGAGGTGTAACCAGGCATTCGTATGGGACGGGGTGAGGAACAGGGGGGGGGGTCAAAATTAGGGGGGAGGGGGTAAGTACAAAAACAAACCATTTATTTGTGCAATTTTGTATTGTCGCCCCTATAGTTACGCTGCTGTGTCATACATATTTACCAACCCCCAGATAATGCTTTCCTTCTGAGGTGAACTATCAGATACCCATTTTCTTATTCTGATTGGCACGTCAAATTAAGACACAATGAGATATCCTGACATCTTTATTTGCTGTGTTCTCGAGAACGAACGTACCACGTCAATTACTGTTAACAGTTTCCGCAAGTTGGCATGATGACATTGAATGACTTTCCCGTTTCACAGATGGTAAAAAAGGCAGTGCTGATGCATCATACCTTGAATTGGTCATTAAACACCCGTAACGTCTAGACACAAACAACTGCGCACCAACAACACCCCCAACATACCCACCCGCATCTCAAAAATGCATCCTTGCCGATACTCTTTTGTTCTTTCTTTTGTCCTTGCTTTTGTCCTTGCACTAAACATCCTTCCCGTTAACTGCGAACACAAAATCATCTGTGATAACCCTGCTTTAGTTTCCTCTGTTTGTTTTGTCCATGGTCTCCATAATATAATATAGGTACCGAGCAAACATGGTTGTGCGTCTGTAGGTATACATTGTGCATGTATAGACATATCATATGTTTAGATGATCTTCCCATCAAGGGAACTCTGCAAACCCCCACAAAGAGATATAAACGCCAAGCTGGCAACAGCAACTCTCTCTGATTGCACATTATGAATTGCACAAATCGAGAAAGTGTGATTCAGTCACTAAACGACAATGTTTGCCTCATATTTTACCTTTAAATTTGGTTCAGTTCTGTCATTTTGCCCTTTGTTTCCCGCTAATAAATACGCTTGCTTAATTGTTTTGTTTTCATAAACATTGAACGCTATCGTTAGCTTTGCCCTTGAGTGGGCCCTGATAAAAAATGTATTACTGACACACAAAACGTGCCCTTGGCGTTACAAAACATTTTTGATAAAGAATTATGTTTACATTTTTGTTGTTGTCACAATATCGGTGATAGACCCTTTGAGTTTTTGATACAAAAAGAACACAACGCTCAGTTCCTGCGGGAACTCAGTTTGCCGTACACTGGGAAAACCCGTACCCTGCTTTAGAATGCGGATTATAATATTGTCAACGCTAAAAATCTTTCCACGGCTCGATTTCCAACGCACTTTGATTCTCTTGTAAGATTTAGTAATTCTTGCCATATTTTTGTACTTTGGTATCGCACTTGGCCTCCACATTCTGGGGATTCCCCTTTTCATCCCCGTCTGCTGCAACAAGGTGTGTCAACACAGCGTCCAGGGTATATCTTGCTAACTTATAATAATTATGTGAAATGAGGGTTCTCCCGGGGGACACTTTCAATTCATTTGAGCATATGGTGGAGTAGTTTATGTTCCAAGACGTTCGCATGACTAAATTCCATTAGTTATCACGAGTATGTATAAGATAGTTACGTGTATAAGATGTTGACGTCTTGGTCAAAGACTAATGGTGAAGGCCTGCCAGGGATCATGTAATTTTTTCGAAATCAGACTCCGACAAAACCAAAAGGGGTGTCACTAATCATAGTTTATGATGTGAAACACCTGAACAGAATGGAAATAAATTTTTGTTTAAAGGAATTCAGATTGCCAAAGGTCAATTTGATCACACGGTGACGTCATCCTCAGCGTCACCATTATTATCAGACAAAGGCAGAAGAGGCTTAATGGTTTACTTGTATACAGATTTGATTTAAAGGGAATGTATACAATAATTATTGTAAATATTGTAAATAATAATATTTACTCCAGGTTAGTTTCTGTACAACTGAAGACTTTGGTGTTGAGAGAAATTGTCAGGTCTTATTTAAAATGTGTACCACGAAGATATTTGGCAAGTGAGTTATTTGCAACATACGTCCAACGTGGCATTTTAAGTTCGACAAGGTTTGCCTGACAAGGTTTGTCGGACACAATGGGTAGTCGGAAAATATTTGTCGATCTTAAAATGTTTCTTGGACTCAATGGTTTGATAAACCTAATTGGTGTACACAATAGATAGAACATAATGGTTTGTCGGGCAAGTTGGTTCAGCTTTTGTCGTCGGACACGGTGGCTAAAAAGCTTGTCGGACATAATGGTTGAATACATAATATGTGGACTCAATGGATACTTCATGGTTTGTCGGACAGAATGGATAAGACTTAAATTGGTTTGTCGAATACAATGTTTTTTTCTTTGGCGAAGTTAATGGTTTCTTCTGAGAAAATTGGTAGAATGGCTTGTGTTGTCCACATGGGATCGACATAATGGTCCGTGTCGGATTATATCGGACATTATTGGTATTATGACATGATTGTTTTGTCCGACATCATTTTTTAACAGTCTTTCGGACTCATTTGGTTGGACTAATTCCATGTCGGACACAAATGGTCTGTTTCGGACACTGGTGCATATAAGTGCACAATGTGTCAAATTAGCATAAAAGAAAGAAATTTTAGACAAATATGTATTATATTTCTCGAGGCATTTAGTACCGGAGCACCGACGTCAAGTTGTTTTAAAGTCAGACTTTAATAATAATATCGAAGTCTCACATAGCGCATGGATCTACCAACAAGGTACTTATGGCGCTTAGTAAATATATTGATATATAGAAAGAGAGTTTATTGAAAGTTATGAATTCTGAGACCCAATTATTTAGCACTTTATAAGGGTTTACAGGGTGCTACGGCGCATACAGCAGCCACAACCAGGGACACCGGGGCGAACCCCTTCTCTTTTCGATAAGTGCACTGGGTTCGTTTACATGCGTTACACAACACATGGGACCAACGGCTTTACGTTCCATCCGAAGGACGAAGCAATGGTTTTAACTTTAAAGTGTCTTGCTTAAGGACACAAGTGTCACGGCTGGGGATTCGAACCCACACTCTGCTGATCAGAAACACCAGAGTTTTAATTCGGTGCTCTTAACTGCTCGGCCACGACACTTTAGGCAAGTTAACCTTCTCACAATTCAAACCGGACCACCTTTTCTCAAATGAACTAAAACAAAAACCCAATTAATCATTGACGATTCCTAAACATGATTCACGACTGCACTCTGTGGTACAAGCAGAAAAAAACAAACCACGCTAGAATGACAAAGACTCGCTCACCTTTCCAAAATTGGTTTAAAAGGTTATTTAAATTTGGGTCAGCAAAGTTAAACAATACAATTGTTCAGTCCTTGTTAATCGGTGAAAAAAACCTTAAAAAACAAACAACGACTTTAGTAATTGATTGTTCAAAGGGGGAGTGCCGTGGTTTCCTGATTGGCGATAAAGTCTACACCAAAAACCACAATTTCCTAAAACATTTCCCTCCTCCAGGGACCCAGTGGGTTCAGCATTGTGATGAATAATAAATATTTCTATTATTCAAGACGCTTACTCATTAATGAGGCCAGAAACAAAGGGTTCCTTCCGGACCCACACATATAACAATTCAATTTGCGGGGTTGAGTTGAACAATGACAATATCGTCTGGGATTTAAATTTACACCTGTCAGTTTCCCTTGTGGTTTATACTTTGACAATTCTATTTAGGATGAGACCCCATGGTTTTCGTATTATCCTATAGACCGTTATCACGGTGTGGCCATCTTGATTTTCCTCCATTCCAACTCATGGTAACCAAACTGAGGCTGGACGAAATAATAGTCTGGTGCCGTGTTTGCCAATGAATGTTAGCATTCATTACTGTTATGGAAACATGGAACATGACCAATATGGTGACAGCGTGATAAAGGTCTATAGAGCCTCATGAAGAGTAATCCGTAATTGGAATACAAAATCTGAAAAAAAAAACGTTCTGACAGAAGTAACGTTTTTTTCAAATTAATTTTTTTTTTGCACAAACTGATATCTTTTTTCACAACCACATTATTACTTCGAAGTGAAATGAGTCTCAAAATACACTTCTATCTAAAGCTGCTACACTATAATTATTGTCTAACTCTAACTACCCAAGGCTCCACAGCAGGTTTCACCACACATCACCGAGTTCAACTTCCCGCCTGTATTTCCCGCCTTCGTGCATCACCAAACTAATCCGCCGCCCAGTACTTAAAAAGCATGCAGCATCAGAGTCCAGCATTCTCCAGAAGACGAGCAGATCATACTGATCGAAACGTCGAGTTAAACCAACGGTTCTTTTCAGAACCACACCAACTCATTTAGAGATAGTTATTACATGGTGTTACCGCAAACTCTTCTATATCTAACTTCTCCAGTTTCATCTCAAAGCGCATAGACTTATCTGTGATTGCTATATTATGCGCTATACAATCTCGGTTCAGTATACGTCCTTATTGCCATCAATTTTATAAAAGATTGATTACCAAATGTATACCTGGAGCTCCAGAAGAACATGATCGATGATGTAATGTTCATAATTATCCTTTGCTTGCATACCCACTAAGCATTAGCTGGTCGCTTCATCACTAATTACATCCCCGCCATGCAAAGTGTCAAATTCTTTATAAATGAATGATGATCTTTTGAAGTAAAGAAGAAACTATAAATAAGTGTGAGTCTTGGCTCTGAATAGAGCCTGGTGTGGTCTCGACGTTTTGAACAGTATACTCTGCTCGTCTTCAGGAAAAGTAAAGTGTTTGAGAGAGTAGATCAACACCTAAACAACCTATACTGAATAATAACAACATAGAGATGATTGTCCCCAAAACAAATAATGCAATATAATGAACATACAGCATCAAAATTATTGGCAAGAGCCTACATACGACCTTTTGTATTTTTACCATTTTAATTTTAAATCAAAATTTATGATCCTATTAAATATAATGGTCACAACTTGTGAACATTATATTAAATAGGTTTGTGAACATATTAAAAAGGATCATAAATTTTTATTAAAGTTAGCCTGGTATTGTAGGATATTATTGTTAGCAGATTTGAACTGAACAGTGTTTTGTATATGTTTCGCTATAGATCCAAAGACTACACACTGCACAGATTGAACTAGTTGAATACATTCAAAGTTCAGTGCAAAACAGCCAAATTATTGGTTTCCACAGTAAGCCATAATAGACCCCATGACCTCTGATCATGAAGGAAGAACCTTCATGCCCAGACTTACTGTTGTTTATATACAATGCCCGATACGGGGCAGAGGATGGCCCTGTCTGCCCTGCCGGCCTTTCACTTTCATATAGTGTGTGTATGTACAGCACAGAGGAAAAGCCCCTTCAGGGCTAGGACAGAGGGTATTCCCCAAAACGTGCATGCCCATACTTCCAACACACTTTTCCCTCTTGTGCAAAAGTACACCCCCCCCCCAATACTACCCGACCCATCAACCACCATGGACACCACGCCCACATACCGAGCAAATGTGTTGTTATACTAGATTGTCCACTGGAAGATTGTTGTGCAGTTTTGGGTTTGATAGATTTTTCACTGTGGTCACTTTCTATGGTGTGAGTGGAATTATACAGAATCTTCTAATTATTATTATTGCGAATTTCAAACAGATGCCAATCCAAATTGAGCACAAGTACGTCTACAATTAAGTTCAACTCTATATCTCCTCTTTGTGCAGTTTTGTGTGTGGGATTTTCCACTCATTGGGATATTACTATACACTAATTGCAATGCGTGGGTAGAGGTTCATAGGGTCCGCAGCATCACCCGACTATATACTGTAGACTACATTATGACCGGAGAACCATTATGAACATGATTATAACAATGACTACAAACAGAAGATTAGTATATTCACAAAATAAATACGAACACACACAAATAATAAAATTACCAGTTTCGATTTGAAATCAAAATGACAACTACGAGCATCTTTAAAGGACGTGGACACTATTGGTAATTACTCAAAATAATTATCAGCATAAAACCTTACTTGGTAACGAGTAATAGGGAGAAGTTGAAAGTGTAAAACATTGTAAGAAACGGCTCCCTCTGCAGTAAGTAATTTTCCACGAATTTAATTTCGAGACCGCAGATTTAGAATTTGAGGTCTCGAAATCAAGCATCTGAAAGCACACAACTTCGTGTGACAGGGGCATGTCCTTATCTCTAGTCTTTAACTCAATAAAACTTGTTTAATTGTTACACTCGGAAAGCCATTTCCTGATACGGAATGACAATTTTTGCGTAATAGTGAATAGTGAAAGAAAAGGGAGTTTCACTTTTACTTACTGGCAGCAAGAAGAGGAATTTCAGAAAACTATTTTCTCATCCCAAAAGGTAAATGAGTAATGCTTCATTTGGCTAAATGCCATCTCGCCGTATTGAGGAACAAAACGTTGACAATAATGGGTCAAAAGAGAACTTCGAAGAGTAAAATTGAAATTTACATAACTCCTCTATTTCCACCCTATCAAGAAAGTCAACAAATACATAAATAGAAAATGACAGAGACTGATAAACAGTGATATAGGATAGTGTGTTTGAAAAAAAATCTTATAATCAGTGGTATAAAGCATTTGCACATCCAGCTTTGATATCTATGCAATTCGAATGAAAGCCGCAAATTTTGAAGGTGAATTTCAGAAGAACCAAGCAAAGTAAACTTTCTATAAGACTGTGCTATAGTCTCGCTTGTATTCGAACACTGGGACCCGATAAAGAGCGCGAGTTTGTTTCCTTCACGTTGAAGATGTCGAAGCAATGTACCAAAGTGTTCCCACTAAAACGGGACCGCCTCGTCATTGAATGAAGTTTTTACTGGGGTTGGTTGGTTCATATAGAGCAAGGTGGCTGATTTGGTCACACCATTGGTCCTTTCTCTGTATGGTTGCACGACGGGTTTATTGGAGGATCGGAATGAATTACCTCTCAAATAAAAGCAACATGGTGCATAACACACCTTTAATTCAATTGATATCTTATCACCTCCAGTGTGTATTTATTGTCGCCCAAACAACCTTTTCCTTTCAAGAATGCACGGCCCAAAATGTTATTGTAAGCAAACAAAAATTGTAAACAGAACTGCTACTGATAATGCTTATGAGGGCACGCACTATTATAACACCCAAATGCACAGTTCATAGAACGACAATAGCTCTCGGCCGGTAATTTGTGTTCTTCTGTACCTCAAAATTGCCTTTCTCATCGCTCTTTCATTCAAAGGGGATTTTATTTTCCTAAATCGATTAAAAAAGGGAACCTTAAACAAAAAAAGTTTTTTTATGATGGCAATGCTACTACTACAGAAAAGAAACAAGTCGGACACCCTGACACTGAAGCTATGGGGAGGCGTAACCAGGCATTCGTTTGGGACGGGGTGAGGAACGGGGGGGGGGGGTTAAGAATTAGGGGGAGGGGGTAAGTACGAAAACAAACCATTTATTTGTGCAATTTTGTAGTGTCCCCTCTAGTTACGCTGCTGTGTCATTCATATTTACCAACCCCCAGATAATGCTTTCCTTCTGAGGTGAACAATCAGATACCCATTTTCTTATTCTGATTGGCAACGTGCACGTCGAGCTAAGACACAATGAGATATCCTGACAACTTTATAAGCACTCTATTCCATTTGCTGTGTTCAGTGCAAAACAGCCAAATTATTGGTTTCCACAGTAAGCCATAATAGACCCCATGACCTCTGACCATGACGGAAGAACCTTCATGCCCAGACTTACTGTTGTTTATATACAATGCCCGATACGGGGCAGAGGATGGCCCTGTCTGCCCTGCTGGCCTTTCACTTTCATATAGTGTGTGTGTGTACAGCACAGAGGTAGCCTTGATTCAAGGCTGTTGGCTCCTCGAGTCCGGACTGAGTCCGGATCCGAGTCCGGATACGACTACGAGTCCTTTTTGAAGGACTTGACCCCCCCCCCCCTTCGGACACCCCCCTTCGGACACCAATGACTCGGACTCGCCTACAACCTTAACCATCCCCTCCTCCCTAATTACCAATAGTGTCCACTGCCTTTAAATTCATTGCGTTTCAAGGGACACTTAAAAGATAGCCTATGATTCACATGAATCTCTTGCATAACTTGTCCCCTTTTTTTGGTGTCAAGTCATGACAGAACACAGCCCCCCTATTTTGTAGAACCAACAAACTTGCAGGGACCGTGTTCCGCTAGTTGTGTTTCAAGAGGCAATAATGTGTGGTTTTCACACTATCTCACTATCTATTAGATCTAATGGTGTTTTTGTGTTTGAGAGATTTAAAGGCACTATGAGCCCCTTTAAGATTAATCTTATATTGTGTAACCATGGCAGTAGTATTGAAATCGACGAGACAAAGGCCTCGATAATAAACTATTGTCGTCTATTGTGAAGCCACAACTTCTACTTTAAATCAATATTTTGAAGGTAATGGTTTGTAGCAGGGATCTCTGAAAAATTGAATTGAATTGAATTGAATTGAATCGAATCGTTTATTCGTCAAGTATATAAAAATACATGAAATTTACAATCCTATTGTACAGCAACATATAAAATATTAAAATGTAAAATTGCACAAGAATTACCACAATGCTACATAAAACAATAACCTTAATGTGGTCTTAAAAAAATGGTCCATAATTGGTCCTTTCAATCAAGCTCATTTTAGGCCAAGGCCAGTTTGTTTTTGTTCAGTGATGTTATTTATTTATTTAATGAGTACAACTTAAAGATGCTATGTCAGACTTTTGGCCCCAAACATTAAAAAATAGATTTTTTGAGTGAATTGTATTTCTAAGAGTAACAACGAAAAAGTTTAACTTTTACTTTCTTATAAAACACATAAGAATTGGTCACGTGATATATTGTCGGGATCCCGACAAAAACTAATTTTGAGCACTTTATTTCACTGCTACTAATAATTGGCGGACTTTTTGGAGCAATGGCTCAAATGAAAGCTTGTAACTTTCTCGACCCCCATCAAAATACCCATTGAATTTTAAATCAAAATTTTGGGGTCAAATCGGCCAAATATCTGACATAGCATCTTTAAATTCAACTACTCACTATAAGGGCTACTAGTTTAAAGAACATACCTAAGTTTTGATGAAATTAAACGGAGTGGACTCGATTTCAAGGCGTCGAGAAACAACAAAACATTCTTTTAAAATAATGTTTTTAGCATAGCATTTAGCCTTGGTTGATGATGGGTTATTATTATTATATTATTATTATTATTATTAATATTATTATTATTATTATTATTATTATTATTATTCAGTCTGGTGTAGCCTACCCTTCAGAATGGATTATGCAAATTAATTTGTTCAGCAAGCATGATTCGTTCTAGTTGAATACCACACACATAGGTCCAAAGATCTTTCGTTAGGGCCTATGATGATGTTTTAGAAGTGGGCCCCAGTCTAGTCCCGGCCGATTTCCTACCTTCCCCCAAGGTAAACAAGTACGTGTATTATAGTTATAAGCAGGACAGTTCTTTTTAGAACTGAGAAGTCTCCCGAATACCCCCCCCCCCCCCCAAAAAAAAAAAAAAAAAAAAAAAAAAAAAATCTACTCCGCAGTAGTAAATAAACAAAAACACAAAATAGCAAGACAAGTTGGCTGAAGAACGCTATAATCTACATAGCAAGTAGATATACACAGGGTGTTACCACAAACCAAATACACCTTAAAGCAGTGGACACTATTGGTAGTTGCTCAAAATAATTATTAGCATAAAACCTTTCTTGATATTGAGTAATGGGAAGAGGTTGATAGTATAAAACATTGTGAGAAACGGCTCCCTCTGAAGTAATATAGTTTTCGAGAAAGAAGTAATTTTCCACGAATTTGATTTTGAGGTCTCAAAATCAAGCAATATGAAAGCACACACCTTCGTGTGACACGGGTGTTTTTTCTTGCATTACTATTTCTCAACTTCGATGACCGATTGAGCTCTTTCACGGGTTTGTTGTTTTATGCATATTGAGAAACACCAAGTGAGAAGACATGGTCTTTGACAATTACCAATAGTATTCAGTGTCTTTAATACTTTTGTTTACAACATTAGTTTTAGGGCATAAATGAGTAAAGCCCAGTGAAAAGATCGACAATGGTTGAGCTCAAACTCATCGTGTGTATAAAGATTACCCCCACTGTACAACCACTTTCATTGAGTACAATGTCACTTCGCAATAACCTACTCCGCGGTAGTAGAATATTGCAAGAGAAGTTCTACAAGATCTTCCTAACAAATACACATGGTGTTACCACAGACCAAATAGAATTGTTGTTATCAGCATCAGTTTTAGGGTATATAGGGTTGATAGCAACAATTCATAAATGAGTTAAACCCAGAAGAATATTCAGCTAAAAACTCAGTGTATACAAAATTACATACAGTGTATCACCGTGCCACTTTACTGAGCTCAATGGTGTCACTTCGCCAGAGTCTTGTACGTGTCAACACGTAGGCCTACATCGGTATATTCCGCATGCAGAAAATGGCGACATTGAATAAACCCATACACACAGACAGTCATAATACAACTTACGATTTGTTAGTTCCGCTTTAACTTCCGTGGCGGTGACTTCCACTTTCCTTTCCACGAGGATATTGGGTGATTACCTTAATGGTAGAGGGGGTATTGTACGCTTTATTTTGAGATAATCTAGACACAAACATGTCATAGAGAAAGGACCAAAAGAAGCCCCCCTGCTCTGTGTTGAATAACGAAAATGTGTTTTTAACTAATGTGTTTTTCCCGACCTACGAGAGGGGAAGTCCCTGAATAGTCTGGTTCCCAGACCCAACAATCTCCGACTAGGCTCTGTCGAATTTAGGGTTCGGTATCACCCAAAATCACGTGACCAAAAGGAGGAATTCCTCCTCTTTCGAAGTTATCCGAAATGTTCCGAACGTGTTGTCGTCAACATTCGGACAGTATCGTTGATGTTCGGTACGGACTCGTAATGTTAGTCCTGTCGGCCGTAGATCCAGGAGTTTTTATGCCAGTTATTGCCAATGCAGGCGTTGTGCCTAAATAAAGCGTTTGCAAAGCGATGCGACAAGTTCAAAATATATAAACCTGGGAAATCGCTCCGGGATCTGGTAAGTTTTTGTCCTTTTTCTTCAAAAATATTTTTTCAAAGGTGTTTTGACTTGAGTGTTCATTAGACATTGATTGAGGATTAAGTTTCATGATTTTTAAAAGTGGTAAAAATGGGGCAAAATCTGGTTACTAGCTGTCGAAGTTATACGTGTTGAACCATATTGTCATTAATTGACGATCGAAATAATCAAGTTGCGTCATGCTCTATTTTTAACCGTGGGTGATACCTGACCTAAGACTTTTAACAAGAGACGTCAAGGAATCTTTGGTCAGGGAACCAGACTAGTCCCTGAATGCAGTGTAGGAATGACGTGTTGCGTCGCAACAATGACTTGTTTGTCGCGTTGTGTGAAAGCACAACGGTTTTCTCGCAACTCTTCGAATGAGCTACTACGCAAGAACTGCTCTCGCAGTTTCAATTCAATTTATTCCATACTCTTGTTGGATAATAAAACAACATGAGAATTGGTCAGTACATAGAAAAGTTACAAAAACAAAAGCGCACAAGTATACAAAATTAATATAATGTTAAAGCAAATAATACATAACTAGGAATTATAGTTAGAGTATAAGCCGAGGCTTGTAAAAAACAGACTTTATACAGACAAGCAAATAAACAGCGAAGACTAAACAAGGACAAGACAGTTATCACATGTATCAGCAATACCACTAAATGAAATTGCGTGGGAGGGGTGCACGGCGACAACCACTAGACGACGTCGACAAATCTGCTTCATCGGGTCTGTTGGAACATTGGACCTCAGCCAAGTCCCCCTCCCCCCTCCCAACTCAACCTCCTCCCAACTCAAACTCCCCCACCTCCCCCCCCCCCCCCAATGATTAGAAGGGTGTTCAATCATCTTTTCCTCTTCTTAAAACACCCTCAACTTCCATCTTTGCCCGTTCCCTGGTGTGGCTGCGCAAACCCAAAACAGGATGAATATTTTGGAGGATCCGGTAAAAGATATGATTCATTTTTGTGTTTGAATCGAAAGAATCATAATGGACAAGTTGAGTTTCTGTTTTAAAAGTGAAAGCTCACTTGTATAAACTCGAAACCGGTATCAGTTTATTGTTAAAAAATATCTCCTTCCAAAATTCTGGCATTTGCGAAACTTCAAAAGACGTCAACTTAAGGTAAGCTGAATGAGAATGCTGGTCTTTGACATTTTATCAAAGGTGCCCAGTGCTTTTAAGTGAATAATTGGACATTATGAGAATCAATATTAGTATGGTGTTTTCCACTTAAACTCCCGTCGTCAGTATCCGACACCCCGGTCTCATCTCCACTGTTTTTGAGGGCTGACTGCTGAGGGGAGTTTGGGGAGGTGGCCAGGGGTCATTTATGCGACGAGATGTAAAACCCAGAGGGGGCCATCACCCCCTGGGTTTCATCGCAAGCCGTTATAGACATTTCAATTGTTGATCAACTTTGGTGGGCCCAATTTCATGGAGCTGCTAAGCACAACAATTTGCTTTAGCATGACATTTCGTCCTTGATATAAAATATAGGATTACCAACCAAATTTCCACTTGTTGTATATTGCTGGTTACTGGTATTCAGCTGTTGTTTGTTTATTCTGAAAATCACGTGAAAATTTGGTTGGTAATTCTATTTTTATCAAAGAAGATATTTCATGCTAAGCAAATTTGTGTGCTTAGCAGGTCTATGAAATTGGGCCCTGGTTTGGTTTGTGTGTAGGACGGCCGAGTGTTAGAACGGATGTTCAACATTTTCCACAACTTTCAATAAAATAATAGAAAAATACTGTGGTTGCATGGTTGCTTTGTTTTAACCAAATTCAACACCATTTTTGAACAGTTTTGCATTTAACGGTTTCCATATTTTTCCAACCTCGTTTGTGGCAATAAAGGTGTTAGTCAACTTCCTTGTTAAACACACTTGATGACAGGCTTATCAAAATACTTTCGAAACGCAAGATGATGTCAAAATTCTTCCCTTTCGCTTTATCATAATGGTGGTATAGAGAGCTTCCCTTAAAATATTAGTTGTTGATGTGCTATTGTTTTTGAGAAATGGGTAAAACAATGTCAAGAAAATAATTTTCGTCTCAGGAGATGAACATTATTTTAGCATACAACCAGTTCTGGTAAAAAAAAAATCGTTTTGTCTGTTTAAAAAAGTGTATTGTGCTATTTTATTTAGTTACTTTTTTCATCCACCCTGTTATTGGCGCTCGGCTGTTGGATGTGGCTGAAATAAAGAAAAGAAAAAAAAATATCGGCTAATTAAGCTGAAGGTATGTTAGTATTACATCCATCTTCATTCACAGTGAGATTCATATCATGGCCAAAAACAAAAGGTATCAAAACCCTTTAAGGCTTTGAAATTATTGAAATCAAGAGACCTCAGGTCTCATGGCTTCAACTTTCAGGATTTCGCAAGTTGGTCCTTTCTGCACGACATCAAATTATGATCAATTAAATTCAATTCAATTCAATTCAATTCAATTCAAAAGTGGTTTATTAAAATGATATGTCTCGCAGTTAAAAACTGAATTGCACATGTCAACATCATGTTTAAAAAATTACATAAAATAGAAATTAACAAAGAAAAGGATATTAAACAAGACATTATTACTATATACATTGCAATCAATCATTATATATATCTATTTAAAAAAAAAAGTATTTATAAAAGTATTTTTTTTACTGAAACAAAATTTATTTCTCACACAGGGGTGTCAGAATGCCCCCTTTTCACGAACACATAAAATACATAAACGACTGGTCATTGGGCTTCTTTGAAAACTTTTCTTAACAAGTTATCTATGATTCATAAACGAAACAGTAACTGATTAAAGGAACACGTTGCCTTGGATCGGACGAGTTGGTCAAAACAAAAGCGTTTGTAACCGTTTTTTATAAAATGCATATGGTTGGAAAGATGTTTTAAAAGTAGAATACAATGATCCACACAAGTTTGCCTCGAAATTGCGTGGTTTTTCTTCTACTGTGCGAACTAACATGGTCGGCCATTTATGGGAGTCAAAATTTTGACCCCCATAAATGGCCGACGTGTTAGTCGACGAGGTAAAAGGAAAACCACGCAATTTCGAGGCATGTTTGTGTGGATCATTGTATTCTACTTTTACAACATCTTTCTACCCATATGCATTTTATAAAAAACGGTTACAAACGCTTTTCAAAGACCAACTCGACCGATCCAAGGCAACGTGTTCCTTTAATTCAGGCTTATCTCTTATTGATTGAAAACTAACATTAGATTTTTTTTTCGCACATTTGCTACTTTAGTGCTTGTTTGGTTTGGCACCGACGTGGTTTATGGTTTTGTTTCACTTTTATTTTACATTATTATTTATCGGATTGGCAAATATGCGTTGGCGTGGGAGTCCAGTTCAGATTGGATATCAGTTGTTAATTGAAATCTGGACTTTGATTGGATTTTTATTGTTTTTTCCCCAATACCTGTATATAAATATATGGCAGTTGATATTCAGCCGACACTTCTCACCGTATAATTGTTGATAAATTAACCATCTGTTGTTTTACTGCGGAAACTGAGAGAGGACATCCACCCAAAGGTTTAAAGGCACAGACTACTGTCGGTAATTACTCAACAATAATGGTCAGCCTAAAAACCTACTTGGTAACGAGCAATGGAGAGCTGTTGGTAGTTTAAAACATTGTGAGAAACGACTCCCTCAGAAGTAACATAGTTTTCGAGAAAGACGTAATTTCTCTCTCAAAAAGACTTCATAGCCTTCATTATGCACCATCTGAAACACACACATTGATGCAACAAGAATGTTTTTTCACAGACTTGTTATTTGATGCCTATGTTGGGATACACCAAGTGAACTGATTTACCCTGCATTTTAGAAAGGTGTACTTATTTTTTCCCCGTAGAAGTATAAATCTTGCGCAACCCCCCCCCCCCCCCCCCCCCCATAATCTTTCTCCATGATCCAATGAGCCCCCATACGCCCATGTATAGCTATACACGTAGTCGGGCTGGCTGATCCCAAAGTCCAAACTGATAGGGACAATGTTATTAAAGGCACTGGACACTATTGGTAATTACTCAAAATATTTATTAGCATTAACCCTTTCTTGGTAACGAGTAATGGGGAAAGGTTGATGGTATAAAACATTGTGACAAACGGCTCCCTCTGAAGTGCCATAGTTTTCGAGAAAGAAGTAATTTTCCACGAATTTGATTTCGAGACCTCAGATTTAGAACTTGAGGTCTCGAAATCAACCATCTAAACGCACACAACTTCGTGTTTTTTTCTTTCATTATTATCTCGCAACTTCGACGACCGATTGAGCTCAAATTTTCACAGGTTTGTTATTTTATGCATATGTTGAGATACACCAACTATGAAGGCTAGTCTTTGACAATTACCAATAGTGTCCATAGTCTTTAAAGCTCCCCTGGGTAAAAGGTGGCTAGACATATTGTTAGCATACTCCCATTCATGATGTGACTGAACCCTTGCTCTCGACGAGTGAACTTCCATTCATACGCAAGTTCCTGGAATCCAGTGGGCTTGCCAACGTTTGAGAATACCAATTCTAGATATCAGGGTCAAGACAACATTAAACGAATATCAGATTATAACATAATAGTTTGACAATGGTTGTATGTGCATGTATTGTGGGACGAGGTACCCTGAAATATTAAGAGCTCGTCAAAACAGCAGTTGCAAAGTTATAGTTCAACCCAAATTTGCTCTTTGGGGGTACAGAGTGTGTAGTGTGTGACCGTATCATTTAATATTCACTGCCTAATGGAGCCCGAGAACAAAACAGAAAGGGGAAAAAGGGTCTCCATGTGGAATTCTAAAGACTGTGGTGCTTAACAAGGAATGATATGTGTACAAAGTCTATGGAATACTATCAGGAGGGCATTATTGCATATGCAACAATATCCGCCGGACGGTATTGCATATGCAATCATATCCGCCCGGACGCCGCTGCATAATGCAATTGTGTCCACCCGGACACATTTGCACATACAGTTGTGTCCGCCCCGTGCAAAACCGTCCTTGCAGTAAATTAAACGCCCTGGTCGACGGAACACGTCCGTCATTTTTTACAAGCTATTAAGTGCATGTCATGAACGACATGGAAAATGTTCGGCCGTTGGATATTCGCTGCAATCATAAAATACGTGAATATTCATGTGGAAATCGGTTGAGCGCATGCACGCTCGCTTACGCGCGCACGTACATATGTACAGTCATGTCCGCCGGATGGTTTTTGCATGACCCCGGACACGATTGCATATGCAAAAGTGTCTAGAGCGGACAGTATTGCTTGGCGGATACAATTGCATCTGACAAGGGAGTCACGACTCACGAAAGTCCGAACTACATGAGAACGAAACGATCCTCGGTTTACCTGATCGATAAGGGACGGGGGCGTATGAGTGCATGGGTTTATAAAGCAAAACCGGACCACAATGGTACTTGACAGTGAGTCGTTGGCCTTGGGACAAATAGTAAGTGTGGATAGAAATATTTAACACCACTTAAACTCTGATTTTGATACAAGGCGGAGTATACAATATTCCTTTCTATGATTACATCCATCAATCTTAACTTTATTACAGTTTTACTCATAACCAAAACAGCATTGTAGTCGTGCAACAGTTAAAGGGAAGGTACAGGTTTGGTAATTGTCAAAGACCAGTGTTCTCACTTGGTGTATCCCATCATAACCATAAAATAACAAGTCTGTGAAAATTTGGGCTCAATATGATCATTAAAGTTGTGAGAAAATGATGAAAGATTGAAATTGTGAGAAATTACCCCTTTCTCAAAAACTACGTTCTTCAGACTCAGAGGGAGTCGTTTCCCACAATGTTTTATACTACCAACAGCTCTCCAATGATCGTTACCAATTTAGTTTTTAAGTTCATATTAGTCTTGAGTGATTACCAAACGTGTACCTTCCCTTTAAGGCCTCACGCTCTAATAAGCATTATTACCTCAAAGAAACATTATTCGAGCATTTTGGGAAACTAACAAATCATGCTTTCCCATCACGTACTCTGCTTCCATTCGAGGGAACCTATTACAGGTCCAATGTTCGAGAAACCTAAACTCGACACAGTCGATGATTTTGTATGACTACAATGCCACAAATGAATCATTCAAAGCACATTGCCTTATAGTAGCTGGACACTACTGGTAATTACTCAAAATAATTGTTAGCATCAAAAATTACTCGGTAATGAGCAATAGAGAGCTGTTGATTATATTAAACATTGTCTAGCGTAATGTTTTTTTAGTTTTTTTTAGAAAGAGGTAAATTTATTTATCAGGGCCTGAAGCCTGTTATTAGGCATATTAAATCACACAAATTCGGAGCAGCAAGGGTGTTTTTCTCTGGAAATTTAACTTACCAATTGAGTTTAATTACCAATACAAGTTTTCACAGATCAGTTTGTTTTTTATATACTTTTATGTTGATACACCAAATGTGAGGTTCACATTACACCAATGTGTTAGTCTCTTTGGAGTATTGTTGGTTCTGAGAAGAACTGATGGTTCCCAGCTCAAGTTTACTTATGATTATGTCCTTACTAAAACCGATTTTCTGTGAATTATTTTCTTTTGAAATGGAGTGATGTTGAACATAAAATGTGAACCTGCAATCATAGACAAAAAGCCGCAACAGCTGGTTCTGGTCGTTGCAACTAAGGACATTGTTTTCTAAATGTCGAGTCATGCATGTTTTTTTCATGTCCTCGTGTCATAGCAGATTAAAGACACTGGACACTATTGGTAATTGTCAAAGAAAGACCAGTGTTCTCACTTTCTGTATCTCATCATACGTATGAAATAAACCTGTGAAAATTTGAGCCCAATCGGTCATCGAAATTGCGAGATAATAATGAAAGAAGAAACACCCTTGTCACACGAAGTTTTGTGCTCTCAGATGCTCGATTTCGAGACCTCAAATTCTAAACCTGAGATCACGAAATCAAATTCGTGGAAAACTACTTCTTTCTCGAAAACTACGTTACTTTAGAGAAAGCCAATTCTCACAATGTTTTATGCTATCAACCTTTCCCCTTTACTCGTCACCAAGTCAGTTTTTATGCTAAAACTAATTTTAAGTAATTACCAATAGTGTCCACTGCCTTAAGCTTTAAACCCAACACGTCACAGGTTTGTTATTTCATGTATCACACAAAACATGAACACCTGTGAGTATTCTGTCACCAATCCTACAAAATAGCTTTAAATGTCTTTTTTTTTTATTGGAAATATCACATTTCCTTGACAGCTTTATTTCCCCTCTTCAACAACACTCCTGTCTGATCACTGTAGTTAAATTCATGTGAAGATATTATTTACAGTACAAAACTTCATAGGCTAATATTTCCGAATGATTTTTTAATTTCAATCAACAACGGGAACGCTCGCGTATTTTTTTCCCCAGGACAGATGAGGCCACTCACCATACATGGGCGTGCTTTACCTACTTTGGGGTTTGTTTCCACCGGGCCACTTAGCATGCGCCCATTTATGGTAAGTGGCCTCATCTGTCCTGGGGAAAAAAACGTGTCAAAAAGAGCCCTGGGCATTTCTGGGAACTCCAGGCTTGAGGACACACACTTTGTATTTATTATAACGTAATAAAAACGCATGGCTGCCGTCCATGCGTAGCTCATCAATTAACCACACATCACCAGTCGCATTGGAATTGAGCGTACCATGTCGCATTAAAGGCACTAGCTGGACACTATTGGTAATTACTCAAAATAGTAAGCATACAACTTATATTTTTGGTAACGAGCAATATAGAGCTGTTGATAGTATAAAACATTGTAAGAAACGGCTCCCTCTGAAGTAACATACTTTTTTTTCAAAAAGAGGTAATTTTTCTCTCAAAATATTGAAAAGCATCAGGCCTGAATTCTTTTAAGACACGAATGGATCACACAAATTGTGCAACATGTAACAAGGGTGTTTTTCCTCTCATTCTCTTGCTACTTCGATGACCTATGAGCCCAAATTTTCATAGGTTTGTTTATAGTGCATAATGTTGGGATAGGCCTACACCAAGTGAGCATACAGATATGTTTTTGTCACATTATGTTTTAACGTTTAACATGGTTGTAAACTATTATTAGCATAACACCTTTCCTGGTGACGAGTTATGGGCATAAAACATTGTGAGAAACGGCTCCCTCTGAAGTGCCATAGTTTTCGAGAAAGAAGTACTTTTCCACGAATTTGATTTCGAGACCTCAGATTTAGAACTTGAGGTCTCGAAATTAAGCATCCTAACGCATACAACTTCGTGTTACAGGGGTGTTTTTTCTTTCATTATTATCTCGCAACTTCGACGACCGATTGAGCTCAAATTTTCACAGGTTTGTTATTTTATGCATATGTTGACATCACCGTTGACATACACCAACTGTGAAGGCTAGTCTTTGACAATTACCAATAAGTTAGACTCACCTTAACTTGAACCAAGTTATTGCATTATTTGTATTTCTGCATGTACACATTGCAAGGGGCGTCATCTCGTGGCATAAATATAACGGTCGTGTGAACTTAAAAGGACCCGTGTCCGACCCCCACCTAACACATTCTTAGTTACCTTTCAATTTTTTTTTACAATTTTATTCTCTTACACACTCGTTTGTAATGTTGGGATCTGAAAACAATAATTTTTCAAAAATTTTGTTTCACAGTAAGTATTTTCTGTACCACAAAAGGTCTCTAACCACACGAATTGTTTACACTCTAGTAGTTAGGAGCCTACCAAGCATGGGTAGCCATGCAGGTAGAGGCTTTGATAATTTGATTACCAAGTAATGTTTGCAAAATGACTTTTTACAACCTATATAATCAAGACCAGGCAATAACTTTGACACCGTTTTGTGCAGTTCTAGATTATTGTTCGCAGTTTTATTTAAAAATTTACCTCACACGTCTTTGTGATTGCGTTTAACGAAACTATAACAAAGGGAGGGGGTTACAATGGTTTTACGGGTGAACATTGCCATCACAACTTTAAATCGCACCATATTTTTTTTAACAGGTTGTCCACAATAAAAAATAATCTACTGAATTTATAGTGAGCTCTATTGAGGACCACCCTGTTCAAGGGCACATAACAGGAACAAGACAATTATAGACAGAAACAGTTTAAAGGAACACGATGCCTTGGATCGGTCGAGTTGGTCTTTGAAAAGCATTTGTATTCGTTTGTTATGAAATGCATATGGGTGGAGAGATGTTGTAAAAGTAGAATACAATGATCCACACAGCCATGCCTCAAAATTGTGCGGTTTTCCTTTTACCTCGTCGACTAACACGGTCAGCCATTTATGGGAGTCAACTTTTTGACTCCCATAAATGGCCGACCGTGTTAGTTCGCAAAGGAAAAGGAAAACCACGCAATTTCGAGGCAATGTTGTGTGGATCGTTGCATTCTACTTCTAAAACATCTTTCTAACCATATGCATTTAATAACAAACGGTTACAAACGCTTTATAGACCAACTCGACCGATCCAAGGCATCATGTTCCTTGAAGAAAAAGTACACAGTAAAAATAAGCCAAATAGAAATTCAAGCCTTAGTGACAAAAAAAATGCATGGACACCATATACACTGAAATATATAAACTAGTGTGATGTAATTAACGAGCAGTGACTTAAAATACAGGACTCGGGAAAAGTAGTATACAGTGCTAACACATCGGTGTATGGGTAAAAACCAAAATTAATATGACTTAAACTAGTTGCCTCTGGAATTATAACCAGAGAAACATACAGTGCGTGCACCATTTTGTGGAGCCGAATATTTGGTCTTGCAAAATTAGTCACAAATTGTACATTTCGACATGGTTGTTTGGCTGGTAGGCCTAAGCTTATTCTGGATAAGCATAATCTGTTAGTGTTTAATTGCTCTGTTGTGTTCAGCTTTATTCTGGCAAGCATAATCTTACTGTGTTTAGCTGCTATGTTGTGGTAAGATCAACCGTTATGACTGCCGATTTCAACTCTACAAGAAAAAATGCTGAAATCATTATACTGGATTTGCAATATTGACAAAGACCAGGATATGCCAAGGATGATAAATACGCTCATAAAATTAGGCAGGTTTATTAGCCCTTCAAACTAAATTGTGCCATTCGATTATTTTCTCTGAAAAATGCGGGTAGAAAAATAAGGCGGGTAAAGAGTACTATACACATAATTAGCGTTATATGTAAGAATAAAACCAAAAGTGCAGCTGTTGTTTGAACGAGTGATTGTAGAGCTATCAGCAGATATAAAGCAGTAAAAAGCGGGAGCAGGTGTTGCGAGTGGAGGGATGCCACTTAACCGAACACTATACAGGGCACGTTGAAATAAGAGTTTCAAAACGTTGTTTCAAAAATGATTAAATTCATCTTTATTTGAAAACATTAATACATATCGAAGTCTTATAAAGCAGGTTTCAACAAGGAATTATTTTAACAGAAAGATAGGTTATTTAAGTTATTAATTCTGCGACCCAACTATGTAGCACCTTATAAGTGTTTACAAGGTAATACTTAAAGGCAGTGGACACTATTGGTAATCACTCAAAATAACTATCATCATAAAACCTTTCTTGATTACGAGTAATGGGGAGAGGTTGATGGTATAAAACATTGTGAGAAACAGCTCCCTCTGAAGTGACGTAGTTTTCGAGAAAGAAGTAATTTTCCACGAGTTTGATTTCGAGACCTCAAGTTTAGAATTTGAGGTCTCGAAATCAAGCATCAGAAAGCACACAACTTCGTGTGACAAGTGTTTTTTTTTTCTTTCATTATTATCTCACAAGTTCGATGACCGATTGAGCTCAAATTTTCACAGGTTTGTTATTTTATGCATATGTTAAGATACACCAACTGTGAAGGCTAGTCTTTGACAATTACCAATAGTGTCCACTGTCTTTAACATTCAGCAGTCACAGCCAGGAACACCGGGCGAACCCATTCTGTTTTCGATAAAGTGCACTGGTTTTTTTTTAACATGCGTTACACAACACATGAGACCAACGGCTTTACGTCCCGAATGACGAAGCAATTTCTTGCTTTAAGGACACGTGTCACGACTGGGACTCGAAAGTGACTGTGGGTTCGAGTCCCAGTCGTGACACGTGTGAGTGGGTAACGTACATGTATACGTTAATTAATATGTACGTACACAATAACTTATCGTCTAGTACACGCTAACAGATGTTGTTTTTAATAATCATGAGGAGCTACATATGGAGGTACAATGTCAAACAAATGGGTACACAATAATAAGGAAATTAAAATTACTAAGTCGGGACAAGGAAGAAATGGAAAGGGCGAAAGAAAGAAGAAGAAAAAAAAACACAAAACGGTTGCTCATCTGTCATTGTGAAGGGAAACACGTTTATGATACATTAAAGTCTTAGGGTGCAAAACAATATCTGGGAATCCCCTTTTGTGTTATATGTTGCAATCGATCCACTCGTGAATTTCAGCGGTGGTTGGATGGCTTTTGCTGCATCCTGAGGCAAGGTTAATGTCCTTACATGGAGCAACATTTGACTGGACGAGTAGGGATGATTACAGTAAGAAAAAATTACTTGGGATTCCCCCGTTTGTCGCAATCTCAAAAACCTTTCCGAGAAAATGGGAGGGGGAAAGGACTAATTTGAGAAAGGCAAGGAAATAATATTCCCAAATCACTTAAGCGACTCTAGATCATTCGGCACGAGGGGGCGCTGTTAGGCTTGTTATGCACCGTGATCGTGAACGAAGCTAGCTCGTGAAGTGCTGTCCTCTTTTTCAAACTTTGAAAGAAAGACAAACAGAGGACAGGCCTAGTACACAAAGAACTACAAACAGATCAGGAGAAAACACTAATTCAGGGAACCAAGTATTTGACCTACTCACGGCCGTGGGGGGGGGGGAATTCGCGAAGAAGAATGAGTGGTTTCGGAATTTAATTGACTTTTGGCTTCGGATATCTGATTAAACCAAAATCTCCTACTTGTTTATAATCGTCTCTTTGAAAGCGTGGGACATGAATTGTGAACAAAACGGTATTTGCGACTCTTGGTCCTGCAACGAGAATCAGTTAGTGCAAAGTGGGAAAGGGGCGTGGTTATGACCGATAATATTTCACTATTGACACAGGGAGAGGGTGATGAAACATGCCTTGTGATTTGATATATAATATTTTTCGACGGCAATTTGATAAAAATGCTGGTTTATACCCCCTTGTGATATTTCAATATTTGACTAAAATTTTATTAAGAGGTTGATTTGAGTGACTCCGTACAATTTTTTGTACGAACAAATTGATCTAAATGCTAAACTAACCCCTTATATTTTTGACAATGTTGGACTCGTGATATTTCGAAATTTTACAACAACAAAAATCATTGAAAAGCTGGACCTTGTGATGTTTCAACATTTTGATAACAATTGTTTTTAAATGCCGGACTGACCCGTGTCGTCTTTTCAATTTTTGACCAACATTTGATTGAAATGCTGGATTTGTGATTCAATAGTTATTTTAGACGGACAATTGATAAAAATGCTGCTTACTCCTTGTGGTTTAAAAAAATTGACATTTTAATAGTTTTAACCAAAATCTTATTAAATGATATTTTTTAATGTTGACAACAATTTGAATAAAACGATTGACTAATCCGGATTAAATTTTAAATTTGTTATTGAAATGCTGGACTTACTCCTTGCCATTTTTTCGATTTAAGGCCTATTTTTGAAGAAAATGCTGGACTTACCCCTCGCCATTTTTTCGATTTAAGGCCTATTTTTGAAGAAAATGCTGGACTTACCCCTCGCCATTTTTTTAATTTTAGAAAAAATTTTGATGAAAATGCTGGACTTACCCCTTGCCATTTTTTTTAATTTTAGACAATTTTTTGATGAAAATGCTGGACTTACCCCTTGCCATTTTTTTAATTTTAGACAATTTTTTGATGAAAATGCTGCACTAACCACTTGCCATTTTTTCAGTTTAAGGCCTTTTTTTTGATGAAAATGCTGGATTTACCCCTTGCCATTTTTTCAATTTTGGGCCTATTTTTGATGAAAATGCTGGACTTACCCCCTTGCCATTTTGTTTAATTTTAGAAATTTTTTTATGAAAAAGCTGGACTAACCCCTTGCCATTTTTGCTATTTTAGGCCTATTTTTGAAAAAAATGCTGGACTTACCCCTCGCCATTTTTTTAATTTTAGACAATTTTTTGATGAAAATGCTGGACTTACCCCTTGCCATTTTTTTAATTTTAGGCCTATTTTTGATGAAAATGCTGGACTTACCCCTTGACATTTTTAAATTTTAGGCCTATTTTTGATGAAAATGCTGGACTAACCCCTTGCCATTTTTTCAATTTTAGGCCCTTTTTTGATGAAAATGCTGGACTTACCCCTTGCCATTTTTTTTAATTTTAGAAAATTTTTTGATGAAAATGCTGGACTAACCCCTTGCCATTTTTTCAGTTTGAGGCAATTGTTTGCTGAAAATGCTGGACTTACCCCTTGCCATTTTTCGATTGTAGGCCCTTTTTTGATGAAAATTTTGGACTTACCCCTTGCCATTTTTTCAGTTTTAGGCCTATTTTTGATGAAAATGCTGGACTAACCCCTTGCCATTTTTTTCAATTTAAGGCCTATTTTTGAAGAAAATGCTGGACTAACCCCTTGCCATTTTTTCGATTTAAGGCCTATTTTTGAAGAAAATGCTGGACTTACCCCTCGCCAGTTTTTTAATTTTAGACAGTTTTTTGATGAAAATGCTGGACTTACCCCTTGCCATTTTTTTAATTTCAGACAATTTTTTGATGAAAATGCTGGACTTACCCCTTGCCATTTTTTTAATTTTAGGCCTATTTTTGATGAAAATGCTGGACTTACCCCTTGACATTTTTAAATTTTAGGCCTATTTTTGATGAAAATGCTGGACTAACCCCTTGCCATTTTTTCAATTTTAGAAAAATTTTTGATGAAAATGCTGGACTTACCCCTTGCCCTTTTTTCAGTTTGAGGCAATTGTTTGCTGAAAATGCTGGACTTACCCCTTGCCATTTTTCGATTGTGGACCCTTTTTTGATGAAAATTTTGGACTTACCCCTTGCCATTTTTCAATTTTAGGCCTATTTTTGATGAAAATTTTGGACTTACCCCTTGCCATTTTTTTCAATTTAAGGCCTATTTTTGAAGAAAATGCTGGACTAAGCCCTTGCCATTTTTTCGATTTAAGGCCTATTTTTGAAGAAAATGCTGGACTTACCCCTCGCCAGTTTTTTAATTTTAGACAGTTTTTTGATGAAAATGCTGGACTTACCCCTTGCCATTTTTTTAATTTTAGAAAATTTTTGATGAAAATGCTGCACTAACCACTTGCCATTTTTTCAGTTTAAGGCCTTTTTTTTTAAGAAAATGCTGGATTTACCCCTTGCCATTTTTTCAATTTTGGGCCTATTTTTGATGAAAATGCTGGACTTACCCCCTTGCCATTTTGTTTAATTTTAGAAATTTTTTGATGAAAAAGCTGGACTAACCCCTTGCCATTTTTGCTATTTTAGGCCTATTTTTGAAAAAAATGCTGGACTTACCCCTCGCCATTTTTTAAATTTTAGACAATTTTTTGATGAAAATGCTGGACTTACCCCTTGCCATTTTTTTAATTTTAGGCCTATTTTTGATGAAAATGCTGGACTTACCCCTTGACATTTTTAAATTTTAGGCCTATTTTTGATGAAAATGCTGGACTAACCCCTTGCCATTTTTTCAATTTTAGGCCCTTTTTTGATGAAAATGCTGGACTAACCCCTTGCCATTTTTTTTAATTTTAGAAAATTTTTTGATGAAAATGCTGGACTAACCCCTTGCCATTTTTTCAGTTTGAGGCAATTGTTTGCTGAAAATGCTGGACTTACCCCTTGCCATTTTTCGATTGTATGCCCTTTTTTGATGAAAATTTTGGACTTACCCCTTGCCATTTTTCAATTTTAGGCCTATTTTTGATGAAAATTTTGGACTTACCCCTTGCCATTTTTTCAGTTTTAGGCCTATTTTTGATGAAAATGCTGGACTAACCCCTTGCCATTTTTTTCAATTTAAGGCCTATTTTTGAAGAAAATGCTGGACTAACCCCTTGCCATTTTTTCGATTTAAGGCCTATTTTTGAAGAAAATGCTGGACTTACCCCTCGCCAGTTTTTTAATTTTAGACAGTTTTTTGATGAAAATGCTGGACTTACCCCTTGCCATTTTTTTAATTTTAGACAATTTTTTGATGAAAATGCTGGACTTACCCCTTGCCAATTATTTTAATTTTAGGCCTATTTTTGATGAAAATGCTGGACTTACCCCTTGACATTTTTAAATTTTAGGCCTATTTTTGATGAAAATGCTGGACTAACCCCTTGCCATTTTTTCAATTTTAGAAAATTTTTTGATGAAAATGCTGGACTTACCCCTTGCCATTTTTTCAGTTTGAGGCAATTGTTTGCTGAAAATGCTGGACTTACCCCTTGCCATTTTTCGATTGTAGACCCTTTTTTGATGAAAATTTTGGACTTACCCCTTGCCATTTTTCAATTTTAGGCCTATTTTTGAAGAAAATTTTGGACTTACCCCTTGCCATTTTTTCAGTTTTAGGCCTATTTTTGATGAAAATGCTGGACTAACCCCTTGCCATTTTTTCGATTTAAGGCCTATTTTTGAAGAAAATGCTGGACTTACCCCTCGCCAGTTTTTTAATTTTAGACAGTTTTTTGATGAAAATGCTGGACTTACCCCTTGCCATTTTTTTAATTTTAGAAAATTTTTTGATGAAAATGCTGGACTTACCCCTTGACATTTTTCAATTTTAGGCATATTTTTGATGAAAATGCTGGACTTACCCCTTGACATTTTTAATTTTAGGCATATTTTTGATGAAAATGCTGGACTTACTTACCCCTTACCATTTTTCAATTTAAGGCCTATTTTTGAGGAAAAAGCTGGACTAACCCCTTGCCATTTTTTCGATTTAAGGCCTATTTTTGAAGAAAATGCTGGACTTACCCCTCGCCATTGTTTTAATTTTAGACAATTCTTTGATGAAAATGCTGGACTTACCCCTTGACATTTTTCAATTTTAAGCCTATTTTTGATGAAAATGCTGGACTTACCCCTTGTCATTTTTCAATTTTATGCCCTTTTTTGATGAAAATGCTGGACTTACCCCTTGCCATTTTTTCAATTTTAGGCCTATTTTTGATCAAAATGCTGGACTTACCCCTTGCCATTTTTTCAATCTTAGGCCCTTTTTTTATGAAAATGCTGGACTTACCCCTTGCCATTTTTTCGATTTAAGGCCTATTTTTGAAGAAAATGCTGCACTAAACCTTTGCCATTTTTTCAGTTTTAGGCCTATTTTTGAAGAAAATGCTGGACTTACCCCCTTGCCATTTTTCGATTGTAGACCCTTTTTTGATGAAAATTTTGGACTTACCCCTTGCCATTTTTCAATTTTAGGCCTATTTTTGATGAAAATTTTGGACTTACCCCTTGCCATTTTTTCAGTTTTAGGCCTATTTTTGATGAAAATGCTGGACTAACCCCTTGCCATTTTTTTCAATTTAAGGCCTATTTTTGAAGAAAATGCTGGACTAACCCCTTGCCATTTTTTCGATTTAAGGCCTATTTTTGAAGAAAATGCTGGACTTACCCCTCGCCAGTTTTTTAATTTTAGACAGTTTTTTGATGAAAATGCTGGACTTACCCCTTGCCATTTTTTTAATTTTAGAAAATTTTTTGATGAAAATGCTGGACTTACCCCTTGACATTTTTCAATTTTAGGCATATTTTTGATGAAAATGCTGGACTTACCCCTTGACATTTTTAATTTTAGGCATATTTTTGATGAAAATGCTGGACTTACTTACCCCTTACCATTTTTCAATTTAAGGCCTATTTTTGAGGAAAAAGCTGGACTAACCCCTTGCCATTTTTTCGATTTAAGGCCTATTTTTGAAGAAAATGCTGGACTTACCCCTCGCCATTGTTTTAATTTTAGACAGTTTTTTGATGAAAATGCTGGACTTACCCCCTTGCCATTTTTTTAATTTTAGACAATTCTTTGATGAAAATGCTGGACTTACCCCTTGACATTTTTCAATTTTAAGCCTATTTTTGATGAAAATGCTGGACTTACCCCTTGTCATTTTTTCAATTTTATGCCCTTTTTTGATGAAAATGCTGGGCTTACCCCTTGCCATTTTTTCAATTTTAGGCCTATTTTTGATCAAAATGCTGGACTTACCCCTTGCCATTTTTTCAATCTTAGGCCCTTTTTTTATGAAAATGCTGGACTTACCCCTTGCCATTTTTTCGATTTAAGGCCTATTTTTGAAGAAAATGCTGCACTAAACCTTTGCCATTTTTTCAGTTTTAGGCCTATTTTTGAAGAAAATGCTGGACTTACCCCCTTGCCATTTTTTCAATTTTAGGCCTATTTTTGATGAAAATACTGGACTTACCCTTTGCCATTTTTTTAATTTTAGGCCTATTTTTGATGAAAATGCTGGACTTACCCCTTGCCATTTTTTTAATTTTAGGCCCATTTTTTGATGAAAATGCTGGACTTACCCCTTGCCATTTTTTCAATTTTAGGCCTATTTTTGAAGAAAATGCTGGACTTACCCCTTGACATTTTTCAATTTTAGGCCTATTTTTGATGAAAATGCTGGACTAACCCCTTGCCATTTTTTCAATTTTAGGCCCTTTTTTTGATGAAAATGCTGGACTTACCCCTTGCCATTCTTCAATTTTAGGTACATTTTTGACGAGAAATGCTGGACTAACCCCTTGCTATTTTTTCAGTTTTAGGTCTATTTTTGAAAAAAGATGCTGGACTTAACCTTTGCCATTTGTTGAATTTTGAAAAATGGCGCCTCTATTGGAAAATTTCAAAGTCATTAGGAAACTTTGGGAGGGGCACCAAGGCCAAGACAAAGGGCAACAGAGGCCTTTACTTGCCTTTGTGGCCTCACTTAAAATAAAATCTTACAACTCTAGAAGAAAAAAATTGTAACCACAAATGTTTGCATCTGTGCAAGTATTTATTCATATAAAACACCTTAAAATTTTATTTTGGACGGAATAAAGTGTTGTAACAGTTTACTATTTTTACAATATATCTTGAAAAGGCAACACAATGGAAGGAAACAAGTATTTACATACTATAAATGTAATTATTGAAAGAAAAAATGTATTAAAGGGATGAAATCATTGTTAAAAAATTAAGATGAGTAAAGGCAACTTCAATTACTAAATAATTAAACACACAGATTTGTGCAATAAATTGTTTCAATTGATGTAGCAGGTGCACGAGAGACTCTCCCCCCCCCCCCTAATTCACATTGTGACAAGCATTGTACAGATGGATTGCAATACACGTAAATGACCACCATCTTTGATGTATTAACACTGGAAATATGTACGCGTGCAAGCGTGACTCTCAGCCAATGGTAGCTCATCAAACATGGCGACCGATGGAGCATATTGCAATCGATCTATATAATCTCCATTTATGGCCCTTTTTGAAATCACTGCGTCTGCTTTGGATTCGGCTTCAAGTTCCATCCTCGCATCCATCCTGAGCGCGTACGCAAAACACGTGCAATTGTCAAAACAATCGCACTCACGCTAGCCTGAGCTGCATCTACTGCCAAGGTTGTGGTTTCGAAAAGGGCCTAGCTTATGAGACCGAAAGGAAACAACAATTACAGCTGATTACAAATCATTGTAGGAGTACAAACCTAAATACTGTAGGATTTCCCACCCACATTTTATAACGTGTTCATTCAATGTGTTGTAATGTCTGAATCCTCCAATTTAGATATAAAAGGAGATTAACAACTAAAAGTAATCACTCAATTTCACTTTCCAAGCATTCTGCCTTAAAAGATGCAGTTAAGTATAAACTATCGCAAAACAAAACAAAAAACAAAAATTTGCTCGCACTTGTAAAACTCTTGTGAAATTGAATGACATAGTCAACATTTTCAGTTAAATTGAAAGCCAAAGAAAAATCTTTCCCTTAACCTAAATTTTTTTAATAGAAAAAGGTGAAGTAATCAAACCAAAGATCAAAATCGGTCAGACGTTTATCTGAGAAATCTACTTAAAAAATTAATTTACTAAGCAAAAGTCACTGAACAATTCTTCGCTTAGTGAATTGGTGTGCTTTAACTGTTCTATGGGCCCAAGTTAAAGGAACATGTTGCCTTGGATCGGTCGAGATGGTCTTTGAAAAGCGTTTGTAACCGTTTGTTATAAAAATGCATACGGGTGGAAAAAGATGTTGTGAAAGTGGAATACAATGATCCACGCAAACATGCCTCGAAATTGCGTAGTTTTCCTTTTACCTCGTCGACAAACACGGTTGGCCATTTATGAGTCAAATTTTTGACTCCCATAAATGGCCGACCGTGTTAGTTTGCAAAGTAAAAGGAAAACCACGCAATTTCGAGGCAGATGTGTGTGGATCATTGTAGTCTACTTTTAACACATCTTTCTAACCATATGCATTTCATAACAAACGGTTACAAACGCTTTTCAAAGACCAACTCGACCGATCCATAAATAATAAATACTGATCTTGTCTGCTCAGAACTATAAGGCCATAGTGCAATTCGTATGCATCTGATAATTCTTTTTGCATATTTTTGATCTCCTGGTAATTGGGATCTATTGATCCAAAGTGGTCTTCAAAGTAAGTGTTTGGCAAAAAAAAACATTCACTTTCTTAGTTTGTTGATTTAAAAAAAAAAATTTAAACTTACATGCATTTAATGAACTTTTGATAATTACAAATACCAAATAGCCATTAGTGACCATACAGTTCTGCGCAGACAATCTCTCAGTCCAGTTTAAAGGCAGTGGACACTATTGCTAATTACTCAAAATAATTATTGGCATAAAACCTTTCTTGCTGACAAGTAATGGGGAGAGGTTGACGGTATAAAACATTGTGAGAAACGGCTCACTCTGAAGTGCCATAGTTTTCAAGAAAGAAGTAATTTTCCACGAATTTGATTTCGAGACCTCAGATATAGAACTTGAGGTCTCAAAATCAACCGTCTAAATGCACACAACTTCGTGTGACAAGGGTTATTTTTCTTTCACAGTTATCTCGCAACTTCGATGACCGATTGAGCTCAAACTTTCACAGGCTTGTTATTTTATGCATATGTTGAGATACACCAACTGTGAAGGCTAGTCTTTGACAATTACCAATAGTGTCCAGTGTCTTTAAGATTGATTGCTTCCTGTTAGTATTTACCTAAATACTTCCTTCACACATCAGTCCTACTTTTGTCTCCCTATTCATTGTTTACCCCTTGTTGTTGTCTGTATGATTTCTAACCTCACTGCTTATGTAACACTTAGTTACCTGTTCATGTTTCTTGTGTTGTCGTCTAGCCTTCGAGAAAGACTCTGCTAGGGTCGAAACGTCAGGCCATTAACTATTTTTGCACTCTTCTCATCAGTAACGTTAAATTCTATATTGGGCAAAGACAAAACAATAGAGCAGGATTGAGTATAGTCTTCATTTGCCAAAATATATGAAAGTCGTTAATGTGATCTCTGCATACTAGGCACATGTACACACACCCAAGCAAGCCCTAGCTTACCTAATTTCTGTATACCCAACTACAGTGGCAATCTACCTACATACAAGCATATGGCTACGGTAGTGTACTAAGAAATCAAAACTAAACAACTCTAGCAATCTTAACCAAACTTGCATACTTGTTTCTCATTTCTATGAAACTAAAACTTGCTATTGATTTAAGGAATATCTGTAACTAATCCAAAACCAAATCATCTAAACTTAACATCAGAATATCCTTCCAGAATATAGGTTCACAACAAACAATAACAGAAAATATCACTGTCAAAAGGAAAATGAGTAAGATCGTGACATGTTCTAAAGTGATAACTTTTACTCTATAATGATATCTTCAAAGAATAACGTACTCTTCCCAAACCAGTCAATTCAAGTCATCTATACTTCAAGTATTATACAATGTGTACAATGGAAGTATAAAACTTGTACCTAAATTGGAAGAAAGAAAGGTGAGTAGGCCTACATATCGTATTGGGTAAAGTCAAAAGAATGGAGCAGGATTGAGTCTTATCACCTTGCCAATATATATGAAAGTGAACAGACACACTCGACATGTGGCACTCTGGTGTCTTTGGCCAATACCATTTTTAAAAGAGGGGTGACACATTCTAAAAACTAAAAACTCTTGGAGGGTCTTTACATTCTACCGAAGCATCTTCCTTCTTTTCCTCTGCTCCCTCTGCTGCGGCTTCTTCTTTTTGTCCCTCGCCCTCCTCGGCAGCTGGTTCCTGTTTCTCCTCCTCTGGAACTGCACTCTCTGCCTCAGGTGCTGCCTCTTCACTCGGCTTGTCATCTATTATTTGGATTGAAGGAAACAATAGTTAGTTTCAAACTTGACACGTTTAAAGAAACAAGACATTACTTTAAAGCCATTGGACCCTTTCGGTAAACAGTATTGTTCAAGGCCCACACTTCGTGTACCACAACTTCTATATCAAATAACAAACCTGTGAAAATTTAGGCTCAATCGGTCATCTGAGTCGGGAGAAAACAACGGAAAAACCCACCCTTGTTTCCGCGCGTTTCGCCGTGTCATGACATGTGTTTAAAATAAATCCGTAATTCTCGTTAACGAGAATTTATATTGTTTTGCTGTTTTCTCAAAAAGTAAAGCATTTCATGGAATAATATTTCAAGAGAAGTCTTTCACCATTGCCTTCTGTAAACCCTGTAAAAGTTATTTGTAAATCTGTGAACTTTTTTTTTTTTTTCTAAACCGAAAGGGTCCAATGGCTTTAAGGCACTCAGTCGTTTTCACCAAACTCCGGATTAGTCTTAGGAATTAGGACGAGTTAAGTTCCGTATCCATAGACATTAGGACGCATTGAACCCATCTTAAAATAGGAAGAGTTGCTCGTTATGTAAACTCAGAATAGGACTAATCCAAGCGTTTTGTGAAATCGGTTGCTGGACACCTATGGTATTAATTATCAAAAACCAATTTTCTCACTTTGTGAATTCAAACATCAGTATAAAATAACGAACCTGTGGAAACTTGTAGTTTAATTGGTCAAAGAAAACACCCATGTTGCACAAGTTTGTGTGCTCTCAGATACCTAATAAAAGTCTTGAAATCTTTTACTATTTGAGGTGAGCAATTACTGCTTTCTCAAAACCTATGTTACTTCAGAGAGAGCCGTCTCTCACAATATTTTATACTATCAACAGCTCTCCATTGCTCAGTACCAAGTAAGTTTTTATGCTAACAACTATTTTGAGTAATTCTCTAATAGTGTACAGTGCCTGTGAGGTTTGTTGTAGCACCAAAATATCTTTGAAGTAGTGTTGGCTCTGAAAAAAAAAAAACAGTGGTTGACAACTCAATGTTTCAATCAGTATGCTCTCTGATCGTTTTCTACAATGTAGCTGCACTCCTCTGCTAGATGGTGATTAAGTACTGCCTTAGAGATTAACTGGTAGTCGGGGTTGGCTCGATGGTGGGCAAAGGCAGTTAACAGGAGCAGGATTTAGCTCAGTGAAGCGTGTAGGCTAGAGCTACGACTAAACCTGAACTGAAACCCAGGTTTAGATATATAACATTATTTGAACTGACCCTGAGCTGGGACTAAACCTTGAAACTCACAACCCAGTGTGTTTAATTTTAGAGTGGGTTTCAGTTTAGGTTGAGATATATTACATTATTTAAACTGACCCTCCGCTGCAGGTTCATCGGCCACTTTGTCCTCGGCAGCAGCCTGTTGTTCTTCTGCCGCTGGTTTCTCTTCTTCCGCTGGCGTCTCTTCTGCAGCTGGTTCTGCGGCCGGTTCTGCGGCCGGTTCTGCGGCCGGTTCTGCGGCCGGTTCTGCTGGTGTTTCTTCTGCAGCTGGTTCTGTTGCCGGTTCTGCAGCCGGTTCTGCAGCTGGTTCTGTTGCTGGTTCATCCGCAGTCTGTTCAGTAGCTTCACCTCCATCAGGGGCTGCCTCACCTAGGATTGAAGACATTGATGACCGTGATCAACGTGGTTTAACAGAAAATAGATTCCTTAAAACAGGTACCCTGAACTAGTGTGTATCAAGCTAGTCCAATGTCAGATATTTAGTATGCTACACTGGTGGCCTAATTTAATGGCTCTGCTTTACCATACGCAAAGAATCGACACTTGCAGAAGCAGAGGAATTCTTCGCTTATTACGTCAAGCGTTATTCATGGGTTAGCGGGGAATTTTTGATTGATGGGCATCGGTACTCCACTATACTAGGCATTCTAAGCTTACACAGCTAGTACAAAAATTTGACGCTTGCCCTATGGTAAACGCAAGGTCAGAATTCTGCAGTAAGCACAGCCATCAAATTGGGCCCCGTCTCTGTTCTTACACAAAAACTTATTTTAACAATCACTATGAAAACGATTCTAGCTGTGTTTTATTGTTCTTGATCTAGGATGAAGATAGTGAAGCAACATTAAGATAGGAAGGAAGACATTTTAAATACTGAATTAATTCTTTTTCAAAGCGTTATTGTGAGGGTTGCACAAGGAAAAGGGCAACAAGAAAATGTCAAAAAAAAAGTTATGGGAAGAGGTAAACAGGTTTATTGGATACAAACAAATGAGACAATAGAGACAATTATTATAAAATTTCCTTTCTTCCATAAAACTTATAAATGAATAATGCACATAATTTATGCGAACCTTTACCGAATTGCTCAACAAAAATGAATTTTTGTTAAAGGTTAATATTATTAGAATGCATGCAATGTTATCCTGCAATAAGAAGACAGATTACAACAAATGTTGATAATATAGATATAGTAAATCGTATGAAATTAATGAGAAAATTAACCCTTTACCAAATTGCTCAACAAAATGAATAATTGTGAAAAGTAAATAATGATTAGAATGCGTGTAATGTTATCCTGTAATAAGAAGACAGATGACAATAAATGTCGACATTAATATAGCTGCAGTAAATTGTATATGAAATTAATCAGAAAATTTTAAAACCCTTTACTGATGGATGGAATATGGTTAAGCATGATCAAAAGAACATTTAAAGAAGTTTTTAATCAGAGCAATTCTGCATCATGTAAGAAAATAATAGCTGCAGAAAAAGAAAATTGAGAAACAACAGGTGACAGGAGGGCTCAAGCCATGTCACAAAATGTGACAGGAGTTACAGTCACATCACGTGAGATGTTAAGAATGTCATGGCCATGTCACATAATATCATAACATCATATAATATGACAGGAGTGTCCAACGGGCCATGTCACATGAGATGTTGGGAGTGTCCACCAGGCCATGTCACATGAGATGTTGGGAGTGTCCAACGGGCCATGTCACATGAGATGTTGGGAGTATCCAACGGGCCATGTCACATGAGATGTTGGGAGTGTCCAACGGGCCATGTCACATGAGATGTTGGGGGTGTCCAACGGGCCATGTCACATGAGATGTTGGGAGTGTCCAACGGGCCATGTCACATGAGATGTTGGGAGTGTCCAACGGGCCATGTCACATGAGATGTTGGGAGTGTCCAACGGGCCATGTCACATGAGATGTTGGGAGTGTCCAACGGGCCATGTCACATGAGATGTTGGGAGTGTCCAACGGGCCATGTCACATGAGATGTTGGGAGTGTCCACCGGGCCATGTCACATGAGATGTTGGGAGTGTTAGGGTCATGTCACATGTTGTGACAGAAATGTCCGGGCCACGTCACATGAGATTTGAGGATTTTAAGGACCATGTCACAATGTGACTGAAGTGTTAGGGTCATGTTACATGAGATGTGACAGGTGTACCAGGAGTATATTTTCACAACATTTTCTGTAGGTTTCCTCTGGCATTGCACTCCGTGATGACTGTGCATTTAGAGGTGTGCAATTAAAATGATAGATCGGTAGATTGTAAGCTATTCAATTCATTAGCAAATGGAATGTCATGTTTTTATCAGTATATTAATATAATAATTATTAAATGATGATAGTTAAGCAGGTATAAAAATATAAATTGTAAGAAAGTAAAACATTGGTTCTTGGATATGCAGCATCATTCCACTTCCAAAGAATGACCAAAGATTATTTTCTCAAATATGGTTATACAAATGAAACTTTGAAGGGTTTTAAAGTCTAGCCAAAATCTTGTAACAGTCATTATTTTCTGAGTGATACAGAAATGACCAAATTGTGTCTTTCAAATCATTTTAAACCTATGTTGTACTTTCCTATCAGTGGTTAAAAGTTAGGAGCCAGAATTAGAAAGGTGTGAGCATGGTGATTTCAAGAGCCATCTAGTGATGTCTCACCATCCGTCTGTTCAGCTACAGGCTGTTCATCCTCCTGCTGTTCCTCCTTCTGTGCAGGCTCTACAGACGCCTCTGCTAATTCATGGGGGAGAAAAGTTGACAACATTTTAATAACAGTTAAATCAGTTCATTTGAAGATGTGGATTTTTGGTTTAAACAGATTGTGTACTTGGATTTCTGTGGGGGGTTTTGCAATTGATATGGGAAAAAAAAAAACAGTGTAAATATTGCTAAAATTTGTAACAACTTGGATGGATTTGTAACAAAGTTGTATGTGAATTTTTTTTTTTTTTTAAGTTGGTGTGATTTTCGGTCATCAATAAACTCATTGTATGCATCATGAATCTTCATCCATTTACTCCAAATGTCAAATGATGCTCTGAAAAACTTTGTTGTTGTTCACAAAATCGATTTCTTTACACAAAATTATTCCCTAACAAAACAGTCAAAACTAGTCACAGCTTAAGCTATTATGCCATTATAAAGCAAAACTGACTAATTGTTTTTTAGTAGTTCAAAACATGCATTTAAAAAAAGGTAATAACTTGTTTTAAAATTGAACAACACAATTAAAGCAAAAGCTTGTGAAATTGTTATTATTAATAACATTGAACAAGGTTGATTTAAAAACATGCATTTATCTTGATGTTATAAGTTGTCATAGATTAACAATTATAAGGTTTCACTGCAATCAAACCCCATCTCTTCAAGAAAAGTAGTTTGACATAAGTTCTGATACTGTTTTTGTCTTGATAGTTGTATATTATGCTGTTTTGAAATTTTGCAAGCTTGTTTTCTTGTTTGGATTTTGTTCAGCGCCATTAGTGTCAAGACTTGACGGATACTGGCACGTTCTTCTTCCATTATTATTATATGTACGTGTAGCTGACAATATTTCCCCACCCTAACGTACCCTCCTGTGCCTGAGGTTCTCCACCATCATCTGTTGTGGGTTCTGTTGTGGGTTCTGTTGGGGGTTCTGTTGTGGGTTCTGTTGTGGGTTCTGTTGTGGGTTCTGTTGTGGGTTCTGTTGGGGGTTCTGTTACCGCTGTTTGATCAATATCTTCAGCTGATTGCTCCTGAATTTCTGAGGAATGTTCGGCTGTTTTTCAAAGAGATTCTCATGTTAATAATATGCTCATTTATTGCACCTCAAGGTTAGCATTATCCACTGACCACTGGCCCCAGCCAAGTTGTGTTAAAGATTGGTCAATAGCCTTCAAGCTGCCTAGTAATTTTCTCCAACCAGTGCATTACACACTTTTAGGGTCTACTAATCTACAAGTTACAAGGCTTACTAACTCTCCATTCATAACTTTAAAGGATTGGACGAGTTGGTCTATTAAAAGCGTTTGAAACCGTTTGTTATGAAATGCATATGGTTAGAAAGATGTTTTAAAAGTAGAATATAATGATCCACACAAGTATCACTCGAAATGGCACGGTTTTCCTTTTACGTCGCGAACTATCACATTCGGCCATTTATGGGAGTCAAAATTTTAACTCCCATAAATGGCCGACCGTGTTAGTCGTCAGGGGAAAAAAAAAACACGCAATTTCGAGGCATATTTGTGTAGATCATTGTATTTTACTTTTACAATATCTTTCTAACCATATACATTTTACAACAAACAGTTACAGAACACTTCTCAAAGACCAACTCGACCGATCCAAGGCAACGTGTTCCTTTAAGTCGTACTAAAGTATTTTTTTCGTAATTTTTTATTTATTTTAAATAAATGTATTTTGTTTGCCCTTTGAAAAAGACTCTGCTAGGGTTGAAACATTAGGCTTTTAACAATTTTTTGCATTTATACCATTGATCGTTTTACAAAAGCACCAACGGTACCACAATTTAGTTAGTAAGTTGTTTGCAACAGCTTATTCTATTTTTCCAAAAGGTTTTTGGTCCAGTGAACTGTCTGGGGTGAGCTACATGTACAAGCTCTGTGGTTTCTACTAAAGATAGAAGTCAAACATGCACTAATAAATCTGATTAACAGTGTGTAGCACATGTTACAAGTTGAGTATTGCACTGTCGGTTATAATCCGGAGTGTTATTATGATACGCTTTCTAGGTAGGATTTGAAATTTAGCATGGTGGAAGTATAACTGAGAGAGGTTTGTGGTAACTCCTTGTGAATATCTCTTTTGGGTAGTGGTGGTTCTTAAATGAACCGGTGGTTAAAGACTCAACGCTTAAATACCGCATAACTCTTTTAGTTAATGCTTTCTATGTTAGTTGGTAAATGTATTTTTACCAGCATGCATTTCGAAATGACGATTTGACAAAGTAGAAATAGTATGGATTTACAGGAGAAATAGAGTGGTTTAAATGCTACATGCGTTTTGTTAATTTTGAAATGCTTTAAAAAATTATTATCAGTGAACAAAGTTTTGCTTCACCTTTCACAATATCCAAAAGACCAATCGGTGACTGTTCTACTGATTGTAGAATTTATTTATAATGGGTTTTTTATTTAACTTTTACAAAATTAGTTAGCAAAAAAGGTTTTCAAAGAGTAAATCTATGTTGCAAAAGCATAGTTGTTTTACCAAAGGATTGGTGGAAAATAATTGTTTGTTTGTTTATTTTGTTTGTTTGTTTGTATGTCTGACTGTTTTTGATATTTTAAGTTCCTGCTCATCATAACAGCCCACTACTCTATTACATTCATCCTGCTTACTGCTACTTGATGTTAACTTTGCTGAACTCCATTTTGCTTTACATAATTTTCATAGAAGTATGAAAATACAAATTTGACTTGGAATGAACTGGATTAAGACTCTGGACACTTTTGGTAATTACTTAAAACAATTGTTAGCATAAAACCTTACTAGGTAACAAGCAATGGAGAGCTGTTGAGTGTAAAACATAGTGAGAAACGACTCCCACTGAAGTAATGTAGTTTTCGAGAATGAAGTAATTGTCCAATAAAATATTTGAATTTGATATCAAGACCTTAGAATTAGAATTTGAGGTCACGAAATCAAGCATCTGAAAGCACACAACTTTGTGTGACAGAGGTGTTTTTTCTTTCATTGTTATCTTGCAATGTCGACGACCAATTGAGTTCAAATTTTCACAGGTTTGTTATTTTATGCATATGTCGGGATACACATGTCTTTACCAAAGGTGTCCAGTGTCTTTAACTATGTGAACATGCGAAGAGAAGAAACAGCTTGATGAGGTCCTGTTCTAACAAAGAGGGATGAACTAATAACCAGCTGCACCAATGTAGGAAAAAAATGTGTCAAGATAAGTGAAAGTAAACAGGTGAGTATGTGTTAGTTTAAAAAATATTAACACCATGGATCTGCTGAGAAATATAAAAGGTTATTATACATAAAAAAAAACAATGGTTAGAATAATGTATGATAAAAAGAAGTGTTAAAAGAGCTCGTTGTTAGTTATAACCGTCCAGAGCATGCATATCCTAGAAGTGGGTTAGCATGTTATGCACCAGACAATACCTCGACACAAAATGTGTATCATTTCAAGGACCTCATAGAATAAGGCCATATCCGAATGGCGTCTACAGCTACGGCTACAGCTGTTGCTAAGGGTGTTCTAAGGATGTCCTATACCTCAACGCATGATGACGCAGAAATCTAGCCATACATGTAGCCGTAGCTGTAGCCACCAATTCGGACATGGCCTAAGTATGCATGCAAGAGAACAAGGCGGATGCCACATTGGCGTCTATGAACTGTAGATACCTTCCTCTCCCTGCTCCTGATTCGTTGATGTTTCATCAGCTGTTTGTTTTTCTTCGATCGGTTCATCATTGCCGCCCTCTTCAACCCCTGGGGCTTCTTCTACAACTTCCCCTTCCCCCTTCTCAACCTCCCCTTCCCCTTCCTCTTTCTCCCCTTCCCCTTCTGCCACTACTGTGTCCCCACCCTCAGGTTCCTGGCTTTCTTGCTGTGATTCTGTAAACAAAAGTTTATTATGGAACAAAAAGGTCCACTTGATTACTTACTGATAGAGAACAAAATTGTGGCGTTCATCACCTTTTATACATACACTAAAATGGTAAGAATCAAAGCAATCAAATTTACTTTTCTGGTGCTGTTAAGTCCTACAAACATTTTAAGGAAGACAATTTTTTTTTTTTTAACTGTGAACACTGACCACACCCAATCCTTTTACTCTAAAAAAGATTATAGTGTTGTACATTGGCTCCAAACAATAAAGCCTGGTTCATACTTCCTGCGAATGAGAATGCAAAGTAAATTTTGACGTCACATATTTGCAACAGCTGAGCTGTGCTCAACTCCTGCGAAACATTCACAATAATAACAGCCCTGTGAAGTAAAAATTTGCTCTGCATTCGCAGGAAGTATGAACCGGGCTTTAGAAATTGTTTGGCTAAAAACAGGCTTCGGTTAACAAAACAACCAACAGCTATGATGAGCGACTCCTGAGAGACGACTGACGGGCAGCAAATACTAACTCCCTTAAAATGAAGCAGAAGGTTGAAACCACTATTCCTTACCCTCAGCTGTTGGTGCTTCTGCTGGTGCTGATTCCTCACCGGCCTCTCCTTGTGGTTCTGGGGCATCACCTTCAGCGGCAGCTGCAGGTGCATCCGATTCTCCTTCTGCTGGTGCTTCACCATCTGCAAGGAATTTAAAGGAACATTACAGAATTGGTAAGAACAAAACTTGTCTAAGATCACAGATTTACATAAAACTGAAACGGTCAAATGATGAAATATTTCTGTCTGAAATGTCATCTTTCTTAAAACGTTCCACTACCCCCCAAGAAAATTAAGGGTTGTAGGAACAGGTCAACGTTTTCTTCTTGGAGTTTTTCTGAAAAAGTTGCTTGAACAGCTCTGCCAGTATACATGTAGGTTGCCTGAACAGGTCACCTCAAGAGGTCGCTGAACAGTTTAAAACTAAAACTTAAAACTTAAACGGTCTAATGATGATAATAGTAGGAAACATCCCTTGAAATATTTTTGTCTGAAATGTCATACTTGATTAAAAAAAATAAAGCTAATTTCCTGTTTGGAGTTTTTAGCCCAATGAGCATTTTATTCTTTTATTTTATTTTAATAACCACACCGATGGATGGATAAACTCATAGGTGCGGGGCTAGAGTAAAACAAATATGCACAGTAGTGGAGTTCACAAAGAGTTAAGACTGTCTTATCTCGAGTTAGGACGAATTGCTAACTCAGGACTAGTCTTACGCTTTTAATAACTCTTGTTAGAACTATCTTTGTGAAATTGAAGTAGGTAGTAAGAAACCTTACCTTGTTCAGCAGCTTCTTGCCCTTCTTCTCCTGCAGCAGAAGGCACTGTGTAATGAAAACAACCGTTTAGTTAAAACATTTAATCATTGCGCTTAATATGTATAGTTTTAGGTCAATCACATTTTCCTAGTAGGGAATCTGAATGTTCGATACAACAAAGAAAATACATCCATAGCATTTTGTTTGAAAACATCAACGGTGTTTAGCAATGGGGTGTTTACTGATGAGATTTGAATTATATGTAATGATACAAAATTTGAGGCTAGAACATAGAATGGAACTCTTTCCATGAGCTGTTAGACCCTTCCTATGAAATATGCTTTTTACATTCACTCATGCATACAGACCCTATTGGTTGGCAAAAGCCATAAAGGTGTGCACTAAGCAGACGCCCAGTCATGTCTGCGTCATGCCGACATTAGCAAAATATAAAACAAAGCAATATTCCCTCATTTGGCCATCTGAAAAGTTAGTGTACACGCTCTGTGTAATTTACAAATTTCATGGGAAGGGTCTATTTTAATGATCTCAATGACTGACAAATATTCACTTAAAAATGTAAATCAGTGTTTATATCAGGTTGCTATTTATTTTCTGCAAGTTAGCAAATTAGCATGCATGTCTCTGGGATTGTAATCTTATATTCAAACATAAGAAAACAGTGCAAAATTGGGTTACAATGTGAGAGCTCGATTGTTTTTGGCTGTCACTCATACAACATTTTAAATAGGAAAAATGAATTTCACATAGGAAGAGTAATTCTAGCAACAATTATGTTTTTTTTTTGGTACTATTGCTAGCGTTTTTCTGTTGCAAATGTTAACATGCATGACTCTGGGGTTGTAATCTTACTTGGTTGTTGGTCTTCGGTTGGACTCTCTTGGTTAGCATCAGTGTTTTGTGCATCCACTTCCATGTCTAACACAATACAGGATGTTATGAGTGAAAATGACACACCACCACCAATTAGCAACAAAATGACAAACAAACAAATACACATGGGCCATGTTTTAAGAGACTATTCTTCCAGCGCAATGGAAATTTGTCTTTTTCTTAAAAACGTTCCACTACCCCCTAAGAAAATTAGGGTTGTAGGATTAGGTCATTGTTTTCTTCTTGGAGGTTGCCTGAAAAAGTCGCCTGAACCGACTGCAAGAATAGGTTGTCTAAACAGGTTGCCTGAACAGGCAGCTTGAACAGGTCGCTTAACCGGATGCCTGAACAGATTGCCTGAACAGGTCACCTCAAGAGGTCGCTGAACAGATTGCCTAAACAGGTCCCTGAACAGATGGCCAGAACAAGTTGCCTGAACAGGTCGCTGACCAGACTGCCAGAATAGTTTGCCTGAACAGGTCTCCAAAACAGGTCGCCAAAACAGGTCACCAGTACAGGTCTCCAGAACAGGGCCACTGAACAGGTTGCCTGAACAGGTCGCCTGAAAAGGTCGCATGAAAAGGTTGCAAATACAGGTGCCTAAACAGGTTGCCAGTATAGGTTCCCTGAACAGGTCATTGACTGTTAAGACATGGCCCTTATAAGGTTACCATGCCACTTGCAATGACAAATATTGATAATGGTAAGGACAATGCCATTTGACAATCACATTGGCTATGAAATTGAGAATTAAGAGCAATGACAATGCATTGAAGGTGGCGATGATAATGACAATGCTTTTGGAAATGCTTTGACATATGGACATAATGTAGACAACGTCATGGATGTCATTGATGGAAAGGAAGTGACTGTCACATTCAATTGCCACCTGGCATGATCCAGTTTATTTGTTAAAAACTTGCAACTTGTTTTGTTTTCTCACTTCTTTCCCCCGAACAAAGATATTGACAAAATAGGGACACCGCCAATATAGGGCTAGATAGCTCAGTTGGTAGAGCGCCAGCACGTTAATCCGGAGGTCGTTGGTTAGAATCCCACTCTAGTCAACTCTTTGTTCAACCCCAAAAATTCTTTCTTTCTTGACGTGAGTTTATGTTCTTTGCATCGGTTGTATCAGCTGATTGTGATTAGCACACTTTAAGAACCAAGTTAAATAACTATGAGAAATATTTCTTTTAAAAGGGCAACTGAGGAGGATCCATCCATCCACCGAGGGATTATCTTTTACACCAATTTCTGATTTGCTGATAGCCATCTTTGTTTAGAACCAACAAGAGGGAAACGAAAAGTACGTGTTACTGTACAAACATCAAGTGAACACAATTGGTGCAAAACAATTACAATCTTGGTGAAGACAAATAGATTAGGGGCTTTTCACAATTATCATTTTCACAATCGTACAAACTGTATGTTAGAACGATTGTGAAAATGATAATTGTTAGAAGGGAGGGGGTTAATGCAAACTTTTCTGAAACTGTGTCGAACCATAAAAACAAAGCTTCATTGCCCTTTTTTGCACCATCAGAAAAGCCTTTTTTCCATTTGAAAGTCAGATCACTAGCTGCGTCTTGTACATAGGAAATGGTGTAGGTTGTTATGCATTTATTGTTAGCAGATTAGCTCGTAATAAAGACGGTTTACATGTAATTCACATACAAGTATCTCTTTGTAGAATAGTGTGAAAAGAAAACCCAACATCTTTCTTTGTACACTGTTAGGGGGAGGGATTGAGGGAATTTTGAAAAAGTGTACGGTTCGTACGCTTGTGAATATGTTGATAATTGTTAATATCCACCTAACAGTAACAACTTTTTAAAGTTCCGAAACTAAACCAGAGTGAAATATTGACAGGTGCAGGTTAAAAGTACTTTTACGTTAAACCCAAGTACTCATACCAGAGACAAACTGAAGTGAGCTGAAGATTACTGTGCCCATTCAAACATAAGAAAGCAGTTAAGTGCAAAATTGTGTTTCAGTGAGAGCTCAACTGTTTTTTTCTGCCACTTAAACAATATGTTAGGAAAGATAAATTTAGTACAGTAATAAGAGTTATTTTGTTTTCTATTGCTGGCAGTTTCCTGTTTGCAAGTGTTTGCATGCACAGAATATCATAGCACATCATGTATATGTTTGGAGTGCAACACTTCAGTTCTACCTTTCACCAGTGCTCATTAATTGGTTTTTAAAATATAAAAAGCTCCTTCATGAAAACAGTCATCACGCTTCTAGAAAAGTAAATCCTCTTACCATTGAGTGAGCCATCACTGTTTATTTCAACCTCCGGGAAAAGTGTCTTGATTTTCTCTTCAGCGTGCTCCTTGGTGGAGCTCCCGTGGATGGCGTTTGATAAGAGGTCCTTACCCAGGAGGGCACGGAGGGACTCGGGGGCCTGTTCCTTGGCAAGCTCTGGGTCTGTAGGACCCATGATGGTACGCCAACCTTTAATGGCATCCTCTCGCGATAACACCATGACCATTGAGGGACCACTGAGAGGAAAGACAGACCAAGATGTCATTATGGAGTTCATAGACTATAAGCATGGCGTGTCATGGCCTATTGGTTAAAGGCAATGGATACGTTTGGTAACTGTAAAAGACCAGGGGTCGATTTAACAAAGAGTTAGGATTGCATGGATAGTCCTAAGTTCTTAAGTTAGGACGAGTAACTGGTCCTAACTCGAGATAAGACTAGTCCTAACTCTTTGTGAAATCCACCGAAGTATTCTTACTTGGTGTTTCCCATCATATGCATAAAATAACTAAACTGAGAAAATTTGACTCAAATGGTATCGAAGTTGCAAGCGAATGATGAAAGAAAAAAAAACCTTATTGCGCAAGTTGTGTGCTTTCAGATCCCTAACAAAGGCTTCACGCCTGAAGTCTTTTGATACTTGAGGTAGAAATCACCTCTTTCTCAAAAACTATGTTACTTCAGAGGGAGCAGTTTCTCACAATGTTTTATACTATCAACAGCTCTCCATTGCTTGTTACCAAGTAATTTTTTTATGTTAACAATTATTTTGAGTAATGACAAAAAGTGTCCAGTGCCTTTAAAGGATAACAATCGTTACCTTGTCATGTGTTCCAGTAAACTGTCAAAGAACTCCTTGCCCTCATGCTCCTTGTAGAGTTGTTCTGCTAACTCCCTGTCCAACTCAATATTCTTCTGGCAGGCTATGTTAAACCCAGCCTCATGAATACGCTCAATGATCGCATCTGTTGGGACGATTGGAAGAACAAATTGAGTAGAATTAAGATTCGAAGGTGCAAAAAGTGGACTGTCCGAATCTCGCACGAATCAAAACGAGAAAACACGTCCAACGAACAAATAATTTTTTTTCTGAAACCAAACCAAATGTTTGATTTAAATTATATCTTTAGAGAAATGTGAACAATAAAAATAAGTTTTTGCTTTTATATTAAATATACAAATAATTTAGCGTGAAAGTTCATCTGTGTTGGTAATTAGATACAACTTGTTTTAACTCTTGATTACAACACTGAAAATAATTTCATATCCTGCTGATGAAGACCGAAGTGTCGGTTGAAAGTTTCAGGTATGAAATTGTATACCAAAATTGAACTCTGGGACAAGGATGTTGATTGGACACTTTCTGAACAGAACAAAAATTAAAAGTTCACAGATTTACAAATAACTCAGGGTTTGCAGAAGGTAATGGTGAAAGACTTCCCTTAAAATATTATTCCATGAAATGCTTTACTTTTTGAGAAAACATTAAAACAATTATCAATTCTCGATATCGAAAATAACAGATTTATTTTACATGTCATGACACGGCGAAACGTGCAAAAACAAGGGTGGGTTTTCCCGTTATTTTTTCCTGACTCCGATGACCGATTGAGTCTAAATTGAAGTGTGGGCCTTTGGGCAATACTGTTTACCTATGTTGTGCGATTGCTTTAACCCATTTTGAAAATCTATAAGTTTCGTAATCAGAGGAGGGCACAAGTCAAGTAACCGGAAGCTATATTCTTTGAAGAGTTTACCTTTGTGTTCGACTGAGGCATCTGGTTTGATGACGGCTAGCGTATGCTCAGTGGGGAAGAAGTAGTTGAGTTCTTTGCTGGCAGATTCTACTGAGTCACTTCCATGGACGCAGTTTATTGTGGAATCCGTCAAACTGAACTGTGCACGTAAACTGAAAATCAAGGATAATTGTGTGACCAGGGGTAGATTTCACAAAAAGTTAGGACTAGTCCTGACTTAGGTCTAGTCCTAGGATATATTAAAAACGTACAGCTAATCCCAAGTTAGGACGAGTTATTCGTCCAACATGTCCAAACTCGAGTCTTAACTCTTGGTGAAATCCACCCCAGTTAAAATCAGGTTACTTTTTCTTTGACTATTCCTCATTATTAAGTTCTAAAACATTTTTAGGGAAAAATCAAATGTGATATTGCTTTTAAAGATACATTGACCCTGGGGTGCCTTGCGGCTACTGCTCATGGTCATTCATTATTTTCTTCAACTGGAGGGACACTTGAACTGTGTGAGGCTGTGTCAATTTCTTGAACATAGCTTTTCAATTTTGTTTGGTGCAAGGATCTCATATCAATTTTAATATTGGTAGCACTTGCACCAACAATCTTTCTGCTCTTACGGAATTCTATATTATCAGTGAAACGCCAGCACCAGGGAAACAAAACAGAAAATGCCCTGGTTGTGGCTTTAAATCCAACCAGCACGCATGGGGCCTACCCTCCCCACACTATGAGGGTCCATCCTCACTAGTATCAGTTCCCACACTTTCCTCACCCTAACCCACAACACCACACTTTCCAAGCAGAGTCACAAGAACATTTGTTTGCTTGGCTACAACACCCAAAAAGCAAGTAAGAACTTGCAATTCAAGTCTGCAAGCTCCAGGCGGAGGTTGAAAAGAATATTACAAATCCAAAACTTGAAACCAACCTGTCAGGGGCTTCTTGTTTGGCAACCTCCACCTCCTTGGGTCCGAGCATGTTTCTCCAGTTCTGTATCGCCTCTTCCTTTGCTAGGCCAAGAGCAAGCACAGGGCCCCTGCAAAAAATAATTATAATAAGGTGTGTCAAACTCGAAAATCGCAATAAGCCTCTTGTTTACAAGCTGTCTTTTGAGAAAGACTTTGCTGAGGTCAACTGTTACCCCTTTTATGATGTTTTGCTTTTATACCATTTTTTTTAGGTCATTTGTTCCTACAAGGATTGGTGGGGCATTTAATGGCATTGCACAATAGTAAGCTGGCTAAAGATTCTGGGTTGGACTTAAACTAACTTACTATGCAAACATTTTCGGAGCACTGAATCCACTTCATTTGTCAAAAGAATAAATATTGCAAGAAGGCAGGTCTTTTTCTTCAGCTGCGCCGCGCATCTGGAACTCTCCACCACTTAATCTTAGATATTGTCTTTGTATCAAATAATTCAAATCTCTTAATTTAATTTTAAATTTGTTGAAGTTTTAAATTAAAAAAAATTAAAAACTTCTCAAACCTTATCTTATGTCACAGGTTTTCCAGGACTAATTTAAATAGTTGTGTTCGTTTTCCTTCTTTCGTTTTGCTTTTGGTTTTACTGCACTTTGAACACAGCAGGGTAGACATGTGCGCATTACAAGTCTTAATTACTATTATCATATCATTAAACCCACTTCGTTCGGAAAAAAACCCAGAGTAAAATCTGGAAACAAGACAATAATCTTACGATGTCATATGACCGATGAGTTCATCGAAGTGCGGCTGTCCTTCCTGTTGTTTGTAGAATTCCTTCGCCTGCTCCTCGTTAAGTTGTACCTCCTTCTGGAGACAGACATCGAAGCCAGCCTCCTTGATCTTATCCAGGATTGCATCTGGGAAAATTTGTTGAATAAAAAGTTAAATGTTAGGATGTACAATCAGTGAAAAAAAAGTTTGATCTTGAGTTTGTAAATGATGAATGTTCCTTTGGGAGCAATGTTATGCGATCAGGTAAAATGAGTCAATCGCCAATCCAGGTCATTTTTAATTTGTAGATACTTTTGAAAAGAGCATAATCGATGCTTTAATGCTTTTAAAACTCCATATTATTGATACCTTCTTTAGCTCAAATGTTGTAAAAGTTGAAACACCAAGAGATATGGGAGAATAATCATGAGAAAAAAAAATATGAAGTTGAGTTGTTTATTGAACATACATCAGCACACTTCTTTCACTGCTACTGTTATAACCCCCTTTTTGATGTTATTTATCACTTGCAAATACAAAATAAGATATATTTTGATATTTAATTTTTTTTTCACCCGTTTGCCTGTTTTGGCTTGTTTCTTCAGACAAACGGCTCATTCAGCTTGAACGATCACATTGTGACCTGTCACCACAAAATGAGATGAAAGTCGGAATAAAAAAAAAATAGCTATTTGTATTTCTGAATTCTGCAGATCAAGAGCTATAACACTTGAGGTAACAATTATCTTCCAAACCGACATAGCTTATGGAAACAAGAGAGTTCTCACTTATCTATTGAGAAAGATTTGACTTTGACCGGCTGCACTGGGAAATGGCACAGTGGGACTTTCAGCTCATTTCGTCTTGAAAGGTCACATATGGTCTAATGATTTAATGTTGTCTAATCAGTGCATGCTTCATTTTCTTAAATAAATCAACGTACCTTTGTGTTCTTTGAGAGCATCTGGTCTAATGAGAGCAAATGTTTTCTGGACCATTGGTGGTGGTCCCGTGCCAGGAACGATGGGAACAGCAAAGCCAGGGAAGAAGAAGGACAGCTCTCTGTGGGACAACAAAATACATCAACATGTAAATTCAAGCACATTTACTTAAAATTGGAACAGGCTTATCTTCTTCAAAGGATTTAAGTACTTTTGTAACACAAAACACAATGTCCACAGATTTATCGTTTGAAGATAATGACTGTAGCAAGCTTAAAGGCAGTGGACACTATTGGTAATTACTTAAAATAATTATTACCATAAAACCTTACTTGGTAACGAGTAATGGAGAGCTATTAATAGTATAAAATATTGTGAGAAACGGCTCTCTCTGAAGTGATGTAGTTTTTTGAGAAAGAAGTAATTTTCCATGAATTTGATTTTGAGGTCTCAGAATTAGATTTTGAGGTCTCGAAATCGAGCTCCTGAAAGCACACAACTTCATGTGAAAAGGGCGTTTTTTTCTTCACTATTATTTTGCAATTTCGACAACCAATTTAGCTCAAATTTTCACAGGTTTGTTATTTTATTCATACGTTGAGATACACCAAGTGAGAAGACTGGTCTTTGACAATTTCCGATAGTGTCCAGTGCCTTTATCTTACAATATCACTTACTGAGGTGCTGTAGTTTTAAGAAATGAGTAAAACAATGTCACAAAATACTTTTCGCCTAAGTTTTAGCATGTAAAACGTATTTATCAGTTACGGTACATTACCAAAACGTATTAATCAGTTTTGGTATATTACCATAGCTGGTAAATATGTTTTACATGCTAAAATAATTTCCGTCTCACTGAGACGAAAATTATCTGGTGACTTGTTTTACTCATTTCTCAAAAACTACAGCACCTCAGTAAGTAACATATTAAGGGAAGCTTTATATCTCTTAAAACTGTGTAAGCTTAATGTCAATCTGTGGACATTGTGTTTTTGTGTCCTACAAAAAGTAACCAGCCGTCGATTTCATTAAACTCATCCTAACTTAGGATTGATCTTAGGACTTGGGACGAGTTAAGTTCCCTATCTGAAGACGTAGGATGCATTGAAACCGTCCTAAGTTAGGACGGGTTACTCGTCCTAACTCGAGATATGATTAATCCTAGCGTTTCGTGAAATCGGCCGCTGACCTATTAGGTCATACGGAGTCCCTTAATCATAGCCTAAGGCCTTGAAATCTTCCAATACAAACATTTATTTTCGTCACAGAGGTGCCCTCTCCAAAGGAAATGTTGCCTTGCTCAGCCAGGGCCCAATTTCATAAAGCCTGTAAGCACAAAAACTTGCTAAGCACAGAATAGTATTACTTAACAGAAACAGGCTACCAGCTCAAATTACAATAAGTTTGCATTGTTGTAGCTGGTGCCTGACTAAACTTTTGCTTAACAAAGAAATTTGTCAAGCAGTGTTTTCTGCTTAACAGCCTTGTGAAATTGGGCCCAGACCCGACGAAGCTACATACCTTGCTGCACGTTCTGCAGAGTCTGCACCGTGAAGAGCATTCATTGTCGTGTCTGTTCCATAAATAGCGCGCAAACTGCAAAGAACAAATGAAACAAGTAATCAGTACATTTTTTATTCAAGGAAATAATGCACTGGAATAATCAATGATTGATTATGACGTATCAATGGCATCTACTTTTCATATATGCCTACCCTTCATTAAGCCCTCTAGGGTTTTGATACAATTGTAGTTCAGGTTTTAGGCCATGACATAAATCCCTACGCACTGTGAATGATGATGTAAGTAGTATAATTTAACTGTAAAAGTTTCAGCTTTATTAGATGTCACGCTTTTGAGAAGCAAAGTGAAAATCACCGAGTAATGAATTCAGGAGAGGTGTGAAAATGGTGTTCATACAAAAATAATTGTTGTCTCACTGAGATGAACATTATTTTTTGTGAAATTGTATTTCTCATTCCTTAAAAACTACAGCACCTCAAGTAATATTTGGGTGACAAATCTGGCCCTAATATTATATTGCTACTAAGCAGAAAAGTTTATCACAAACTGTCAATGCTATGAAAAAGAATCAGTTGGGTACCAGTCACAACAACTTATACTTGATAATAATAAGTTAGGTGGTAACCTATTTATGTTTTGCATTTATTTCTGAAAATTTATGAAAAATATCTTCTACCAAAATTAACATCTGTGTTGTCATTTAGCCTTTGAGAAAGACTCTGCTAGGGTTGAAACGTCAGGCCATTTTAAACATTTTTTTACATTTATACCATAGGTCTTTTTGGTTGGTTAGCAGTTTGCAACAGCTAGTTTTATTTTTCAAAACTAATATTTTTTAAATATTTTACCTCTCTGGTGCTTCTTCCTTTGCAATCTCCACATCTTTAGGTCCGATAAGATTGCGGACATCATGAACAACTCCTTCACCGGTATCCCCTTTAGTTAATACAAGGATGTGACACGGACCACTCGACATGAACTGCACTAGGGAGTCAAAATGCTCCTGGTGGGATAAAAAATAATAATCCAAGATTCAACCAATGCGGAAAGGTATTATCACACCACCATAGATCAGTGTTGTTGACGCGAGTCTCTGACTTGGACTCGAGTCGCGAATTTCATTGACTTGGAACTTGACTTGACTTGGGGGGAAATAAATTCAGACTTGACTTGACTTGCACAAAAATGACTTGAAAGTTGAGAATTGGCTTGAATAAATTAGATTGTATGACAATGCATTTGTTGAATAACTTCCTCTAGCTACAAGGCTGGAATCTTAGTAGTCTACTTGGTAAGACACTGCTCTAGAATTGCTAAGGTCATGGGTTTGAATCCCTTCGAGTAATATGCATGTGATCTTGTTAACAGAACACGGGAAAGTAATGAGTATGCAGTGCTAAAGAATAGTGTATGGGTTAAACAAACATACACTTTGTTTTAAAACTGGTTGAGAAGATCATTGTCTTTTCTACAAAGAGTGAAGCTCTGTGCTGTCTGATAAGAGATTATAAATGGAATTGCCCTGGAAGTAAATAATGGTATGAGAAACGTTCACGTACCTCTTCTTCATGTTCCTTGTAGAAGTCTCTCGCCTCGTCTTCCGACAGCGTCTTCTCCTCCTGAGCGAGGACCTCCAGTCCATTCTCCACCAACTGCATTACAAGATTTGTTAAAAATAAATAAACAGTTTAACATCAATCACCTCAACTGTTTAACTCTTTCATGCCCCATTTTTTGTAGTGATAAGTTCATCATATGTTCACATTAATTGTTTATTAGTTTCTTAAAATTGGCGACTCCCCCCAAAATAGGTCCTAATATCACCCTCAAAAGTCCTTTTTTCCATTCTGAAAACTGTGTGGGTGTTGCATCTTTACTTTTCGTTCTACCACTATTTTTTAAAGGGACTTTAACAAGGCTTAAAGCCAAGCTTATTCTAGCCCTGGCGGCCTTACACTTTCGTTTTGTACTACAGTGACGTCCTGGACATCAGGGTACATTTCTGGGGCGGAAAATTTTCACAGCTTCATAACTCAAATCTTACCTGCAAGAAAGCACCAATTTCAACAGATTCACTTTCCATGGCAGCATATGTTTTTCTGCGGTGGGTTTTGATCGTAAGTTATTCTTCACAAATCCGTCATTTTCATGAAATAATGCAGCTCGCAACGTTAAGGAATTCCCATTTTTGTTCGTAACTCTCACACTCTGCCGAGTGTATGCAAGACGCACGACGGGCAACTTTTCAATTGTGTTGCGTGTTAACGCTGTGTGCAGTCAAGATACGGTGACCAAGAATTCATGCGTCTAAGCTTGCATCATGCGTCTTGTACGCGAATGTATACGCGTACGCACGACAACAGACAACACTGTGAGAAAAGGATCGAAACGGGAATTCTTCAACGTTGGAAGCTGCATTGTTTCACGAAAATGACGGATTTGTGAAGAATAACTTACGATCAAAACCCACCGCAGAAACACATATGCTGCCATGGAATGTGAATCTGTTGAAATTGGTGCTTTCTTGCAGGTAAGATTTAAGTTATGAAGCTGTGAAATTTTTCCGCCCCAGAAACGGGCCTCGATAGTTAGGACTCTGTTCCTGTGTACAGAGAAAGAGTCCTATATAGGGCTAAGCTTATCCTACCTTCTGGATAATCTCTTCCACTTTGCCTTCTTTGACTGCATCAGGTTTGACCAGGACAACGGTTACCTCCTTGGGTACAGGCTCTGCAAGACAAAGATTTGTTCATCATCTTAAACATTCATCTCAAATTAAGAAGACCACATACAAGGGCACATGCACTGTGCGGGTTGTCTGTCATTTTAAATTAGTTTAAAACAATTTTTTCTCAAGAGCAAAAGTTATCCATAATTAGGTTCCAACATATCAACAAACATCAGTAGTATGGTTGTGTTTCTACTTTGGTTCAGTAAAAATGAAGAACAAATTAATATTTAATAGCTAACTCAACAATTAGGTTCCAATATATAAACTAACATGAGTGTTATGATTGTGTTTTTTATTTTAATGATGTAAAAACCAAAAAACAAAAAATTAATATTTAACAGCTAAACTCAACTTTTACACGATAAGATTTAGACCATAATGAAAGGTTACTAAATGTACAAGAAGAAAATCCTCAGGAAATAAACCCACCGCCTATATTAGTAATTAGAAGAAAGTAACAACTGAACAAATAAGAAACAAAAATTGTTGAAATGAAATGAAGCTCAAATTTACTTGCTAACAAAAAACAGGAAACCGGAATAAAGTTTGTGGGATAGGGGAGACTAAATAGCCTCAGGATTATTTTGTTGTTTATAGAACAACAGAAAATATGAACTAAAATGTCAAGGTTCACCAAAGAACAGTTCATATTGTTAGTACTTTGTTATTCCCATATTTACTGCCTACCCTTTTTTTATTTATTTAGATGTATTCCTCTTTGTCTTCTGTTTGTGATGTTTTCCATTTAATGTTTTAAGAGTGTTATTTCATTTATTGTATTATTGTAGACAATTGCCGAACATGCCAAATAAATAATAACAACCCTACACAAATTTTAAAGTAAGGAGCGGAAAAAAATCCCCAAACAATAAAATAAAAAACAACTGAAAAGTAACAACTGTAACAATAATGAAAAATATGAAAAACAAAAGTGGCAGAACAAATAAAAAACAGAAAAAAACCCTGATGTGCATCTAATCACTTTCCTCCCGCAAAAATGGAAACAAAATTAAAATTCTAAACTAGACTACTACCTTGACCTGATCTAGACCTACTGTCCAAGTCCTGAATATCAGAGAACAATATCTGCACAGTGTTCTCACTGACTGGCCTAACGGATACATCCTCACACTTCTCTTCCCCACAGATTATATCACCGACTAGGATAACAGAGTGTACATATCATCACAATATTATCACAATAAGACACAGAGAAGATTTGTTTGTAGAAGAAAGTTCATTCAACATATGAATTGGAAACATATTTGGCGAGTTTTTGAGGGGTTGAGTAAATTGAATGAGTTTTTGAAGGGTTGAATAAATTGCGTACAAATTCTCACACAAAGCATAATTCCATATTCAGGCATGATATTTTGTCCTTACATCAAGTAAAACTCAAGGCTTAGCAAGAAATTTTGGCTTGTGCGTGTGCGTAGTGCGTATACAGCTAGCGCAGAAATTTAGTGTTTGTACAGCAGAAAAACGGTGATTGTAGGCCCAGAATTTGGAGGTGAGCAGGACCATGAAATTGGGCCATGATTGAGTGGAAATATCCTGAACTGAACTGAACTGAACTGAATTGGTGGAAATGATCTGTACATCACAAGTATCTCAATTACCGGAACATGTCATTCAGACTCTGTTGTAATTAAAGACCTTTTTGCAAGTACCCATTGCCCAAATGCTAACTGTTGAATGAGGTGCATGCTGGTTTATCTATGGATGAAACTTGAGCGCTAGCTAGACCAGCATGCACCTCACACAACACCTACAGCGCATGTCCGGGTTTTTGCTATGAGGTTTTTGTGAATATGCGAAAAGAAACAACTTGATAGAGTCCTGTCGATTTTAAAAATTTGGTTACGTAGGTGAGATATAATATGGTTCTTACTTTGTGCTTCTTCATCGTGCTTGCGTTTCTCCACAGCCTCAATCTCAGCAGCAGCTTGCTCTTTAGCTTCCATGGCAATCAACAGAGGATCTTTAATCTATCAAGAAAAATGTCAAGATAAAACAAAAAACACCTTTGAAAATTTAACTGTGTAGTTCAGGCCTGTATGCTTCGTTTTTGAAAGGGCAAGGGCACCAAGGCATTTTCTCCCTGGTAAAGGGCACCCTATGAGGAAATTTTTAATTTCTACTGGAGCATTTCAAAGGGCACCAAGGCAATGACCAGGGGGCATGGAGGCAATTGCCTTCGTTGCCTTTGTGTCTAATCTAGGCACTGCAGACACGGCAGCAATGGCGCGCGCCATGTTCAACACTTGCGTGTCCGGAGTGTTGTATTCGTTCCAGCAAAACCAAACCCATAATTAACGATTTTCTTATGACAAGTTCAGATGTTTTGAGTGTGACTGAGCCTTTAACTCACCACTTTACGCTCTGCCCCCTCTTCCAGCACCCTGTGCTCATTAGCCAGCTGGGTTGTGATGGACTTGTTGAGAGCGGGTCCATTAGCACCGCGTACTACATCCACCAACTGTCCGCTGCCATAGAACAGGAAGCATGGCTCACAGTGGCCACGGTACCTCTCCAGATTCTCAATGCTGTCTGCCTCAGCCTGAAATAAAAATGTCATGATTAAAATCATGTTAGACAAGACAAAAGGCTAGATGCATGATGGAAAAAGTTAGTAAAGGCCCGGTCACACAGGCCCCGATAACGAGAACGAAAACGATAAAAATGCACGCTCGCGATTGGTTGAATTGCTCCACGCAGAATACGCCCACGCTCATTCAACCAATCGAGGGCGTGCGTTTTTATCGTTATCGTTTTCGTTCTCGTTATCGGGGCCTGTGTGAACGGGCCTTAACACCTGTTTCAGACAGGTGTGCCAGAGTCGCGACAAACCAAATTAGTTCGGCCCGACTCTGGGGCGCCCAGTCTGAAATGGGTGTTAGGTTTGCGGTGAAACGTCAAACAGTACAAACTTGGCCTTGGCCTCGAGAGACACAGCTTTTGCCTTGAAAATTACATCCATATCTCTGGCCTGTGGAATCAAAGACTCAGGACTTGGTCCTGGAGGTTACGTCCTAAGCTGGAGACTCTCAGGATCACTGAGTGGATATTTTCATAATATTGGCAGCTATGTCTCCTCAGCTAATTTTGTAAATTAAAAAGGAACATTTATAACTGACCCCAAAGAATTACATCTTGATGGGGAGGAGGAAAGTTTCTTTCAATAAATATTCTCATTTTTTTTATTCTCATAAAAGATCAATTTAAGCGAGTCAAACAACCATTAAATTTCAACCAGATATGAGGTTATTTTTTTAAAGGACTTAAAAATAAACAACCATGATGATTTTCTTTTTTCAAAAAGTGAACTCACTACGGCATATTTCAGGAGATCATCTCCAATTTCATTCTTTAGTCGTCTAAACAGACTGATAACAGCTGAGCAGGGACCACACCATCTCTGGTAGACATCAACAACTGAAAGAAAAATAGAAAGAAAATATAAGCAAAAGGTAAAGACAGTTTAGGCAAACAAACACAAACAAAAGGTTCGGAACTAAAAGTGTCAGATACTTCACGGGATCACCTCCATGCCCTGTTAATGTGTTCATT